>NC_089266.1:57389464-58605777 GCF_963930625.1 Muntiacus reevesi
TTCTTTATTTTTCAGTTGTTCTGTTTTTGTTTTAGCTGTGACTCCCACTGGACAAGAAAGAGTCAACTTTATGCTTAGTTAATTGAATAGCCTAGTACAGGCTGGCATCCATGTCAGCTTCTTCCTGCGGGGCTAAAGTGACTAGAATTCTATCACAGACAGAGCTTAATAATAAATAACTGGCTCATTTAGATTTTTATTTACATTAAACCTTGAGGCCAAACTGAGATTTTCACTTCCTGTCAACGTGTCAGTTATGTAGAGGAAAATATTCTAACTACAATTGCTATTGTTCAGACTATTTTGTTAAAGAGTCGTTCTGTCAGGGATTCAGTTGAAAGATTGGAGAACTGATGTCTTAAGCAATAATCATAAATAAAATATGAAATATACAAAATAGACTGTTTGATGCATATCTGACATGAATACTGCATCAACCTTGAGCAATACAGCTGGATTACAAAGCAAACAAATGCACAACAAAAGGCCTAGTTATCAGAAGAAATAGAGAAAGGTAAATTGGGGACAGATGAATATTGTTTCCACTTGCAAGTTTTTCATTTATATAATTTCTTCAATAAAAATTTCCAGAATCCAATTTTACATGATACAACTAACTGAACTTCAAAATTTATCTTCAAGAGAGTTGGCAGCATAAGGGCTGGCAGAGTTACATATTTAAAGCAGGTATTCCTATTTTTACTGAATGCATTTCAGTTTAAATATATTAAACATCAAAATATGAAATATAAAAAATATTCTTGCAAACAAAGAGAAATACAGCCAAGACTATGTTGATTATTTTCATCATTTCTGTATGTATGTTTATTTCTGGATCTGTTTTTCATTTTTCTCAATATGTATGTGAGATAATCTATATATACATACATGGAACTGGAATGCAAAAGTAGAAAGTCAAGAGATACCAGGAGTAATCTGGAGGCAAGCCTGGTCTTAGATTACCAAATGAAATATGTTAAAGGCTAACAAAGTTGTGCCGAGAGAACCCACTGGTCATAGCAAACATGCACTTCCAAAAAGACAACAGCAGACTCTACACATGGCCATCACCAGATGGTCAACACTGAAACCAGATTGCTTATATTCTTTGCAGCCAAAGATGGAGAAGCTCTATACAGTCAGCAAAAACAAGACCGGGAGCTGACTGTGGCTCAGATCATGAACTCATTATTGCCAAGTTCAGACTTAAATTGAAGAAAGTAGGGAAAACCACTAGACCATTCAGGTATGACATAAATAAAATCCCTTACAATTATACAGTGGAAGTAGCAGTAGATTCAAAGGATTAGATGCTATAGAGAGAGTGTCTGAAACCTATGGATGGAAGTTCGTAACATTGTAGAGGAGGCAGGGAGCAAGACCATCCTCAAGAAAAAGAAATGCAAAAAAGCAAAATGACTGTCTGAGGAGGCCTTACAAATAGCTAAGAAAAAAAGAGAAGCTAAAAGCAAAAGAGAAAAGGAAAGATATACCCATCCAAATTCAGAGTTCCAAAGAATAGCAAGGAGAGAAAAGAAAGCCTTCCTCAGTGATCAATGAAGAGAAATAGAGGAAAACAATAGAAAGGGAAAGATTAGAGATCTCTTCAAGAAAATAAGAAATGCCAAGGGAACATTTCATGCAAAGTTGTGCACAATTAAGGACAGAAATGGTATGGACCTAACAGAAGCAGAAGACATTAAGAGGTGGCAAGAATACACAGACAAACTACACAAAAAAGATCTTCATAACCCACATAACCACGATGGCGTGATGACTCACCTAGAGACAGACATCCTGGAATGTGAAGTCAAGTGGGCCTTAGGAAGCATCACTGTGAACAAAACTAGTGGAGGTGATGGAATCCCAGTTGAGCTATTTCAAATCCTAAAAGATGATGCTGTGAAAGTGCTGCCCTCAATATGCCAGCAAATCTGGAAAACTCAGCAGTGGCCACAGGACTGGAAAACATCAGTTTTCATCCCAATCCCAAAGAAAGGCAATCCCAAAAAATGCTCAAGCTACCACACAGTTGCACTCATCTCACATGCTAGCAAAGTAATGCTCAAAATTCTCCAAGTCTGTCTTCAACAATATGCGAACCATGAACTTCCAGATGTTCAAGCTGGATTTAGAAAAGACAGAGGACTCAGAGATCAAATTGCTAAAATCCATTGGATCATAAAAAAAGCAAGAGAGTTCCAGAAAAAAATCTGTGTCTGCTTTATTGATTATGCCAAAACCTTTGACTGTGTGGATCACAACAAACTATGGAAAATTCTGAAAGAGATGGGAAAAAAGTGAAAGAGGAGAAGTGAAAAAGGAAAGTGAAAGAGGAGAGTGAAAAAGCTGGCTTAAAACTCAATATTCAGAAAACTAAGATCATGGCATCTGGTCCCATAACTTCATGGCAAATAGAGGGGGAAACAGTGGAAACAGTGGCAGACTTTATTTGTGGGGGCTCCAAAATCACTGCAGATGGTGACTGCAGTCATGAAATTAAAAGACACTTGCTCCTTGGAAGGAAAGTTATGACCAACCTAGACAGCATATTAAAAATCAGAGATATTACTTTGCCAACAAAGGTTTATCTAGTCAAAGCTATGTTTTTTTTTTTTTCCAGTAGTCATGTATGGATGTGAGTGTTGGACTATAAAGAAAGCTGAGCACCGTACAATTGATGCTGTGGGGTTGGAGAAGACTCTGGAGAGTCCCTTGGACTGCAAGGAGATCCAACCAGTCAATCCTAAAGGAAATCAGTCCTGAATATTCATTGGAAGAACTGATGTTGAAGCTGAAACTCCAATACTTTGGCCACCTGATATGAAGAACTGTCTCATTCGAAAAGACCCTAATGCAGGGAAAGATTAAAGGCAGGAGGAGAAGGGGACAACAGACAATGAAATGATTGGATGGCATCACTGACTGGGTGAACAGGAGTTTGAGCAAGCTCTGGGAGTTGGTGATGGACAGGAAGCCTGGCGTGCTGCAGTACATGGGGTCGCAAAGAGTCAGACACGACTGAGCAACTGAATTTATATGTATATATAGAGATACTGGCATCTATAATGATATACTGATATATATATACACACACACACATATATGTATGTATATATACCCTATTTAATACGGTTTGTAAAGATTATTTTAGTGGTTGCTTAATTCATTGTGTAGCCCTATCAAATTTTGGTCAATTGTTTCCTTCTCTAAGGCATTCTTTAATGTGTTTATTTTTCTTGCAATGTTTCAGAATTATCCTTTTATTTGGGAATAATTTTTTTCTTAGGATGAATTTCATAGAACTTTTTACTTTAGAATGAACTCTTTTAAGACTCTTCATACAATTTATTTTGGCTAAGACAAATAGGGTCAGCTAAATCAATTAGACAGGAAGGACATTATTAATATTAGGAGCAACATCTGATCCTGTAAGAAAGAAATAGAAAGGATATTCAAATGTTTCCTTTCTCTTTGAGATAGAAAATGCTGAGCATGCTATTGTCCAGAAAGTCTGCTTGCTATAGATCTATGGACATGTTCCTAATTGATATTTCAAAGCAATAGAAAACTTATGTTTATCATTTGGATATATAAATGAAGATAAAAGTATGCAAATTTTAAGAGCAAAGTTTAGAGAATCCAAAGATACCAAATCTGAATATTTCGTGTGTTAATCATGATCATGACAGGAGATATATGATGCATTCAGAAGAAATAATCAAAGAAGACTTCAATGAAGTAACTATTTCCAGAGGTTGCACAGAGTTAAGGGAATCAACAAGGGCTGAAAAAGGCACTAGTGAGAATGAGACACGTTATAACTCAGAATGGGAAGATTAATGGGGAAGAACTCATTTTGCGCAAACCCATTTCATAGCTACAACTACAGAAGAGAAGCTAAAGTTTGTCTAAGGGTGCGGCTACTCTCAAAACCACAGCTCAAAAAATTAGGACTGAGAAGATCTGGGAGTATACCTTCATGGTTTTCTCTTATTTCCTGCTGGTCTTTTTTATTGGTGGAATCTATCCAGACCCTGGAGTGCAATTGATACTATCTATAGGATTGAGCAGGTTTGAGCATGGTTGTGGGCAAAGAACTGCCAAAAAATGATGGGAGGTGGTATATGTTGGGAGTGGGTGTTACTGAAAATAGCACATGTGGAAAAGTAAGAAGGTAATTTACATCCAGGTTTTTTAAACCTTAATGTGCATACCAATCCTTTGAGGATTTTGTTAATGTGCAGATTCTGATTCAGTAAATCTGCAGTAGGCCTGAGATTCTGCATGCTGAATAATTTCCCAAGTTACTAGTCCTTGGACTGCACTTTGAAGTAAAGAATTAAAACACTATCAACTTCCTTTTTTCTTAAACATTTATATATTGATTTCAGAATTTTTTGAGAAATTACTAAAAATCAAGCATAGTACAATGTGCTTTTGCACAAAGCATCACATTTGATGCACATAATAATCCCATGAAATAGAGTTTTCCTGCTACAGATGAAGGGTCTTTTTTTTTTTAATAGGGCTACATTCCTTTGGAGTGATAAAGCCATGAAATGGCTTTATGAATACACATGAATTCACAACCATGAATACACAACCCAGTCCTTGTCCTGATTCTCAAGAAATTTGCTTGATGGTAGCCTTGAGAGCAAGACTTAAAGAAACACATTCCCAGATCAAAGGAGTACATCTAGATAATATTTGTAAGACCCATAGAAATATACCCAAATTTCTCTCATCATCGTTAATAACTCATATTTAAAGACAGTCAGCAGAGATTTCATCAGGTGATATGGGAGACTCCAAGTTTCTAAAATGGTCTCCATTTTCTTCTTAGAAATTTCCAGATAGATTTGGCTAAGTTCATATTTCTGCACCAATAGAATACTTGAGTTCTCTGTCAACAGATTAAAGAACATAAAAAAGTATGAATACAATTAGAATTATTATAACAATATTAAGTTATTAGTTTTGCCAAATGTGTATGGTTATAAAAGATGTTAATATTAAGAGAACTAGTGAATGGATATAGGAACACTGAAATCTTTGTTACTTTCTGTAAAGTTAAAATTATTTCAAGGCAAAAATTTTTTAATTATATACATGCAGACTTCAGAAGTCTTGGTTCAGTTCCAGACCAACATAATAAAGGGAATATTGCAACAAAGCAAGTCAAACAAATTTTTTTCATTTCCCAGTGCACATAAAAATTATGTTCACACTGTAATATAGTCTAACAAATGTGTAAAAGCATTATGTCTATAAAACAATTTACATACCTTAACTTAAATACTTTATTACTAAAAAATGCTAACCAATCTCAATGTACAATTTCATTGCACATCTTCAATAGTTTATAAACTAAGGCAACAATGAAGTTTGCCACATTGATTGGTTCTTTCTTTTATGAATAATTTCTCTGTAACAAGCAATGCTATTTGATAGCATTTTATCCACAATAGAACTTCTTTCCAAACTGGAGTCAATCATCTCAAATCCTGCCTTTATCAACATAGCTTACATAATGTTATAAATCCTTTCATGTTACTTCAGGAATAACATTTTTTCAGTATTCCAGGAGTAGATTTCATCTCAAGAAACCATTTTTTTCCCCCTCATCCATGAGAACCAATGTTTCATTCATTAAGTTTCATCTGAGGGTGTAGCTATTCAGTCACATCTTCAGGCTCCATCTTCCACTGAAATCTCAAACCCCTCAAACTCATTCATGAGATTTGCAACAAACTTCTTCCAAACTCTGATTAATTTTGATAGTTTTACCTCTTACCATGGATCATGAATGGCCTTAATTGCATCTAGCAAATGTTTTCCAGGAGGTTATCATTTTATTTGCTCAAATCCATCAAAGGAATTGCTATCTATGGCACTATAACCTTATAAAATATATTTTTAAAATAATAAAAATTGAAATCAAAATTATTCCTTGATCTAAGGGCTGTAGAATGGATGTTGTGTTAGCAAGTATGAAAACATGATGTACATGTACCAGTAAATGAACATGAGGTACATGTACCTTCATCAGAACTCTTGGGGAGTGACCAGGTCTATTGTCAATAAGCAGTAGTATTTTGAGAAGTCTTTTTTTATGAGCAGTAGGTAACAACCCTGGACTTAAAATATTCAGTAAACCATGATATAAACAGATGTACTGATATCCAAGCTTAGCTGTTCCATTTGTAGACAGGCAGAACAAATTTCCATAATACTTAGAGTTTTCAAAGCAGTAAATTAACATTGACTTTGATTTCAAGTCAACAGCTGCTTTAGTGCCTAACAGGAGAGTCAGCCTTTCAAGCCTTAAATCCAGGCACTGACTTCTCTTCTTTAGCTATGAAAGTCCTAGTGGCTTCTTCTTTCAAAAGAAGGATATTTTGTCTATGCTGAAAATATGCTGTTTATTTATTTATTTAAAATATGCTGTTTAATGTTGAAAATAAGGTTGTTTAATCATCACCACTGATGAGCTCAGATAGATCCTCTAAATAACTTGCTACAGCTTCTACATCAGCGCTGGCTTCTTCACCTTCCACTTTTACATTATGGAATAACCTCTTATAACTCATGGATAAACTGCTGCTAATTTCTAACTTCTCTTCTGCAGTTCCCTCACCTCTCCTAACCTTCAGAAAATTAAAGAGAGTCAGGACCTTGCTAAGATTTAAGCTTTGGCTTAAGGGAATGTCATGGCTGGTTTGATCTTCTATCCAGAACACTAAAACTTTCTTCATATCAGCAATAAAGTTGCTTCGCCTTCTTATCATTGCTGTGTTTACTGGAGTAGAACTTTTAATTTCCTCTGACTTTTCATTTGCATTCATTACTTGGCAAAGTGTATGGCAAAAGAGGTCTAGTTTTTGGCCTATCTTGGCTTTCAACATGACATTTTCACTGAGTTTAATTATCTCTAGCTACAGATTTAAAGTGAGAAACATGTTACTCTTCATTTGAAAACATAGAGATCATTATAGAGTTACTAACTGGAATACTAATTGGTGGATCAGTCAGAACATAGAGTATTTATTGATTAAGTTCACCGTCTTCTTTGAGTGCAGCTTGTGGTTCCTCCAATTACAATACTGACACCAAAGATCACTAACCATAGATCACCATAACAAATATAATAATGATGTAAAAGCTTGAAATATCATGAAAATTACCAATATGTGACAAAGAGACCTGAAGTGAGCAAACACTTGGAAAAATGGTGCCAGGGAGCATGCCTGATGCTGGGTTGCTTTAAACCTTCAATGTACGATGTATGCAATATCTGGAAGCACAAGAGAGAAGTGCAATAGAATGAGCTGAGCCTGTAGATAGTATATGCCAACAAAGGGAAACAGAAAAGTGAAGCATTCAATGACAAAAAATTTAATTTATTCTTCTGTACTCTTGTAAAGAAATACAGCTTAAAAGAGGATAATAAAAGACTTGGAAAACAAAAATCATGTGTCCCAAAGAAGGAACTAACATGTAGATTCTGGATTCAGATTGTTGGTGATCAGTTGTTAAGTTACCTGACTCTTTGCAACCCTATGAACTGCAGCACACCAGGCTTTCCTGTCCTTCACCATCTCCCTGAGTTTTCTCAAGCTCATGTCCATTGAGTCAGTGTTGCCATCTAAACATCTCATCTGCTGTCACCCTCTTCTCCTCTTGTCCTCAGTTTTCCCAGAATCAAGGTCTCTTTCAATGAGTCAGTTCTCACATCAGGTGGCCAAAGTATTGGCCCTTCAGCTTCAACATCAGTCCTGCCAATGAACATCCTGGACTGATCTCCTTTAGGATGGACTGGTTGGATCTCCTTGCTGGTCAAGGGACTCAAGAGACTTCTCCAGCACCACAGTTTGAAAGCATCAATTTTTTGGTGTTCAGCCTTTTTTGTGGTCCAACTCTCACAATCATACATGACTACTGGAAAAGCTTTGACTGTACAGACTTTTGTTGGCAACGTGATGTCTCTGCTTTTTAAAACACTGTCTAGATTTGTCATAGCTTTTCTTCCAAGGAGCAAGTGTTTTTAATTTTGTGGCTGCAGTCACCACCTGCAGTGAGTTTGGAGCCCAAGAAAATTAAATCTGACATTGTTTCCACTTTTTTCCCATCTATTTTCTGTGAAGTGATGTCACTGGATGCCATGATCTTCTTTTTTTGAATGTTGACTTTTAAGCCAGCTTTTTCACTCTCCTCTTTCACCTTCATCAAGAGGTTGTTTAGTTCCTTTTCACTTTCTGCCATTAAAATAGTATCATCTGCCTATCTGAGGTTGTTGTTATTTCTCCTGGCAATTTTGATTCCAGCTTGTGAGTTATACAGCCCAGCATTTCATATGATGTGCTCTACATATAACTTAAATAAGCAAGGTGACAATATACAGCCTTGACATACTCTTCTCCCAATTTTTAACCAGTCCATTGTTCCATATCTGGTTCTAACTATTGCTTCTTGTCCTGCATACTGGTGTCTCAAGAGGTAAGTAAGGTGGTCTGGTATTCCAATCTCTTTAAGGATATTCCAGTTTGTTGTGATCCACACAGTCAAGCAGAGGTACATTTATTTATTTCTTTTTTACTTCCTTGCTTTTTCTGAGTCAAAGAATGTTGGCAATTTGACCTCTGGTTCCTCTGTGTGGTGTGTGCTAGTCACTCGGTCATGTCTGACTCTTTGGGATCCCAAGTACTGTAGCCTCCCAGGCTCCTCTGTCCACGGATTTCTCCAGACAATAATACTGGAGGGGGTTGCCATTTCCTTCTCAAGGGGATCTTCCTGACCTAGGGATTGAACCAGGGTCTCCTGCATTGCAGGCAGATTCTTTACTGTTAAAGCGACCAGTGAAGCCCACATTAAAGCCATCATTCTTGGGAATTGCCTTTCTTTGGGACTGGAGTGAAAACTGACATTATTCAGACCTGCAGCAACTGCTGAGTTTTCAAAATTTTCTGGCATATTGAGTGCAGCAGTTTCACAGCATCATCTTTTAAGATTTAACTCAGTTGGAATTCCATCACTGTAACTAGCTTTGTTCATCCACTTGACTTCACACTGCAGGATGTCTGGCTCTAGGTGAGTGATCATACCATCATGGTTTCCTGGGTCATTAAGAGCTTTTCTGTACAGTTCTGTTTTCTTGCCACCTCTTCTTAATCTTTTCTGCTTCTGTTAGGTCGATATTTCTGTCCTTAATTGTGCTCATCTTTGCATGAAATATTCCCTTGGTAGCTCTGCTTTCCTTGAAGAGATCTCTAGTTTTCCCCATTCTATTGTTTTCCTCTATTTCTTTGCATTGTTTAATTAAGAATGCTTTCTTATCTCTCCTTGATATTCTTTGGAACTCTGCATTCAGATGAATATATCTTTTCCTTTTTCCTTTGCCTTTCACATCTCTTCTTTTCTCAGCTATTTGTGAGGTGTCCTCAAACAACCACTTACTTTGCCTTTCTTGCATTTCTATTTCTTGGGAATGATTTTGCTCACCACCTCCTGTACAATGTTACAAACTTCTGTCCATAGTTTTCAGGCACTCTGTCTACCAGATCTAGTCCCATGAATCTATCCATCACCTTCACCATAAGATATTTGATTTAGGTCATACTTGAATGGCCTAGTGGTTTTCCCTACTTTCCTTAATAGGAGTCTGAATTCTGCACTATGGTACTGATGATCTGAACCACAATCAACTCCCGATCTTGTTTTTGCTAACTATATAGAGCTTCTCCATCTTTGGCCATGAAGAATACAATCAATCTGATTTCAATATTGACCATCTGGTGATGTCCATGTGTAGAGTTGTTTCTTGTGTTGTTGGAAGAGGGTGTTTGCTATGACCAGTGTGTTCTGTTCACAAAACTCTGTTAGCCTTTGCCCTGCCTCATTTGGTAATCCAAGATCAAACTTGCCTCCAGGTTACTCCAGGTATCTCTTGACTTCCTATTTTTGCATTCTAGTCACCTATGATGAAAATAATATCTTTTTTGGTGTTAGGTCTAGGATGGCTTACAGGTCTTCATAGAATCATTCAACTTCATCTTCTTAGGCATTAGTGGTTAGAGCATAAACTTAGATTACTGTGATATTGAATAGTTTGCCTTGAAAATGAACCTAGATCATTCATTTTAGATAATGTACTCAAATACTGCATTTTGGACTCTTCTGTTGACTATGAGGATTTCTTGTGTCAAATGTCTATCCGCAGACAGGCACACTGTTGGAAAGTTTATTTAATCACTCTGTATCTCAGTTTCCTCATATGTAAACTGGCAGTAATAATGTTATCACAAACTTAATCCACAGTATCAGTCAGTTTAGTCACTCAGTCATGTCCAACTCTTTGTGACCCCATGGACTGCAACAACACTAGGCTTCCCTGTCCATCACCAACTCCCAGAGTTTACTCAAACTCATGTCCCTTGAGTCAGTGATGTCATCTGACTGTCTCATTCTCTGTCATTCCCTTCTTCTCCCACCTTCAATCTTTCCCAGCATCAGGGTCCTTTCCAATGAGTCAGTTCTTCACATCAGGTGGCCAAAGTATTGGAGCTTCAGCTTCAGCATCAGCCCTTCCAATGAATATTCAGGACTGATTTTCCTTAGGATTGACTGCTTTGATCTCCTTGCAGTCCAAGGGACTCTCAAGAGTTTTCTCCAACAGCACAGTTCAAAAGCATCAATTCTTCAGTGCTCTGCCTTCTTTACAGTCCAACTCTCACATCCATACATGACTACTGGAACAATCATAGCTTTGACTAGGTGAATCTTTGTTGGCAAGGTAATGCCTCTGCTTTTTAATATGCTGTCTGGATTGCTCATAGCCTTTCTTCCAAGGAGCAAGCATCTTTTAACTTCATGGCTGCAATCACCATCTGCAGTGATTTTGGAGCCCCAAAAAGTAAAGTTTCTCATTGTTTCTATTTTATCATCCTCTTGGTGAAAGTGAAAGAGGAGAGTAAAAAAGTTGTCTTAAAACTCAACATTCAGAGAGCTAAGATCATGGCATCTGGTCCTATCGCTTCATGACAAATAGATGAGGAAACAATGGAAGCAGACCCTAATTACATCCTTTGTAACAAAGTGGTAGTCTACTCAATGAACTCTTTTCCTGAGTTCTATAAGCCTTTCTAGCAAATGATTTAACTCCAGGAGGGAGTCATGGGAACCTTCCACTTTTAGATGGTCAGTCAGAAATACAAGTGATATTCTGGACTTGTGTTTGGTGTCTGAAGTGGGAAAAGTCTTATGTGAATGCATCTTAACCATGGGGTTTGACACTAACTTTAGTTATATAGTCTCAGAATTGAACTAAATTGGAGGACACTCAACTGGCATCAGAGAATTGCTTAGTGTGTGTGTGGGGGGGAACTCACACATATTTGGTGACCAGACGTGTGAATGTTGTGTGTGGAGAGGAAAAACAGAGGAGTTTTCTCTTTACAGCTGTCATGAGACTACGTAGAATCATGTATTTAAAGCATATCATAGTACTGAAAATGATGAATGCAATAAATCCACTAAATTTTTATTATCCTTTTTTACTGGATCCCGACATCTTAAGTGGAGAGGGCTATATATTTCCCCTGGTCTGGCTAAAAACAGTATTAAGATTTGACATTATTATCAGAACATGACAAATGGCACAACTCAAACTAACCGTTCACATTTGCTGCTTGCAGTCACCAACTCAGTCAGTACCCAGTGGGGACAAGACTCCAATCAGCTGCTCTGACTGGAAGTTCCAGCACTCTTCCCATGGTCAGGCTGTCACTTTTCTAGTAAACTCTTGCTCTTTGTAAATTGTAGGGAAAATCAAAATAAAATGAAATATTAAAAATATTAGCACACAAAATATTAGCCACATAAAAATATTAGCCAGTACTGCTTGGATGTCCCCACCAGTTCCAGAGACCTATCTCTGGAGGCTCACTGATTCTCTGACTGATGACTCAAGATTACAGAGAACACAGTTTCCACACACTCTCTGCAAAGCTGTAGGCAGAGAAAACACTCCTTCTGAGCGAAAGGACTCTCAAGTGCCAGGGGAAGAGACCGCATCTTCTCTCCACTATTCTGTAATATAGTACAAAGGACATAGCACCTAGAAAAATTAGCCATGCTGTAAGACCTGAATTTCACTTTATTTAACTACTCAAGGGAGAACCAAAGAGGGCTTTGATACTTCGCAATCTTGTCATCCAAGGCCAGTTCAAGGCTAACAGGAAGATTCCTCAGCTGTTCAGATTCACAGCAGGGCTTGCCACCACATGAAGAGCTGAGCTCTAGGGTATGTTGACAAAATGCTGTTTATAGATCCTCAGTTAGAGTGAGAGAAGATCCCCAACCACTTCTTCCACTTGTCTGCCAGGTGGCCTGTTTACTATCCTTCATCCAAGTCCCCTCACCCACCCCTACTGCCAAGCTTCTATCACTGCCGCTTGTAAGTCTTTGCTCATTCTCATGGAGGGCAGTATATTGATACTTCTCCAGTTTATGATGTGAGATATGATATGCTTGTTAGTTATGAGAAATGGGCCTTTGCCTGGTAACCAGGGTGTCTGTCAGCTTCCCCAGAAAGAAAAAAACTGATTAATCAAGGCACCTGTTTTTTACAGTATTATAAAGTGGCTACTTTTTTCTTAGATGTTTCAGGTAGTGGAACTCCTTGAAACTAGACTCACATCTTCTGACAAGACCAAAGCAATGAAATTGGAAATAAGAAATAAGAATATAGTTAAGCTTCAAATGAATATAGTTTTAGTTTATTAATGCTATGGTGATGGGAAAGAGGAAAAGAAGACATCTCTTGTACTCAAAGGGTTTCCCCTGTGGCTCAGATAGTAAAGAATTTGCCTGCAATGAGGGAGATCTGGGTTTGATCCCTGGGTTGGGATGATCCCCTGGAGAAGGGCATGGCAACCCACTCCAGTATTCTTGCCTGGAGAATCCCATGGACAGAGGAGCCTGGTAGGCTACACTTCATGGGGTTGCAAAGAGTCAGACACCACTGAGCGACTAAACCCACACATGTGCTCAAGTCCCTACGTCTGAATTTATCTCTTAATTGATGCAGTCAGGGTTCTTTAAAACCCATGATGTCAGCCACATAGCAAATGCAGTCTCACTTAGGAAATTTGTAAAGACCAAATTCTGCCCAAGTTTAATCCTTAAGCAATTGCAGGGATCTGAAACAATGTCAACAACTGTTCCCTTTAACCAAGAATCTATTTAGTAAGATATTCCAATGACAACCTCTGATTTACAGCTCCTACTTTGCATACTTTAATTTTTTACTTTTTACATTAAGTAAATGCCAGAAACAATAGAGGTACTAAAAATAAAAGAAATAAGAAATTCACTGTTGGTGTGTGTATGTGCAGAGGGAGGTACATAAGTGTATATATGTATTAATGCAATTTTATATCCCATACATCTATTCATTAGGTATTTTGGCATATTTATTGACTGCATAAAATGTACTGTAAGTATAAAAAATGTGAGGATAAACAAGATAGAGGCCTTACCCACACAGAAGTTAAACATCTAGAGAATGGTAGGTAAAGAGGCAATTATTATACAGTATAATAAATACTGAAGTATAATGTTATACTACACAGTATAGTAAATAGAGGCTTCTATGAAAGCACATGGATCAGATTTCAGACTTGAGTGGTCAAGAAATCATCTCAGATGAAAGTCATTTGATTACCTTGCTGTTTAACTTAAGATCTAAAGATAAGGAGGGAAGTTCCTAGGGGCAGAGAGGTGTAATTGGTGAGATTTCTAGGGAGAGAGAAGGAAATGTAAAATGTTCCCAGTCAGCACTGAGATAACCTTTACCAGTGCTAGATTTATTGTGTGATTTTATTCTGAATATTTTATTGTCTGATGATATACAGTGTTATATACTTTGTTGAGATACTTTCCTGTGTTCTCTGTCTGATCCTTTTATCAATATCCAGGTGTTCTGTGCTACAGGAATCTTTCTCTGGCCCTGATCCTTCATGGTGCGCCAATGTAATCTGAGTTGTACTATGCTGTTTTCCTAGGAATCTCTCAACCCTTGAGGGCAGGGATGTATTAATATCAATACTAACTTTAGAACACAGTTCTTGAAAAACCAACATTGATCTAAATGGCAGCTTCTCAAATCCTAAAGCTGAGTAATACTTTCATCCAAGATTGTTCCAGCTGTGTTATGAGATCAAAAAAAAAAAAAAAAAAAATACAAAAATAAATAAAAAGGAATAAAAAGCTTGTCTTCTAGTCAGGAGGAGTCTTCCAGAGGAACTCTGCACCCAATTACAGTTCTTTCTGGGTCCAGGCCAATGGTTAGTCAATCTTTCTAACCAGACTTGCTTAGACTGATGCTTCTTTCCTGATGAATGACTTCACTAAGCAGTAGTAAGGAGGGAGTTCATTTCTGGACTCAAGCAAACCTTTTAACAATATCAACAAGAATGGACAAGGAAAACTAAAAATAACTCCTAAACTTTGACTTAAGAAAACACTGAGTGACCTTAAACTTATATCTGAAGTTGATGAAACTGAAGTTCCAAGGTGTAAAATGAGTTACAGCTAATTTTGCATTGAGGCTGGTCATAGACAAAGCGCTAACTCCAAAGCTTAGTCTTTGACTAGACCACACTGCCTCCCAAATCAATTAGCCTAGCCACCTGCTGGCTCATGAACAGCTTCATTATTACAGCTTGATGTACTCAGCTTGAGTTCTTGGCAGGCAGCAGGACAGGGAGACGCCTGATTGCAGGGAATCTCCAGGAGTCCTGTGTGCACACATGCGTGTGTGTGTGTATCTACCTGTGTATGAATTTAAGGGCTCCTGTGAGAGTTTTGGGCTATTTGATTATTTTTGCTTCTTCTGCAAATTTTATAGATAACTTTTAAAATAATAAGTAGTAATATCTTCTTTCTTTGTGTGGCTCTCATGTGTGGAAGGGTCACTGACTGGCTTGTTTAACCTGTATTTGCTGAATAATTAATAATCTTGTGCCTTCTTCTTACTCAATCTGCCTTTTAATCTCTTTAGGAAAATTGTACAGGTTTAGGAGGAGATATTCTCTTCAAGATAATTGGAAAAAAGTTCTAGGAATAAAATTTAGTAATTTGAATAAAACTGGTATTGGCATTAATAAATTAATAAGTAAATAAGACTGAATTATAATATGTATCCAAAAATTAATTGAAATTATATAAACTCATGTGGAATATTTCTCTTTTACATGCTACTTAGAAGTTATCAGGAAAAAGTAAATGCCAATATATAAGGACTAAGGACAAGAATTGTCATACATACGGGACCAGTGGCAGTTGTTGAGTAATTCAATCTTGGACAACTCTCATATTTTTCTCATCATTATCCAGGGCTGTCAGAAGGCATTGCTTTGCTGTATTTAGTCACTCAGTCATGTCTGACTCTTTGCAACCCCATGGACTGTAGCCTCTGTCCATGGGGATTTAACAGGCAAGAACATTGGAGTGGGTTGCCATGCCCTCCTTCAATCAGAAGACATTACAAGTCATTTAATAAATGTTAGTACATTCGTGATAAATTAATAAATTGATTAAACAGTTAAAACCATTAGTATGTGTTCTTATTGGTTAAAAACTTACTGTTTTAAATCAATAAGTCTACAGATCTGTACTGAGTTAGTATAAATATTAAAGAATAACCTTTTCTTATGTGTATGTGTCATATGTACATATGTGAGTGTGTATAATTTTTGTATATAAGAATTAAGTAAAACTAGTTTCTCTAACTTCATTTAGGAAAACACAGAAAAGCTTAAAAATTTTGATGATGGCTTCAAGCGAAATGTAAAATTTTACATTTTAAAATGGTATTCAAAGGAAATCATGTAGTTTACATGATACTACTGTACTGTAAGATCACAATGTCTACAATACCTATTGCATGATTAAGTATTGTATTTGTCTTTTAACCAAGATACCCAAGGGTTTTATATTTCTATAGCATTTCCTCAATCTTCAATTCCTTTGCAGCTGTTGGTCTCTCCAACTTCATCCATTCTGTTACTTAATTTTCTCATTTGCTTAAATGAAGAACTGAGTGTGTTTCCATGGAAGTTCTGCAGAGCAAAATTCGTGGACTTGATGACTTTGTTCCTCAGAAATCTCTCCTCCGTCTGAGTATAGCGATGCTATTATAGGTTTGCATTAGTTGAGTCAGATGTATACATAAACTCTCAATATGAATGTAAATGACATCTTTAATTCTTATCTTTAAATCCTCATAAGAAATCTGGATCATACTACACTAAAAATATTCCTGCATGGTGAGAATCAGGCCAGTACAAAGCTTTCCAATCCTGGCAGTATTGACATTTTCCTGTTACATGGTGCTGTCCTAAGCGCTGTGGGATGTTTAGCAGCATCCCTGGCTCCTGACTCCCTAGGTTCCAATAGCAATCCCTGCCCAGCTGTGGCAAATAAAAATGACTTTAAACAGTGCTGAATATACCTTGGCAGGGGGCAGCTAAATCACTCCCAATAGAGAACCACTGGAAATCCTGAAGAAGAACTAAAGAGACTTCTGATGAAAGCGAAAGAGGAGAGTGAAAAAGTTGGCTTAAAGCTCAACTTTCAGAAAACTAAGATCATGACATCCGGTCCCAACACTTCTTGGCAAATAGATGGGGAAACAGTGGAAATAGTGGCTGACTTTATTTTTCTGGGCTTCAAAATCATTGCAAATGGTGATTGCAGCCATGAAATTAAAAGATGCTTACTCCTTGGAAGGAAAGTTATGACCAACCTAGACAGAATATTAAAAAGCAGAGACATTAATTTTCCAACAAAGGTCCATCCAGTCAAGGCTATGGTTTTTCCAGTGGTCATGTATGGATGTGAGAGTTGGTCTATAGAGAAAGCTGAGCACCAAAGAACTGATGCTTTTTAACTGTGGTGTTGGAGAAAACTCTTGAGAGTCCTTTGGACTGCAAGGAGATCCAAACAGTCCATTGTAAAGGAGATCATTCCTGGGTGTTCATTGGAAGGACTGATGCTGAAGCTGAAACTCCAATACTTTGGCCACCTCATGCGAAGAGTTGACTTATTGGAAAAGACCCCAATGCTGGGAAAGATTGAGGGCAGGAGGAGAAGGGGACGACAGAGGATGAGATGGTTGGATGGCATCATAAACTTGATGGACATGGATTTGGGTGGACTCCGGGAGTTGGTGATGGACAGGGAGGCCTGGCATGCTGCGGTTCATGGGGTCGCAAAGAGTCCGACATGACTGAGCAACTGAACTGAACTGAACTGAAAATCCTGGAATAAACAAACATTATATGATCCTCGTACCTTTAAAACTGAGTTATCTTCACTTTTATGAATAAAATATCAAGCACACAAATCATGGTTATGTAAACTTTTTGTTAACTATCCAGAACTCTCTTTGTGTTTAAACAAGTCTTCCCAGGTGGCACAGTGGTAAAGAATCCACCTCCCAATGCAGGAGACATAAGAGATGCGAGCTCAAATGTCTGGGTTGGAAAGTTCCTCCAGAGGAGGAAATGGCAACCCACTATAGTATTCTTGCCTGGAAAATTCTTTGGATGGAGGAATCTGGCAGGTTACAGTCCATAGGATCCCAAAGAGTTGGACATGACTGAGCACACACACACACACTGTTTTTATTACATTTCTCTCTGGCTTTTGATATCTGGCTTTGATTCCTATTTTCAATTCTAAATGAATATTTTCAAGCTTCTGCAACAGTATATATAGATTTATTGCACTGATAGCATGAATTGACCTCCTTGAATCCATATTCTTTGCAATGCAAGTTCACAGCTTCTCCTCACAAAAAAGCATGGTCTTTTACTTTTCCTTGAATCTGGATTAGAGTTTGACTTGTTTGGCCTACAGAATGTGGCAAAATTGATAGGGTGTCAGTTCTGAATTTAGGCCTCAAGGTGCCTGGTGTTGCTTCCTCTCTGAGGGACAAGCCATCCAAGCAGAAAGTATCTGAGAACATACAGCCTTCAGCAGATTGTGTGCTGAGAGCAAGATCATAAGATAGTTCTGAGATCATTCAATTAAAGATCAGTAGAATCACCCAGTGAACTCTCAGACTTTGGAGCTAAATAACATTGATCACTTTAAGCCACTAGATTTCAGTTCTGGGTGTTGTCCAGAATTATTTAATAAGCTGACTTATCTACTAAATTGATCTTATTATTTCTAAAATTTTGGACCAGACTTATTCTTTTTGCTCTTTCTGCACCAGTAATTCCAAATAGAATTAATTGCTTATTTTTCTTTTGTCCCTGAAACTCAAACTTAATCCAGTCTCATTTGGTGAGAACTTCCATACATTCCTTTGCAAACCCTGAAAGGGAAAGTATGGTTCAGTGATGGACTTTATTTTTCATATTCTTCAAAACTACCTTTGTTTAGAATAATTATGGTTTGATTAGTTTCATTATGTGAAAAGGACTTTATCTAGCAATAATACTATATAGAAATGCCAGATTTCAAAGAAATAAATTTGACACAAGTTAAATTAATAATTGAGACTTGATCATACATTTCATGAAGATTTAAACCTTGGAATCTTTCCATTTTAATGCATAGAGATCAGCTGAGTGTTCATGTATTCCAATTCATTTGGCATTGTATACTATAAATTCTGTGCTTAAATTACTGATATCTTCAAAAATGTAATGAGTCTGATTATGCTTCCTAAGTACCTTAGTGCTATTTCCTTCCTTAAAAGTGAGTTAGTTCATGTAATTTGGCAGATAAACAGCCCACAAAGGTATAGGGTTTAAGCAATACTGTAACATAAGACATGTATGGAGTACACCATGGGACTAGATTCAGAAATCAATGGCAAATGATCTCCTTTGTGATTTGAGTCTATTGAATGTCCATTTATTATTTATATCTATTCATGACATTTACGTACTCTTTAATGTATTCATTGGAAGAAATGTACTCATTTTTAAATTTGGGAACATTTACTTCATGAAAACCTTAATATATCAAAGAAAACTAGAAATGGGAAACACTTGTGATCTTAGGATTGAGACATCTGCATGTCCAATTAAATAACTATCAGAGGTTATTATCATAGCACCACAAAGAAAATCTTATTTGGTAGAAAGCACAAATAGTACTAATGAGAAGAGTTGTTAATCATATAAAGAATCAGCAATTATTCAGATATCAATTTCAACAGTGCAAATAATGATACTTCTAATACATCATCTACTTGAAGACAGGAAATAGCTTTCTTGGCTTTCTTCTCTTCTGTTACCCATTGTGTGAACTAGAACTGCACACTTAAGGTCTTTGAGTTCCATGTACCCTCTGTGACTTCTCTAGGTTCTAAAACGTGAACCTTGCTCACATTTGTCCATTTGTGCCTTCAGTAGTCTATACTGTATAGTGAATGGCAGAATTAATGAAGGCCTAAAATGTGGTTCTAAGCATGTGGCATTATATCTGATCTGAGTAATAATCACAAACTAGTAAACCATGGGTGACATTCTGAACATTCTACTCTTAATAACAAACTGCCAGGTGACATGACATAATTATTTTATTTAGTGGGAATATTTAGCCTATGTGAAAGTGAAAGGCACTCAGTCATGTATGACCCTTTGCAACTGCATGGATTACACAGTCCATGGAATTCTCCAGGCCAGAATACTCTAGTGGGTGGCCTTTCTCTTGTCCAGGAGATCTTCCAAACCTAGAGATTAAACCCAGGTCTCCCACATTGCAGGCATATTCTTTATCAGCCACAAGGGAACCCAGAAATGCTGGACTGGGTAGCCTATCCCTTCTCCAGTGGATCTTCCTAACCCAGGTACTGGATCCAGGTCTCCCACATTGCAGGCAGATTCTTTACCAGGTGAGCCACAAGGGAACCCAGAAATACTGAACTAGGTAGCCTATCCCTTCTCCAGTGGATCTTCCTAACCAAGGTACTGGATCCAGGTCTCCCACATTGCAGGCAGATTCTTTACCAGCTGAGCCACAAGGGAATCCAGAAATGCTGGACTGATAGCCTATCCCTTCTCCAGTGAATCTTCCTGACCCAGGTATTGGATCCAGGTCTCCCACATTGCAGGCAGATTCTTTACCAGGTGCACCAAAGGGAAGCCCAGGAATACTGGAGGGCTTAGAGGGCACCTTTAACTGCAGTAAATGACAATGTATATAGCATATTTTATTTCTAAGTAATGGTTTATTCACCCCACCCATAAGTTGGTGACTCAGAAATATATATCTCTGACCAAGTCTTCTCTCAACTTCTACACTTACTTATTGATCATTCTACCTGGAAATCTGATGGACAGTTCAAATTCAACACACTCACCTCCAAGTTTGCCCAGATATCCCTTTCTCCATAATTCTTAATATATACTTAATATCTTACTAACAGACACTGAAGCCAGAAAACTTGAAAGTAATGGATGCATTATTCCCTCTCACTTCCCTTAGCTGGTTCTTTCCTACTGTATTGATCTACTTTTTCACTAAAAAAAAAAAAAATCTAGCCCATTTATTTTTACCCCCACTGCAACTGACTCCTTAAAGGCTTTAGGCATCATTGCTTTGATAGCATCACCATGCAGCCTTCTGAGTCTTTCTAGACTATCTACTATATTACCTCCAGTGACTTTCTTAAACTTTACATTTAATCACTGGATGTCCTTAATTAAACACTTCTCATTTAATAAAGCATGATGGCAAATGCCCACATAGGTCAACCAGGTAAATAATGAAAATAGCAGCAAGCAGACTTTGGCCACATGGAAAACAGAGTTCCACTTAAAGAAGGCAGTAATTACTCAGTTCCAGAAATTGTCATAGTACAGAAACATGGGGACAATATAGATGAATGGTCAGATATTTCAAGAAAAATCAGAAATTTCTGTGAAGCCTCCCAGTTTTTAAATGATTGTGTTGATTTCATTTTAACATGCCTGACCTAAAAAATGAAGTGAAAACTCTCCAGTATCTTAACAAAGACCTCTATGATTTCATAAAACTCTCCAAAGTTCCTATTTAAGTGTTGCTCTCACAATTTCCTCTTCAGATAAACCAATACCACTTGATGTCAGATGTGACAGTGACTCAGTCGTGTCCAACTCTTTGCAACCCCATGCACTACACAGTCCATGGAATTCTCCAGGCCAGAATACTGGAGTGGGTAGCCTTTCCCTGCTCCGGGGGATCTTCCCAACCCAGCAATCAAACCCAGGTCTCTTGCATTGCAGGAGGATTATTTACCAACTGAGTCGCAAGGAAAGCCTTTGATGTCATATATGTCCAGGCAATTTTGTGTTTCCTTGAGAACTCCCACTCTTTCCAGCTCTGCTAACTGTGTGCATGTTCCTTATACTCTAATGGGACCAATTTTCCTTAGCCCCTTGAATACTTATCATTCCCTAAAGTGGGCTATCTCTGTATGTTTTATCATAACACTTGCAACCTTATAATTGCAATTGCGTGTTTATATTTCTTTCTCCCCATGGCACTGTGAACTCCTTGGAGAGAGAAACTGTGTCTTATTCTTCTATGTATCTCCAGTTTTAAGATAATTCCTGACACACTGTGGTTCCCAAAGGATGTTGAATAAATGAACTGTCAAAATGAATAAGGTAAATATTTTCTAGGAAGTATTTAGAAAATATGTATTTTAGTGAAGAATCCAAAGAGAAAATTGGATCTCAAATGCTTTTGAACTAATCAGTGTCCTGTTGGGAAATAAAAGCTACACTGACTATTGCATGGAAATAAAATTACTAACCAAGTATTGAGAAGAATAAAGAGAAAACTGTAAGGTATCACAGTGGCAGCATTCCCACTCCTAAGGCTGCAGAAACAAAGAAGAGAAGCTGAAAGTATTAAAACTGAGCAGCATGGAGGTGGAGGAGTCCAGTGAAGTCAAACTCAGAACTATGAGGATAGGGTTCGTTGGAGCTGCTGCTGGAGCTAGGAGGACTTGTGTCCCAGACCTCCGAGCCAGAGGGTGCCAGACTAGAGCTGGTGTATGTGAGTGGGACATGCACCATACATACTGCTGGTCTTGTGAGATTTGAAAATATTAAACGCTGATTCTACCATTGTGAAAATATTGAAACATGGATTTGACAGTTGTTTCTGCAAAGGATTATTCAATTAAGTTCAGTTCAGTCGCTCAGTCATGTCTGATTCTGTGACCCCATGGACCACAGCACACCAGGCCTCCCTGTGCATCACCAACTCCCAAAGTCCATCCAAACCCATGTCTATTGAGTTGGTGATGCCATCCAACCATTTTATCTTCTGTCGTCCCCTTCTCCTCCTGCCCTCAATCTTTCCCAGCATCAGGGTCTTTTCCAATGAGTCCTCTTCGCAACAGGTAGCCAAAGTATTGGAGTTTTAGCTTCAACATCAGTCCTCCCAAAGAACACCCAGGACTTATCTCCTTTATGATGGACTGGTTGGATCTCCTTGCAGTCCAAAGGACTCTCAAGAGTCTTCTCCACACCACAGTTGAAAAGCATCAATTCTTTGGTGCTAGGCTTTCTTTATAGACCAACTCTCACATCCATACATGACCACTGGAAAAACCATAGCCTTGACTGGATGGACCTTTGTTGGAAAAGTAATGTCTCTGCTTTTTAATATTCTGTCTAGGTTGGTCATAACTTTCCTTCCAAGGAGTGAGCATCTTTTAATTTCATGGCTGCAATCACCATCTGCAGTGATTTTGGAGCCCAGAAAAATAAACTCAGCCACTATTTCCACTGTTTCTCCATCTATTTGCCCTGAAGTGATGGGACCGAATGCCATGATCTTAGTTTTCTGAATGTTGAGCTTTAAGCCAATTTTTTCACTCTCCTCTTTCACTTTCATCAAGAGGCTCTATAGGTCTTGTTCAATTTCTGCCCTAAGGGTGGTGTCATCTGCATATCTGAGATTATTGATATTTCTCCTGGCAATCTTGATTCCAGCTTGTGCTTCCTCCAGCCCAGCGTTTCTCATGATGTACTCTGCATATAATTTAAATAAGCAGGGTGACAATATATAGCCTTGACATACTCCTTATCCTATTTGGAACCAGTCTGTTGTTCCATGTCCAGTTCTAACTGTTGCTTCCTGACTGGCATACAAATTTCTCAGGAGGCAGATCAGGTGATCTGGTATTCCCATCTCTTTCAGAATTTTCCACAGTTTACTGTGATCCACACAGTCAAAGACTTTGGAATAGTCAATAAAGCAGAAATAGATGTTTTTCAGGAACTTTCTTGCTTTTTCGATGATCCAGCGGATGTTGGCAATTTGATCTCTTGTTCCTCTGCCTTTTCTAAAACGAGCTTGAACATCTGGAAGTGCATGGTTCACGTATTGCTGAACCCTGGCTTGGAGAATTTTAAGCATTACTTTACTAGCGTGTGAGATGAGTGCAATTGTGTGATAGTTTGTGCATTCTTTGGGATTGGAATGAAAACTGACTGTTTCCAGTCCTGTGACCACTGCTGAGTTTTCTCTTGGCAGAACTCTGTTAGTCTTTGCCCTGCTTCATTCTGTACTCCATGGCCAAAGTTGCCTGTTACTCCAGGTGTTTCTTGACTTCCTGCTTTTGCATTGCAGTTCCTTATCATGAAAAGGACATCTTTTTTGGGGGTGTTACTTCTAGAAGGTCTTGTAGGTTTTCATAGAACTGTTCAACTTCAGCTTCTTCAGCATTACTGGCTGGAGTATAGACTTGGATTACTGTGATATTGAATGGTTTGCCTTGGAAATGAACAGAGATCATTCTGTCGTCTTTGAGATTGCATCCAAGTACTGCATTTCAGACTCTTTTGTTGACCATGATGGCTGCTCCATTTCTTCTAAGGAAGTCCTGCCCATAGTAGTAGATATAATGGTCATCTGAGTTACATTCACCCATTCCAGTCCATCTTAGTTTGCTGATTCCTAGAATGTCAATGTTCACTCTTGTCATCTCCTGTTTGACCACTTCCAATTTGCCTGGATTCACGGACCTAACATTTCAGGTTCCTATGCAATATTGCTCTTTACAGCATTGAACCTTTCTTCTATCACCAGTCCCATCCACAATTGGGTGTTGTTTTTGCTTTTGCTCCATTCCTTCATTCTTTCTGGAGTTATTTCTCCACTGATCTCCAGTAGCATATTGGGCACCTACCGACCTGGGGAGATCATCATCTGTGACGGGGCACAGGCGCAGCCAAGAGAAGCTACACCATGTCCAAGGTCAGGGGCAGCGGATGAGAGGACCTACCCCACGCCAGATATAAGGAGCAGTGGCTGTGCTTTGCTGGAGCAGCCATGAAGAGATACCCCATGTCCAAGGTAAGAGAAACCAAAGATAGATGGTCTGTGCTGCGAGCAGGCATCAGAGGGCAGACAGACTGGAACCACAATCACAGACAACTAGCCAATCTGATCACATGGACCACAGTCCTGTCTAACTCAATGAAACTAAGCCATGCCTTGTGGGGCCACCCAAGACGGACGGGTCATGGTGGAGAGGTCTGACAGAATGTGGTCCACTGGAGAAGGGAATGGCAAACTACTTCAGTACTCTTGTCTTGAGAACCCCATGAACAGTATGAAAAAAAGGACTGTTACTGAGGAGTAAAGAGAAGAGGTGGGGGGAGGGAGGAATTCCAGCTGAATTATTTAAAGTTCTGAAAGATGATGCTGTAAAAGTGCTGTACTCAATATGGAGCAAATTTGGAAAACTTAGCAATGGCCACTAGGGTCTGGAAAACATCAGATTTCATTCTAATTCCAAAGAAGATCAATGCCAAAAAATGCTCGGACTACTGTACAGTTGTGCTCATTTCACATGATAGCAAGGTAATGCTCAAAATCCTTCAAGCTAGGTTTCAGCACTACGTGAACCAAGAACTTCCAGATGTGCAAGATGGACTTAGAAAAGGCAGAGGAACCAGAAATCAAATTGCCAACTCTCACTCGATCATAGAAAAAGCAAGAGAATTCCAAAAAAGCATTTTACTGCTGCTTCATTGACTACATTAAAACCTTTAACTGTGTGGATCGCAACAAACTGTGGAAAATTCTTAAAGAGATGGGAATACTAGACCACCTTACTTGCCTCTTGAGAAACCTGTATGCATGTCAAGAAGAAACATTTAGAATCAGACATGGAAAAAGAGACTATTTCCAAATTGGGAAAGGAGTATGCCAAGGCTGTATATTGCACTCTGTTTAACTTTTATGTGGAGTACATCACATGAAATGCCAGGCTGGAAGAATTACTAGCTGGAATCAAGATTGTTGGCAGAAATATCAATAACTTCTGATATGCAGACAGGATTACTCTTATGGCAGAAAGTGAAAAGGAAATAAAGAGCCTCTTGATGAAGGTGAATGAGGAGAGAGAAAAAGCTGACTTAAAATTCAACATTCAAAAAAGTAAGATCATGGCATCTGGTCCCATCACTTCATGGCAAAATAGATAGGGAAGAAATGGAACAGTGGCAGATTTTATTTTCTTGGGCTCCAAAATCACTATGGATGGTGGCTACAGCCATGAAATTAAGAGATACTTGCTCCTTGGAAGAAAAATTATGACAAACCTAGACAGCATATTAAAAAGCAGAGACATCACTTTGCCAACAAAGGTCCATTTGTCAAAACTACGGTTTTTACAGTAGTCGTGTATTGCCATGAGAGTTTCACCATAAAGAAGACTGAGTGCTTTGGAAAGGCAGTGCTGGAGAAGACTCTTGAGAGCCCCTTGGACTGCAAAGAGATCAAACCAGTCAATCCTAAAGGAAATCAACCCTGAAGATTCATTGGAAGGACTGATGCTGAAGCTGAAGCTCAAATACTTTGGCTGCCTGATGTGAAGAGTGGACTCATTGAAAAAGACCCTGATGCTGGGAAAGATTGAGGGCAGGAGGAGAATGGGATGACATAGGATGAAATGGCTGGATGGCATCATCAACTTAATGGACATGAATTTGAGCCAACTCCAAGATATAGTGAAGGACAGGGAAGCCTGGTGTGCTGCAGCCTACGGTGTCACTAGAGTTGGAAACAAGTTAGCAGCTAAATAACAACAAAGAGGAGAAGACGAGGTAATGTTGCCATCAGGGGAGGAGAAGGAGGGGGAGGCCCTCTTTGCTTGTTCCAGCTTTAGAGTCTCCCTCTAGAACCTCTTTTTGAAAGAACCAAACTTGGGATCAATTGGCAAAGAAGAAATAAAACTTGCAGAGTCCCAGTCCCAATATGAAAATGCTGAATATGCAAGTGAGTTTAAGGCTCAAAGAAGATATCAGGCATAAAATCTTGAAAAGACAGTGAGAAAAACTGAGATGGAGAAAGTAAGCAATTTACATGGAGTAACAGACAAGCAAAGACACAACTGAAGTAAAGACCGACTGACGCTGCTTTAAACATTTTATTTCCTTTAATTCTCACAAATTCCTCTATAATAAATATTAGAGTTATTACCTTTAGGTGAAGAAACTGAGGATGAGAGATGCTTCCCCAGCATCATTATGTTAATAGATAACGGAAGTCTGAATTTGAGTTGAAACCTCTCTTATTCCAAAATTTACACTCTTGGTGCTAAATGTGTGTCTTTAGGAGCAAGATGTAGCTTCTTGCTGAAGGATTAAACCTGTGTTTTATCCCACAAGGTTCAGAGAAGTCAGAGTGTAAAAGGGGACAACAAATCTGACTCTGTATTGGATGTTTATTTTATTTAAACCATTGTGTTCTATTGCTTTTGCTACAAGTTAAGAATATTGCCTATAACCTGGAATATTTAGGATAGCCCATTCTCAAAGTTCTTACCTTTAAGAGTGTAACACTTTTCCATTCATACAGAGATAAAAAGTTGCAGAACAGAGAATAACATTTGTCTTTTTGAAAGTTTCCAGGAACACCATGACTTACACACCAGACAGAAGTAAGAACAAAAGATTTCAATGATACCTAAAACAAGGACACCAAGGAGTTTGCAACAACAAGCCACATCCACTCTCCTTTTAGCATAAAAGGAGCCTGTATTCCAACTTGAGTTCTTTGGGGTACTAGTCCACTGTCTCCTTGGTCTGCTGTCTTTCTGAATAAAATTGCTATTTCTTGCCACAACGACTCTCTTGATGCATTGGCCTGTCATGTGGCAGGCAGTAAGAGTTGGGACTCAATAACAAAGTGAATGAGTACAGGCTTCTTCCACCAGCTACTGATATGAAAGAATTGCACTAGCACCAGAATGTAATTGAGATTATGCATCAGCGCCTTGCACCTTGAGAGAAGGGGAATTTGAAGTTTGATATATTTTCTCTGAACAGTTTTAAGAAGCTCTATGATCTGTTTATTTAATACCTAATTGCTACTGACAAAATCATTGGCACCTATTCTATTCTCTTAACATTCTATGTGTACTATTAATATAGCATTCAGTATAAGCTTTCTGTCTATTACAGTCTTCTGTCTTTAGTATTGCCTGAGTTATTCTACTAGGACAGAAATTGTCATTCATACCTTCTTATTTCTAATACATAACTCAATTCCTTACACATAGGAAATCAATTACTGTTTATTAAGTAAGTGGCCAAAACCACTATAATGTCATCACAGTCTACTAGAAAACACATGAAATGCTTTGTGAACATCAGATGGCTGTTACAGTGGAGGTAAGCAAACTAAAATGTAATCAGATCTATTGCCTAATTTTGTAAATGGTTTCATTAGAACACAGGTTAACCTGCTCTTTCATTTACATGCTGGTTATAGCTACCTTGCATTACAGTAGTAGAATTAAGAAGCAGCTAAAAAGATAATTCCCAAGAGGGTAGTACTAAAAACTATGCTACCCATTGGGCAACTGCACTCATCTCCCACGCTAGTAAGGACATGCTTAAAACTTTGCATGCTAGGCTTCAACATTATGTGAATGAAGAACTGCCAGACGCCCAAGTTGGATTTAGAAAAGGAAGAGGAACAAGAGATAAAATTGCCATCATTCACTGGATCACGGAGAAAGCTAGGGGATTAAAAAAAAAAAAAATGTACCTCTGTTTCACTGACTATATCAAGCCTTTGACTGTGTGAATCATAATAAACTGTGGAAAGCTCTTAAAGAGATGGGAATCCCAGATCACCTCACCTGCCTCCTGAGAAAACTGTATGCAAGTCAAGAAGCAACAGTGAGAACCCTGTATGGAACAGCTGATTGTCACGATTGAGAAAGTCATACAACAGGGCTGTCTGCTGTCATCCTGTTTGTTTAACCTATATGCTAAGCACATCATGAGAAATGCCAGGCTGGATGAGTAACAAACTGGAATCAAGATAGGCAGGAGAAACAACAACAGCCTCAGAATGTGGATGATACCACTCTAAAGGCAGAAAGCAAAGAGGAGCTAAAGAGCTTCTGGGTGAAGGTGAAGGAGGAGAGTGAAAGTACTGGCATATTAAAAAAACAAAAAAACAAAAAATACTAAGACCATGACATCCAACCCTATTACTTCATGGCAAAAGAGGGGGAAAGGTGGGAGTAGTGACAGATTTCCTCTTCTTGGGCTCTAAAATCACTGCAGAGGGTGACTGCAGCCATGAAATCAGAAGACATTTGCTTCTTGGCAGGAAAGCTATGGTAAGTCTAAAGAGTGTGCTGAAGAGCGAGACATTACTCTGCTGACAAAGATTCATACAGTCAAGGCTATGGTCTTCCCAGTGTCACATACAGATGTGAGAGCTGGACCATAATGAAGGTGGAGCTCCAAAGAATTGATGCCTTCTAATTATGGTGCTGGAGAAGACTCCTGAGGGTTCCTTGGACAGCGAGGAGATCAAACAAGTCAATCTAAAGGGAAATCAACCCCGAATACTCATGGGAAGGACTGATGTTGAAGTTGAAACACCAGTATTTTGGTCATCTAACGTGAATAGCTGACTCATTGGAAAAGTCCCTGGTGCTGGGAAAGATTGAAGGCAGAAAGAAAAGAGGCTGTCATAGGATGAGATGGGTGGATGGTATCACCGATGCAATGGGCATGAACTAGGGCAAACTTTGGGAGACGGTGAGGGACGGGGAAGCCTGGGGTGCTGCAGTCTATGGGGTTGCAAAGAGTCAGACACGACTGGGTGACTGAACAGCAAAGAGACAATAAGGACCACAAAGCTGGACATGTTTAATTTGTGACTCTTTATAGAATAGTCTGTCCATACTGTGGTGGTGGTGGTGGTGATTTAGCTGCTAAATCATATCCGACTCTTGCGACCCCATGGACTGTAGCCCACCAGGCTCCTCTGTCTACGGGATTTCCCAGGCAGGAATACTGGAGTGGGCTGCCATTTCTACCTTTGTATTAGATGCTAATTGTTTAGGAGCAATACATTTGGCAATTTTGTTTTTGGATGCCAGAAAATGGAAAAACTGAGACTAAGGATATTCTGCAATAGTCCAAGCAAGTTATAATGATAACTTATATCCATCAGAGCTGAATAAAAGGAAATACACTTTTATTCATTTAACAAATATTTACTCAGTATCTATAATGTTTTTTATTACTATTCTGGGCACTTAATAAGTTTATTCAGTAAATGTTTATTGATCTACTATGTTCAAACACCATTTCTGTTCTTTTAGAGCTTATGTTCAGTCCAGTGAAGGAGGACTAACACTTGGCGGGAGAATTACCAAAATTTGGTGACAGATTGCATATAGTGGTTGCTAACCTTAAATTAAAAGTTATTTTACCAGCATAAGTGGGTTTATTTGGTAATGGTCAAGGATTGCAATTTGGAACAAGCAAACCAGGGCAAAACCATAGGCTAAGTCCAGCAAACAAAGGGAAAGAATGTTATTTTATAGACAGAAAGGAAGAAGTTGGAAAGTGTGGTTTTGAATGAAAGTCCAGTGGAGAAAAGTAGTTCAGGGTAATGATAGTTTCTCAGTTGAGTTATGGGGGTAGTCAACTTCTTGTAGGAGATAAAATGTGCATCTTTTCCAGTTGGGTTCTATGACTGATGATTCTTCTGTTGGAGTTTGGAACTATAATTGACCTCCAGTGATAATGCTGGAGAACTCCTACTTCTGGTCTGCTGACTCCATTTTAGTGAGGTTTCTATTTATTAATTTTCACAGGATTTAAGGACTGAAGAGTCCTATATAGTATTATCATAGCATGTAACATGTTAAGCTGTGTTGTATCACATGTATTTTACATGACTATCTCTTATTTGATTATACTCTCCCTGAGGGCAATTCACCTGCAGATTTGTCTTTATGAATCCAACCTTGGGACTACACCTGACAAAAAGTACTTACTGAGGTGAAGTAAATGGTTGGGACTTGAGCTAAAGTTATCAGCTTAAAAAGGAAGAGTATGAGATTGGAAGATGTTGTTTGAGTCAGTACTGTAGTAAATCCAAGTCAAAATCTCCCCTCTGTCCACATGGAGATAGAGAAGGGAGAGTAAGGACAAATCTCAAGGGCACAGCTCTCATTTTCTGAATCCCAGATCAGCATTCTGTCTTTACCACGCATTAACTCAGCAAATAGCAGTCAGCACAAACTCTTACTTCTCAGTGGATGAGAGGCTGATCTAAATTCTCACTAGCATAAAAGGTATAGTCATTAAAGTGACATTATTTAGAGAACATGGAACTATAAGGTATCAGCTATAACTTCCCTAATGTTGCCTCTATCCTTATAACCCAGTCTGCCGGCCTTGGTAGTTCGTTGCCAAATCTTGCAAAGCTTTCCATTGTCTCTGAAACTGAAGAGACAACAACCGTCACTCAGAGTCGCTTTTGAGAAATATCACTATTCACAGACTATACGCACCTCCAAACTGAAATCAACATTATCACCACACACAACTTGTTGAAAGCAAGACATTCTTTTTTCAGTCCAGTCGAGTTTTGCTGAATATCAATAAGGTAATGCCTATAGCAATTTTTTTTTTGCCAATTAGTATACATTTCTTCTGTTGGAATTCACACCACTTTTCTTAATTAATCCTGACCTTTCATTCTGCATTTTATAAGCTTCTTAAGAAGTTAGAAATAAATAATTCAGTCCACATATTTTCTGAAAAGAGACAAGCTGTTTTACTCTATCCTCAGAGAATAAATTAAACAGCTATTCAGATTAAGCTCATGGAAAATTGGATAAACAAATGCAAAAATCATATATCTTCTGCATGAAGCACAGAGATTGAGGCTTTCTGCTGCTGAAGGATTTCCAGAGATTTGGAGAAGGACAGTGTCATGGGAGGTGTTTTCTTGTTTTGCACATTGAGAACGGCATCTACCTTTTAGGATTTGTAAACTTTAAAGTTCATAGTCAGTATTTGAAATTTAAATCACATTCTTTCATATTTCCATGATGTTACCCTCCATATAGGGAATATAAAAGGCACATGAATTTAGGCCACTAAATTCTTCATAATTTTTCACTATATTACAAAAATACATATCTTCTTCCCCATTATGATTGGATGATCTCTTAACAATATCCATATTTTTGAGTAGCGTAGCAAACATAAAGATCTTTTCTTATAACTCTCATGCATTTAAATGTTCAGAGTTCTTCTATTGCCACTGAATGATTTTATCATATCTCACCTTCTCAATCTTATGCCATAATATCTCCCTGTATACTGTTTTCAAGGAAATATGTAAATTCTTGCTATTTGCCAAGATATTGCTTTTCCTAAAGCTATTCCCTCTGAAAGAAATCTCTTTTACCGTGTAATTATTTCTCATCCCCTTCCCTCCACAAACCTCTCTCTGGTGAAAATGTATCCATTCTTCAGGGCCTAAACCTTCAAGAAAGCCTTATATAATTCCTTCAGTCAGACATGTTTCCTTCTACAGCTGTAGGTAGATTTCTCATTGCATTTAACTTACTCTATGTCTTAGTTGCTCTGTCAAGTCTGACTTTTGCAACTCCATGAACTACCAGGTTCTTCTGTCCATGGAATCCTTCAGGCAAGAATACTGGAGAGAAAAGCCATTTCCTTCTCCAGGGTATCTTCCTGACCCAGGGATTGAACCTGTGTCTCCTAACTTGCAAGTGGATTCTGTACCATCTGAGCCACCAGGGAAGCCCAACTTACACAGTATAAATTCACACTGATTTATAAATTTTTCATTTCAGTTCGGTTCAGTCACAGAGTCACGTCCGACTCTTTGAGACCCCATGGACTGCAGCACACCAGGCCTCCCTGTCCATGGCAACTCCCAGAGTTTGCTCAACTTATGCCCATCAAGTCTATGATACCATCCAACCATCTCATCCTCTGTGGTCCCCTTCTCCTCCTGCCTTCAATCTTTCCCAACAATAGGGTCTTTTCCAAAGGATCAGTTCTTCGCATCAGATGACCAAAGTATGGGAGCTTCAGCTTCAGCATCAGTCCTTCCAATGAAAGTTCAGGACTGATTTCCTTTAGGAAGGACTGGTTGGATCTGCTTGCAGTCCAAGGAATGCTCAAGAGTCTTCTCCAACACCACAGTTCAAAAGCAACAATTCTTCAGCACTCAGCTCTCTTTATAGTCCAACTCTCACATCCATACATGACTACTGGAAAAACTATAGCTTCGATTAGACACAACCTTGTTGGCAAAGTAATGTTTATGCTTTTTAGCATGCTGTCTAGGTTGGTCATAGCTTTTCTTTCATGGAGCAAACTTTTTAAAAATTTCTTGGCTGCAGTCACCATCTGCAGTGATTTTGGAGCCCAAGAAAATAAAGTCTGCCACTGTTTCCATTGTTTCCCCATCTATTTGCCATGAAGTGATGGAACCAGATGAAATGATCTTAGTTTTTTGAATGTTGAGTTTTAAGCCAGCTTTTTCACTCTCCTCTTTCACTTTCATCAAGAGTCTCTTTAGTTCTTCTTTGTTTTCTGCCATAAGGGTGGTGTAATCTACATATCTGAGATTATTGATATTTTTCCCGGCAATCTTGATTTCAGTTTATGCTTCATCCAGTCTAGCATTTCACATGATATACTCTGAAAATAAGTTAAATACTCTGCATATAAGGTATAAAAATTTTTATGCATATACAATCTATTTAATATCTACTTTAAAAAGTATTTCCTTAAAATTGATTTAAAAAACTGGAGTATATTTCCACAGTTGTTAGAAAATTAATTATCACATTAGATGAGTTTAGTAAAAGTTATTTTATAATAAATAAATATCACTCTATGTTAGACAAAAGCTTGCTAAAAAGCAGTAAGAATTTTTATTTATCTAAGAATTGGTTCTTTAACACTTTAGATAAATCTTGGTCAAGAAACTCCTTTAAATAATATTTTTAAATAAATTAAATTAAGAAAATACATTTCTGATGAGTTAAAAGTAATAAGGTTACTGATGTTTTGCTTATATAATTTTACATAATATAAAATGTTGTGAACTAAAGATGGTGAAAAATTATCCGATCTCTTCTGGTGATGAAAGTAATTAAATGGCTTGTCCAATATTGCTTGTGAGAGGAGTTAAGTAAGAACTAGAATCTTGACCTTTTAGCTTCTCATTTAATTCATAAGAACCATCAGCCAACCATATTGTCAAAGAAATATATTTTGATTGCTAAATCTCAGGAGGGAGGAGAAAAAAAATTGGAAAATATATACACTGATTATGTAGGAGAACATTTTCTCATGTACTAAAATTTATTTTCCCACAGCAAACTAGTTACTTACTGTATTTTCTCTGTGCACTCATAATATATGAAGATCCCAATCGCATTACAAATGGCTACACAGCTTATTTAATACATTTATGTTTTTGATGTTCTATGACTACTGAATTTTATCGGCTCAAAAATTAGTTTAGATTTGTCCCTCCAACTCTTACCCTTTAGTTCAGTTCATTTCAGATGGTCAGTTGCATCCAAGTCTTTGCGCCCTCATGGACTGCAGCACACCAGACCTCCGTGTCCATCATCACCCTTGGAGTTTACTCAAATTCATGTCCATTGAGTTGGTGATGCTGTCCAAACATCTCATCCTCTGTTGTCCTCTTCTCCTCGTGCCTTCAATCTTTCCCAGCATCAGGGTATTTTCCAATGAGTCAGTTCTTCACATCAGGTGGCCAAAGTATTGGAGTTTCAACTTCAGTATCAGTCCTTCCAATGGATTTTCAGGACTGATTTCCTTTAGGATGGACTTGTTGGATCTCTTTGCAGTCCAAGTGACCCTCAAGAGTCTTCTCCAACACCACAGCTCAAAAGCATCAATTTCTCAGTGCTCAGTTTTCTTTATAGTACAACTCTCACATCCATACATGACTACTGGAAAAAGCATAGCTTGACTAGATGGATCTTTGTTGGCAAAGTAATGTCTCTGATATTTAATATGCTCTCCAGGTTGGTCATAGGTTTTCTTCCATGGAGCAAGCATCTTTTAATTTCATGACTGCAGTCACCATCTGCAGTGATTTTGGAGCACCCAAAAAAATAAAGTCTGTCACTGTTGCCACTGTTTTCCCATTTATCTTCCATGAAGTGATGGGACCGGATGCCATGATCTTAGTTTTCTAAATGCTGAATTTTAAGCCAACTTTTTCACTCTCCTCTTTCACTTTCATCAAGAGGCCCTTTAGTTCTTCTTCGCTTTCTGCCATAAGGGTGGTGTCATCTGCACATCTGAAGTTATTGATATTTCTCCCAGCAATCTTGATTCCAACTTGTGTTTTGTCCAGTCCAGAGTTTCTCATGATGTACTCTGAATATAAGTTAAATAAGCAGGGTGACAATAAACAGCCTTGATGTACTCCTTTCCCGATTTGGAACCAGTCTGTGTTTCCAAGTCCAGTTCTAACTGTTGCTTCTTGACTTGCATACAGATTTCTCAGGAGACAAGTCTGGTGATCTGGTATTCCCATCTCTTTAAGAATTTTTCACAGTTTGTTGTGATCCACACAGTCAAAGGCTTTGGCATAATCAATTAAGCAGAAATATATGTTTTTCCTGAAACTCTCTTGCTTTTGCAATGATCCAGTGGAAGCTGGCCATTTGATCTCTGGTTCCTCTGCCTTTTCTAAATCCAGCTTGAACATCTGGAAGTTAATGGTTCACATACTATTGAAGCTTGGCATGGAGAATTTTGAGCATCACTTTGCTAGTGTGTGAGATGAGTGCAATTGTGTGGTAGTTTGAGCATTCATTGATATTGCCTTTCTTTGGAATTGGAATGAAAACTGACCTTTTCCAGTCCTGTGGCCATTGCTGAGTCTTCCAGATTTGCTGGAAGTGCAGCACTTTCACAGCATCATCCTTTAGGATATGAAATAGCTCAACTGAAATTCAGTTCGACTAGCTTTGTTCATAGTGATGCTTCCTAAGACCCATTTGACTTTGCATTCCAGGATGTCTGACTCTAGGTGAGTGATCACACCATTGTTATCCTCTGGATCATGAAGATCTTTTTGTATAGTTCTTCTGTGTATTCTTGCCACCTCTTCTTAATATCTTTTGTTTCTGTTAGGTCCCTACCATTTCTGTCCTTTATTGTACCCGTCTCTGCATAAGATTGTCACTAGGTATCTCTAATTTTCTTGTAGAGATCTCTAGTCTTTTCCATTCTATTGTTTTCCTCTATTTCTTTGCCCTGATCACTGAGAAAGTCTTTCTTATCTCTCCTTGCTATTTTTTGAAACTCTGCCTTCAAATGGGTATATCTTTCCTTTTTTCCTTTGCCTTTTGCTTCTCTTCTTTTCAAAGCTATTTGTAAAGTCTCCTCAAACAACCATTCTACCTTTTTGCATTTCTTTTTCTTGTGTATGGTCTTGATTACTGCCACCTGTACAATGTCCTTCCATAGTTCTTCAGGCACTCTATCTATTAGATCTAGTCCCTTGAATCTATTTTCACTTTCAATTTATAATCCTAAGGGATTTGATTTATGTCATACCTGAATGGTCTATTAGTTTTCCCTGGTTTCTTCAATTTTAGTCTGAATTTTGCAATAAGGTATTCATGATCTGAGCCACAGTCAGTTTCTGGTGTTGTTTTTGCTGACTGTATAGAGCTTCTCCATCACCCAGAAAAGATGGCCTTTTCATTGTAGGGAACTGGAATGCAAAAGTAGGAATTCAAAAAATACCTGGAGTAACAGGCAAATTTGGCCTTGGGGAACAGAATGAAGCAGGCCAAAGGCTAATAGACTTTTGCAAAGAGAATGCACTGGTCATATAAAACACCCTCTTCCAACAACACAAGGGAAGACTCTACACATGGACATCACCAGATAGTGAATACTGAAATCAGATTGGCTACATATTGGTACTTTTTCGTAATTTTGTTTGATTCAACAATATTTGTTTTTGTTAGCAAGATGATTTTAGAATATGTTTGTGTCTTCCCCTCTGTCATTTATTAAGACTTAGGAAAATAAATTTTTCCTTTACAGTATTTTCTTGTACTTTATTTAGTTTTAATGAAAATAGTTCTATCAATAATTTAAAAGCATACTCAAATTTTCCAGACTATATCATGATGTTACTATATTTTAGAAAGATATTGTTTGCTATTTTCTCAAAATTATTTCATAGTAAAATGACTTAAAATAGATGTCACTTACCCTATGACTTACCTTAAAAGATGATATATCAGAACCTGTGATCTGAAAATTATTTGAAAAATCTGAGTTCTATTTTAATTTCTGTTCAGAATGATGATGTCATTATCATTGATGATGTCATTGTTACCAGTTCTTCTCATCAAAATTTTAAAAGCAAAGACACTTGTTTCAAAGTCTACCTATATCACAAATCATCACACTCTCAACCAAAGAGATTTTCTGTGATCTCTGGATTGAAGAAATTGGTACATGTCAGGGCTCTGAATGAAACTGTTTGAATAAGAGAAATACTTTGGCCTAATTCATGTGGACCTTCTGTTACATCTAAGGTGTAAAGTCATGGTCACAAAGAGTGAATTAGTTTAATACTTCGTCAGTCTGAGGTGCTTGACAGAGCACCTATGGATAATAAGTAACTTTGCCCTATGCTTAGGACTAATCAACTTTGATTGATATTGATTTCAAAATTGTACACTCTCTGAGGTACTGTGTCAGCTTTCACTGGAAAAAAAAATGAAGTCTATATAACCTGCTTCATTCAAAAATTTTTGTTAGTTTAATCATCCAGCTTTTATCTTCATAATAACTTTAGAGTGTTGGCTCTCAAGAGGAAAGTTCTGCTCCTTAGGAACAATTTGGACATCTCTAGAAGACTCTGTGTTGTCACAATAATTGGAAAGCTTCACCAACACTTACTAGGGAGGGAACAGGAATGCAAGATCCCATTTAATATAAGAGATAGTGAACACAGTGAATGATTTGTATAACTGTCAGATGTCCTAATGGTCATTCAATTAGTTTAAAAACTGCTACAGCATTTATCTGAGCCCAGAATCTAACTCATTTTTACATATAAATCTAAATATGTTTGCTGATTTTTTTTAAGGTACATAGTGCACTTCTCAGATACTTAATGAGTTTGAAAATAAAGGGAAGAGGATGCTTTACTTGTATATTTGGAAATTGATGCCAATAATTATTTGATATTTTGGAAAATATTTTACCAGAAACAATGTACTGAAATTCAGACCACTAGTGCCCATAAGTCTATTTGTCTTTGCTTATAGCTGACACCTGAATGGCCAGTTTTCATATCTGATGAAAGCATCAGCTAGTTAATTAAATCTTCTGGTATAGTCATTTCCAAGTATTTAGACATAAAAATATATTTTATTAGAATACGTAAGTAATATGGAATATAAAATAAAGGAAATCACCCAAATAAAACATCAGACACAAAGACAAAAGAGATTTAGGAAAAATATTGCAACATATGATGTCTCTGAGATAATATCAAACATGCCAACACAGACCAATTGCATTATAGGGGTTTGAGAGAAGAGAGAGAAAAAGGTATAAATAATGGATTTGAAAAAAGGATGACTAGAAGCTTCTCAAATCTAAAGAAGGAAACAAACATATAGGCACAGAAAGCCCAAACAAAATGAACCTAAATAGATTCACGCCAAGAACATAATCATAATTGAAATTACAAAAGTTAAAGAGAAAATTATAAAAACAAAAAGAGAAAAACAAAGAATCGTATACAAGAGAATTTCCATAAGACTATCAGCTGACTTCTCTGCAGAAAATTTACAGGTCAAAGAGAGTGATGTAATATATTCAAAGGGTAAAAAGTGTAAAACCTTCAACCTGGGAGTCTCCACCCAACAACAGTATCATTTAGAATAGAAGGAGATTTGCATTTCTCTGATAATGAGTGATGTTGAGCATATTTTCATGTGTTTGTTAGCCATCTGTATGTCTTCTTTGGAGAAATGTCTGTTTAGTTCTTTGGCCCATCTTTTGATTGGGTCATTTATTTTTCTGGAATTGAGCTTCAGGAGTTGCTTGTATATTTTTGAGATTAATCCTTTGTCTGTTGCTTCGTTTGCTATTATTTTCTCCCATTCTGAGGGCTGTCTTTTCACCTTGCTTATGGTTTCCTTTGTTGTGCAAAAGCTTTTTAGTTTAATTAGATCCCGTTTGTTTATTTTTGCTTTTATTTCCAATATTCTGGGAGGTGGGTCAAAGAGGATCCTGCTGTGGTTTATGTCGGAGAGTGTTTTGCCTATGTTCTCCTCTTGGAGTTTTATAGTTTCTGGTCTTACATTTAGATCTTTGATCTATTTTGAGTTTATTTTTGTGTATGGTGTTAGAAAATGTTCTAGTTTCATTCTTTTACAAGTGGTTGACCCGTTTTTCCAGCACCACTTGTTAAAGAGTTTGTCTTTTTTCCATTGTATATCCTTGCCTCAAAACCACAATGAGGTACCATTACACGCCAGTCAGGATGGCTGCTATCCAAAAGTCTACAAGCAATAAATGCTGGAGAGGGTGTGGAGAAAAGGGAACCTTCTTACACTGTTGGTGGGAATGCAGACTAGTACATCCACTATGGAGAACAGTGTGGAGATTCCTTAAAAAACCTGGAAATAGAACTACCATATGACCCAGCAATCCCACTCCTGGGCATACACACTGAGGATACCAGATCTGAAAGAGACACGTGCAGCCCAATGTTCATCGCAGCACTTTTTATAATTGCCAGGACATGGAAGCAACCTAGATGCCCATCAGCAATGAATGGATAAGGAAGCTATGGTACATATACACAATGGAATATTACTCAGCCATTAAAAAGAATTCATTTGAATCAGTTCTAATGAGATGGATGAAACTGGAGCCCATTATACAGAGTGAAGTAAGCCAGAAAGATAAAGACCAATACAGTATACTAATGCATATATATGGAATTTAAAAAGATGGTAACAATAACCCTATATGCAAAACAGAAAAAAGGCACAGATATACAGAACAGACTTTGGGACTCTGTGGGAGAAGGCGAGGGTGGGGTATTCTGAGAGAATAGCATTGAAACAAGTATACTATCAAAGGTGAAACAGATCACCAGCCCAGGTTGGATGCATGAGACAAGTGCTCAGACCTGGTACACTGGGAAGACCCAGAGGGATGAGATGGAGAAGGAGGCTGGAGGGGGGATCGGGATGGGGAACACATGTAAATCCATGGTTGATTCATGTCAGTGTATGGCAAAAATCACTACAATATTGTAAAGTAATTAGCCTCCAGCTAATAAAAATAAACGAAAAAAAATTGAATAGAAGGAGAGATACAGAACCTCTCAGACAAGCAAAAGTTAAAAGACTTTAGCAATACAAAGCCCACCCTAAAGGGAATGTTGAGGAGTCTTATCTAAATGGAAAAAAGGCAAAGAATCGCTATGAAAAATCCCAATAGGAAAGGCAAATATATAGTAAGAACTGAAGATCATTTAAATAAACCAATGGCATAGATTAAAAGGCAAAGTTTTAAAACAGGAGACAAGGGTTTTCCTGAAGAAACAAGAAAAATCTTGAACAACCTAAACTAACACCTAAAAGAATTATAAAAGAAACTATTTCTAGAAATTCATCCATTTCTTCTAGACCAGAAAAAGGAAGGAAATAATAAATATCAGAGGAGAAATAAAGATGAAAAGAAAAGCAACAGAAATGATCAAATCAGTGAAACCAAGAGCTATTTTTTTTTTAATGATAAACAAAATTGATAAACTTTATCCAGGTTCACTGAGAAGGGACCCAATAAGCAAAATAAGAAGTGAAAGAGGAGAGATATAAATTATACCATAGAGATACAAAAAAATCATAAGGGAATACTATGAGCAGTTATATGATAACAAATTGGACAACTTGGAAGAAATGGATGAATTTCTAGAAACATAGAGTCTGTAAAGACTGGGTCAAGAAGGTACACGCAATTTGAACAGATTGATCACTAGAAATGAAATGAAATTTGTAATGCAAAACTCCTAGCAACAAAAGTCCAGAATCAGAAGGTCTCATGGTGTTTTATGTTACCAAACATATAAAGGAGTGATACCTATCCTTCTCAGACTAGTCCACAAAATCAAAGTGGAGGGAATACTCCAAATTTATTCTACAAGTCCACCATCACCGTGATATCAAAACCAGACAAGAACAATACAAAAATAAAATTACTAGCTAATATCTCTGATAAATATCAATGCAGAAATTTTCAGTAAAATATTAGAAAATTGAATCTAATAGTATCCAAAAAGAATCATGCACCATGATCAAGTTGGTTTTATTTCAGGGTCACCGGGATGGTTTGACATTCACAAATCAATCAACATGATATATCACATTAAAAAAAGTAAATATGAAATTCACATGATTCTCTCAGTAGATGATCATGTGAAAAAAAAGTGAAAAATTTAAAAATCCATTCATGATAAAAAAATATCACCAAAGTGACTATAGAGAGAACATATTTCAACAGTATATAGACCATACAGTGATAATAAAATATCAGAAAGAGAAAGTAAAAAATAATCCCATTTAAAATTGCATCAACAAATAAAATACCTAAGAATAAATTTAAACAAGTAGGTGAAAGATCTATATATATATACTCTGAAAGCTATAATATTGAAGAAGGAAATTAAAGATGATACAAAGGAATGGAAAAATTCCTTTTTTATTGAAAAAATTAATTTTGTTAAAATGGCTATAGTACCTAAAGCTATCTACAGATTCAGTGCTATTCTTATAAAAATACCACAACATTTTCCACAGAACTAGAAACAATAATTCTAAAATTCCTATGAAAACACAAAAACCTTAACTGCTAAAAAAATTTCCAGAAAAAAAGAAAAAGTGAAAGTGTTAGTTGTTTAGTCCTGTCTGACTCTGAGACCCAATGGACTGAGCCTGTCAGCCTCCTCCATCCATGGAATTCTCCAGGCAAGAATACTGGAGTGAATTGACATTCCCTTCTTCAGGGAATCTTCCTGATTCAGAAAAAGAAAGAAAAAAGCTGGAAGCATAACCCTCCCAGATTTCAGACTAATATTACAAAGCCACTGTAATCAAAAGAGCATGATATTGGTACAAAAACAGACAAATAGATCAATGGATGAGTAGAGAGCTCAGAAATAAACCCACATACTCATTGTTAATTACTCTATGACAAAAGAGGTAAGGATATACAACGGAGAAAAATAGTCTTTTCAACAAGTGGTGCTGGGAAAATTGGACAGCTACAGATAAAACAGTGAGATTATAATATTCCCCCACATGTATAAAAATAAACTTCAAACGGTTTAAAGAACCAAATGTAAGCTCTAAAAAAAAAAAAAAAAAAAAAGCACACCTCCTAGAAGAGAACATAGGTAGAACACTCCATTACATAAATCTTACCAATATTTTCTTGGCTTGGTTTCCTAAGGCAAAATAAAGCAAAGCAAAGATAAACAACTGGAACCTAATTAAGTTTAAATGCTTTGGAAAACAAAGGAAACCATCTACAAAGTGAAAGGATAACCTACGGAATGGGAGAAAATAATTGGAAATGATGAGACGAACAATGGATTAAATTACAAAATACACAAACAGCTCATACAACTCAATATCACACACAAAAACACACACTTTGCAATAAAAAATGATCAAAGACCTGAATAGACTTTCTTCCAAAGAGGACAAAATTTTTAACAGTCACATGAAAAGATGGTCAACATGGCTAATTACTAGAGAAATGCAAATCAAAACAGTAATATCAGCTGGCACCTGTCAGAATCAGTTCAGTTCATTGGCTCAACTGTGCCTGACTCTTTGCAACCCCATGGACTGCAGCAGGCCAGGTTTCCCTGTCTATCAACAACTCCTGGAGCTTACTCAAACTCATATCCATCAAATAGGTGGTATCATCCAAGCATCTCATCCTCTGTCATCCCCTTCTCCTCCCACCTTCAATTTTTCCCAGTAACAGGGTCTTTCACAATGAGTCAGTTCTTTGCATCAGGTGACTAAAGTATTGGAGTTTCAGCTTCAGTATCAGTCCTTCCAATGGATTTTCAGGATTGATTTCCTTTTGGATGGACTGCTGTATCTCCTTTCAGTCCAAGACTCTCAAGAGTCTTCCCAAGACCACAGTTCAAAAGCATTGATTGTACAGTGCTCAGCTTTCTTTGTAGTTCAACTCTCACATCCATACATGACTACTGGGAAAACAATAGCTTTGACTAGATGGACCTTTGTTAGCAAAGTAATGTCTCTACTTTTTAATATGCAGTCTAAGTTGGTCATAACTTTTCTTCCATGGAGCAAGCATATTTAAATTTCATGGCTGCTGTCACCATCTGCAGTGACTTTTGAGCCCCCCAAAATAGTCTGTCACTGTTTCCACTGTTTCCTCATCTATCTTCCTTAAAGTGATGGGACCGGGTGCCATGATCTTAGTTTTCTGAATGTTGAGTTTTAAACCAACTTTACCACTCTCCTCTTTCACTTTCATCAAGAGGCTTTTTAGTTCTTCTTCACTTTCTGCCATAAGGGTGGTGTCAACTGCACATCTAAAGTTATTGATATTTCTCCTGGCAATGTTGATTCCAGCTTGTGCTTCATCCAGTCTGGCATTTCTCATGATGTACTCTGCATAGAAGTTAAATAAGCAGGGTGACAATATATAGCCTTGACGTACTCCATTTCCAATTTGGAACCAGTCTGTTGTTCCATTCCAGTTCTAACTGTTGCTTCCTGAACTACATACAGATTTCTCAGGAGGCGGGTCAGGGGGTCTGGTATTCCCATCTCTTTCAGAAGTTTCCACAGTTTATTGTGGTCAACACAGTCAAAGGCTTTGACATAGTCAATAAAGCAGAAGTAGATGTTTTTCTGGAACTCCCTTGCTTTCTTGATGATCCAGTAAATGTTGGCAATTTGATCTCTAGTTCCTCTGCCTTTTCTAAATCCAGCTTGAACATCTGGAAGTTCACAGTTCACGTATTGCTGAAGCGTGGCTTGGAGAATTTTGAGCATTGCTTTACTAGCGTGTGAGATGAGTACAGTTGTGTGGTAGTTTGAGCATTCTTTGGCATTGCCTTTCTTTGGGATTGGAATGAAAACTGACCTTTTCCAGTCCTGTGGCCATTGCTGATTTTACAAATTTGCTGGTATATTGAGTGCAGCACTTTCACAGCATCATCTTTTAGGATTTGAAATAGCTCAACTGGAATTCCATCACCACTAGCTTTGTTCGTAGTGATGCTTCCTAAGGCCCACATGACTTCGCATTGCAGGATGTCTGGCTCTAGGAGAGTGATCATATCATTATGATATTGGAAGTGGTCAAGGAGGAGATGGCAAGAGTGAACACCAAAATTATAGGAATCTTCAAAGTAAAACAGACTGGAATGGGGGAATTTAACTCAGATGCACCCCAATGTGCTAGCAAAGTAATACTCAAAATTCGCCAAGCCAGGCTTCAACAGTACAGGAACCGTGAACTTCCAGATGTTCAAGCTGGATTTAGAAAAGGCAGTGGATTCAGAGATCAAATTACCAACATCTGCAGGATCATTGAAAAAGCAAGAGGGTTCCAGAAGCATATCAACTTTTGTGTTGTTGACTATGCCAAAGTTTTTGACTGTGGAGATTACAAAATACTGTGGAAAATTCTTAAAGAGATGAGAATACCAGACCACCTGACCTGCCTCCTGAGAAATCTGTATGCAGTTCAGGAAGAAACAGTTAGAACTGCACATGGAACAACAGACTGGTTCTAAATAGGGAAAGGTGTAAGTCGAGGTTGTATATTGTCACCTGCTTAATTAACTTATATGCAGATTACATCATGTGAAATGCCAGGCTGGATGAAGCAGAATCTGGAATCAAGATTGCTGGAAGAAGTATCAATAACCTCGGATATGCAGATGACACCACCCTTATGGCAGAAAGTGAAGAAGAACTAAAAAGCCTCTTGATGAAAGTGAAAGAGGGGAGTGAAGATATTGGCTTAAAACTCAACATTCAGAAAACTAACATCATGGCATCCGGTCCCATCACTTCATGGAAAATAGATGGGGAAATAATGGAAATGGTGAGAGACTTAATTTTGGGGGGCTACAAAATCACTGCAGATGGTGACTGCAGCCATGAAATTAAAAGATGCTTGCTCCTTGGAAGAAAAGTTACGACCAACCTAGATAGCATATTAAAAAGCAGAGACATTTCTTTACCAACAAAGATCCATCTAGTCAAAGCTATGGTTTTCCCCGTAGTCATGTATGGATGTGAGAATTGGACTATAAAGAAAGCTGAGAGCCGAAGAATTGATGCTTTTGAAATCTGGTGTTGGCAAAGACTCTTGAGAGTCCCTTGGACAGCAAGGAGACCCAACCAGTCCATTCTAAAGGAAATCAGTCCTGAAAATCCATTGGAAGGACTGATACTGAAGCTGAAACTCCAATACTTTGGCCATCTGATGTGAATAACTGATTCATTGGAAAGACCCTGATGCTGGGAAATATTGAAGGTGAGAGAAGGGGATGACAGAGGATGAGATGGTTGGATGGCATCACCATCGTGATGGACATGTCTTTGATTAGTATCTGGGTGTTGGTGATGGACAGGGAAGCCTGGCGTCCTGCAGTCCATGGGGTCACAAAGAGTCCAACATGTCTGAGTGACTGAACTGAACTGAACTGAACTGTTGCACCCCAGTGTCCATAGCAGCACTGGTATGAGACATATAAAACACCAAGATTGCCAATCAGCAGATACCTATCTTAAGAAGTGGCATACATTCAATGGAATACCTCTCAGACATAAAAATAATGAGATACTTACTGCCTGTTGTAGCCTTGTGAATGGACTCAGAATATTATACTTAGTGAAATGTCAGACAAAGAAAGAACACTGTATGATATCACATATTTAAAATCTAAAGTATAATACAAATGAATGTATATGCAAAACAGAAACAGAGCCATAGTTATAGAAAACAACCTTGTGTTTACCAAATGGGAGAGTGAAAAGGGGGAGGGTCATTTAGGTGTATGGGTTTAAGAAATACACTCTACTATACATAAAATAGATCAGCAATAAGGATAAACTCACAGTACAGGGAATTAAATCCATCATCTTGAAATAACTTATAAAGGAGTGTAATTTGCAAAAATATTGAGTCACTATGCTATATACCTGGAACTAATGTATAAATCAAATGTAATTCAATAAAAAAGTAATGCATATTATTTAATTGTAAGTTGTTTTTCTTACTCTTCTATGTTGGAGTTAAGGCTTTATACTGATTATATTAGAGCTTACATGTGTTGCTATGTGATGGTATCTTAAGAATTTTATTCCAAGATGATAGAGGTAGTGTTAGAACTGTTACTAAAGGTAACATTGGGTGTTACTAGGCTGTACATAGTTGCTTTAGTCAGAGTTCAGTGATTTTGACAGAATGCGCTGCTGTTTAGTTGCTGGGTCATGTCAGAGTCTCTTGGGACAGACAGAGTTCCTCTGTCCAGGGGATTTCCCCAGCAAGAATACTGGAGTGTGTTGCCATTTCCTTCCCCAGGGGATCTTCCTCACCTGGTGACTGAAACTGTATCTCCTGCTTTGGCAGGCAGGTTCCTTACCACTGAGCCACCTTTGACAGAATTTAGAACAGCGTTAAAGGATCTTGAAACCTTTCACTCTCATTTGTAGTTCATACAACGTATTTGTAGTTCATGCAGCATTCTAAACCAAAAAAAAAAAAAAAAAAACACCACCAAAAACAAAACAAGAAAACACAAGAAAATCTTGTTTGCTTTGAAAAGAAACTATTTCTTATGATTGAATTGAGTAACATTAACAGTGCATGGAAGCATTAGCTTAATTTAGAGATCATAAACTCAAGACCTACAAATTAACTTCTATTCTTTGTAAATTTTCATTTGGCCAGCAATCATAGTTCAAAAATGTTGTAAATTGAATGACTAGGTGAATACATACTTCAAAGCTATACCAACCTTGCTGGCATATACCAAAGACACGTCATCTGTTGTAACTTGTAAAAAATTGACTCCCACTGGGGGCAGGGTGGGGAAAAGTAGGGGATGTCTGAAGGGGTGGTCAGTTGCCAGAATTTAGATATTAAGAGAGTATATGTGAAGCATCCTGATTTCAGGCAGAGCATGAAAAAAAATGGAAGATCTAGCAGCACTGTATCTGTGCTCCCCTGTGGCAACTATAATCTGGGCCTAAGAAGAGGCTTCCTCCTATAGACAGGCAGCAACTCTTCAGGGCATCTCAGTTCTTTATTGGCTTTCTCATTGGTTTTGATTCATTGATTTATATTATCTGACGAAACCTTATGTTTGTGACCTCTGGTTTAACTGGATATAAAACTGCTCATACGAAGAAAAATAAAATATCAAAGCAATCAGAAATGTGTAGAGTGCTATAAAATATCAGGTCATATTTTATTATAAGGTTATATGTTAATTATGAAAATAAATAACACTATCATGCAGTATGATGAAAGGGGTGGTAGGGGGGTGCACAAGAGAAACAAAGAATTTGCAGTCAGGGTCTTGTATAACCTGCTTTACACTTTTACTTCTGGATATCTATATGCAAATCACATTTCCTTTTTGAACATCTTTTTCTAATCTTTGAACATGACTGTAAAACCTGACTTGTTTATAAGGTTTATGTTCACATCTCTTTGCATCAATGTTTTTAATACTATTTTGATGACCCCCTTCCCAATGCCACTCCAATATTCTGGCCAGGAGAATCCCATGGGTAGAACAGAGGAGCCTGGTGGACTATAGTCCATGCAGTTGCAAAGAGTCAGACACGACTGAGCATCTGAGCATTCCCACTCTCTGCTTCTGTTACAGAAGATTCAAGCAACCCTCAGGCTACCCTTGGAATCTATTTTGCCTACAAATGATGAGGAGACAGTTATCTGGAAAATTATATTCCTCTTGAAGATGCCTAGTCATTGTCGGAGGCAGTGGACATAAGGAAGTTCAAATCCCTTACCTCATTCAGTAGAATTCTGAGGCATAATTTATACTCTGAAATGCCTGTGCAGATGAGATTAAGGCTACCTTTTGGTCAGCTGCTTTAGTTTCCTTGAGAAATTTTCCTTATTTTTACTTTTTGTATACATAATCTCATCTCAGGGTCTGATTCTAGGGAAGACCAACTAAAATACCCACTAACCAACCTCATAGGACTAGTGTGAGATATAATGTGATGCATGAAATGGAATTTTAAAATAATATTATACAATGCTTTTGTTAAAAATTCTGGTTGAGTTTTCAAAGCAAAATCACAATATTTCCCATGCCCAAAACTTAAAGAATTATTTAACAGAAAACATTTTAAGCAGTACACAGTACCAGCCAAATAGATACATTCTATTATTTTGATCATGTATTCTACGTACCCAATATTATCCTCTTATGAAAATCATGTTATTGCCCTGTTGCAATCACAGTGTTTCATTAAAATATTTAACTATCCTCAAAGTTAGAATCTACACTTTCATTGACAAAATCTGAGAACCAAATGTTCAGTTCTGTAGTAGGTATGAATTTAAGCCGGCTAAAAAGAGACACGTTAAGTCTAAACTAAACATTTGCAATTGTTCTGTTAATTTGATTGTTATGATGGTCAATCAGCATGTATTTAATGACTCAAAAACAAACAAAATACAAGGCATGTATTAAATGACTTTTAAAAAATACATTTAATTAGTTACTTTTTTTAGAAACAAAATTTCAATATAAAAGATCAATTTGGTAAGTTTCCCATCCTCCATCTTATACAACAGGAAACAGTCTGGAAAGAAAAAATATGGCCATCAAGTTTAATATTTTTTTGCATTAGTTCTATAAAGTGATTGACTTAAATAAAAATATTTATTTTTAATGATTGTAGTCTCAAATTTGTTGTACTTATGTATAAAAAACACTCCCAATTAACCATCAATTGGAAGACAAAAATACATATCATAACAATTATTTATGGAAAGGATAATGTATACAGCAGTTTGGGAGTCATATAGTTGATGACATGGACACTTAACAAAATTGGAAAATTTGTGGCAGAAACTATAACATTTATGTTCAATTTAAAGTTTACCATAAACTGAAGCATAATTTTATTATAAGAAAAGCAATTTTTGTTCTTGTCAGTAGTTATGGCAATTTTAAATAATAATTGTATCTTTTTCGCTTTAGGTTAGAACATATGTAGAAGTTCTGATTACATAAGATGCAAGGTTCCTCATTGGGCAATCAGAACACAGAGAGCATTTCTATTAGAAGCAGACATAAAAATGCCAGGTTTAAATTAAGGGTCAAACTTTTAAATATGTTATTTAATCAGAAAGGTTGTGATTTTTAGCTTTTTCATGTTAGCAGTATATCTTCCTCTTAAGTATACTCAATTTCAGATTGGTCTATTACCTTGGTAGCAGAATGTAGGCTGTGTTCTAGTCTTGGGATGAACTCCTGTCAGCTACCTGACTTAGGGTAAATCACTAAACTCTTAGATAACATTTTTAAAAAATCTGCTTGCTTTTAAGAATACTGTCAAACTTGTTGAGCTGTTTTGAAAAATCAGCAAGATAATATATTTAGAGTCCCAGACAAGTAAGCAAGTAAGGGTTAGTTCTCACCTCTTCACCCTAATTTATGTTGGTGTCCTTAATATTTCAAGTCTCCCCAAAGATGAAGGTGTCCTTCTTTTTTATATGGGGAAAGGGACTTTGAAGATGTGATCAACGTTAAGAACTCAGAAGTGGAAATATCATCTTGGATTATTTAGGTGGATCCAATGTAATCACACACATCTTTAAAAGCAAGGAACCTTTTCTTACTGCATTGAGAGAGAAAGGAGAGAGACAGATGCTATGATAAAGAAAAGTCAGAGAGTTGAGATGCAACCTTGCTGGCTTTGGAAATGGAGGAAGTGGGCCATGAGCTAAGGAATGCAGATGAACTCTAGAAGCTGGAAAAGGCCATATCATAGAGTCTTCAGAAAGAAACATAACACTACCACTGCCAACACTCTGATTTTAGCCTTGTGATACTGAACTTTCAACCTGTAGAATTGTGAGATAATAAGTATGTGCTTTTTAAAAGACACTAGGTTAATAGTAATTTTTTTACATCAACAGTAGAAACTTTGTATATACTATCTTTATTAATATTAGTAAAATTAACAAACTTTACATAAATAAAAGCTAATGGTAAACTTTTAAAACTGGGGACAAGGAGATATTAGGAAATAGCAGGATTAGAGGTCAGAAACTCATATACCCTATTTTTCAGATGGGTATGTGCTGCCCAACTTCTGACCTCAAATGTTCTTTACTCACTTGGGCATGTCGATGGGGACTTGCCCACTTGGCTGTTGAATCTCCTTCTCTTCTGTTTTACAGGTATTTCCCTGGCCAAATGCCTCAGCAGAGGGTGAGGAGGTGTCATAAGGATGTGAGATGTTTCCTCTACATGATCTCAGACCAGAAAATAGTAGCTTTAGTGTATGTTTTCATATATGTATGCAAAAGAAACAGCCTGCCTTTCTACTTGAGTACAGGGCTGGAGGGAAGTGAGCGGGAGTGAAATAGCTCGAAATGAGGGGGAAGGTGAGCTGGGTGTAGAACTCTATGTGCTTCTTGTCCTGTACTGCCAGGACCAACCGTAGGTTGCAAGTTCTCTCTTGACACCTTCCACCCCTTCCCACATAGATAAACCTCAAAGACATCTATGATGCTTTTTGAAGAAAGGTATGAAGGGCCAATGGACACTCAACTGAGTGCTGTAATGTTATAGAAGCTCAAAAATAATCATTGAAAAAATAAATTTATAGGTTACATATATTTTAATTTTAAAAAGAGAGCTTGTTTTAATGTTATTCTCCAGTATTACACTTTGTGAGTCTCACATTTTCAAAGGATAACTTTTCCCCAAGATTATTATGTTTGATAAGTTTTATTATTTTAGAGCTTTATTAAAAGTATAATATTTTGATGATAGGAGAAAATACTGATTTCAGGGGCCAGGACTCTAGGTAACAATTGGCAACATCCAATTTTCCCTTCTCCATTAGCAGTCCCTAGGGTTTCAGATGAACAGAGCACCTCACAATATAGATTGATGCACTGCTTAGATGCTGTTTGAAGTCACATTAGGATCCTGGTTCCTAGTGCCTTGGCACATTATCTGTTATATTATATTCTGGAAAATGCCCATAGTGTTATTTTCATGTTCCTTTAAAGGGTCCTCTTTTGAGATTTTTCTTTTGTTTCAGGTTGATGATAGTTAAACTTATTATTAATGTTGTACTCACACATGACCAGACATGTACTCATGTTCATTGAATTGGCCAATTATTTTTTTAAAAATTGTATCTAGTAAATGCTTTCTCACAAATTAAACTGTTTTCTTCCCTAAATTATCTCAATTATTTGACTGTCTTTAGAAAGACTTGTTCAGATAGAGAGTCACTTTTAAAATTTTTGCTTAATTGAATGATGGTGAGTGACATCTTTAAAAATGTAAGAGCTAGAAGGAAATTGATCACCTTCAGGTACAGCCTCATACTTTTATAGAAAATAGACTGTAGCTAAGATGGTACACAGCTTTTCTAAATACATAGATTTAGTTGACAACAGACACAAGAAGAGAGCAGAACTTGCCTTAAATTCAGAATTCAGTTTGGGCTTTCACAGATTTCAGTAGTGTGTGTTTGAGCAATTTGTGGGGAGAAAAACACATCTATTGTACTATGTAATCAACTTTAAGAATTGCATTCCATATTTTTGTTGTCTTATTTCTGTCTCCCTGTTTTTAGCAACTAGACAGATCCTGGATGTTTTGAGTAGTGATTAAATGTTGAAACTCCTAAATAATCAGTTGGGTTTGATTTTAAAATAAAAATAGGTTTCTAGATACCTTTTTAAGACAATAAATTTCAAAAAGTTATTATTTTACAGTTAACCATATAAAAAGATAACATTTCTTGTGATTTTTAAACTCCATTTTGTATAGACTGAGCAATAGATGTCACTATTTTGCCAAAAAAATAGCTACAAAATTATTCCATTTGATTATTTTTCTTCATAAACAACCCTTGTGCTAAATAGATAAGTTACAAGGTTTTGGTAGAAAAATCTCAAACAATAGCAGCATCTTTTAAATATTAATGTCTAGCAGTGTTTTCTCTAAAAAAAAGACCCACATTAATATACTAATCCATTGCTTTCTGAATCATTTTACATATAACTAATTTAAAGATTCTGATTTTATAGCTTTATATTAACATTTTGACAATTAGGTGTTATTACAAGGAGAATTAGAATAAGTTTATTTGAAGAGTATGGGCTCAGGTCAGAGAAGGAAATCTCTCAGAGTATCACTAATTGTATTTTAAGGCCATGCAATGTCTAATAGTTGTCTTGATTGACAGTGGATCTATACAAAGTGGAAATTAGGGATACATAAGCCAAGAAAGAAGAGGTATTGCAAGTAATGTAGTCGGATCCAGCTGTGAAGGATGGCAAAGTGATGGACTGCGTTCCAAATTTTATGGATGGAGTCAAGGCCAGCATTCAAATTTATATTAATTTTGCCTAAATAAATCAGAAGTGTTCAAGAAACTAAGGTGAAGTTGCTAAGAAGATTGCAACAGGAAGATGACTTGGAAAAAACAGTAGAGAGTGTTTGTAAATTATTTAATGATAGTATATATATTTTTTCTTATACCTGAGACACAGTATGGAAGAAAATTAGGTTAAGGTAAAGAAAACTGCTAAAATGTAACCTCTGTTTCCTTAAGTTCTCCATTGATTATAACATATTCTGGCAAATCCTAGGAAGAGTGTACCTGATGACAAAAAAAAAAAAAAAAAAGAATTCAAAGTTTGGTGAATGAGCAATAGCCAGTCCCTGAATCTAACAAGATAATCACATTTGTAAAGTGGTTTAGGATTTATGAAGCCCTTTCACACTATCCAGGCTGCTCTGTGACTCTTCAACCCATTACAGAATGGCTTCTCAACCAACAATTTCACTTAAGCTGATCTCTCAAATATTATTAATAACTCACAAATTGTCAGAAACCACCGACCTGCTCTTAAGTCCTTATTCTATTTAACCATTGCTTCCCCACCTCCCCCCCGCATAGTGAAGTGCTCTCTCCCCCCTTTAAATTCTCTCTTCCACTTTTTTCTGTACCACTTCCCCCCCTCCCCGATTTTTCTACTACTTTTCTGACCTCTTCTTATTTTCTTTCTCTGACAATTCTCCACTGTTCTGTTCCTTAAATATTTATGCTCTCAGATTTCTGCCTCTGATCCTTGTCTCTCTGAATGACTTTCTGAAAGGTTATTTTGATGGGAAACATTAAAGCTACTTTCTGTATAATTCACTATTCAACAGATAATCATTTCCCCTATGTACTGGGTGCTGTTTCAGGTTCTGGGGACACAGGAATCACTGGGAGTGTTATTGTCTCTTCCCTCAAGACTTCAGTCTTCTAGTTTGTCAGTTGTCAGTTAGGAAAAGGGCATGTATGGGAATATGCTGAGTAATAGACGGGTGCATCTATACCTTCTCCTTCAAGGCCCTTACCTTCAAATACATTGTATTGTGCTCTCAGTTCCTACCCTAGCAGCTGGGAAATTATGGGATCACACCTTTAAGGTCATTAACACAGAAGTTGAGGGGAAAAGAAATGGGTCAAAATACTATTGCTGAATATTATTTAGACCTTTGCAACTGACAATAAAGATTATGGTCTTGCAAGAAAAGGATTTTAGAAGTGCAAGAGGACAAGTTTTGGGTTTTCTAAACAACAGATATATGGGATTCATGGCATAAAGTAAATTCTCTAACAACACAGCTTTTTCTGCCTGCCTACCCAAATAAAATCCCAGGGGCTATTGAATGTGAGGAAACAGGAGACAACCAAGCATCATCTATGTTCTCTTCCCTTTAAGCCATTTCCTAAAGGGTAGGGGTCAACCCTACAATGATTTAAAGAGCCAAGGAGCAAAGGAGCCTATGTTCGACTTGCCGGCTGGGTTCCTAGATTCTGACAACTCCTCAAGTATAGAAAAAGGTGCATGTGACCAAGTGATGGCTGAATCCAAACCTTTGGAGCCTCCGGGCAGGTCTCTGGTAGGTGGCAGCTAAGACCCCAGTGTTTTTCTGTAGAGGCGACACTGGCAGAGAGGTGACAGTGGATGCCAAAGGGCCTGGGGGAGCCCTGGGGCTAAGATGAATTACTAACCTAGCAGGCGCGCCACGGAGTTTCTTTCTAGATGTCAGGGTGTCGAGTTGGATTCTCCTTCCTGGGCTCCTTCTGGGCTCAGAAATTCACATTTGGAGAGCTGGAATCACCGAAGGTTATGATGTCCTTGTTTGGTGATGTGGCAGTAAATGCTCCATTTCTCACTCATTCAAGACTTAGGGATGGATCAATTTGTGAAGTGTTCCTCTACCCTTTTTGCTAAATTAATCAACTTCTATATCCCCATAGCAATTTTTATACAGGCTAGCACATTTTTAATATATATCTATCAGTTGTGCAAGGCTTTGTCTCCTCATTTAAATAAGTTTCTTAAAAGCATTTCCTTAAAAGCTTATATGCCCATTTTTCTATCTTTATCATCTAGTACATAGGAGATTACCAATAAACTCTTATTTTATTGAAATTTTTTATGCTGATTCTCCAAAACCATTCTGTATGAATACTGGTGTTTTGTTGTTGTTGTGGTTTGGTTTGGTTTGGTTTTTACAGCAAATTTGAAAATAATGGAGAATGCAGACTGTCAAATTACTTGTTTGAAGTCACATAGCTACAAGATGGCAAAGCTTTAAACAAAGACAAAATGTCTGACTCTAAATCTGCATTGTTAATCAGTTCATTTGGTTCCAATCTTGGCATTTAGAACTGTGTTCAGTAGCTGTATAAGATCCACAATTTAGGTTTGCTCACGTGGCCCAGACCAGTCTTCTCTTTCTTGTCCTCACAAACCTCATGCCAAACCTAAACCTCAGATGCTGCATTATAATAACTGGTTTTGTGCTGTAATTTTTATTTTAATTGATTATTTCAGAGTAAAACCCTCTGTACTTACTGCTTTGATGACTTCTCCCATTCCCCCCTCCTGATTATCCCATTCATTTCCTCAGTTGGATTTTATAGCCCTGTATTCTAGCTCTTACATGTTCAGGATGACCTCAAACACACAGGTACAGAAAGCTGCCAGAGTCTATCCAATTTTATATTCAATTGTCGACTTGGTTCAATATCTTTTATAAGCCATTGTCTTTTATAATTTCTGAGATTACTTTTAATATTAGAAAGAAAATGCCATAAATATAGAAAAAATCACATTTTAGATAAAAGACGTGTTAAAATTTTCTGTCAACAGTTTCTATTCTGGAGAATAAAGAGAATTGCACAAAATATTCATAAATGATAGGTTTCCTTTGAGTATAATATTCAACACTTTGAATAGCAATTTTGACACTTATTTTAGTAAGCAACACATGCTAGAAACTATGTTTCTGTTATTAGGATGATATTTTAAATCAGTAATCAAATTGAAAAGGAAAAATAATTCTCATTTAACCAGTATGCAAATATTTATCTAGGGCTATCATACTATTTCCTTATGTAGGCTGTTAAGACTTACTGAGACAATCAATAGAATAATAGTATAAAAAACTTACTATCACATTAATTTCAAAGGAAAATTTGAAATTTTAAAGCCCTAAGTTCAGTATTTTAAAAGCAGTTTTGTTAAGTATGAGTTAAGGCAGCAAGTCAAAATAAGTGTGTCCACTACAAGAATGAAGACAAGCTACTTTAACTAATAGTAAAGCATAACTTGTAATTGGTATATCAACTTTTTTGTGTGCAAGTTTCCAAAGAACTGAAGGTATTTGCCATTCTTGCTTTAGAAGCATTGACATTTTCTGAACAATACTATTAAAGCATTAATTTACTTTGCAATCTTCTTTGTTAACTACAAGTCATCTGTGTGAACTGTCAGCGACCCTCTTTTAGTAGACCCTAATTAACTTACTTTCTGAGTTTTTCTCATTTATATAATATCTTATTTTCCAATATTCATATTAAATTTTATGCTTTGTGTTTTGAGACCATTTCAAGTACCAGGTATATTCTTTTTTTTTTTTTTCTCCAGGTATATTCTTAGAAAAAAAAATAACACTAGTGGAAGTATGAATGTGTACTTGTTAAAGAAGAACGGCAACTCAACAGAAAAAATTATTCTAAGACTGATTTGTTAGCAATTGCTTTTTCACTAAAAGAAATTTTTAAGGTTTATTCTACAGATATAAGACTCTATGGGAAAAAAAATATATAACCATACATGTAAAACTGTGTCTGTATATGTATGTGCATTCACACAAAATAAATAAATTTGTGTACACAATGGAGAAGTAAATCTACAGGTGAATTGCTCTCAAAAATTTGGGCCATTTGTGCTCAACTTCCAAATCTGTAATAGATAAGCAAAAATCAGATAAAAAGCCACTAGATGACTCAGTGGTAAAGCATCTGCCTGCCAATGCAGGAGGTGCAGGAGACGCGGGTTCAATTTCTGGGTCCAGAAGATACCTTGGAGTAGGAAAAGGCAACCCCCTCCAGTACTCTTGCCTGGAGAATCCTATGGACAGAGGAGACTGGCAGACTACAGTCCATAGGGTCAGAAAGAGTTGAACATGAACATATATATATAGCAAATGTAGCCTTTGTAACCACTTCCCTACTTAGTTATTTATGTTGATCTGCTGCTCTTCTTTACTTGCTAAACTTAACATAGAATAAAACTCTCTTTAGCTCAGCTGAGATTTATTAGAATTTATTGTAAGAAATATTATTGATATGTAGTTTTTTCTACAACATCATGTATAAAATACATAAATAATGTTATATACATATATCAACAAATTATCAAGCTATACTATTAAGGGCACAACAAAGTTAAAATTACCAAATACAACAGTTTAGGAAGGGGTAAAACAACAAAGAGACATCACTTTGCTGACAAAGGTCCATATAGTCAAAGCTATGGTTTTCCCAATTATTGTGTATGCATGTGAAAGCTGGACCATAAAGAAGGTTGAGCACTGCGGAATTGATGCTTTCAAACAGTGTGGTGCTGGAGAAGACTCTTTGAGAGTCCCTTGAACAGTAAGGAGGTCAAACCAGTCAATCCTAAAGGAAATGCACCCTGATTATTCATTGGCAGTAGCCATTGGCAGGACTGATGATGAAACGAAGCTCCAGAACTTTGGCCACCTGATGTTAAGAGCTGACTCATTGGAAAAGACCCTGATGCTGAGATTGAGGGCAGGAGGAGAAGCGGGTGACAGAAGATGAGAGAGTTGGATGGCATCATCAACTCAATGGACATGAGTTTCAGCAAACTCTGGGAGATAGTGAAGGACAGGGAAGCCTGATGTGCTGCAGTCCATGGGGTCACAAAGGGTAGAGCATGGCTGAGCTACTGAACAACAACAACAAACCAAAGGAAGTCAGGACATAAAGGATCAGAGATCTATAGAGATGGAATACAGATTAGCATTGTCTAGGGATAGGAAGTAGGAGGTGGCTCAGAGGTAAAAGAATCCATCTAACAATGCAGGGGACACTGGAGAGGTGGGTCCCTGGGTTGATTCCTTGGTCAGGAAGATTCCTTGGAGGTGGAAATGGCAACTCATTCCAGTATTCTTGCCTGGAAAGTCTCAGGGACAGAGGGACCTGGAGGGTTGCAGTCCATGGAATCTCAAAGAGTCGGCCATGACTGAGCATGCACACATTCCACTGCACAAGTAGCCAGTAAGCATATGTAAAGATGTTCAGCATTAGTCATTAGGAGAAACAAAAAATTGAAACCATAATGAGATATTTTTTGCACACACATCAGAAAATATAAAATTAGAGCTTTAAAGCTAACAATACTAAATGTAGGTAAACACAAAATGCTGGTGGTTGTCTAAAATTAAAACAAGTCCTTTGGAAAACTCCTTGGCTTGACCTATTATGCTGAATATATATTATGGATTCAAGAATTTCTTTCCTAGGCCTCTTAACATATAAATGTGCACCAAAGAACACATATAACAATATTCATACATCATTATTAATTGCTTAAAACAGAAATAACTTAATTTTCCTCAAGAGTAAATTTTATAAAATATGAGCTATTTATGCAATGGAACACTATAGAACAATGTAAAAATGACAAGTCACAGATGATTTTGATTAAAAAAAATAAAACAGAGACACAAAAGTACCTAGTATATGATACTATCCATATTCAAAAAGTACAGTTTTTCTCTAAAGAGGGAAACTTATCTATGATGATTTTGGTCAGAATACACCTTACCTTTGATTAGAAAATGAGTGAAATGATCCAGGAACAAGACATCTGGAACACTGGTTATGTTCTATATCTGGTTAAGTGTGGTGGTCATTTAGGAATACTCACTTTGTAAACATTTGTGGAATTGTATAGTTAAGATTTGTGCACTTTACTGTGTTATACTTCTTTAAAAATAAAATTTAAAAAAATGATATTATTGGTATTAGAATGTTGAAACTACTAGCAGACTACTAACTTTTATGTGTGGTAGAGAACAAGGGGAGATGTGAGGGCCTTAATAGAAAAAGGACAATGACAATAGTAATAAATGAGTGATAGTCTTTGGTGTAAAAAAAAAAAATGGAGAACAGAATGAAAATAAAACCACCATCTAATCTTTTGAAATAAGTGATATAATTACCCAGGTTCATATAGAAGGAACTAGCTCAGTGGGGCTAAATTACTTGCCTAAAAACACAGATATCTGTATTATAGAACTGGGATTAGATTCAAAACCAGTTCTAAGCTCTTATTCTTAACTGGGATAAGATTCTTAACCCCATCTTTTTCACTGATTACAAAAATACTGATTAAAAATATCTCACTTTGAAGGGAAGGCTATCATTTGCTAAAGGATGATAGAGTTCCAAAGTTCTGTTTGGTTGGCCTTACCCATGAAACTGTTCTCCTCAGAACGAAACTTGATCCCATGTGGCCAGACTCAAACTCAGTCAAAACCCACAGTAATGAAACTCAGGTTTTTGATGTCTCATTGCAGAATGAATTCATTGAGAGACAAACTGATAGGTAAGAACAGGATTTATTCAGAGAGAAACACACTCCACAGATAGAGTGTGGACCATCATAGAGGGCAAGTATGGTGGCCTTGAAATGTGGTGTGGTTAGTTTTAATGGGCTGGATAATTTCATAAGCAAATGAGTGGGAGGATTATTCCAACTATTTTGGGGAAGGGATGGAGATTTACAGGAATGAGGACACCACCCACTTTTTGGTCTTTTGATGGTGCCTTGGAACTGTCATGGTGTCTCTGGGTGTGTCATTTATCTTGCTGATTGAGGATCAAGGTCCAGTGGAAGTTGACTTATCTTCAGCCTGTTTGATTCTAATCTGCTTATATTGTGTCCTTGGAGTATATCATTCTTTCAAAAGCTGTGCCCTGCCCCCTTCTCTCCTGTTTCAGCAGAGAGAAAAAAATATCTCAAGGCCATAATATCAATTAACTACTAAGGGCCGTATGTTTCCAATGATACTGATGAAACCAGGATGAAACCTGATGGCTTCTGCTAGTATATTACTATTCTACTACTCTGTCACTGGGATTTTCCAGGGAAGAATAGTGGAGTGTGTTGCCATTTCCTTCTCTAGGGGATCGTCCCCACCCAGGGATTGAACCCACATCTCCTGTGTCTCCTCCACTGCAAGTGGATTCCTTACCTGCTGAGCCATCAGGGAAGCCCAATCTCTGGCAGACGGGTTAGTTTTCCTTTGTAACAGTAAGGTCTCTGCAACTTAGTAGAAAAACATTTGAAAAGAATAGGCACATCTGCCAAAGGTAGTAAAGGGATTTGGGCACTAATTTTTTGTGTCTCAGGTTTCCCTACTCCACCATTCAATTTCTTAGCAAATAATTCCACTTCTTTTTCTTCAAAAAAGAGTTTGGAACTGCTAGACTTGGAACCAAAAGATCTTTATTATAGCATTCCATAAGTGTTTGGTGAAGGTAAGTGTGCATTAGATTATTCATTATATTTATATTTTTGCATATTAAATTAGCTGCTGCTTCTTTCTGTGAAAGAATGGACTTTGTGATCCTTGAATCAGGAAAATATTCTCCTTATACAGTTAAACTAGGGCATTGATATTTACCACATTCTTACTACATTCCCTATGCAGACTTTATGGGAAATGCCCCACTTCAGGACAGAACTTCTCTACTTTTCTGACTTATTCACTACCCTAACTTTCTAACTCAATGGGACAAAGCTTTTTATAGGAATCACGTAAGCACAAAATTTGGTAAGGAGAGTGAGAAAAAAAAAAAAAGAAAACAAAACATTAAGACACTATAGTTAGTAGCACAAAGCTTTTGCAACACACACACTTCATTTTATCACTCTCAGGAAGCACAGTACTTTGCAATTTCACCTCAAAGATTAAAAATAAAATCTCAATTCTAGGTTCTCATACAAAGCCTCAAAGAAAACCTCTCCCTTTTCCACTCCCACCTCCCCAGTATATCTAGCGCTTAGAAACTATTTGAATCTACACACCAATGTAGCAGAAAAAGACTCGTGCATAGGCATCATTAGGTTTACTCAATTGTGCACCCCTTGGTGTGTTCCAATTCTAGTCTCTTTTATCTGTAATGTTTTTCCTTCCTAGCTACAAATTTAGGAAATCTGGTTTCAACACAACCAGGTTCTTCAACAGCAGGGTTTCTCAACCCCTGCTGCTGCTAAGTAGCTTCAGTAGTGTTTGACTCTTAGCGACCCCATAGACTGCAGACCACCAAGCTCCTACGTCCATGGGATTTTCCAGGCAAGAGTACTTGAGTGGTGTGCCATTGCCTTCTCCTTCTCAGCCCCAATACTACTCATACTTTCAACAGGATAATTATTTGTTATATATTTGATTTGATTTGTTACATATTTGATTTATATATTTGATTTTATATGTATAATTTGATAATAATTTCAACAGGATAATTATTTGAAGGCTATTCCATATATTGTAGGATGTTTAACAGCATCTCTGGCCTTCTACTAGTATCATTTTATATTCTAGTGATATTCTAGTACAACCACTCCTCTCATACCCAATTCTGACAAATGAAAATGTTTCCAGACATTGCCAATTGTCCCTAGGGAGTAAAGTGGCTCCAGGTCACAAATCACTGTCCTACAGAATAAATTATAGAAATACAGAAGAAAAAGAAAGAGGACATTTCTCACAGCCATATTTAAAGAGGTTTTAAACCTTCCAGGAGGATCTTTCTCTCCAGATCATTTAGACAAATTTCCTTTATGAGAAACTTAGAAACTGCAGCACTGTATTCATCATTTCAGATCTGATCTCTCACCATTGACTTCACCATGCCTGCTCTCCTTTTGAAGGTCAGCTTGTAATAATTTCAGTTTCCTTTGAACCTCAGTCAGAATATCTATTTTCTTCTCCAAAATGGACAGTAACTGGGCAATGCAAAAGTCAACATTGCAGTTTACCCCATCAGATGTCTCCTGGATTTTATTATCTGGCCATTGACTTGATTCCTTCCAGGAAATTGTATCCATTAATGGAGAGGATAGTGCTTTGATTTCTTCAGTCTCTTCCTCCTCCTCACTCTTTAGGCAAGGTATACTAATAAATTCTTCCTTTTGAACGGACATTTCTGAATTTCTAATGTGATTTTCCAATACCCTTGGCATTTCACGTTCAGCAGGATAAAGACAACGATGGCAAGGCCTTAAATTTAGAGTTATTTCTTTTACTCTATTTGCATATCTTAAAGTGTTGAGGGTATTTTCACAAGAGGCCATCCCTGGAGAGATAGTAGCAATCATGCAAGTGGAGGAGTTCTGGCCTATAAAGGAGTCCCGGAGCACCTGTGTGAGCTTGCTGGCTCTGAATGGGGTATGAGACTTGTTCTGACCCAAAGCTCGGATGCATTCTTTGAGTGCCAAGAGACTCTTATTAATCTCTGCTCCTTCCAGCTGTCTTTTCCGGTTGGCCTTGGCAGTATCTGCTCCTCTCTCATTCCCAGCTAAGTCAACAAGGGAAAACTTGCCATGCAGTTTCCCTCGAGACTTTAAAATGACCTGGAACACTGCGTGACTCCTGGAAGAGTGGGCATTGACTGATGTCTGTCCTGAAGTCCGGCAACTGTTCCCTAGTTCCACGAGGTTCAGCATGTCCTCCACACACCACACCTCCTGCTCCTGCAGCCCGACTACCTGGATTTGTTGATTGCCATCCTCAAGGACTTGCAGCTTCTTCTTCCAGTTCAACAAGTCATACACCTTTCCCCCATAAATCTCAAAAAACGTCCCATAGACTTTAAGGTCCAGCTTCTCATAAGTGGAAGTTTTGAGTAAGAGGAAAACATCCTGCGCCACCATGGCATAAATGCCTTTAGAACACTCTTGGTCCCTTGCCGAAAAGCCTCCTCCCATAGTGTGCGTTTTCCCGCTGCCTGTCTGTCCATAGGCAAAGCAGGTGGCCATGCCATGGCGGAAGATGGACTCAACCAAAGGCTGGGCAGTAAACTGATACACCAACTCGTTGGAGGCGGTGTCGTCGAAGGCGCGGTCGAAGCAAAAGGTCTGGTTCTCCAGGTAGCGAGTGAGGTCCACCTTCTGCTTGGACTCGTGCACCATGACCACGTTGTCCGAGGGGATGGTGACGATATCTAGGTCCTCCCGGGTGGCCTCCTGCCGGTTGAGAGGCCGCTTCCTCACACAGACGCAGATGCGGCGGCCATCCCGCGGCTCGGGGCCGGACAGCCGGCCGCCGCGCAAGCGCCTGCGGCACTCCTCGATCAGCCGTCGGATCTCATAGTTGGCATTTCCGGTGTTGGCGTCCCGGGCGCGCTGGGCGAGAATCTCGCGCTGCAGCCGTCTGCGCTTCTCGCGCTGCTTCTGCAGTTTCTCAATTTCTCTTAGGCAGGCAGATTTCCGCTGCGTCATCAGGCAAGGGCTGCTGGGAACTCTCACGGCCAGGCTGTCCCCCGAGGGCGTTTCGTTTCTCTGGGGGATCCTCACAGCCCACCGCGCGGCTGTGCGCTGGTCCCCGATGATGGAAGGGGGCGCCAGAGACCCGGAGCGCGAAGCCCTGCCCTGCGCGGAGGGCCCAGCCGAGGTCAGAGCTGGATTCAGCAGGAATATGGTCTCTAGAGCAACCTTTTTACCTTTTTTGACTCCTTTTTCGGCCCACTCTACCGTGACCCACGCGTTGTCCCGTTTGACCTCTGTGACCACTGCGAGATGGATTCTCCCGTCGGTGCGCTGGATTGCCACGCTGATGCCCGCTTGGAGTTGTCCGAAGTGCGACTTTACGGGCGTCAAGGACGAGAGGTGCGGGGTGACAGGGAGGAATAACTGGCTGGCCATAGCGCGTGATGGCGGTGTCAGGGCTCGCCCCCGGCCTTGGGGTTGGAGCAGCAGGACCGGAGCCCAGACCAGTCTGAAGGTCCCGGAGTACTGAGTGCGCGCGCCTGGTTTGCACCAGCCTTTGTGAGCACTAGGCCTTGGCCTGGGGCCATTTGCGTCACAAAGGGATGGGGGAAGAGGCAGCTGAACCTGGGGCATCTAGTGGAGAGTGCAGGGGGGGCAGTGAGGGGGGGGCGGGGGGATCACTTCTCTCATGATGCTAGGTGCTAGGTGCAGAAGCAGCTGGAATAGAGAAGTTACCCTCTGCCACGGACACTATAGCAATAAGATTTAGGGGTGGAGTGTGTATTCCATGGACATTTGTGCATACGGTTGAGAAATATCAATTTTCTCCTGCGCTCTTGACCTGCAATCTCAAAGCTAACTGCTTTGAGTTTGAGATCCAGTAGTGAGTGTTACCTTAAACTTCACAACCTTCCAGTGACCAGTGGGAACAAGGAAGGCAGAGCTGCTTGCAAATTACAGGCTTCAAGGAGAGGATCCCAGACAAGTTTCCTCAGACTTGGCATCTTTCTTCTGTCTCTCCCCTGCTTCACAACTTAACAATCACAACTTAAAGTTATTCCTTTTTAATGGGATTTCTCATTACAAAATCAAAATGAGTTGACTGTAATGGGTTCTTGTGGTAATTTGCTAATATGAAACTTCCTTTGGTGCAGCATCTGGGTTTGCAAACGTAAGATGTTTATCACGTTCTAAGTGGTTCTGACAGCTATAAAGTGAGTTGTACTCATTGCAGTCACCACAATTTTTTAGATTATTTCAGTAATTAACTTTCCAAACTCCTTCAGTAATTATACTTCTGGCCTCATTATCCATAATTTGGAAAGGAGTGGTGTTTGGTGGAAAGAGATAATTCATCTTATACCTACTCCTTACCCTACAGTGTATGTGTGTCTTTCAGGAGTTGTTGTAGGTTAGTCGCGGGGTGGGGTGGGGGGGGTGGGGGGGGGGCTTGTGGAATGGGAGATGGGAGGGCAGCTAAAATGCTCAGAGGCAGTATATTCTGGCAAGGTTGCAATTTTTTTCTACAAAAAAACAACAAAAATTTGCATCAACTGCCAGAAAGGCCAAGAGGATTAAGGTGACACGTTGTGTTGAACTTTCTTTTCCCCCAAGTGCTACATTGCCTTTTGGGCCCTGAGTCAGGGCGTAATTGCATGGACAGTTACATAGTAGCATGAAGTGTCCTTCCAACTCTCCCTGGGACCTAGTAACATATGGAAATAAGTTATTATAAACTGATTTTTTTTAAGTGGACATTTTTTGAAAGAACATTTTTTGAAAAGAAGTTGCAGGGGAGTGGTATTGAATAAGTTGGGTAATTATCTCCCTTCAGGGAGGTGGTGAATGTCAATAAGAGGATGGGAGAGAGGGCTTTACCTAGTCCTGATTTTATGATTATTAGTTTTATTTGCCAAATTATCAATATATAAAGTTAATATTTTATTTTATTTAGTTTAAAGGGCATTAGTGAAATGTTTTAATCTCTTTTTATTAATTTAGATTATTATTTTGGAAATATTGCTGCTTTAGAGTGCTTAATAGTTTTTTTTTTTTTTTAATCTTTACCTTTGAAAAAGCTAGGCCTCTCTCAAAATTATGAAATCTAGAGCCTCTCTCAGTTAACCCTATTTTTACAGCTAAACCAGTAGCTTTTGCAGATGGCTAGGTTTGTGGGGAGGTGCACAAATCAGAGACTAAAGTTTATTTTGCTGTCCAGCATACCCATAAAGTTCTTTTTAGCTATTTCAGGGCCTTCCCCCCTTAGTTCTCTTCTCTCTTAGTTTCCTTAGGGTATCTCATTTGTTAGCACAATTTAATTTTTTTTTTTTAATTTGGAGATTCACACATATATATATATATATGTAGAGAGAGAGAGAGAGAGAGAGAGTAGAAAGGAGAGAGACACACCTCTTAGGTGTTTTTAATTTCCCTTAGTCACTTTAGCATCTAACCGCTAACAGAAGCGTGAAATAGACCTTTGACTTCTTCCTCCTCCTCAGCCCATCCTGATTTGAAGTTAGGTAGTCCTTGCCCAGTCTCTGGAAGTCTTCTGTAACTGTGGCATCTTTTAGTCTCCCAGCCAATTATTATATCATCTTATTTCGGTGGGCAATTTCACCCAGTGAGGGACTCAGCCTATTTCTTACATTGCCCCTAGAGTTAATTTAATTACCTGCTTACAGATGTCTTAGTAGCTCTCTATCATCTTAATACAGTACACATTCCAGAAAAGGGCACGTCATGCACTATGCCATCTTGCATTACTTTTTCATCCTCAAACTTTGCCACTGTCTACAGGTAGTCTAAAGTTGATCAATACTGAGGATCTTGAGGTTCTTTAAGCATGACATTTTCTTTCAAATTACTGATGTCTAGTCCAGTGGTTCTCAGTATTATAGTACATGAAACTCACCTACAGAGCTTATTAGAACACAGAATGTTGGGCCCCATCCTAGAGGTTCTGATTCAGTGAATCTGAGGTATGAGACTGAGAATTTGCGTGTCTGACAATTTCCCAGGTGAAGCTGATGCAACCCAGGTCTGGGACACACACTATGAGAAGTACTTTACCTGTCCTCTGACTAAAATAGCCTCTCTAAACCTCCTTGTTTCTTTGAAATCTCCAGTCATATACACACAAACACACACACAGAGATATATACATATATATGAAATGCTTACCACATTGTATCCCCTATGCCAAAGGAACTTATTCTCAAGGAACTTATTCACATTGTATTCTACGTTGCAGCTAAGAAGCCCATGCCTTAACAAACAACTGATATAACAATGGCTTCATTTGGAATCCCCTTTATTCAAAGGCCATACGTATAGAGATATAGGATATATCTATATCTATATCCATATTGATATATCGATATAGATATATCTATATATCGATATATATCTATAGATACATATCTATATATCTATATATCGATATATCGATATCTATAGATATAGATATAGAGATATAGGGAGGAAGTAAGCACAGGAAATGAGTTTAATATTTTCATTATTAACTACAAGTATATTCCCCAGCTGGGGTCTGCCAGAGTTACTTTATAGGAGGCAATGTTATTTCTTGTCTCATTTTAGATACAAACCTCCCAGGAGAAATGCATCAAATAAGTGCCTTTTTTGCATGGTTTTAATGGACATCTAGCAGCTGTTCTGAGTGTTTGATCACCTTGGGGGTCTGTACTTTTCCAGTAGATGGATGCAATCTGAGTTTAATTTAGTTCTTCAGAGGAGCTCAGTAGATTCTCTCAAATCTTTTTTTAAAAATGGGATTCATCATTTCCAATTTAAAAGTTCTTGTTTTTTTTTCCTTGAAGAGTAGGTAGATACCTTACTAAGTGTATGCCTTTAGAAAATGGGGGGGGGGGGGGATTAACTTAAAATGAGAATAGTATTTTACCATTGCAGCTATCATCTCTGCCTTCTGACATTTCAACATCTTTTGCATGCCCTACACTTAACCAGAACAGGTGAATCCACATTTTTCTTGCCCTCTCACTGATTTAATAGGCAAGAATTGTTTCTATGACAACATCAACCCCGAGCTACCTTTTCCTAGCTTATTAAATAGCACTGCTTACCTGGAAAAGTTTATGTGATTCCTCTGTTTATCTGTTGATTGTGGAAGTTAGTCTATGAGGTTAACCAAGATGTAAGACTAACAATTGCCCTTGTCTCATTTTAAATCCATTTGTGTTGATCATCTTGCAGCTTTCAGTTTGATTTAGGATGCTGAGGGAGGACGCTTGGGTTTTGTTGATGGTCTGCATATCATTGCTGCTGTTTTGTAACTCACACTGTAACTACAGAAATCATGTTATTCATGAGTATAGTAGATGCCTTTGGAGTTCAGCTGCACTTCTTTAACTTGAAAGTCATCTGCTATATTTCTTGCCTTCAGAGTCTTCTTTAGATTATTTAATCTACTATGGGACAAAAACAAACAAGCAAACAAAAAAAATATAGTTTCATGAGAAGTAATTGTAGGAAGTTGGATATTTGTCCTAGAAAAAGTTTGAGAGACAGAGTTATCTATGTTTAGAAGGCTATCCTATAGAAGAGGAATGTAATTTGTTCTACTTGATTTAATGTATGTGAATGTTCAGCAATTCAAGTGCTAAACCATTAAGACTGGACTTAGCATCACTTGTGAAACCATGTACAAGCTCCTCTGTCCTTGTCTTTTGAAGTAAAATGCTGACTCAAGAGTTAGTGATTGGGAAAGGTAAAGATGTACAAACAAAGTATAGCTTTTGGGCTGGGGAGCTGGTAACAAGTTAGACTATAATTCTGTTACATAGCTGAATCATGAAACTCAGAGTTCCCTGAAAGATACAGATAGATTCCTGACACACATTCCTAAATTGCTTTTACAGGAAGCAGACCCCTTCCAGAGGAAAACTGCTGACCACAAGAACATAGACCCTAGACTAGTTGAAACTAGAAGGTTGATAATGCTTGAAACTTCACCTTGATGCCACCCAATCCCTGAATTGCCCCTGAGCTGATCACACCCTGCTTCTTGAACACAGTAAAACTCCTCACTAGCATCTCAAGGGTGGGCCACTTTAGCCCACCATGGCCCCCTTTGCCTGCAAAGCAATTAAAAGTTAGTCTTTTTCACTTTACCCCAAACTCTGTCTCCCCCTTTATACTTGGCACGGTTGAACAGAGGCCAAGTTTCAGCAACACTTGCTTTGTTTGTTTTGTTTTGTTTTTATATATAAGTACTTATCATATCTGTTACAATATTGCTTCTGTTTATATTTATTTCTTTTTTTTTTGTCCCAGAGGCATGTGGAAGCTTAGCTCCCTGACCAGGGATCAAACCTGGCAGCTCTGAATTGGAAGATGAAGTCTTAACCACTGGACCACCAGGGAAGTCCCAGAAACACTTACCTTGAAAAACATGTCTTGACATCTATATTTCTCCTTCCTCTACATTAATTGCAACAAGATTAGTTACCTTCCTGTCAGTTCCCACCTTTCAGTCCAGTTCAGTTCAGTTCAGTCTCTCAGTCGTGTCCGACTCTTTGTGACCCCATGAATCGCAGCACACCAGGCCTCCCTGTCCATCACCAACTCCTGGAGTTTACTCAAATTCATGTCTATTGAGTCGGTGATGCCATCCAGCCATCTCATCCTCTGTCATCCCCTTCTCCTCCTGCCCCCAATCCCTCCCAACATCAGGGTCTTTTCCAGTGAGTCAGCTTTTTGCATGAGGTGGCCAAAGTACTGGAGTTTCAGCTTCAGCATCAGTCCTTCCAATGAACACCCAGGACTGATCTCCTTTAGGATGGACTGGTCCCACCTTTATTTCATACTTATTTTGACATTACGTTACCATTTTTGATTAAAAGTATCTGCCTCAGTCTTTCTCGGTAAATAATTAAGGGCCTTGAGAGAAGAGAAGAATGCACTTTATTTGTGTTTTTATACCTAGTATCTGAAGTATGGACTTAGCCAGTTTCTTGGAATTATAAAAATTAGCACAGTAGATGGATGTTTCAGAGAGACATCAAGTCAAACAAAGGAAGGACCTCATTCAATCAGATAAATATTCAACAAATGTTAATAACTGCCTCCTAAATGTCAAGGTCTGAACTAAGTTCTGGATGTGAAACAGTAAAGAAAATAGCCCTAGACTCTGCCCTCATGCAGCTTACAGCCTTGTTTTTAGAGGCATGTATTTACAAACAGGGCTTTCTAGGTGGCACAGCAGTAAAGCGTCCACCTGCGAAGGCAGGAGGCACATGAGACGCGGGTTCAGTCCCTGGGTCAGGTAGAGCCCCTGGAGTAGGAGACGGTAACCATGTTAGTAGTCTCGCATGGAAAATCACATGGACAGAGGAGTCTGGTGGGCTTTCACGGGGTCACAAAGAGTCGGGCGTGACTCAGCCCACATGCCCAACTTGTGCGTGCATGTTAAGTTGCTTTGGTTGTGTCCAACTCTTTGAAACCCTATGGCCCTTAGCCCATTGGGTTCCTCTCTCCATGGGACTGTCCAGGTGAGAATACACGGAGTGGGTTGCCGTGCCCTCCTCTAGGGGATCTTCCTGACACAGGGATCAAACCCACTTCTCTTAAGTCTCCTGCACTGGGAGGTGGGTTCTTTGCTATTAGTGCTACCTAGCAAACTCCACACCCACGCACACATATTAACAGGCAGCTACACATAAGTGTCCATAATACATGTATATATAACACAAATGACATTCTAATAACTACAGCAACTACAGCTGCCTTAGAGTCAAGGTCCTATTCTCCTATTCTAAGGTATATTAAAGCAGAGATTAATCGTAAATGAAAACTCATTAGGAAAGATAGCACAGGCCATGTTTAAATAACAGATCCAGGTGTTGGACTAAATTTGCGTTCTCAAACCTGGCTATATATCAGAATTATCTGGTAATCTTATACAAGGTACACATTTCCTGGCTCCATCCTGACCTGCTGAATCAATCTCTAGTGGGCAGAGCCTGGGAATCTATATAACTTAAAAGCGCCCCAGGTAATTCTTCTGTTACTGTGAATACAGGAGCATTGGACTGAATGCCCCATAGGTTTCTTTCTGTTCAGAGATTTTATGAACCTGTGGTTCTGTGAGTCAAAAGATGAATGATCCTTTGATACATCTGTGGCCATTGAAATTTCATTTTTAGTCTTTTGAATGTTTGAAAATACTTCTGCTTCAGTAAATATGGCACAATGCAGTTTTACAGGGAAAGCAACTTTTAGGTTTCTGCAAAATGTTTAGTGCAGAACCTAATCTTTTGTATTATTGTCTAACAACATGAGGCAATAATATTGCATGATATCAAAGCCTTATATCACATGCATATAATTTATCCCTTCCATAGTACTTTAGAATAGCACCTTGTACATAGTATATACTTAATAAATCAAGCTATTGGATACATGAGGGAAATTTATGATGATTCAGGATACTCATGGTTTTTTTTATTTCTTTTGTCTATTTGCTAAGTATATAAGGTGAATGTTCTACCAAGACTGAAAGCCCTTAGGTTTGTGCCATTTCTCAGTATGATCTCTGTAGCTGAGAGTATAAGCACTACTTATCATTGTTGGAGCCTAGTATCCACCTCTTAGAGTAATGTATATTTACTATTTTGCAACAATTTTTATATTCTTATCTGGAAATACAAAGCGAGAAAACTAAAATTCTAAGAAGTAGAACATGATGTCAAAGTAAACAGTTGATTCCAGAAAAAGAGTATTTTCTTTAAACAATTGGTTGACTTAATAGAGATAGCCAGTTGATTAGTTTATATTTCAAGGACATGTTGTTGTTGATCAGTCGCTCAGTTGTGTCCAACTCTTTGTGACCCCATGGACTGCAACACGCCAGGCCTCCCTGTCCATCACCATCTCCCAGAGCTTACTCAAACTCAAGTCCATTGAGTTGCTGATGCCATCCAACCATCTCATCCTCTGTCATCCCCTTCTTCTCCTGCCTTCAATCTTTCCCAGTGTCACGGTCTTTTCTAATGAGTCAGCTCTTTGCATCAGGTGGTCAAAGTATTGGAGCTTCACCTTCAGCATCCATCCTGACTGGTTAGATCTCTTTGCAGTCCAAGGGACTCTCAAGAGTCTTCACCAACACCACAGTTCAAAAGCATCAATTCTTCAGCACCCAGCTTTCTTTATAGTCCAAATCTCACATCCATACATGACTACTGGAAATACACTACATGTGTTAGTGTTGTATAAGCTGTTAGTTTTCAGGAATTATTGGGAAACCTCTAGTTATAACCATTTACTATTAGGGAATATGTGGTTTGGTAAATAAGAGATATTTCTTATTCTAGGAAGTTATAATAAGGAAATATGGGGCGAGATTAGGTGCTAAAATCAGCACTTTGCAAATTCTTGTTGAATTAATGAATAAAGGAAGAAAGAAATGATTGTCAAATTATTTCCCAAATCTCAATAAGGATTCTCTAGCCAGAGTGAACTTAAATCTGATTCAAATCATTTTATGATACGTTGAAAAAGTATTCAGTGCTTTCCATTTCACTGCTTAAAAACTCACCTTTTATTCACGCATTCCCCACCCTTTGTGATTTGTCCTTTGCCACTTTTCCCTGTCGTCTTATGTCATTCTTCCTCCTTGAGTGTTTCGACACATCCAACTTTTTGCTAATTCAAGAATTTTTCATACCTTGCTCTGCTGGGGACTGGCTCCTTCCTAATCTGGCCCTTACACTTAATGGCCCTGTGACTGTCTCTTTTGGATTCGAATTCTGCTTCCCTGCCTCCTAGTTCTGTGACCATGAACAAATCACTCAGTCTCTCTTTGCCTCAGGTTTGTCCGTCTATCAAAGTTAGCAGTAGCATCTGCCTCAAAGGAGTGCGTAAGGAATGCATACAGATTAGTGAAAAACGTGCTGAGAATGCTGCCTGCCACACACTAAAAATTTGGTAAATGCTGCTTTTTATTACCATATATTGTAATTACTATATTTATTTCCTTATTTATTGCTTATTTTTCTTTTTATGCTATTAGACTGTCACTGTGTAAAGAAGAGGACCAACAAGCCACAGAGCTTTAATATGAAGAGCCTTAGACCCAGAGTTAAAGACCTAGGTTGTCAGCTTAGGCGTTGGAACTTGTTTGAACTTGAGCATGAAACATCACTTTTCTGAAATTCCATTTCCTCATTTTCAAAAAGAAAGAAAGAGATTGGATCAAATATGTCAATTCTTCTCTGACCATTAAGTAAGAATATTCCTAATTTTGAGATAGTTAAACCTTATTCCAAAAGTGATTTAAGTATTTCTACTTTATAAAATATTCCTGAAAGTGAATTTTGGTCTATCTGGTAAATAATGAGAATTTTTTGCTGAATTATGATAGAAAAACAACGACTAAAGTTTGTGTGAAAAAGCACATAGATATAATGAATACCTACAGATGCCCACTCACACTTAAAGGATACTGGAGAAAGAATTTATGGTGTGATAAAATAAAGCTCTGTTTAAAAACAAATTAAATAGTTTGATTTCAACTTGGATTTGGGCCCCCTTGGTCCATTTCTGTTTCACCAAGGTGAATGTGCATATAAAAGGACAATGATTAGATCTGTTACTTTAATGATTATTTTAAAAGATTCCTACAAGATTTTTCTTGGCTTGGAGAATAATGACAAATGTAATTTACTTCTGTATCTGATAAAATGTTCAATGGTAAACTGGAACCAGGAGATAGATGATAGTAGCTTCATTAAAGAAAGAGAACCAGATACATAGTGAGAAGAAAAAACATCTATTATGTTGAATGACTCTAATGTACTAAGCACTTTACATCTTACACAGGCTTGCTTTGAAAATCATTTAACCTCCTCTCCTAGTTTTTCTTCTACTTCCTGCTTTCTTTATTTGATAATTAGCTATGTTCTATCAATTCTACTTCCATGGAAACCTCTTGAATCACATATTACCATTACTTCTGTCACTGTCTTAATTTGGGCTACCACTGTCTGTTATATAACTGACAACAGCCTTCTGATTTTTTCCTCTTCTTCCAGACTTATCTCTGATCCAGCCAATTCCGTGTACTAGCCACCCTAGTGTTAGACACTCAGTCATGTCTGACTCTTTGCAGCCCTATGTACTGTAGCCCACCAGGCTCCTCTGTCCATGGGATTCTCCAGACAAGTACACTGGAGTGGGTTGCCATTCCCTCCTCCAGGGGATCTTCCTGAGCCAGGGATCGAACCCAGGTCTCCCGCATTTCAGGCAGACAACATCTGAACTACTAGGGAAGCCCCAAAGTCTTTTCTAAACCACATATCTGAGGCATTTTCTTGTCTTCCACAAAGTCCCACTGACGATGCCTTTCAAAGCGCTCGTGCCTGCATCCTTACCTTTCTAGCCTTCATACCACGTGTCCCACTCTGTGCTCCTGCCCCAAGATGTGCTAGACCCAGACACACCATGGTATCATAGTGAGCATCCCACGCATCAGGTCAGGTGGACGGACTGTAGGTTCAGTAATGTTTGGTTTCTGATCTTGAGGTTTAAATGAAATATGCCTATGGCTTAGTATGGTGTGTGACCCACAGAAAGCTGTCTAACAAGGCTGATTGTTTGATTTGCTTCTGTGTCCCCTCTACATAGAATTCCATACCTCCCTTATCTCCTTCTCTCCCCTGTTTTCTTGATTATCTGCTTTGTGTGCCTCAGGCATTTCATAACATACATGTTATTTTATCTAAGAGCGTCTCCCTTAGTTCTTAAGATTGCAGTGATAATTATCCTATGTATTTCATTGTCTCTGTTGAAGCCCTATTTTAAATCTGCTCCTTGCATATTTTCTACAATGCAAAATTAGCTTCTTGAGTGTAGTGACTTAGTTTTTTACTATGGTATCTCTAGTATATAATACAGATGTCACTGGAGTTTGTAGCCACTTCCTTCTCCAGGGGCTATTCCCAACCCTGGGATCAAACCCAAGTGTCCTGTGTTGCAGGCAGATCCTTTACCATCTAGGCCACCAAGGAACCTCAAATATTTGTGAATGGACAATGAGTAAAACTAATGATGGATACTATTATGTGCCATACCCCAAGCTAAGTTTGTAACTAATGATTTACATATACATATTTGTGTGTAAAATATATAAATATTATATATATATATTTAAATATATTTAAACATTTTAAAAGCAATTTTATAACTCTCTGATGCATCACTATCTTCACTTATCTGATAAGAAATGTAAGGCTCCAAGAGAATAATTCTTCACTGCTAGTAGAGGCTGGAATTTGAGCTTACATTCAACTCTAAATTTGCCACATCACACATCTCCAGTTTATGGCCAAGTGTTATAGTGAAAAAAGCTTCTGTTAAGAAAAAGAATGGGAGAAAATAGAATATAGTGCACTCTGATGTGTTTGGAAGATGACAGTAGGATGATATTTACTGGGGTCTTGTCACAGTTTAGCCACTAAGTCATGTCTGACTCTTACAACCCCATGGACTATAGCCCTCCAGGCTCCTCTGTCCATGGGGCTTCCCAGGCAAGAATACAAGAGTGGGTAGCCATTGCTTATCCAGGGAATCTTCATTATTGTTCAAAATGGTGCGTAACTGGTGATTTTAATTCATAGAAACAAATGGTAGTAGAAGGTGGGACTTGTGCTACCTTGCTCTGGGTCCTGTGCCCTGAGCTGGGATCTGGCACGGCAGCCTTCTCTGTGTGATCACCTCTGCAGCCCCGTGAATTTTAGTCTCCCCTTCCTTGCTTGTAGCTAATGTGTTCTTATGTACACTCTCACAGAGACTGTACTGGCATCTCTGAGCAAAATTCTGCTGAAGAACCTACGCCCTGGTGTGGGAAGTGTGTTATCTGCCTGGGGAGCTGTCTCACTCATCTGAAAGAAAACTGATGTTTTTGCTGAATGTAGTCAGCTCTCATTCTGAAGTTTGATTCCATGTAGAGGTAAGGATGCAAGCCCTCCTCTGTCCTTACCTAGATTTTGATCATTCTCCCTTTTGAATTTGTAAACAAAACCTTCTCTCTAGGCCTGAAAATTCTTACAGTGAGCCTTACAGCCAAGAGAAAGTGATTCCTTCAAAGTGTGGAGAAAAATTGGCCAGGTTTGAGTGTTTTGAATTTAAAGTGGCAACTGTGTGCCAAAATCATGAAGAACATACACATCTCCCTTGCTTGTACTCATTCGCACATAAATTACAGATTGCATGGCTGTGAATCAGTTGTACAAACCGAAATAAGGCACAGCTTTCCTGGCACTTGGTGCAAGAGGGTTGCTGCTCAGTTTATGGTGGCTAGATTTTATACAGAAGAACTTCCCTTCACATTTTGCGATTTTTCTACAGCATTTTACACATCAAAACACATCATCATTTTAAAGCCATTTCATATCACCACTAATAATAGTTCTTTGTTTCTTACACCAGAAGTTCAAGCTCCTGTTTAATGAGATTCCACAAACTGGTTGATTATATATCAAGGTAAAAAGACAGAATGATTTCAGTTTTGACACATGGTCTTTTCACTAATAAAGAAAAACCCATAACAGTCTTTGGCAAACCATTGTCAAGATATCTGAAAACAAATTTTACAAAACAAAATAGTCCTTTTGTGTGTGCTGTATGTTTGCATAGTGCTTTCAACTCACAAATTCAGTTGCTTTTATGAGCTCTAATTTAATAATGTGGATTAGACTAATAATTTTAAATGCCTGCTTTTTAGTAATCATTGAACTAGGCTCGTGCAGTCTTCACTACAATTATAAGAGGCAGGCTTACTATTTCTTGTTCTATGAAGAGGTAACTGAGGTCCAGAGAAGTTCAGTTATATGATCCAAATCACACACAGCTAATCAATGTTACAATTGTATTCAAAATTTAACACCTGTTTTTCTTGGCATTTTATTTTATTCTACTATTAGACATAGCTCCTTTAGAAATTAATGCCAGTCTTAGCTACTGCTAAATTATTTAGTAACACTGCAAAAAATAATTACTCCTAAGTAGATTTAAGAATTTCCCTAAAAGAGGTATTTGAAAAATTTCCAAATTATTTCTAACTGCTGTGTGTTGAGCAATAAAAGGAATCACATTTTTGTATTTTTGTCCTTTGTGTTTGTGTACCTGCTCAGAAAAATCATTTCATACATAATGCAACGTAATAAGCTTCAGCTTGAAATGGCTACAAAACTTTGCCCACATGGAAAAAGAGTTGGAAATCCATTACTGGCAACATATCCTTCAAGTGCAGTTCAGGTTTGACAAACATTAAACACTTTGGACAGGCACTGCAACCAATGTTTCCTCTGAGTGCTTTTTAGGTGTCTCATCATCATACTATTATTCTAAAATGCTAGGAAGATTTAATGATTTCCTTCAGGTAAATCACTGTGGATTGAAATGACATACAGGTGGAACCATTGCCCATTTTCTTGGGGGGACGATAATGTGAGGTCCTTGTTGACATGCTTTTTTTTTTTAATGCTGGGTCTGTTTAAATTCCATTTTCTTTGTGACTACTAAAATTGTGTTGCCATTTGATTATAATTTCAAATAAAATTGGTATTTTTCTTCTCTACAAAATAAGCACATTCTCACTTTCTTATGAAAACATGAACTATAATTGCACAGTGGCTCTGTTTCCTTGGCTATGAAACAAAATATTTTTTTGTTTCGAAAAAACAAAAGCTATGAAAGGATTAGCTACCAAAGGATTTGAGGAGATTTCTTTTGCCAAGAAACATCTCACCTAAGTAAAGCACCCTGCTCACTAGAGTAGTTTTAAGCTGTTTAAGAGGCACCCTTTGGGAGAGTCTAAACACATCTGTTTTTTATGTCTTCTCAGGTCTTCCCTTGCTGTGTTAGAGGGGAAGATGTTCTTAGGAACATAATTTATTTCTTAGGAAAAAAGGTTTTATGATTAATCCATTTTTGCCTTTGAAATGCAGTGAGGGACCTTAGGTTTTACCACTGTTACCACAGTAAGATGAAAAAATTTTGACCTGTGTACAGGGCATAAGTAGGGAAATTTAAGCAAAAGACTGCAATGTAACACCATCTCAAAAGGATCCACCTCTTAACCACATGAATTCTGTTTGGTGAAAAGAATCTTTCCCTTCCTCCCCATTATTGCTCTGTAAAGCTTTCCACCTTCTAGATTTTGCCAGTTGCTTCCTGGAGATGTTGCTTAATAATTTCTTTTGCCCCCTTATTTACTGTGGACTGGTAGTTTGATAATAGAGGCTGAGTTAGAGTAGTTCCCTGGTGGCTCAGATGGTAAAGAATTTGCCTGCAATACAAGAGATCCAGGTTTGATCCCTGGGTTGAGAGAATTCCTCTATAGAAGGAAATGGCAACCCGCTGCAATATTCTTGCCTAGAGAATCCCATGGGCAGAGAAGCCTGGCAGACTATGGTCCATGAGGTCGCAGAGTCACCAAAGGACGCTACTCAGCGACTAACACTTTCACTTCTTAGAATGTGTCAGAGGTTGTGTTACCTACTTTATATTTGACCACATCAGGAGACACGTATCTGGTTGTCGCTCTCTTTTAGAGATGTTATAGTGGATTCTGTTCTTAAAACTGGCAAATAAAGTTCCCTAGCATCCTCCAAAGGCAACTAATGAGATTTCTTTTTAAGTGTTATGTACTCATGAATTTTATCATTAAAATTATACATCAAAAACTATTTGATGTATTTTCAGGAATTGATGATGTTAATCTTTTTGATGCTCATACTGCCTACTCTTAAAACGTTGTTTCTATTTGAGTCCAGTATTGATAAGCATCTTAAATCATAGAACTTGGATTCTTCACTTTTTTTTTTTTAAGGGAGCTATGTTTCCTTTCTCTAAAACTTAGAAATTACTGTTAGGGTTGAGAGAGACAGGAAAATTGCTGACAGTAAAATTCCTTAATGGAATGAGTCAAAGGCAGTGGTTGCTGATTGTTAGAAAACTCCTGAGTGGGGTGTGGTGTATTGGCACATATTTCAGAGACACATCATCTAAGATTTTAGGAATCTTACAATTCATGAAGTTCCACAGCAAGGGATCTCTGACATAAAGATGACATTCCAGTTAAGTGATCTTCAGTAAATGACAAATAAAAGATTAACTGCCTGGAGCATTAGTCTCACTAATTCAGTATTTATAACCATTCAAGTTATGAGCTGTTTAATTAACACTGAAAGATCTGAAAGAACCTAATTGTGTCCCATTCTAATTATATTAACAAATTACACACATGAAAATTAAAATTCTGTTTTTCTAATATTCTCTTTAAGAATGTGCAAATAGAGTTGATGTTTCCTTAATAAATGTCTCTCAACTGTTATTATGTTTCTAAACAGAATAGGGAAAAAATGCAGTTAATAGTGCTCGTTTAAGTATATTGCATCCAGTTGGGATTATAGAATTAAAACAGGCTTTACACAAGAGTATTAGAGTTATACCACATTGATTTATTTAATTCATTGTAATAATAATCTTCTCATTGAATTATTTAACACATCTTTTTATAAAGGGATTTGTGAATTTCAGTTTGAATGTGAGCAGATTAGATTGTTGCATTTATTTGCTTTAAGACAAAAATCAACCGGAAGAGTTATTTCAGAAGCTATAGGATAAATATGATAAAAAGGAAAGTAAATACAAATCTGAGAAGTGTAAGTTTCTACTTCTGACTGCTTGATTGCTCTCTTGGGTTCAACTTTAATGAAGCTGGGTCAGGAATCTTACCGAACAAAGCCTCTAATCCTGAAATCTTTCAGTTCTTTTGTTGAAACATAGACAGATTTTTATCTTAAGGCTTTTCTTTATAGTTAATTTTATACCTTCAGGATATCAGTTGCAATAAATCTAATGAATGGTAATAAATCTAATGGTAGTAAAGTCTAATGAACATTTGCTGTAATAATCCAGCTATTGGGCCAACTCCATTAAGAATTGAGGGCAGGTTTCTGTTATGGCAATACTTGGTCAGCCCTAGAGGATTTGCTCTGACATGTGTCTGTCTAGTCTGAAGAGAGGTGGCAGGATAATGTATGAAGTGCTAATGGTGTTGCCCAGCCACACCAGGCTTAAAAACTTTTCCTTCTCTTCTTCCCCATCTGAGATGGTATAAGAAGCCTGCACTTCTTCATGGTCAGCAAAAGCAGCAGTCATACAATTAGAGAAGAAATAATTAACATTTTAAAACTCAGAATCTTCATTCTCATGAAAGACAGAAACACTTGGGAAGAATCATTGTGGAAGTAGTCATCCTGAATTTTTCTTCAGCTACTTTCACAGTTTCAAGGTGTATTATTTTTTATTTTTATTTATTTTTTGATGAATGCTTTATGGAATAAAATTTGTGTTTAATCAGAATGTCTATCTAGGACCCTGTTCTTGTGTTGAAAGCATGGTGTCTTAATCTAAAGGAAGTAAGTGGAATTGTTAAATCTCTTTTTGTTGTTATTTACCTACTACAACCAACTAGGTTAGTGCATTAATTTGAAACAGTTCTGAAATACATTGTTTTTAAAAAACAATGGAACCTATAAAAAAGATAGTATGATGCTAGATAGAAATGTTGAAATGACTGATGGGTAATATTTTTTAAAACTTCCATTTTTGGTTGGCATAAATTTCCTTTAATAATTTCTACATTTCCAATAGGATTTCATTTGAGGTTTAACGTATCAAGCCAGTATTATGTTTCTCAGTTTTAGTAATTCTGGATTCCAGGTCATTTAAGATGAAAATGGAAATGCAAAGTTTACTTAAGAAATTTAATTTTCTTCTTCTGTAACATCTAAGTCTTCATCTTCATCATCATCTTCTGTTTGCTGATCCTTTCTTAGTCGACAGGTCAATACCTGTCCTGTTCCAGATACACACTTAGCTGACAATGATCTTTGAAGAGGTGACTTCGAATTTGCTCTTACAATATCTAAACGGGATGGATAATCTTGGGGATACAGAGAATGTCGGAAAACCTCTAAATCTTCTTCTTCATCAATCTTTTCTATATTTTGGTAGGCAGCAGTGTAGACCTCTACAGCTTTGCCGTGAAATAACATTTCAATAGTGATAAATTCTGAAAATATAGTCTTTATATCCTTTATTTTCTGCTTTTCAAAATTGTCAATAGTTTCCTCCATATGACGAGTTGTTCGGGTAGCATCCATTGTAGCTCTTTGTAATTCAGTTTCTGCCTGTGAAATAACATGTCGATCAGATGGATTTCTCTGACGTGTCCTTTCTAACTGAGTTAACTGTTTAGCTTCTCGATTCCTTGCTGTTAATGTTCCTTAGAGATCATCTCGCTTCATTTTTACAATGGCTCCACAAGCTTTCAAAGGTTCAACTACTTTGGCTTCAAGTCTTTCAACCTCGGCTTGTCGATAATCCTGAAGTTTGGCAAACTCGTCCGCAAAGTTTTTCAGGCCCTTCTTTAAGTGCGGGGTCTTGGTAGAGGCATACTCGTTGATTTCCTTCACCAGGAGATTCGCTTTGTCTCGCAGTCGGGCGGTTTTCCGCACGTAAGCAGCAAAGATCTGGCACAGTTCTCCGAAATGTTTCTCCACGTTGGTGACAGCATCTTGCAGTTGTCTGGTCTGAGCATCCCGGTTTTCCAAGCTGCACCTCAACATGCTGCCTCGCTCACTGCTGGAGACCCCGGGCTGAGGCCCAAGACAGGGTCTCGGTGCCCGGACGTGCCCCGGGGCGCGAGAGCCAGCCCCGCGCGCGCCCGCCCCCCGCGTCGCGGCCGCCTCAAGGTGTGTTATTTTTTAAATAAATGTGTTTGTTTATTTTTGGCTGTGCTGGGTCCTCATTGCTTCACGGGCTTTCCTCTAGCTGTGGAAAGTGGGGGCGAGTCTCTAGTTGTGGTACATGGGCTTCTTGCTGCAGGGCATGGATCCTAGGGAGCATGGTCTTCAGTAGTTGTGGCACATGGGCTCAGTAATTGTAGCTACTCTACAATACTGGCTCTATTGTTATGGCTCACAGGCTTATTTGCTCCACAGCATGTGGGATCTTCCCAGACCATCGCTCGAACTGTGTCTCCTGGTTTGGCAGGCTGATTCTTTACCACTGGACCACCAGGTGGGGCTTTATCAAGCCCCAGTAAGGTATATTAGTAGCCATAAATTTTAATTTTTTCTTGCTGCAAAACAAAAAGACCTCCAAATCAGTGGCCTAACACAATCAACTTATCATCAATCATAATTTCTCATTATTTTGTACATTGAGTAGGTTTAGCTATATAAGTTTTATGTTTCATATGGAATTGATTTGAGCTGAAATTATCTAGGGATTCAGCTGGACTGAAGCTTTCAAGATAGCTTATTTACGTGACTGGTGCCCTGATGGACAGCCACAAGACTAGGCCGAGCTAGGCTCGGGCGCTAGGGTGGCTAGGTCGTTCTTGCTTTCCCTCTCGAGTGCACAGTTTCTCTCCAGGTAGCCCGAGGGCCTTCTCCTCTTTGTGCTTTCTCATTGTGCTTTTTGTTTATTTGCTTCATTTTATGTTTTCTTTTTCCCCCAGCAAGTTAGTTGGCTTCTATCATGGTGACTCAAGGCTGCTAAGAGGATACAAATAGAGACTTCTAGTCCTTCTTAAAGCTTAAACCCAGAACATTCTCAAAAACATTTTTGTGTTCATGTACATATTCAACATTGAAAGGGACTTCCACAAGGGCATGGACGTGATGAAAAGTGCTGGGATCAACTTTGAAGAATAGTTATCATGAACATGGAAACCACCTTTAAAGGTATGGATCTGAGAACAGAAAAGATGTTGTTTAATCGCTAAGTCATGTCTGGTTCTTTTGTGACCCCATGGACTGTAGTCCACCAGGCTTCTCTATCCATGGGATTTCCTAGGTAACAATACTGAAGTAAGTTGCCATTTTCTTCTTCAAGGGATCTTCCTAACCCAGGGATCAAAACAGCATCTCCTGCTTGGCAGGCAGATTCTTGACCACTGAGCCGTCTAGGAAGCCCAATAGAAAGAATATTGCATCCTTTTTCCTGGTTACCCTTGGAGGTGGTGGTCACCACACTGTTTCCAGTAATTTTACAGCCTGAGAATGTATAACCCAAATTTATGACTTTACTGGATAGATGAACCTGAGATGACAGCCCAAATTTGACCTGAAAGGGAATCACGGAACTAGAAGAGACTTGAAATCTTGGTTAAGGGATGCTGTATGCTGCATCTGGCAAATAAGGATTTACACAGAGGAGTTTCTTATGCATTTGCAGAAAATGCATAGATTATAAATGGCCTTGCAAAACCCTGTGTTCTCTCATTCTTTAGAAGCAGAACTGTACTTATCACTGGCAGTTGAGAAAATGATTTTCTATAACTTGACCTATAACGTTAATCACATTTTTTAGATAACTTTTTTTTTTTCTATTTCAACATGCTGAAAATTGTAATTAAGACTGTTTTCCATAGAAATTCATTTATTCATTCAACAAATCCGTGGAGAACTTAGGCACTGTTTTAGGAGACACAGCAAATGCAAGCTGTTTCTGTTTTGTTTTTGTTTTTAATTTATTTTTAATTGGAGGATAATCACCTTACAATACTGTGTTGGTTTCTGCCGTACATCAACATGAATCAGTCATAGGCGTACAGACGTTCTCTCCCTCTTGAGCTTCCCTCCCGTCTACCCCCCATCCTGCTTCTGTTTCGTCTGGTTTTTATCTGACTGTGTCAGGTCTTAGTCGCATCGTGTGGGACCTTCCACTGTAGCGCGCGGACTCTGATCGTGGTGCGCAGACTCAGTAGTTACAGCACACAGGCTTACTGTGTGGCGTGTGAGGTCTTAGTTCTTTGACCGGGGATCTTGTCCACGTCCCCTGCATTGCAAGGAGGATTCTTAACCACTGGACCTCCAGGGAAGTCCCCACTAGGCTTCTGTTCTGATGTAAGTGACCCCATGGACTGTTTGCCCACCAGGCTCCTCTGTCCGTGGAATTCTCCACACAGGAATACTGGAGTGGGGGCCATTTCCTTCTCCAGAGGATCTTCCCAACTCAGCGATTGAACGTGGGCCTCCGTCTCTGCAGGCAGATTCTTTACCATCTGAGCCACCAGGGAAGAGATGAGATAGACAACAAAAAGTAAAATAATATATAGTGTATGATTTGTGAAAATTAAAGGTGGAATCAGTTATAGAGTGTGTGGGAGTAGGAATGGGGCCGTAGTGTATGCCTTGCTGGTAATATGGGGCACGTGTAAAGACTGAGGGGCATTGCAGGGCTTGGGAACAGAAAGTACAGAGACTCTAGGGTAGAGCACGGTCAGTTTCCTTTTGGAATCGTGAGACGACCCTTAAAGCTGGGCTGGGATGAGTAAAGAGGAGAAAATAGAACAGAATTAGTTAAGAGAGGTAAAGTAGAGCATGGTTTGAGGGTAAAGAGTCTGGCAGAATTTCTTGACTCTGCAAGAGAGCTATACCATACAAAATGAGTGACTGCTTTGGCCAGTTATTTCTAGGATGGTACAGAGCCAGTATACTCAAGATGCATAAAAAATAAGTAAACTTATTTTATGCAGTGGATACCTCACAATCCCTTAATTTGTTCAGGTATTCCCAGTTGAGAAATTTTGACTTTTTAGAGCATTCTGTGGTCTTGAATCTTTTTTTTTCCATTTATTTTTATTAGTTGGAGGCTAATTACTTTATAGTATTGTAGTGGGTTTTCTCATACATTGACATGAATCAGCCATGGATTTACATGTATTCCTCATCCCGATCCCCCCTCCCACCTCCCTCTCTACCCAATCCCTCTGAGTCTTCCCAGTGCACCAGGCCCGAGTCTTGAAATCTTACTGTGGAGAGAGGAGCGATGTCCTCTGATGCAACATTGTAAGGTCAGTGTGGATGTTTGCTAGGGTAGAAACATTTCCTAAGCCTCTAGTTATGCATTTTAACACATCCTGTGAAGTGGAATGTTCGTCCCACCTAAGTCCTCAGTGCATCTCAGAATTTTAAGGAACGTTTCATTGAATATGGTCCTGTGAATGGGAATGAATTTAAAGAAACAAAATACTATTATAACTCTTGATCTAAATACTTTTAGGGTATATATATATATAAGCCATAACGGGTGTTATATACTTATTATTTAATTACTTCTGTGGGAATATTTGAGACTAAAGATCTTAGTCTTAACTATGACTCTTAGCTAACAAATTTCATTCCTTCTTTCTTCAATAATTTAATTTACTTTTGCCTGTGCTGGGTCTTTTTTGTTGCACCCGTGTTTCTAGTTGTGGCAACTGAGAGTTACTCTCTAGTTGAAGTGAGTGGGCTTCTCATTGCAGGGGCTTCTCTTCATGTAGAACGGGCTCTAAGGCCCATGGACTTCAATAGTAATGGCATGGGCTCTAGAGCTCAGGCTCGGTAAGTGTGGCGCCTGGGCTTAATTGCCCTGCAGCATGTGGAATCTTCTTACAGCAGAAATTGAGCCTATATCCACTGCGTTGGCAGGTGAGGATTCTTAATCACTGGACCACCAGGAAAGTCCTACAACTTTCATTCTTGCAGAGCCACAGCTTTTTGTGATTTCTGTTTGTCATACTGGACAGATAGAAAGGAGTTAATTGAATTTGTTATTGTCTTCAACACATTCATTCTAAAAGCAAGTGAATCCAGTAGCAAACTAATTGATTTTGTTGTGTCATAAATTGCCATCAACTGCCCTTTTTGCTTTTCAGCTCTTTGGAGAGCAATTTTGTTTTAATGGATTTTAGATATTGTTTCTTGGATTTTTTTCCATCTTAAGTACTTTTTAAACTTTCCAGTGGTGATCACCTGTCAGCCATGATATTTTGTCATCATGAAGAAGAAGGAACTATTTTTGTAAGACATATATTTAAATGATTCTGCAATATTCATATTCAGTGTGATGATGATCTGACTTACAATAAGCTGCATGCATGTGCTTAGTCATTCAGTAGTGTCTAATTCTGTGACCCCGTGGACTGTAGCCTGCCAGGCTCCCCTGTCCATGGGATTTTACAAACAAAAATACTGGAGCGGGCAGCCATTTCCCTCCAGGGGGTCTTCCTGACCCAGGGACCAAACCCACATCTCTTGCCCCTCCTGCATGGGCAGGTGGATTCCTCACCATTGCACCATGATAAGCAGCAAAGTTTCTATTTCTGAGCTTCTTAAAATGCCTGTGCAGTCTTAACTTTTGGAGTCACTTCATTTTACTAAAGGCTACTTTATCAAGTTTTGTTCTGTTTTCAGTAACAAGAAGTAATTAGCCTCCAACTAATAAAAAATAAATAAATAAAATTAAAAAAAAATTTAGTGGAAAATAATCCACCTGCTAGAAGCGACACAATTATGTTTGTCCAGTTTGATCAGTACTTCACAAAATGAACACTCCTATGTAGCCAGCACCCAGATCAAGAAAGACAACATTCGCATTACCTCCCTCTCCAAGCGTAATCAAAATCCTGTGTTCTGACACTTTAAATTAGTTTTTTCTGTTTTTCAACTTTATATAAAGATGCACTTTTTATTCCTTCATGTCTGGCTTCTGTCCCTCAATAATAGGTTCATAAGATTCATAGCAATAGTTTTTTATGTAGCCATAATTTGTTTATTTTAATTGATATACAGTCTTCCATTGTATGAATATGGTACCATGTGACTTTGAGTTATGACATCAGATTATGAATCTGAGAAGGACACTGATGTCAAGAAGTGGGAGAGAAGAGACATGACACTTTGTTGCAGGTCAGTTTCCCAGAAAAATGGCATCTGAGGTGGTGACTAGTGTATAGAAAGCATGCTGGAGTGTGTTCTCTCAAGCAGCACACAGGGAGATGGAAGGGGGATGAGGCCTCAGCCAGCCCTACCGAAGATGGCCCATTAGACTAGCCTTGAGTTCAGTTCAGTCGTTCAGCCATGCACAACTCTTTGCGACCCTATGGACCGCAAGCTTCCCTGTCCATCACCAACTCCCCAACCTTACTCAAACTCATGGCCATCAATTTGGTGATGCCATACAGCCATTTCATCCTCCATCATCCCCTTCTCCTCCTGCCTTCATTCTTTTCCAGCATCAGGGTCTTTTCCAGCATCAGGTGGCCAAAGTATTGGAGTTTCAGCTTCAACATCAGTCCTTCCAATGAATATTCAGGACTGATTTCATTTAGGATTGACTGGCTAGATCTCCTTGCAGTCCAAAGGATGCTCAAGAGACTCCTCCAACACCACAGTTCAAAAGCATCAATTCTTCAGCACTCAGCTTTCTTTATGGTCCAACTCTCATATCCGTACATGACTACTGGAAAAACCATAGCTTTGACTAGATGAAACTTTGTCAGCAAAGTAATGTCTCTGCTTTTTAATATGCTGTCTAGGCTGGTCATAGCTTTTCTTCCAAGGAGCAAACGTCTTTTAATTTCATGGCTGCAGTCACCATCTGCAGGGATTTTGGAAACCTCCCCCCCCAAAAAAAATTAAGTCTCTAACTGTTTCCATTGTTTCCCCATCTGTGTGCCATGAAGTGATGGGGCTGGATGAAATAATCTTAGTTTTTTGAATGTTGACTTTTAAGCCAGCTTTTTCAGTCTCCTCTTTCACTTTCATCAAGACGCTCTTTAGTTTCTCTTCCCTTTCTGCCATAAGGGTGGTATGGTCTGCCTATCTGAGGTTATTGATATTTCTCCAGGTAATCTTGATTCCAGCTTGTGCTTCATCCAGCCCAGCTTTTCACATGATGTACTCTGCATATAAATTAAATAAGCAGGGTGACAATATACAACATTAACATAGTGCTTTCCTAATTTGGAACCAGTCTGTTGTTCCAGGTCTGGTTCTAACTCTTGCCTCTTGACCCACCTAGAGATTTCTCAGGAACAGAGATGCTTGGAGGCTTCAAACAAAGCCTTGTGCACACCAGGATCCAGAGACTTCACAAAGACTGAACCAGACCTGCCTTTGAGAGTTGGAGTGTCTCCTGCAGAGGCACGGGTCAGCATTTGCCTGCTGTAGGAACAGGGGCTCTGGCTGCAGCAAGCCTGGGTCGTGCAGCATGTGGTGTAAGCCCTCTTGGAGGAAGTCGCCCTTAGCCCCACCATAGAGCAGCTGAACAGACAATCCACAAACTGCAGAGCAATTATAACAAAGAAGTTCTCACACTGTTAAGAAAGTTCTAGGACCCACAACAGATTTCCCAACCTGTGAATCTGGTGAAGGGACTGAAAACCTCCAGGAAATTTGAGAGGAAGCCAGTGAGATTTGATTACAGAAATTCCACAGGACAGGGGTAACAGACTCCTGGAGGGTACAAACAAAACCTTGTGCTCACCATGACCCAGGAGAAGGAGCAGTATCCCCAAAAGAGACTGAGCCAGACTTACCTGTGAGTGTCCAGGAGTCTCTGATGGAGGCGTGGGCCGACAGTGGCCTGCTGTGGGGTCAGGGGCACTGAATACTAGAGTGCCTGCACAAGTCCTTTTGAAGGAGTTTGCCATTACCCCACCATAGTTTGGCCTCAGGCCAAGCAACAAGGAGAGAACACAGCCCTGCCCATCAACAGAAAATTGGATTAAATTTTACTGAGCATGGCCCTGCCCAACAAAACAAGACCCAGTTTCCCCCACAGTCAGTCTCTCCCATCAGGAAGCTTCCATAAGCCTCTTATCCTTATCCACCAGAGGACAGACAAAATGAAAACCACAAACACAGAAAACTAACCAAACTGATCACATGGATCACAGCCTTGTCTAACTCAATGAAACTATGAGCCATACCGTGTAGGGCCACCTAAGATGGACAGGTCATAGTGGAGAGTTCTGACAAAACATGCTCCACTGGAGAAGGGAATGACAGACCACTTCAGTATTCGTGACTTGAGGACCCCATGAGCAGCATGAATAGACTAGCCTTAGTTTCCATCAAGTGAGCCAGGCCTTTCTGTCCCCACATCAACCAGTTATTCAATTATTTTCTGCCTAGGCTTTGGACCATGTGGCCACTGCAATACATAGGGGAAGTCCTAATCAAAATCTTCCTGATCCCTCCCCGTCTTCTTGATGCAAATGAGTATGAATATGTAAAGTTCAGTTAGTATTAGAATCCTTCTCACTTGTAAACAAACTCTAAATTGACCTAAGGGGGGGGGGGGGAACTGTGGAAAGAAATACAGTAGATCCCCTCTATATGAATGAATTCTGTTCTGAGAGTGAGTTCATAAATCTAGTTTATTCATAAGTCCAACAAAGATAGCCCAGGTACCCAACTAACACTAGTACTGTACTGGAATAGGTTTATAATACTTTTCACATAAATAATACATTAAGAGACAGACTCACAAAATAAAACATTCTTAATCTTATGGTTCAGTGCTTTAAAAATACAATAATATAACAGCTGGTGTACAGGGGCTGGCATTAAGTAAACAGGCAAGAAGATTTACTGACTAGAGGAGGGAGAGGTGGTAGGAGATGGTAGAGCTGAAGGATCAGCAGCAATAGGAGGTAGAAGGCAAGCTGCAATTTCAGTCATGCCTGACATTGACAGAATCCACGTTCACATTGAACTCACGATTTGAAGGTAGGGGGCTGACTGAACATAAAATTAGCTATTTTGTGATGAAAGCCATGCTCTTCTATCTCTTAGGAACTTCACAGTCTACCCATTGGGCAAATGACAAAGGGAGAAGAAAGTAACCTAATCAAAGTGCCCTGTCTGCAATGCTGAATATACCTCCATGTCTGCCTTTCATTGTGGCAAAGAAGAATGGAAGAAAAAGAAGGTACAGGAAAGAAAATGAGAAAAAATTTCCTGACTACTTACTATGTCCACAACACTTTACATATTATTTTGTGTTATATTTTTTGAAGTATCTATTGTTATCCCCACTACAGGGAAGAGAAAAACAATGCTCTGGGTAGACAGTTGATAAAGTTATAAATAAAACATACCCATGTTCCTTGAGTTTCAATTCACTTTTCTTCCAGCCATAATACACATTCTTTCCATTCAGTGGAGGGGAACAAGGATAAAATGTGGGAGTAAAGCAGATGAGTATTTTGCCCTTACCTGCAATGTATATAAATCAACTTGAAAGAAACAAGAGTTAGCTTACATCATGTCTTTTCTCCAGCTTCAATACTGATTCTGTATGTCTTGAAACATGTTTAGTGCACATGTGCACTAGAAAATAAGTCCCATGACGACAGGGATGTCAGACAATTCCATATCCCCAGCACCGTAAGCATGACTGTGGGCCTCAGTGAATATTTGCTGACTGAATAAATGTATTTATCAGCTTTCACAATTCTGTGGTGCTTAAATATTAGCTGATATGCATTTGATTAGGTCAATCAGCTAGCAAGAAATCTGAAATAAAGAATTTATTTGTACATAGAGAATAGCTCAAGAGTTTCTCTATTTTCAGAAAACTATAGACTTGTAGCATCATCAAAGGTCATATACTTATGATGTAGAGTCTTCCAATGTAAAGAATCGTTTTTAAAAATGGGAGGTAACTTGGTTTCTTTCTCATCCTTTCCCTTTCATAGCTTTGATTTCCATATATAGTGGAAATATCTTCTGTGAGAATAAAACACCAAAGGAGTCAGATACAGAGATGCTGAAACTGGAGGGGGAAAGTCAGGCCTGGTTGTGGTAACATTTCCAGGGGTGGCAGTAAAGGAGTGGCAGCCAGTGGAGAATTTATTTAAAGTTAGAGTGAACAAAAGGACCCTTGTGAAGAATTTGGCTGTGAATTTTTGTTTTAAGGAAGTGGAGTAAATAATACACATACCACAAACAAGAGAGTTCAGTTCAATTCAGTTGCTCAGTTGTGTCCGACCCTTTGCAACTCTATGGACTGCAGCATGCCTGGCTTCCCTGTCCATCACCAACACCCGGAGCTTACTCGAACTCATGTCCATCGAGACAAGAGAGAACTAAACTTGAAAAATTTCTTTGATGACTGGGAAAAAAAAGAAAAAAATTTGTGAAATTATGCTGCCTGGCACTTTACTGTTGAGAGGTTTCATTGCAGCAGAAAAGTAATTGAATCCCAAGATTCTCTCTCTGCTTTGGGGCATCTACACGGACCTCATAAATATCAAATTAATTTGCCTGAAGCTATTGCCATGTAGAAAAAGAAACTGCTACCTCTGATTCTCCACTACTGGATCATCAGAAAGGACAGAAAACTGGCTATTATTAAAAAGAGTTTGATTTGCTTTCTTCTTCTTTAAGGTTTAAGCCCAATTTCAGTAGCTAGTCACTGAACCTGCTAATTTTTCTCTGGTCTAAAAGCTAGAAATGACCTAACTTACCATACTGCTTCCCCCAATTGTTTTCTAGCCTATGCTCAGACCCTTTCAGAGCTGGAAATCTACTACATTTTTTAACAACTCTAACATTCAGGGGGTCTAGTTTATGTTAAGAAGAAATCTCCTTTCTTGAAAGTAAATACTAATTCTAGTTCTGTCTTCTAGAAATTTGTAAGATTAATTCCATTTTGAAAAAGTAGTGCTTAAATTAAGCAGGGCCAGTTCTTCTGTAGGCTAAATAGCTAAACATACTTCAGTTGCTTGAACCATTTCAAGAATTATAAGGACCACTCTATTCTGAAAAGGCATCTCTTAGCATGATTTTAAAATTGTGGCTCTCTAAATGCAGTATCAGAGTTGATTTTGGCTAATTGTCTATATCTTTTTGCATGTATATCTCATAAAATATTATTTAAGATATAACATTACCCCTTCACACATTTGACATCTAATTTTATGTTTGCTATTGAGACTTCATTAAATTAACATTCTGAAGCAGACTACCAGAACATATGATGCTCAGTCAGTTCAGCTCCGTTCAGTTGCTCAGTCGTGTCTGACTCTTTATGACCCAATGGGCTGCAGCATGGCAGACCTCCCTGTCCATCACCAACTCCGGGACTTTACTCAAACTCATGTCCATTGAGTCGGTGATGCCATCCAACCATCTCATCCTCTCTCATCCCCTTCTCCTCCTGCCTTCAATCTTCCCCAGCATCAGAGTCTATCAAATGAATCAGTTCATCACATCAGGTGGCCAAAGTATTGGAGTTTGAGCTTCCGCATCAGTTCTTCCAATGAATATTCAGGGCTGACTTCCTTTAGGATGGACTTGTTGGATCTCCTTGCAATCCAAAGGACTCTCAAGAGTCTTCTCCAACACCACACTTTGAAAGCAGCAATTCTTCAGCCCTCAGTTTTCTTTCTCACATCCATACATACCTACTGGGAAAACCATAGCTTTGACTAGACAGACATTTGTTGGCAAAGTAATGTCTCTGCTTTTTAATATGCTGTTTAGGTTGGTCATAACTTTTCTTCCAAGGAACAAGCATCTTTTAATTTCATGGCTGCAGTCACCATCTGCAGTGATTTTGGAGCCCCCCAAAATAAACTCTTTCACTGTTTCTACTGTTTCCCCATCTATTTGACATGAAGTGATAGGACCAGATGCCATGATCTTAGTTTTCTGAATGTTGAGCTTTAAGCCAACTTTTTCACTCACCTCTTTCACTTTCATCAAGAGGCTCTTTAGTTCTTCTTTGCTTTCTTTCTTTCATTATTTATTTATTTATTTTAGTTGGAGGCTAATACTTTACAATACTGTAGTGTTTTTTGCTATACATTGACATGAATCCACCACGGGTGTACATGTGTTCCCCATCCTGAGCCCCCTCACACCTCCCTCCCCATTCCATCTCTCTGGGTCGTCTTAGTGCACCAACCCTGAACAGCCTGTCTCATGCATCAAACCTGGACTGGCAATCTATTTCATATATGGTAATATAGATGTTTCAGTGCTATTCTCTCAGATCATCCCACCCTTGCCTTCTCCCACAGAGTCCAAAAGACTGTTCTATATGTCTGTGTCTCTTTTGCTATCTCGCATATAGGGTTATCATTACCATCTTTTTACATTCCATATATGTGTGTTAATATACTGTACTGGTGTTTTGTTGTGTTTTGTTTTGTTTTCTGGCTTACTTCACTCTGTATAATTGGCTCAAGTTTCATCCACTTCATTAGAACTGATTCAAATGTATTCTTTTTAATGGCTGAGTAATATTCCATAGTGTATATGTACCACAGCTTTCTTATCCATTCATCTGCTGATGGACATCTTAGGTTGCTTCCCTGTCCTGGCATTACACGTGTCTCTTTCAATTGGTATCACCTGCATATCTGAGGTTATTGATATTTCTCCCAGCCATCTTGATTCCAGCTTGTGCTTCATCCAGTCCAGCATGTTACATGTTGTACTGTGCGTATAAGTTAAATAAGCAGGGTGACAATAAACAGTATTGATGCACTCCTTTCCCTATTTGGAACCAATCTGTCGTTCAGTGTCCAGTTCTAACTGTCACTTCCTACCTGCATACAGATATCTCAGGAGGCAGGTCAGGTGGCCCACTATAGCTATCTCTTTAAGAATTTTCCAGTTTGCCATGATCCACACAGTCAACGGCTTTGGCATAGTCAATAAAGCAAAAGTAGATGTTTTTCTGGAATTCTCTTGTGCTTTCCAATGATCCAGTGGGTGTTGGCAATTTGATCTCTTGTTCCTCTGCCTTTTCTAAATCCAGTTTGAACATCTGGAAGTTCATGGTTCACCTACTGTTGAAGCCTGGCTTGAAGAATTTTGAGTATCATTTTGCTAGCATGTGAGATGAGTGCAATTGTGAGGTAGTTTAGGTATTCTGTGGGATTGCCTTTCTTTGGGATTGGAATGAAAACTAACATTTTCCTGTCCTGTGGCCACTACTTAGTTTTCCAAATTTTCTGGAACACTGAGTGCAACACTGTCACAGCATCATCTTCTAATATTTGAAATAGCTTAAGTGGAATTTCATCACCTCTACTAGCTTATGTTCATAATGATGCTTCCTAAGGCCCAATTGATTTCCCATTCAAGGATGTCTGGCTCTAGGTGAGTGATCACACCATCATGATTCTCTGGATCATGAAGATATTTTTTGTATAGTTCTTCTGTATACTCTTGTCACCTCTTCTTAATATCTTTTGCTTCTGTAAGGTCCCTACCATTTTGTGCTCTTTTGTGCCCAGCTTTGCATGAAATGCTCCCTTGGTATCTCTAATTTTCTTGAAGAGATCTCTAGTCTTTCCTATTCGATTGTTTTCCTCTATTTCTTTTCATTGATCACTGAGGAAGACTTTCTTATCTCTCCTTGCTGTTCTTTGGAACTCTGCATTCTAATGGGTATATCTTTCCTTTTCTCCTTTGCCTTTTGCTTCTCTTCTTTTCTCAGCTCTTTGTAAAGCCTCCTCAGACAATCATTTTGCCTTTTTGCATTTCTTTTTCTTATGGATGGTCTTGATCACTGCCTCCTGTACAATGTCACAAACCTCCATCTATAGTCTTTCAGGTGCTCTGTCTGTCAGATCTAATCCCTTGGAACTATTTTTCATTTCCACTGTGCAATCATAAGGGATTTGATTTTTGTCATACCTGAATGGTCTAGTTGTTTTCCCTACTTTCTTAAATTTAAGTCTGAATTTGTCATAAAGAGTTCATGATTTGAGCCACAGTCAGCTCCCAGTCTTGTTTTTGCTGACTGTATAGTTTCTCCATCTTTGACTGCAAAGAATATAATCAGTCTGATTTTGGTGTTGACCATCTGGTGATGTCCATGTACACAGCGATCTCCTGTGTTGTTGGAAGAGGATGTTTTCTATGACCACTGTGTTCTCTTGGCAAAATGCTGTTAACCTTTGCCCAACTTCATTTGCACTACACAGTCAAACTTGCCTGTTACTCCTGATATCTCTTGACTTGCTACTTTTGCACTCCAGTCCCCTGTGATTAAGGGCACATCTTTTGCTGATGTTAGTTCTAGAAGGTCTTGTAGGTCATCATAGAACCATCCAGCTTCAACTTCTTTGGCATTAGTGGTTGGGTTAACCAATTAAACTTAGGTTAACACAATTGCACTAATCTCACATGCTAACAAAGTAATGCTCAAAGTTCTCCAAGTGAGGCTTCAAAAGTATGTGGAAAGAGAACTTCCAGATGTTCAAGTTGAGTTTAGAAAAGGCAGAGGAAGCAGAGATCAAATTGCCAATATCCACTGGATTATAGAAAATGCAAAGGAGTTTCAGAAAAATTCTAATTCTACTTTATTGATTATGCCAAAGTTTTGACTGTGTGGATCACAACAAACTGTGGAAAATTCTTAAAGAGATGGGAATACCAGACCATCTGACCTGCCTCCTGAGACATCTGTATGCAGGTCAAGAAGCAACAGTTAGAACCGGACATGGAACAACAGACTTGTTCCAAATTGGGAAAGGAGTACCTTAAGGTTGTATGTCGTCACCCTACTTATTTAATTTGTAGGCAGAGTACATCATGCAAAATGCTGAGCTGGATGAAGCAAGAATCAAGATTTCTGGGAGAAATATCAATAACCTGAGATATGCAGATGACACCACACTTATGGCAGAAAGCAAAGAGGAGCTAAAGAGCCTCGATGAAAGTGAAAGAGGAGAGTGAGAAAGTTAGCTTAAAGCTCAACATTCAGAAAACTAAGATCATGGCATCTGGTCCCATCACTTCATGGCAGGCAGATGGGGAAACAATGGAAACAGTGAGAGACTTTATTTTCTGGGACTTTAAAATCACTGCAGATGGTGACTGCAGTCATGAATTTAAAAGATGCTTGCTCCTTGGAAGAGAAGCTATGACCAACTTCGACAGCATATTAAAAAACAGAGACATTAATTTGCTAACAAAGGTCTGTCTAGTCAAAGCTATGGTTTTTCCAGTAGTCATGTATGCATGTGAGTGTTGGACTGTAAAGAAGGTTGAGCACCAAAGTATTGATACTTTTGAACTGTGGTGTTGGAGAAGAATGTTGAAAGTTCCTTGAACTGCAAGGAGGTCCAACCTGTCCATCCTAAAGGAAATCAGTCCTGAATATTCATTGGAAGGACTGATGCTGAAGCTGAGGCTCTAATACTGTGGGCACCTGATGTGAAGAACTGACTCATTGGAAAAGCCCCTGATGCTGTGAAAGATTGAAGACAGGAGGAGGAGGGGACAACAGAGTATGAAATAGATGGATGGCATCACCGACTCCATGGACATGAGTTTGAGCAAGGTCTGGGAGTTGGTGATGGACAGGGAAGCCTGGTGTGCTGCAGTCCATGGGGTCATAAATACTCAGACAGGACTGAGCAACTGAACCGAACTGACTAATGATCAAAGTATGGGCCATATACTATGTAGGAAGTGCTTCCCAACACATTTTACATTTCTGAACTCATAAAACAGCCATATTTGTGTTACCTGCTGAAGTAAAAGTCAGCCAGCTGCCTCAGAGACTGAGAGCATCTGTATCTGGTCACTTTGGGACCCATTTGTGTCAGAGCAGAGTGTCATGATACACTGGTTGGGAAGAAGGGTTCAGGAACAGTATATGGTAAATCTCTACTTACCTCTATGACACTCAAAACCATCCTGTTCCTTATTTTCACACTCCTTTCTATGCCTCTTTCCTTTCTTGAATACTCTGGCACACAGCTACTAAAACAAGAGAATAATCCAGAGAAGTGGCTATAGCTGCCCTCCCCTGCCCTCTCCAGTCCAGCTCAGACTCTGCCCAAGGCATCAGTCAGGGTAGGACTGGGGAAAAGGATGCCAGGAAGTCTGATGCTCTGGTGGGGCTGTCTGCTCACTTCCCTCCTTGGTGGTAGGCATTTTTCTGAAACTCATTAAATATGTTTGAAAAAGAGGATTGGAGTAGAAGGTTTTATTGTTTTTCTTTCCATGGACTCTCCCTTCCCCTATCCCACATGTCTACACATAGTTATTTTCTTAGGATTCTCATCACATTTTAATGTTCTTTCTCTTTCTGAATCTTATGTAACTATTGACAAAACTATTTTTCTAGTGACTGTTTAAAAATGCAGTATCTGGTAGAATATGTGAAGATGACAACAGCTTAGTTGACTGAGCAGATGTGATTGCAAATCTATTTTGGGGGAAATGAGAGGTAGTAGGAGAAAAGAGGAGTTCCATTAATGTTTTATTTAATAGTAGAAAAAAATTCAAAAGACAGCTTCTATTTAACAGTGAAGGTTCCGTCCCTTTCTTGCCCACACTTTATAGAGTCCTGGAGATTCAACTGACTATGATTGATAAACTGGGTGATCTTTCCATTGATATCTTAGTTTCATCACTTGATCAGAAATGTGATTAAAGACCTTGCCTCCATGAATCTTTCTGCCTTCTTAAGATTTCAAATGTAAACAGATTGCTCCAGTCTTTCTTGTTGTCTGAACATTTAAGAGTCATGCACTCTAAGGAATATTTAAAACCAGAACACCTTAGATGTTTCAAAAAACTCGTCTTGACTCTTAAGGAAAATAAGAGTGTTAATCATCTCTCTAGATTTTAAATTCCCAACTCTGAGATTTAACTAAGAATATTTTAGTCTATAGCACCTTTGACTTGCACTGTAATAAGACAAAAACAAGGTGCAAGACTTTGTTCCATTCTCAGACTGTGTAACCTTTTAAATGTCGCAAGGCCTCATTCCATTCCCAAACTATATAACCTTTTAAATGTGTCCTAGAATTTTTAATATTAAAAGTAAAGGAATTAAAATATTCAGCCTTTTCTTTGAGGTGTGTGGGGGGTAGAGGTCACTTGAAAAGGGGAATTTATTATAATTTAAATATTCTTTGACTTTATGAAAAGATAACACTTGAGCATACCACCAATGCAAGTATATCGCATTTAGTTTAAGTAGGGAATTTACCTCTCTCTGGTTTTAGCTTTGATCTTAGCTGATGATACTAACTAAAATTCCTCCTCTTAGATATATGTATTCCAATTGGGGATAAAAGTGAATCATCCCAGATGAATTTTCAATAGGGTGCATGGAATCAACCAAAAAGTGATATATTAGAAGGAATGGCTAGGCTCTGAAATCAGAGATACTAGATTTGCATACAAACTCTTAGGGCATTGGGAAAGATCACTTCTCTAGATTCAGTTTCTTCATCTATAAAAGAGTAAGCATTAAAATTTCTACAGCTTAGGATAAATAGAAATATTAAATTAAATATATGACTAGCCTATGACAAACACAGAAAATGTTAGTCTAGCATTGTTAGTCCAGCATTTGAGAAAGTACATAGTACATGAGAAACTCAATGTAACTAAAATATAAAGTTATCTAACATTTATTGAATACTTACTGTGAGCCAGACACTATTCTAAGCATTTTATATAATAGTAATTCATTTAATTGATTAAATGAATTAACTACAACTGTATTAATTTGTATCAGCAAAGTATTTTTACATGATGATTGTTCTTAATTCAAGGTCTCTTTGATACTCTAGGAATTCATGGATGGTTTTCAAGAAAAATACCAACTGCTTGAAATATGTATTTTTTCAACCTATGCTGTCCACATTTTCTAGAAAAGAAGGAAGTAATACAATCAGATTTTCAAAGAAGTTCTGCAAATCTCAAAGGGGTAAGAATCACTGATGCAAATTATTGCTTTGATGGCCTCTTCCAGCTGTGTGGGACAAGATTCACAAAGTTCAGAACATGGTTAACTCCTAAATGTCATTAGCTTCCTGGTTTCTGTGACTAATACCATAGAACTTGATAACTCATCTCTGAAGACTTTTCTCTCATTGTAAATGGATTAGTATTCACCCAGGAGTGACCCCTCTCACATATACCTCATTGTCTATATAAAGTAGGGGCTGTTGGGAAGAAAAGCAAAGGATATCCTTCATTTTCCTTAGCATTTGCATTAAGAATGGAAAACTGGAAGTGCAAGTCGCTTAGTCATGTCTGACTCTTTGTGGCTGCATGGTCTGTACATTCCATGGAATTCTCCAGGCCAGAATACTGAAGTGGATAGCTATTCCCTTCTCCAGGGATCTTCCCAACCTAGGGATAGAACCCAGGTCTCCCACATTGCAGGCAGATTAAGAATGGAAACTTACAGGAAAAGCTATGACAGGTCAATTCATTTTCCAATCTAGTTCTTCATTTTTGACCCTTATTACAAGACCCATTTTAAGGAAGAATCTAGTGATTGCTTATACTGCTTTTTATGTCACACAGTTCTATTTCTTGTCACATGGTAGCTGCTCAAGAATTATTGTTTTTTTATTTAACATTTTTTAATTGAAGGATAATTTATTTACAGAACTGTGTTGGTTTCTGCCAAACATCAACATGAATCAGCCATAGATATACATCTGCCCTCCCTCTTGAATGTCCCTTCCATCTCCCACCCCATCCCATCCCTTTAGCGCCAGTTTGTTACAGAGCTTCAGTTTGAATTCCCTCAGTCATGCAGCAAATTCCCACTGGCTATCTATTTTACATATGGCAATATAAGTTTACTTATGTCTCTCTCCCTACATCCCATCCTCTCCTTCCTCCCCAACCCCCAGCTCAAGTCCGTAAGTCTGTTCTCTATGTCTGTATCTCCATTGTTGCCATGCAAACAATTTCATCAGTGCCATCTTTCTAGATTCCATATATATGTGTTACTATGTGATATTTGTTTTTCTCTTTCTGAGTTACTTTACTTTGTATAGTAGGCTCTAGGTTCATCCACCTCATTAAAGCTGACTCAAAGGCTTTCCTTGTTGTGGCTGAGTAATAGTCCATTGTATATATGTACCACAGCTTCTTTATGCATTCTTCTGTCGATGGACATCTAAGTTCCTTCCATGTTCTAGCTATTGTAAATAGTGCTGAGGTGAACATTGGGATACAAGTATCTTTTTCAATTTTGGTTTCCTCAGGGTATATGCCTAGTAGTGGGATTGCTGGGTCATATGGTGGCTTTAATCCTAGTTTTTTAAGGAATCTACATGCTATCTTCCATAGTGACTGTACCAGTTGGCATTCCCACCAACAGTGCAAGAGGGTCCCCTTTTTGCACCCTATCCAGCATTTATTGTTTTTAGACTTTTCGATGATGACCACTCTGACTGATGTGAACTGATACCTCATTGTAGTTTCAATTTGCATGCTAAGTTGCTTCAGTCGGGTCTGACTCTTTGCAACCCTTTGGACTGTAACCTGCCAGGCTCCTCTGTGCATGGAATTCTCCAGGCAAGAATACTGGAGTGGTTGCCATGATCTTCTCCAGTGAATCTTCCTGACCCAGGGATCAAACCCAAGTCTCCCACATTGCAAGAATATTCTTCAAGTTTTTATTTGAATTTCTCTAATAATGAGCAATATTGAGCATCTTTTCATGTATTTTTGTGTGTAGTGTTCTAATTTCATTCTTTTACACATAGCTGTTCTGTTTTCCCAGCACCATGTATTGAAGAGGTTATCTTTGTCCATTGTATATTTCTACCTCCTTTTGTCAAAACAGTTTTAATCATAAATGGATCCTGAATTTTGTCAAAGACTTTTTCTGCATCTATTGAGATTATCATATGGTTTTTGTCTTTCAATTTGTTAACATGGTGTATCACATTGATCAATGTGTGTATATTGAAGAATCCTTATATCCCTGAAATAAAACCAACTTGATCATGGTGTATGAGCTTTTTGATGTGTTGCTGAACTCTGCTGAATTTTGTTGAGGATTTTTACACCTATGTTCATCAGTGATATTGGCCTGTAGCTTTCTTTTTTTGTGTGTTATCTTTGTCTGGTTTTGGTGTCAGGTTGATGGTGGCCTTGTAGAATGAGTTTGGAAGTGTTCCTTCCTCTGAAAAATTTTTGAAAGAGTTTTAGAAGGATAGGCATTAGCTCTTTTCTTCTAAATGTTTGATAGAATTCTCCTGTAAAGCCATCTGGTCCTAGACTTTTGCTTTTGGGGAGATTTTTGATCAGAGCTTCAGTTTTAGTGCTTATAATTGGGTTGTTCGTAATTTCTATTTCTTCCTGGTTCAGTCTTGGAAGATTGAGCTTTTCTAAGAATCTGTCAATTTCTTCCAGTTTATACATTTTATTGCCATTTAGTTCTTCATAATATTTTCTTATAATCCTTTGTATTTCTGCATTATCTGTTGTAACTTCTCCTTTTTCATTTCTAATTTTTTTTATTTGATTCTTCTCTCTTTTTTTCTTGATGAATCTGGCTAAATGTTTGTCAATTTTGTTTATCTTCTCAAAGAATGAGATTTTAGTTTTATTAATCTTTAGTTTCATTTCTTTCATTTATTTTACATTTATTTCTGTTCGTATCTTTATGATTTCTTTCTTTGTACTAATTTTGGAGGTTTTTGGTTCTTGTTTTTCCAGTTGTTTTAGGTGTAAAGTTAGGTTGTCTATTCGATGTTTTTGTTATTTCTTGAGGTAGGATTATATTGCTATAAACTTCCCTCATAGAACTGCTTTTGCTGCATCCCATAACTTTTGAGTTGTCATGTTTTCACTGTCATTTGTTTCTAGAAATTTTTTGATTTCCCTGTTGATTTCTTCAGTAACCTGTTGGTTATTTAGAAACGTGTTGCTTAATCTCCATGTGTTTGTGTTTCTTACAGTTTTTTTTTTATTTTAATTTGTATCTATTCTCATAGCATTGTGGTTTGAGAAGATGCTTGATATAGTTTCAATTTTCTTAAATTCATTGCGGTTTGATTTGTGAGCCAAGATATGGTGTATCCTGGAGAATGTTCCATGTGAACTTGAGAAGAAGGTGTATTCTTCTGCATTTGGATGGAATGTCCTGAAGATGTTAATGAGATCCATCTCATCTAATGTATCATTTAAGACTTGTGTTTCCTTAATAATTTTCTGTTTTGATGATCTGTCCATTGGTGTGATTGGAGTGTAAAGTCTCCTACTATTATTGTGTTACTGTCAATTTCTCCTTTTATGTCTGTTAGTGTTTGTCTTATGTATTGAGGTGCTCCTATGTTGGGTGCATAGATATTTACAGTTATTACTTGGATTGATCCTTTGATCATTATGTAGTGTCCTTCCTTATCTCTTATAATCTTCTTTATTTTAAAGTCTATTTTGTATGATATGAGGATTGCTACTCCAGCTTTCTTTTGTTTCCCATTTACATGGAAAATTATTTCTTTCTTTTGGTTTCTGCCCTCCTAAGGTTGGTGCAGTCTTTTGTGTAAGCTTTGTATAGGGTGAGATTTGTGTTGAGTTTTTGTTTGTTTTTCCTGTGATGGCCAAGACTGAATGAGGTTTTAATCCTTTCTGCTGATGATTTGGTTTGTATTTTTGTTTTACTTTTTATTTAGATGAGGTGTCCTGCATGATGGATCTTTATTCCAGTGGTTTCCTTTGTGTGAGTACTCACTATTTGATACACCTTAAGATGAGTTCCTGTCGGCTGCCGCCCCTGACCTCAGACGTGGGGCACCTCATGTGAAGAGTTGACTCATTGGGAAAGACCCTGATGCTGGGAGGGATTGGGGGCAGGAGGAGAAGGGGACGACAGAGGATGAGATGGCTGAATGGCATCACCGACTGGATGGACATGAGTTTGAGTAAGCTCTGGGAGTTGGTGGTGGACAGGGAGGGCTGGCATGCTGCGATTCACGGGGTCGCACAGAGTCAGACATGACTGAACGACTGAACTGAACTGACTGAAGATCAGTTCTCTGGTAGACTAGGATGTTGGATTCAGTGCTCCTACACCAAAGGCTCAGGGGGATGTTTGATCACAGTTTTGATTTCAGTGCTTATAATTGGCTTGCTCATAATTTCTATTTCTTCCTGGTCCAGTCTTGGGAGATTGAACTTTTCTAAGAATTTGTCCATTCTTTGAGATTATCCATTTTGTTCCCATATAGTTGCTTATAATAGTTTCTTATGACACCTTTTATTTCTGCATTGTCTGTTGTAACCTCTCTTTTTTCATTTCTGATTTCATTCTTCAGTCTTTTTTTCTTGATAAGTCTGACTAAAGGTTTGTCAATTTTGTCTTCTCAAATAACCAGTTTTTAGTTTTATTAATATTCACTATTTTTTTTTAATGTCCTTTTCAATTTTTTCTGCTCTGACTTTTGTGGTTTATTTCCTTCTGCTAACTTTGGGGTGTTTTTGTTCTTCTTTTCCCAGTTTTCTAGGTGTAAAGTTAGCTTTTATATTCTATATTTTTCTCATTTCTTTTAAAAAATATTTATTTTTTAATTGAAGGACAATTGCTTTACAGAATTTTGTTGCTTTCTGTTGAACATCAACAACAATCAGCCGTAGGTACACCCATGTCCCCTCCCTCCTGAAACCCCCTCTCCTCTTCCTCCTGTCCTACTCTTCTAGGTTGTTACAGAGCCCCTATTTGGGTTCCCTGAGCCACGCAGCAAATCCCCACTGGCTGCTAGTTTGCATGTGGTTCTTAAGTTTCCATGTTGCCCTGGCCATGCACCGTATCCTCCCCTCCCCTCCCCCCGTCCCCGTAAGTCTGTTCTCCATTACTGCCCTGCAGTGGAGATACAGAGATTCATCAGTACCATCTTTCAGATCCCATGTATATGCTCTAATATGATATTTATATTTCTCTTTCTTACTTACTTCATTCTTTTTAATGGCCTCGAGTTTCACCTACCTCATTAAAAATGACTCAAAAGCCTTCCATTTATGGTTGAGTAATATCCCCTTGTATATATGTACCTGTTTCTTTATCCATTCATCTATTGATGGATATCTAGGTTGCTTCCATCTTCTAGCTATTGTAAATTGTTCTGCAGTGAATCTTGGGGCACATTTGTCTTTTTCAATTTTGGTTTCTCAGGATGTATGCCTAGTAGTGGGATTTCTGGGACATGTGGTGGTTTTATTCCTAGTTTTTTAAGGAATTTCCATATGATCTTCCATAGTAGCTCTTTCTATTTACATTCCTACCAGTAATGCAAGAAAGTTCCCTTTCTTCCACACTCCCTCCAGCATTTATTCTTTGTAGCCATTTTGATGGTGGCCATTCTGACTTGTATGAGGTAGTTTTGATTTGCATTTCTCTAATAATAAAGGCCATTCTGACTGGTAGGAGGTGGCTTTGATTTGCATTTCTCAAATCTCTAAGACTTGCTGAGCATCTTTTCTTGTGTTTGTTAGCCATCTGTCTTCTTTGGAGAAAGAAGACAAATGTCTGTTTAGGTTTTTTCCCACTTTTTATTGTGTTCTTTGTCTTTCTGGTAGTGAGTTGTATGAGCTGCTTTTATATTTTGGAAATTATCTGTCAGTTGTTTCTGTTGCTGTCATTTTCTCCCAATCTGTGTGTTGTCTTTTCACTGTGTTTGTAGTTTCCTTTGTTGTGCAAAAACTTTTAAGTTTAATCAGGCCCTACTTGTTTGTTTTTGTTTTTATTTCCATTATTGTAGGAGGTGGGTCATAGAGAATCTTGTTTTGACTTATGTTATTGAGTGTTTTGCCTATATTTTCCCCTAAGAGTATGATAGTGTCTGGTCTTACATTTAAGTCTTTAATTCATTTTGAGGTTATCTTGGCTTAAAGCTCAACATTCAGAAAACTAAGATCATGGCATCTGGTCCCATCACTTCATGGCAAATAGATGGGGAAACAGTGGAAACAGTGTCAGACTTTATTTTTTTTTGGGCTCCAAAATCACTGCAGATGGTGATTGCAGCCATGAAATTAAAAGATGCTTACTCCTTGGAAGGAAAGTTATGACCAACCTAGATAACATATTAAAAAGCAGAAACATTACTTTGCCAACAAATGTCCATCTAGTCAAGGCTATGTTTTTTCCAGTGGTCTTGTATGGATGTGAGAGTTGGACTGTGAAGAAAGCTGAGAGTCGAAAAATTGGTGCTTTTGAACTGTGGTGTTGGAGAAGACTCTTGAGGGTCCCTTGGACTGCAAGGAGATCCAACCAGTCCATCCTAAAGGAGATCGGTCCTGGTTGTTCATTGGAAGGACTGATACTGAAGCTGTAACTCCAATACATTGACCACCTTATGCGAAGAGTTGACTCATTGGAAAAGACGCTAATGTTGGGAGGGATTTGGGGCAGGAGGAGAAGGGGATGACAGAGGATGAGATGGCTGGATGGCATCCCTGACTCAGTGGACATGAGTTTGAGTAAACTCCGGGAGTTGGTGATGGACAAGGAAGCCTGGCGTGCTGTGATTCATGGGGTTGCAAAGAGTTGGACACGACTGAGTGACTGAACTGAACTGAACTTGTGTATGGCATTAAGAAATGCTCTAATTTCATTCTTTTACATGTAGCTGTCCAGTTTTCCCAGCACCACTTCTTGAAGGAGCTATCTTTGCCCCATTGTATATTCTTCCTTGAAGAAGTGAAGGATGAAGTGAAATCACTCAGTCATGTCCGACTCTTTGCGACTCCATGGGCTGTAGCCCACCAGGCTCCTCCATCCATGGGATGTTCCAGGCATGAATACTGGATTGGGTTGCCATTTCCTTCTCCAGGGGATCTTCCTGACCCAGGGATCGAACCCAGGTCCCCTACATTGTAGGCAGACACTTTATCATCTGAGCTACCAAGGAAGCCCAGCAAGGATCTCTTTCAAAATTAATGAGAAAATCAAAAGCTATACAGACAAACAAAAGGTTAGCGAATTTAACACCACCAAGTCAGCTTTACCACAAATACTAAAGGAAATTCTGTAAACAGGAAACATAACAGAAGTGAAAAACCTATAAAAACAAAGGGAAAACAATTATGAAAAGCCCAATAAGAACATATGTATCGTTAATTGCTTTAAATGTAAATGAATTAAACAGTCTAACTAAAAGACACAGATTGACTAAATGAATACAGAAACAAGGCCCATACATATGCTGTCTACAAAACACCCATTTCAGACCTACAGGCACATACAGACTGAAAGTGAGTGGATGAAAAAAGATATTCCAAGCAACTGGAAATCAAAACAAAGACATAGCAGCAGTTCTCATATCAGACAAAATAGACCTTAAAATAAAGAATATTACGCAGAAGGGAGGACACTACATAATGATCAAGGGATAAATCCAAGAAAACATAACTGTTTTAATTTTTATGCCCCCAAAATAGGAGGAGCACCTCAATACCTAAGGCAAAATCACTAACAGACATGAAAAGGGAAATCAAAAGTAACATGATAATAGTTAGAGGACATTAACATCTCACTTACCCCAATGGATAGACCATAAAAACAGATACTAATAAGGAAACACAAGCCTTAAATAACACATTGGACCAGATGAATCTAATTGATATCTTCAAGGCCTTCCATCCAAATACAGAAGAATGCACTTTCTTCTCAAGTGCATATAGAATGTTCTCCAAAATAGATCACATCTTGGGTCACAAATCAAGCCTAGAGAAATGTAAGAAAATTTGAATTGTATCAGGTATCATTTCAGACCACAATGCTATGAAACTAGGTATCAATTACAGGAGGGAAAAAAAAGCTAGAAAACACAAACACGTGGAGATTAAACAGTACATTTCTAAATAGCCAACAGATTATTGAAGAATTAAAAGGGGAAGTCAAAAAATACCTAGAAATAAATCAGAAACACACAACGACTCAAAACTAATGGGATGCACCTAAAGCAGTTCTAAGAGAGAAGTTTATAGCAATACAGTCCTACCTCAAGAAACAAGTAGGACACTGAATAGACAGCCTAAACATACACCTAAAGCAACTCGAGAAAAAAGATGAAAAACAACAACAACAACAACAAATGCAAACTTAATAGATGGAAAGAAGTCATAAAGATCAGAGCAGAGATAATTGAAAAAGAAATGAAGGAAACAATAGCAAAAATCCCAAAACTAAACCTCGTTCTTTGAGAAGACAAACAAAATTGAAAAATCCTTAGCCAGACTCATCAAGAATAAAAAGGGAGAAGATTCAAATCAATAAAATTAAAATTAAAAAAGGAGATATTACAATAGACAACACAAAAATACATATTATAGTCTCATAAGAGACAACAATGTGCAATTGTATGCCAGTATAATAGATAACCTAGAAAAAATAGACAGACTCTTAGAAAAATTCAAACTTTTAAGAATGAACTGGGAAGAAGTGGAAATTATGAACAAGCTAGTCATAAGCACTGAAATAAAAACGATGATCAAAAACATATCACCCCCTCCCCCCCCCCAAAAAAAGGTCAGAGCCAGATGGTTTCACGGGTAAATTTCATCAAACATTTATAGAATCAATAATGCCTATGCTTCTCAAACTCTTCCAAAAAATTGCAGATAAAAGAACACTTCCAAACTCATTATACAAGGCCACCATCACGCTGATAATAAAATCAGTCAAAGACATCACATAAAAAGAAAATTACAGGCCAATATCACTAATGAACACAGATTAAAAAATCGTCAACAAAATTCTATCAAACAGAATCCAACAACACATTAAAAGGATTATACACCATGATCAGGTCAAGTTTATCACAGGGATACTTGGATTCTTCAATGTATGCAGATCAACCACTGTTATACGGCATATTAACAAATTAAAAGATGAAAGCCATATGACAATCTCAATAGATGCAGTAAAAGCTTTTGACAAAAGTCAGCATCCACTTATGATAAAATCTCTTTAGAAAATGGACATAGAAGGAACACACCTCAATGTAATAAAGTCCTTATATGATTAACCAACAGTAAATATTGCTGTCAGTGGTGAAAAACTGAAAACATTTCCTCTAAGATCAGGAATAAGACCAGGGTGCCCACTCTTGTCACTATTATTCAACATAGTTTCATAAGTCATAGCTACAGCTGTAACTTACGAGCAGCTATAACTTCATAAACAGCTACAGCAATCAGAGAAGAAATAAAATAAATCTATAAATCAGAGAAGAAATAAAATAAATCTATATTGAAAAAAAGAAGTGAAACTTTCGCTGTTTGCAGATGACATAATACTTTACATAGAAAATCCTAAAGATACCACCAATAATTTACTAGAGCTAATTAAGTAATATAGTAAAGTCATATAATAATGATGAAAAATCATAAAGAGAACTTACGGAAGCAGTCCTATTTACCATTGCAACAAAAATAATAAAATACCTAGGAGTAAATCTACCTAAAGAGACCAAAGACCCACTGAAATGTTGTGAAGTAATTGGCCTCCAACTAATAAAATAAAATTAAAAAAAAAAAAAAATACTATAAAAAAAAAAAAAAAAAAAAGAGACCAAAGACCTGCATGCAGAATATTATAAGACACTGATGTGAGAAATCAAAGATGACAGAAACAGATGTAAAGATATACCATGTTCTTGGATTGGAAGAATCAACATTGTGAACATGACTATAATACCCAAGGCAATTTATAGAGTCAATGCAATGCGTATCAAACTGCCAGTAGTATTTTTCACAGAACTAGAACAACAACAACAAAAAAATTCATAACTTGTATAGAAACACAAAAGACCCTGAATTGACAAGAAATCTTGAGAAAGAAAAACCTAACTGTAGGAATCAACCTTCCTGACTTCAGACTATGCTACAAAACTACAGTCATCAAGACAGTATGGTTCTGGCACAAAAACAAAAATATGAGCCAATAGAAAAAGGTAGAAAGCCCAGAGATAAACCTATACACCTATGGGTACCTTATCTTTGACAAAGGAGGTACACATATGCAATGGAGGTAAGGCAGTCTCTTCAATATGTGGTTCTGGGAAAACTGGACAGCTACGTGAAATGAATGAAACTAGAACACCTGCTAGTATCATACAAAAAATAAACTCAAAATGGTTTAAAGACTTTATTTAAGGCTAAAAGCTATAAAATTCTTATAGAAAACATAGGCAGAACACTTTTTGACATAGATGACAGCAAGATCTTCTATGACTAATCTCCAAGAATAATGGAAATAAAAACAAAAATAAACAAATAGGATCTAATTAACCTTAACAATTTTGCACATAAAAGAAAATGATGAACAAGAAGAAAAGACAACACTTGGAATGGGAAAAAGTAATTGCAAATGAAGCAAATGACAAAGGATTAGTCTCCAAAATATATAAATAGCTCAGGTGACTCAATTTCAGAAAAACTAATTACTCTATCAAAAAATGGGCAGAAATCCTAAACAGACACTTCTCCAAAGACTTACAGATGACTAACAAACACATGAAGAAATACCCAACATCATTAGTATAAGAGACATGCTACAATGAGATGTTACTTCACCATCACCATCAGAATCACCATCAAAAAATTTACAAACAGAAGTGTGAATCTTCTTGTACTGTTTGTGAGGACGTAAACTGATACAGTCACTGAGGAGAATAGTATGGAGATTTCCTTAAAATAAACTAGAAATAAAACTACCATGTGACCCTATCTGTTGGATCATCAAAAGAGCAAGAGAGTTCCAGAAAAACATCTACCTCTGCTTTATCGAGTATGCCAAAGCATTTGACTGCTGGATTACAACAAACTGAAGAGATGGAAATACCAGATCACCTAATCTGCCTCTTGAGAAACCTGTATGCAGGTCAAGAAGCAACAGTTAGAACTGGACATGGAACAACAGACTGGTTTCAAATAAGGAAAGGAGTACGTCAAAGCTGTATATTGTCACCCTGTTCGTTTAACTTATATGCAGAGTACATCATGTGAAATGCCAGGCTGGATGAAGCTCAAGCTGAAATCAAGATTGCTGGGAGAAATATCAATAACCTCAGATAAGCAGATGACTCCACCCTATGGCAGAAAGCAAAGAAGAACTTAAAAGCCCCTTGATGAAAGTGAAAGAAGGGAGTGAAAAAGTTGGTTTTAAACTCAACATTCAGAAAACTGAGATTATGGCATCCAGTCCCATCACTTCATGGCAAATAGATGGGGAAACAATGGAAACAGAGATTTTATTTTTTGGGGCTCCATAATCACTGCAGATGGTGACTGTAGCCATTAAGTTAAAAGATACTTGCTGCTTGAAAGAAAGCTATGACCAACTTAGACAGCATATTAAAAGCAGAAACATTACTTTTCCAACAAAGGTCCATCTAGTCAAAGCTATGGTTTCTCCAGCAGACGTGTATGGATGTGAGAGTTGGACTATAAAGAAAGTCGAGCGCTGAAGAATTGATGCTTTTAAACTGTGGTGTTGGAGAAGACTCTTGAAAGTCCCTTGGACTGCAAGTATATCCAACCAGTCCATCTTAAAGGAAATCAGTTCTGAATATTCATTGGAAGGACTGATGCTGAAGCTGAAACTCCAATACTTTGGCTACCTGATGTGAACAATTGACTCATTGGAAAAGACCCTAATGCTAGGAAACATTGAAGGCAGGAAGAGAAGGGGACGACAGAGGATGAGATGGTTGGACAGTGTCACTGACTCAGTGGACGTGAGTTTGAGCAAACTCCAGGAGTTGATGATGGACAGAGAAGCCTGGCATGCTGCAGTCCATGGGTTCACAAATAGTCAGACACAACTAAGCGACTGAACTAAATGACTGGGACCCAGCAATCCCACTCCTGGGCATATACCCTCAGAAAACCACAATTCTAAAAGACACATGTACCCCAGTGTTCATTGCCATACTATTTACAATATCCAGGACATGAAATTAACCAAGATGTTCATTGACACGTGGATGGATAAAAAGTTGTGGTGCATATATACAATGGAATATTATTAAACCATAATAAAGAAACAAATTTGAGTTTTTCTAGGGAGGAGAATGAACCTAGAGCCTTCCATACAGAGTGAAGTAAGGCAGAAATTAAAAAAAAAAAAAAACATGTATTAATACATATATATGAATATAGAAAAATGGTACTGTTGAACCTTTTTGTAGGGCCACAATAGTGATGCAGATATAGAAAGCAGACTTGTGAACATAGCAGGATCGGAGAGGTGAATTGAGAGTGAATCATTGAAAATATGTTTCAGTTTACGTTGCATGTATAAAATAGATAGCTAATAGCGCTTTGCTCTGTGATGCAGGAATCTCACCCCAGTGCTCTGTGACAACCTAGAGGGCTAGAATGGGGTGGGAAGTGGGAGGAAAGTTAGAGAGTTAAGGGAAATATGTATCCCTATGGCTGATTCATGTTCATGTATGGCAGAAACCAATACAATATTTTAAAGCAATTATCCTCCAATTTAAAAATAAATAAATTTTTAAAAAATGTTAAGAAGAACAAGTTAATAAAGGCATAGAATGAGAATATAAAAACAAATTAAAAGTTAAAAATATAGTTTGATTTCTATCTTTTAAGTAGACAGAAATATAAAGGCTCCATTTGTACTATTGTTCTAGGCCCCACACACATTAGTGGTTGATCTGTAGCTAGGAGAGAGGTATGGGTAATAAAAAGAGTAGCAATATCCAAAATATCCTCCAATGACTGTCTTTTCAAATAAGTGGACTGCTGTGCCTGGCATTTGCGTGAGGACCATGGGGATAGGGAGGAATGCAAATCAGGAAAGCCAACCTGTATGGAGGAAAGCCGACCTGTATGGAGGAAAGCATATAGACAGAGGAGAGATTTGGAAGAAACAGAGGCAAGAGACTTGAGAGAAGCTCATATAACTATGCAAATGAGAAATAAATGTAAATGTCTCATTACTGATTCTAAAAAGGAAACGCCTTTAGCAGTTGTACTCTAATTGCAGGGGCATGTAACTTATGATACACTGTTTAGATTAAGAGAGTCATGGCACAGAGGTTGTTTTCACCAAATGCTAATGAGTAATAATTGCTATCTAAGTAATGCTACCCTTCACAATGACACAGTAGAATACCTCTTTATCACATCTATTTATGATATCAGTGGACAGAATATAATGGGAAAAACTTCATGGGGAGACAAGAGCACAGAAACCTTTCCAGTGAACTATCACTGTAGTGATCGAAATAAAACCATGTGAGTAACAGTGAAGGTTTGACCACAGATATACCTGAGATTGCCGCCTAAGAGTGCTACTTATTAGTAGAGAAATGTTCAACCTTTGTGAGACTTAGTTTCTTCATTCATGAAATGGGGATAATATGTTTGAGTACTATAATGATTAAATGATGTACATAATACACTTATAGGGCCAGGAACAGATTAACAGTAAATTGAGTTAATTTTTGTGCTATTAATCTGTTAAAATAAAAATCAGATCTTATCACTCCTTTGTTCAAAAACCTCTAAGGTTGAATGTGCCCCATCACTAATAAAGGATAAACCAAGTTCTGACAATGCCTAAGAGGCCTCTTACACTTTGGCTGCGTGCATTTCTACCTCACTCCCTTTCTCTCTGAAATCATCTCCTCCGGCTCACTGCTGTGGCCACACAGGCCTCCTCACTGCTCCTCACCAAGGTCAGGACACCTGCATTTGTTCTTTCTTGGATCATGCTTCCCCTGCATGTTCACTCAATGAGATTTTCCAAGATTGCTTTATTTAAAATTGCAGTCTTCCTCCTGAAAAGTCTCTATCCCTTTGATTGCTTTACTTTTCTCACTGTTGTTCACTGTGCCATTTACCATGATACCTTTCTCATTACATTCACTTTTTGTCTCACCTCAGTGGATAGTAAGCTCCATGTAATGGAGGATTGGGGTTTATTTTTGAAAGTCTTTATATTCATGGCTCCTAGAACACAGTCTGGCCCATACTTCACACTCAGTAACTATTTATTGGATGGTGATGATATGTTTGATGATAAAGATGAAGACAGATGCATAGCCACAGCATCTACAACACTTGTAATTGTGTATCTTATTTGGGGAGTGAGAGGGAGAATCAAATGTTCCTTAATATTTGTTAAGGCAAAGTGGAAAGCAAAAAGAGGCAGACAGTCTGAACTTCAGCCTCATTGGTGTTATTACATAACTATGTGGCCTGCACATCCATCACCACTCCTGGATTTTGGGTGCCACAGTGGTGAGTAAGACTGAAGATCATGAGCCTTAGAGTCCTTTCATTCTCCAGTATAACTTGTTTGCCTGTTGTCTCATTGTTTCCATTTTCATCAAGAACTTTATTGGACAAGTGTTCACCATTCTGCTCCATTACCTCTGCCACTCTGCAGGCAACTTCATAACTCCGTCTTCCCAAAACTTCTTTAGTAATCTTCTATGGACTTGAATGTTTTCTTATTAAGAGAATTATGTAAAGACCAAAATAAATGAAAATCCAAAGGTGCAATATCTGGTAAATAAAGGAAATGAGTCAGAACTTCTCAGCCAAGCTGTAACAATTTTTGCCTGGTCATCGAAAAACATGGTCTTGTGTTGTCCTGATGGAAGATTGTGAATTTTATGTTGACCAATTCTGAAATCTTTTCATCAATTGCTGCTTTCATTTGATCTAACTGGGAGCAGAATTTGATGGAATTAATCATTTGGTTTTCTGGAAGGAGCTCATAATACACAATATCACTTTCTTTGGAAGAAGACTGGCCTTTGGTGTGGTTGGTGGTGTTTCATTTCACTTGCCCCCTGATTTCTTCTGTTCCACATTTTTTACATATACACATTTCATCACCCATCACAATTTGTTTTCAAAACAAAAGGTTTTTTGTTACATTTCAGTAGAGAACTACATGCAGAAATATAGCTAAGAAGGTTTTTTTCGCTTAGCTTATATGGAACCCAAACATCAAAGTGATTAACATAACCAAGCCGGTTCAAATTGTTTTCAACACTTTATTTGGATATTGTGAGTATGTTGGTTATCTACAACATAGTGAAACATTCAGTTCAGTTCAATTCAGTTACTCAGTCATGTCTGACTTTTTGCAACCCTATGAACTGCAGAATGCCAGGCCTCCCTGCCCATCACCAACTCCTGGAGCTTACTCAAACTCATGTTCATTGACTCAGTGATGCCACCCAACCATCTCCTCCTCTGTTGTCTCCTTCTCCTCCTGCCTTCAATCTTCCCCAGCATCAGGGTCTTTTCCAATGAATCAGTTCTTCACAGCAGGTGGCCAAAGTATTGGAGTTTCAGCATCAGTCTATCCAAAGAACATTCAAGACTGATTTCTTTTAAGATGGACTGGTTGGATCTCCAGGCAGTCCAAGAGACTCTCAAGAATCTTGTCCAACACCACAGTTCAAAAGCATCAATTCTTCAGCACTCAGCTTTATACTCCAACCATCACATCCATACGCGACTACTGGAAAAACTATAGCTTTGACTAGATGGACCTTTGTTGGCAAAGTAATGTCTCTGGTTTTTAATATGCTATCTAGGCTGGTCATAGTTTTTCTTCCAAGATGCAAGCATCTTTTAATTTCATGGCTGCAGCCACCATCTACAGTGATTTTGGAGCCCAAGAAAATAAAGTCTCTTACTGTTTCCTTTGTTTCCTCATCTATTTGCCATGAAGTGATGTGAACGGATGCCATGATCTTAGTTTTCTGAGTGTTGAGTTTTAAGCCAGTGTTTTCACTCTCCTCTTGCAATTTCATCAAGAGGGTTTTTAGTTCTTCTTTGCTTTCTGCAATAAGGGTGGTATCATCTGCTTATCTGAGGTTAATTATATTTCTCCTAGCAATCTTGATTCCAGTTTGTGCTTAATCCAGCCCAGCTCTTCTCATGATGTACTCTGCATATAAGTTAAATAAGCTGGGTGACAACATATAGCCTTGATGTACTCCTTTCCCAATTTGGAAACAGTTTGTTGTTCCATGTCCAGTTCTAACTGTTGCTTCGTGATCTGCATACAGATTTCTCAGGAGGCAGGTCAAGTAGTCTGGTATTCCCATCTCTTTAAGAATTCCCCACAGTTTGTTGTGATTCATACAGTCAAAGGCTTTGGTATAGTCAGTAAAACATTAGTAGATATTTTTCTGGAACTCTCTTGCTTTTTTGATGATCCAGTGGATATTAGCGATTTGATCTCTGGTTCCTCTGTCTTTTCTAAAACCACCTTCAACATCTGGAAGTTCACGGTTCACATTCTGTTGAAGCCTGGCTTTGAGAATGTTGAGCATTACTTTGTTAGCGTGTGAGATAAGTGCAATTGTGCAGCAGTTTGAGCATTTTTTGGCATTACCTTTCTTTGGGATTGGAATGAAAACTGGACTTTTCCAGCCTTGTGGCCACTGAAGAGTTTTCCAAAGTTGCTGGCATATTGAGTGCAGCACTTTAATAGCATCATTTTTTAGGATTTGAAATAGCTCAACTAGAATTCTGTCACCTCCACTAGCTTTGTTCGTAGTGACGCTTCCTAAGGCCCACTTGACTTCACATTCCAGGATATCTGACATTCATTGTTCTCAATTAATGTTTCCGTTTGATGTTATCAATCTCATGTGGTCTACCTGACTGTGGAGCATTGTCTGTGAAGAAATCTCTGCCACAAGATTTCACAAACCACTTTTCACACATTTGATCAGTCACAGCACCTTCTCTTTACACTGCACAAATCCTTTTCTCTTTTTTTGGTTTCAGTTGCATTTTAACCTTTCTTTAAATAATAAAGTATAATATTCTGTAAATACTGTTTTTTTATTCCATGTTCAATATTAAAATGATGACACAAAAATGCATCAATTTTGAAAAACCTTTTTTTAAAAATGCATGCTGGTATGATAGCTATCCCAATACAATCTCACAAAATTGTTTCAAATGAAGTTAAAGATAAATAAGTTCTACTTTTACTAAAGCCATCTTATGGAAAAAACTGAATGAATATTTTGGCCAACACAATGTTTTAGCTTAAAACCTTAGAAATCAGGTATACAGAAAAATGCTATCTGTTCCTTCAATATTAATTCTCCTTTTTCTTTCTATGGTAAGAACGTAAAGAGATATCTTTCTGCGGTGCTTGGTCTTTGACCTGTCACTAACACAAGGCTACTAAAACCTTGTACATCACTAAATGATGAGAGCTTGAGGAGCATCTCTTAACTGGATGGGCACTAGTCACAGAGAAGTCCAAGCCATGATTCAGTTCAGTTCAACTTGATCACTCATCATGTCTGACTCTTTGTGACCCCATGGACTGCTGCACACCAGGCTTCCCTGTCCATCACCAATACCTGGAGATTGTTCAAACTCATGTCTATTGACATGGTGATGCCATCTAACTGTCTTATCCTCTGTCATCCTCTTCTCCTGCCTTCAATTTTTTCCAGCATCAGGGTCTTTGCTAATGAGTCAGTTCTTTGCATCAGGTGACCAAAGTGTTGGAGCTTTAGCATCAGTCCTTCCAATGAATATTCAGGATTGATTTCTTTTAGGATTGACTAGTTTGATCTCTTTGTAGTCCAAGGGACTCTCAAGAGTCTTATCCAACACCACAGTTCAAAAGCATCATTTCTTCAGCACTCAGCTTTCTTTATGGTCCAACTCTCACGTCCATACATGATGACAGGAAAAACCATAGCTTTGACTAGAAGGACCTTTGTTGGCAAAGTAATGTCTCTACTTTTTAAATATGCTGTCTAGGTTTGTCATAGCTTTTCTTCCAAAGAACAAGTATCTTTTTATTTCATGTTTGCAGTCACCATCTGCAGTGATTTTGGAGCTCAAGAATATAAAGTCTGCACTGTTTCCATTTTTTTCCCATCTATTTGCCATGAAGTGATGGGCCCAGATGCCAAGATCTCAGTTTTTTGAATGTTGAGCTGTAAGCCAGCTTTTTCAATCTCCTCTTTCACCTTCATCAAGAAGTTTTTTGGTTCATCTTCACTTTCTGCCATAAGGGTGGTATCATCTGCATGTCTTACATTATTGATATTTCTCCCTGAAATCTTGATTCCAGGTTGTACTTCATCTAGTCTGGCATCTTGCATGATGCACTCTGCATATAAGTTAAATAAACAGGGTGACAATAAACAGCCTTACTGTACTCCTTTCCCAATTTGGAACCAGTGCCTTGTTCCATGTCCAGTTCTTAGTGTTGCTTCTTGACCCGCATACAGATTTCTCAGGAGGTCATAAAGGACAGAAACGATACTTACCTAACAGAAGCAGAAGATATTAAGAAGGCATGGCAAGAATACACAGAGGAAGTATACAAAGAAGATCTTAATGACCCACATAGCCACGATGGTGTGATGACTCACCTAGAGCCAAGCATCCTGGAATGCAAAGTTAAGTGGGCGTTAGGAAGCATCACTGTGAACAAAGCTAGTGGCAGTGATGGAATTACAGCTGAGCTATTTCAAATCCTAAAAGATGATTCTGTGTAAGTGCTACACTCAATATGCCAACAAATTTGGAAAATTCAGCAGTGGCCACAGGACTGGAAAAGTCAGTTTTCATTCTAATCCCAAAGAAAGGCAATGTCAAAGAATGTTTAAACTATGGCACAATTGCACTCATCTCACACACTAACAAAATAATGCTCAAAATTCTCCAAGTGAGGCTTCAGCAGCATGTGAACCATGAACTTCCAGATGTTCAAGATGGATTTAGAAAAGGCAGATGGTCCAGAGATCAAATTGCCAGCATCTGTTGGATCATCAAAAAAGCAAGAGAGTTCCAAAAAAAAATCTGCTTCTGCTTTATTGACTATGTCAAAGTCTTTGACTGTGTGGCTGACAACCAACTCTGGAAAACTCTTAAAGAGATGGGAACGCCAAACTGTCTTACCTGCCTCCTAAGAAAACTATATGTAGGACAAGAAGCCATGTTTAGAAGCTAGGCATTTTCACCTCTAGTGCTCATCCTCAAGAGAGGGGAGAGAGGCTAGAAACTGAATCAGTTATTGATCATGCTTATGTGAAGAAGTCTCTATAAAACCCCAGCAGTATGAAGTGTGAACAGCTTCTAGTCTCATGAACACCTCTACTCTGGAAGTTCCAGTTCCAGTTCAGTTGCTCAGTCGTGTCCAACTGTTTGTGACCCCATGAACCGCAGCTCGCCAGGCCTCCCTGTCCATCACCAACTCCCAGAGTTTACCCAAACTCATGTCCATTGAGTCGGTGATGCCATCTAACCATCTCATCCTCTGTCATCCCCTTCTTCTCCTGCCTTCAGTCTTTCCCAACATCAGGGTCTTTTCCAATGAATCAGCTCTTCGCATCAGGTGGCCAAAATATTGGAGTTTCAGCTTCAACATCAGTCCTTCCAATGAACACCCAGGACTGATTTCCTTTAGGATGGACTGGTTGGATCTCCTGGCAGTCCAAGGGACTCTCAAGAGTCTTCTCCAACACCACAGTTTTCAAAAGCATCAATTCTTCTGCGTTCAGCCTTCTTCATAATCCAACTCTCACATCCATACATGACTACTGGAAAAACCATAGCCTTGACTAGACAGACCTTTGTTGACAAAGTAATGTCTCTGCTTTAACTTAGATTCTGGAAATGACACACCCCAATTCTATGGTGACAGAATTCTTGTCCTTGGGACCCTCCCAGAGCTTATCTGACTGATCATATGTATCCTTTATCATGTCCTTTGATAAACTGGTAAACATAAATAAGTGTTTCCCTGAGCTACTCTAGCAAATTAATCAGACTCTAGGAGGAAAACTTGGCAACCTCCGACTTGTAGGCAAACCAAACAATTGTGGGAAGCCTGGAATCCTGCTACTTGCAGTTGATGTGTGAAGTATAGTGGGAGCAGTCTTGTGGGACTGAGCACTTATCTGTGGGATCTGACACCTTCTCCAGGTAAATAGAAATGAGTTACAATTTAGAAGACTCAGTTGGTATCACAGAGCATTGCCCAGTGTAAGGAAAAAAAAAGAAAATTCATTTGATGACCAGAAATGTGTTTTATATGAGTAGAGAAGGAAACACACAGTCGGGAAAATAAGTTTTTCTGTGTATAAGAAGGAAAAATCTAAGTTTTTCCTTTATAGATAACAGATTTTAAAGTAAGCAGCATATTAGGAGACTTATTGAAATAAGAAAAGATATGATGGTAACTTGGATTAACATATTTTCAGTTGATATGAAGGAACAGATAAAAGATAACCAGGAAGCAAACTGAGACAACCTGATGAAGGTCTGGGATCTTTTCTTTGGAGCATCTGACTCCATTCTTTACAACATCAATAATAAACCGTAATGAACAAAACTGAAGTTGCCAATATATGGAATCATAAAAAATATGCTAGGCACATTCACAGATTAACCATTAATTCTGAATAGAGATCAAGAAAAAATCATAAGAATTGTCAGCACTTCAACTGAATTTTAAAGGATGTAGAATTTTTTTACTGAGCAGGGTAAAAAGTATACCTGCCCACTAAATGCTCTTGTTTGAGTAATCCATTGTGGCCACTGTATTGCTTTCTTCCTTCTTTGCCTGTAGGTCACCATGTTTATTATACTATAAACTTCTTATCTTAATCAAAGCTGACTACATTCGAGAGCCTGATGCAAAGCTCACCTGTAATAGCTTTCTTCTAGTGTCTGGCCAACAGCATATAAATCTGATGCCATGCTCTGTCTAGTTCTTCATGAAAACTGGGTTAACCAATCAAAATATCTCAGTCAATTAGTAACTAGTGGCTGGATCACAGAGATAAGCTAGAAAATCTCCATCATTTTACTGGTGCAGTTTTAGAGTAAAGAATACCTATTATTATTACTGTTGTTGTTATGATTATTAGTGACTCACTAGATAGCCAGGGCATGAGAACAAACTTGAGTCCTCCATAATATTCCACCTTTCCATTAGGACTAATTTTGCAGTACTTGAAAATTTTTCCCATTTTGCTTGATTTGCTGACCTAAGCATGTATCTATACCTTGAAGCAAAGTGACAAAGTTGATTCTCAATATCCAGTTTTTCAACTATTTTAATAATGTCACCTCTTTTCCAGAAAGTGAAAAATATTAGAAACTAAAAAATTTCAAAAAATAATACTAATTTCTTATTTTTATTAAGTAGACACATTTCCAATATTCTAAAATTCAAAAATATGTAAATGGAGTTTAGCATCAGCATTATCATAAAGTTTCAGAAGTGATTTGCACATGTGAAAATGCTGAAATTTTATTTTTTCCTAAGAATCCCTTGGTTACTATGGGATTGCTGTAGCTTGAACAACGATAGAAGGAATCTGTACTCTCTAATCTATTCAGTACTTTGATGTTATACATTTCAATGAAACTATCTAGCTTTCAAATGTAAGTTCAAATATTAAGTGCTTTAAAGAGTACAACATTTTTTAAAAAATATATCTGTTCACATATAATTAATTCTCTATGAAGTTCAATGTTTTCTTTGAAATTAGAGCTAAATGCTTCTAAGTTTAATCAGAAGTTACCATTATATATTTTCAAATAGGGGAAAATCTGAAAATTATAGAAAGTAAGAAGTTCTTGTCTCTGATAACAACAAAAAGTTATTTCCTATATTAGATGTCTTGATCGATCAATATTTATACTGTTATAGTGAAATAATAATTAATATTTTGGTAATCTTCTGAAGGCTGTAGATTCTGTAGGCTTATTATGTTTGAGCACAAGGAGTAAATCTCAGAATTTTACCATGGTCTTATACGGTCTACGTCAAGCCAGGATGTTAGGACCTGGGTTAAACAAAGTGCTTTATCTTCCAGTCAATTTTGTTATTAGTAGTTTATTATTTTGGTTGTTTATTAGGCTTGTTATTTGATCTGTTGAGATTTTCTTCCATTTATAGAAAACTATGTAAAGAATTTCCCTTTTTACCAAGTTTTTTTGTGAAGTAATTTTTTGAAAGTTTCAAATAGAGCAGCCACTTTTTGTACATTGTTTATATTTCCTCATAAGTTTTCTTTAAAATTTTCCCTGTATTAAATTTATTCTTATACATGGCTTAATGTTCAGATAGATATTTTTTAAATGGCACTTTCTGCCTAACCCCTTCCAAGCCCCAACTTCTGCCCATTCCCTAGCAGCCAGTTTCTTCTTTTAGCAATTGTTTTGACCATTTATGTCTACACTTTCTAGATAATATATTCATAGTATTGCTCCTTGATTTTCTTTCCTATTATAGATAGTATATCTTGCCAGTCTCCCAAAGAAGGAAGGATTTTGCATTCACACACAAGCATTACATACTCTGACCCATACACAGGCATTTCCTTTTATCCATTTCCTCAGTATATTTCTATGACATTTTATAGTTTTACTTCTCTAAAAAGATATTATGCACAGTTGTGTCACATAGTGTACTAAGATTATATAATTCTTCCTGTTAATCTTTTTGTATTTTCTAGAGTTAATAATTACTTTTTTTGTTGCTCAGTTTTCTATGATTTCTATTATTTCTATAATTCTCTTGAATTCTTTATCAATAATGTAAAGCTTATCTTATCATAGTCAAATACACCAGAGATGCTATTACTTCCTCTTAAAGATATTACTCCTGGACTGTTGGAAACCCTTGCTCCAAACTGGTTAGATTACTTTCTGTGTAACTATCATCCTTGAACCTGCTTTCACTTTTATTATGGAATTGTCTTCACTGTCTTTTATGCAAACTGCAAATGTTGACTTTACCTCACACCACATACAAAAATTAACTTGAAATGGATTATAGACTTACATATAAGTGTTTAAACTATAGCATTTCTGGAAGAAAATATAAAAAATGTAACTGATTTTGAGTTTGGCAAAAATAAAAAAATAAATCCATCAAAATTTAAAAAATGAAAATTCATCAAAATTAAAAATATATATATATAATAAATACATTAAAATTAAAATCCATCAAACATTTTAAAAAGTTCTTCAAAAGATATAGTTAAAGAGAATTCAAAGAAAAACCACATACAGGACAAAGTATTTGCAAACTATGTATTCAGTAAAAGAACACATAAAGACAGCATAAGGAATTTTTACTACTAAATAATGAGGACAAATCAATTAAAAACAAAGGGTAGAAAAGATGTGAACAGACACTTCACCAAAGAAGATACAGAGTTGACAAAAGAAAAATTGTTCACCATCATTAGTCATTAAAAAAATGAGATGTCACTATAGAACCAGTTATTTATCATCTCTCACATCCAGATTTGCCCTTCAATACCTGCTCTTTAATATTAGATTGGATTCCTCTAGAATTCCTGCTGCACGTTGAGCGGAATGTTAGAATTTCTCCCTGGAAGGGACCTAGAGGTAACTGCAGGAAGGAGGGAGCTGGCTTTCTGGTTCTGCTTCACTGCTGCTCAGTGGTGCGATGTGTGGACATTCTGAAGTGCTCTATCTTAACCCTATGCCCAGAATTTGTGGTCCCTAAACAGACCTGAAAATGTGTATCAAAGTCAGTAACAAAAACAAGGAAGCCCAATAATAAATATTGGTGTGTGGACCAAGAGAAGCTAGAGCTAGGATAAAAACGGATGTCTTCTACAGAAGTGAGTAGGTGCAAAATCTCAGAAATTACCTGATGTAGAAGATTTTTGTTTCTAATAGATTCTTCCATGTTTCTGACTGTATGTTAGCTGAGTCAAAACCATTTAAAGATTTTGGGTCAATAAAACAGATCAAGTAACTCACTTAGATTTCTGAAGCTAGTGTGTGGTAGAAACTGAATTTGATCTTACATCTGGTAGTCTATGAAATCTGTCAACATCACACAGCATTTGCCAAACTATATTTTACTGGAAACTACTTTTACTTAATGACAACAGTTATAATATGTCAGAGAAGGAGATATCATGAGCAGCTAAGCTGGGGAAATGCTAATAAAATAACTGTCTTTACTGTGGAAAATGTTAGAAATATACTGGTTGCTAAAGAGGACATGTATTCAGCATATATTTCAACCCTTAACTGCTTGCATTAAAGGAGCATCTCTTGGGACTGCTGTTCTGCAGAACATACTTTGGAAATATTGTTGCCTTACAACTTACAACTCACGATGATGTCATAATAATTTAGTCCTCCTTTCATGCTCTAGAGTCATAGCACTCTTTTCTCAAAACAATTTCAATAAGAAAACCACCGTTTACTTATTCTGAGCATAAGAGATGCAATTTTTTCTTTTTTTTTTTTACTTCTGTGTGGTTTTATAATACTCCAGCCTCCCATAAACAGACATGAAAATCAGAGTAACAGTTACTTTAAAAAGAATATCTACATTGCTGATGGTTACTTGAGCATTTGCTAATTACCATCCCTCCTGCAGCTTTCCAGGAGGCTTCATAAGACATAGTGAATGCCGTAGATCCTTCTATCATCATTGGAGCTTTGTAACTGACAGTTTCAGATACTTCTGAGGATTTATAGGTTCACTCCACTTCCAGTAAACATTTTTTTTTTAACAGCCACTTTTCCAGACCCTTCTGAAGTTCTCCACAGTAGTTATTTAAGCTGGCTTTTCTATTCTCCTCTCAGAAGTTTCCAAGTACTTAGAGATACAGTCTTTAACTCATGAAATCCTTTCAAAAAGTAATAGGTTTCAAGAGAGCTGGTAGCCCATTGAGTGTTAAGAAAGAGCTCCAGAGAATACAAACTATATCTGTTGGAGAATGTGGTAATAGTGCTTTAGAAATTTTAAACTGTTTTTCAGCATATAAAAATAACATAAACATATTGGAAACAATTCAGGGAATAGAGGAACAAATATATAATTTCATCACTTTGAGCCAAACATGATTAGTGTCTTAGAGTATTTTTTCCCTATGCAGTTTTACCCCTGTTCTTACCTGAGAATAGTATTGCATTGTGCTGTTTCACTTAGTACATGAACCTTTTTCTATGGAATTTCATTCTCTTCATAACCAGAACTTTAATGAGTCAAAAATATTTCAGCAATTTATTTAATTATTCCCTTTTGGAAGCTTACTTGATTTATTTTCTATTTGTCAATACTTCTGCAATAAACTCATGATGCATAAAGCTTTTCCCACATGTTTTGAACTCTTTATGATAGCTTCTCTTAAGTGAAATTACTAGGTCAATGGACATGAACGTTTTTATAGTCTTATGCCTATTATCAAATTACTTTCTGACAGACTATACAATTTACAGTGCTACTAAGTATATATCCTTAAATTAAGGATAGTCTTACTCTTAAGGCAACTGTCAAAGGTGTTAGTTTATACATTTTTGTATTTCCATATTTTATTGATTTTATGTATAATAGGAGATCATTAAAATATCAGTGAATAGACCTCATAATCTATTTTTTCCCTTCCAAGTCCATAAAATAAATATATTTAAAGAATAGCATTTGATTGCCACCTCTTACACATTCTTTCAAATGTGGGGTAATTGTGTTTTGTAGTAAAATAGATGTGCTTTGGGGATACGTGCCCAGCCTTTTTTAATTCATTGAGAGTTGCCACATTCAAGCCTCAGGTGTGGGTTCTTCAAGCCATGTTTTGTTACACCAGCTCTCTCCTTCCCAGCCAAAGCATATGGAAACTGAGATTGCTACCTGACCCAGTCAGATTCCTTCTTCCAAGACCTTGAACTAAGAGACTCAGAAGTCTTCAGGCAGTCAGAATTTTCTTGGAAGTGACAGTTCATGAAGACTTAAGAAGGGGATTAGTTGCTTGGAGTCCAAGTAGCAGATGAGTAGCAAAAAGAGTGTTTCTTTACAAAGAGACAGAGATGCTGGGGAAAGAGACAGAGATGTAAGTTTGCTTTAGTTTCTTTTGGCTTTTTAGTTCCCATACTTGGTCCCAAGTATGACCAGACTATTATGCCTATCTAGTGCTATACCTTTATTATAATACTGAAAGTCACTATATCTCATGCCATGACAGTTCCAAGGATGACCAAAAAAGACAAAAGTGAGTCATGGCCCAATTTCTGAAAACCCCCACCCTTTTCCCCAAATATAAAATATCCCTCTCACTCATTCAAGTATGAAATTACCAAGCACATAAAAACTACCCAACCCCATACCCTGGGGGTGTTCTCATCCTTCAAGAAGGCCTATATTCTGGTTTTGGAAAAGTGCATCTGTCTTTCAATAAACCCACTTTCACTTCACCTTGGCTTACCTTTGACTCCCTTCCTCTCAAAACCAAGGACCTCACTTGGTGGCCAGTTCCGGGGATTCACTAGGACCTGGGGCATGACTATTCTCTTGCTCCTTCTCCTCCTGCTGCAGAGAGGAGCCTATAGTCTGGTGTTCCCTTGCCTCCAGGGAGCACATATTCTGGGATATAGCTCCTTGTGGGATCAAACTGAGGCCAAAACGTTCTCTGGAATTGCACCTTTTCTTGGCTTACCCCCCTTTAATATCTGTTTCTCACCTATCCTTACCACCCTAATCCTTCTTCTAGGAGCATTTACTTTATAAATCACTAGCAATCAGATCCTTAACTTCAGGTCTGCATCTGGGATAATCTAACCCAAAACAATGACCTGTCTTGCAAAGGCTAGGGACAGAATAAATAACTATACATAGTGAAGTGAATGAACTGCCAACTATCCTTATGTACCATTTGAAGTTTTCAGGGGTAGATTACTTTATTCTAAAGCTTACCTTGGAAGAAAAGCAATTAAAGCTTTATTACAGCTTTTAACCTGAAAACCAGATTAAATCTGATGTTTTACCTATAAACCAGCCTTCCTACTAATGAGTAAATTCTGTGCCATGTGTTTGCATTGAAACTTGTATCTCTTTTGTCACCAGAATAATGTTTGATAAATGACACAGGCTATGTTCTGATTTAAACTGTTACACAGTAATTATATTCTTACTCTGGGTAGCATGCATGCATGCTAAATAGCTTCAGTTGTATCTGACTCTTTGTGACCCTATAGACTGTAGTCTGCCAGGCTTCCCTGTCCATGGGATTCTCCAGGTAAGAACTGGAGTGGGTTGCCATGCCCTCCTCAAGGGGATCGAACCTGTGTCTCTTATGGCCCCTGCGTTGGCAGGGGGATTCTTTACTAGGGCCACCTGGGAAACTCTAATTCTGAGTAGACATAATACAAGTAATCAGACAGTGAAGAGTTAGCTTAGTTATTTAACTATATAGTAGACTATCCATAACAAAACATTATATGTATGCATGCATGCTAAGTCGCTTCAGTTGTGTTCACCTCTTTCCAACCCCATGGACTATAGCCAGCCAGGCTCCTCTGTCCATGGGGATTCTCCAGGCAAGAATACTGGAGTGGGTTGCCATGCTCTCCTCCAGGGATTCCTCTGGACCCAGGGATTGAACCTGCGTCTCCCCCACTGCAGGCAGATTCTTTATTACTGAGCCTCCGGGGAAGCCCAAAAACATTATATATCAGCCTATAATTTTTAAAGTTCTCTTATGTCATCACAAAATCTGTATTGTAATTGCTTTTCAGAAATCATAGATTAATGAATAACTGCTAAATAGCAGAAGTTAAGTATTTTAAAGTCTTGGATCATTTAGCTAAGTAATGATATAAATTAATAACTCCATTATTTGCTATTGTAGGTATCGTATCACAAAAAAAATGGATTCAGAGAAGAACATTGTTGAAGGCCTCAAGGTAAATGACTGATACATGAAAAAGGGGGACACACTCCTTGCCTTTGAGCAGCTTAACATACAGTGAAGATAGGAATTTTATTCATCATAGTTATACCTACTTAAATGTTCACTTATACCTCAAGGAATCTCAAATCTTTCTTTGGATAGCTGTTTTTCTCAACTTTTTCTGCAAATAATAGAGATTATCTTCAGTAGTGAGATTTAGAAGATATATTTCTGTTTTAATGCTACTGTTAAGCATTGGTATTTGATTATTCTGGATTTTCTACTTGCCTCCTTAGTGAAAGAGCCATAGTTGTATTCAAGGCTTTTATACCACCTTATAGTGGGCTTCCCTGATAGTTGATTTGGTAGTGAATCTGCCTATAATTCAGGAGACCCCTGTTATATTCCTGGGTTGGGAAGATCCCCTGGAGAAGGAAAGGCTACCCACTCCCATGTTCTGGCCTAGAGAATTCCATGGACTGTATAATCCATGGGTTTACAAAGAGTTGACGTGACTAAGCAACTTTCACTAATCTCAAAAGTAACTGCTGTAACATTCTCTCCAGGGTCAGAATAGTGAGTGAACCTAAACTAAATAAAAACCAATCTTAAATGTACCCTCCATCTAGAAAAAGCTGCACTTCTAGAGAGAAGTCTGAATTTCAATAAGTTTTCAAACTTTCTAGCTGAGTCTTTACTTTCCATACTTTAAATACCTGTGGATAAATACTGCAAAGTTTCATGAAAATACAACTCTGGTTAAAAGTACCAACCTTCACCTGTATTAAGAGAAGATGACACTTTAAGCCAAGAAGCTATTTCCTCTTCAAATCACTCCCTGCTTTATTCTTTAACTGCAATTGCAGCATCCCTCTCAATGTGCCTTCCTCCACTTAATCTCTCTTCCACCCCTGGGCTATCACTTTGAAATATACAGTACTTGGAAAAAATGGCCTCAAGAGAAGATATGATTCTTCAACATATTTTATGGGTGAATCTACAGGAGGAAGAAATAAAATTTTATAAAGCCCAAGATTTAATGAAAATGGGAACAAATCACAGTGGAATGCAGTTCCAGCTATGAGCTACAAACGCACTAAGGGACACTGAAGTTGAGTTTGCTTTATATTCTGACTGTCTTGAGCACATTGTGATTTAAAGTGGCCATTAGAGATTATGCAAAAGGTGCATAATTAATGTGCATTGAATTTCCTTTTAGTGGATCTCCTTTTTTATTTGCTGTTATCTTCTTGCCTTAATTTACCTGACTTGTCAGTTATCTTGAGTTCAGAAATAGCAAAGTCAACTTATTTGACCTTACAGTGGCCAAGTGTAAGTCATTAACAGAAACCACAAGGCAGAGAGCAAAACAATAGAGACTTTGGAATCATAAAGAAAGGGGTTCAAGGCTTGTGGTTGCCAATGAGAGAGGGATGAATTGGAAGTTTGGGATTAGCAGATGTAAACTGTTATATACAGAACAGATAAACACCAAAGTCGTGCTCTACAGCACAGGAAACTCTATTCAATATCCTTTAATAAACCATAGTGGAAGTGAAAGTCAGTCCTATACAACTCTTTTTGACCCCACGGGCTACACAGTCCATGGAATTCTCCAGGCCAGAGTACTGGAGTGGGTAGCTGTTCCCTTCTCTAGAAGATTTTCCCAACCCAGGGATTGAACCCAGGTCTTTCGCACTGCAGGCAGATTCTTTAACAGTTGAGCCACCAGGGAAGCCCAAACCATAAAGAAAAACAACATGAAAAAGAATATTTGTATATCTGAATCCCTTTGCTGTTCAGCAAAAATTACAACATTGTAAATCAATTATACTTCAATAAGATAAGTTTTAACAAATGAGAAGAAGTTAAAATTCTATCTCTGTTACATACAGTTTTTCTTCATACATGTCATCCAACTCTGTGGTTCCTCAGGTTTTCATAGATAAGTAGAAATAATACCTACTTATTTGTTAGCAGTTATTTTGGACTATGAGATAATGCATGTAAATCATGTGAAATGCCTTGCAAAGTGGCTGGAATATGAAGTATGAATGTCCTTTAACATTATAACTTAAATTTTAGTAATTTTTATAATTCAGTTCTTTCTCATTATGACCTACTTTCAGTTTGGTTCAGTGACTCAGTCGTGTCTGACTCTTTGCATGCCATGGACTGTAGCATGCCAGGCTTCCCTGTCCATCACCAGTTCCCAGAGATTGCTCAAACACATCTCCATCAAGTTGGTGATGCCATCCAACCATCTCATCCTCTGCTGTTCCCTTCTCCTCCTGCCTTCAATCTTTCCCAGAATCAGGATCTTTTCCAATGAGTCAGTTCCTCACATCAAGTGGTCAAAGCATTGGAGCTTCAGGCTTAGCATCAGTCCTTCAAATGACTAATTTCCTTTAGGGTGGATTGCTTTGATCTCCTTGCAGTCCAAGGGACTCTCAAGAGTCTTGTCCAACACCATAGTTCAAATGCATAAATTCTCTGGCACTCAACTTTCTTTATGGTTCAACTCTCATATCCATTCATGACTAGTGGAAAAACCATAGCTTTTATTAGAAAGACCTTTATTGGCAAAGTAATGTCTCTGTTTTTTAATATGCTGTCTAAGTTAGTCATGACTTTTCTTCCAAAGACTAAGCATCTTTTAATTTCATGGCTGCAGTCACCATCTGCTGTGATTTTGGAGCCCCCAAAAATAAAATCTATCACTATTTCCATTGTTTCCCCATCCGTTTGCCATGAAGTGATGGAACTGGATGCCATGATCTTAGTTTTTTGAATGCTGAATTTTAAGCCAGCTTTTTCACTCTCCTCTTTAACTTTCATCAAGAGGCTCTTTAGTTCTTCTTCACTTTCTGCCATAATGGTGGTGTCATAGGCATATCTGAGGTTATTGATATTCCAAGTCAAATATTTGTTTTAAAAACTATTTAATTTTAAAATATGCACTGCAAGCAAATTAAAGGAACGGGTTGTATTTTCCTTTCTACCTATCTCTTCTCAATTTCTCTAGTGGCTTAGCCACATTTTAGGTGCCTGATAAATAAATATTGAACAGATTTTGAACCATGGAAAGTAATCATAAACTGGAGATGTATATATTTTAGCATTTAGCTTTAGAAAACTGAAATACAAGATTAACAGTTTGAATCATTGCAAAAAGTATGAAGTAAAAGTGACATCTCATAGTAAAAGGACATTAGTGGAAAATAAATAGTGAAATCTGAGTAAAATGGATTTTAGTTAGTAGTAGTGTACTGATATTGGTTTTTTTATTGTGATAAATGCACTGTGGTGTTGAAAGATAAGGGCCTATCAAAAAACAGGAAGTAAAGAGTGTGGCAAGGAGGTAGAGAAATTAGAATCCTTGTGATCTGGTGGTGGTAGTATGAAATTGTCCATCGAAGGATAAACAGAGCAGAATGAGACATATAAATATAATGGAATGTTATCCAGCCTAAAAAAGGAAGGGTATTCTGACATATGTAACAATATGAATGAATCTTGGACACATTATATAAGTGCAGTGTCAGTCAGAAAAAGACAATGCTATATGATTCCACTTATATGAAGTAGCTAGAATAGTCACATTCACAGAGACAGAAAATAGAACGGTTTTTGCCAGGGACTAGGGAGAAGAGGGAATGGAGAACTATTGTTTAGTTAGTAAAGAGTTTCAAATTTACAAGATGAAGAGTTGTGGAGATGGATGGTAGTGACAGCTACACAAAAACTCTGAGTGCATTTAATCCCACTGACTTTGAATTGTATACTCAGAAATGATATACATGACAATTTTATGTACATTTTCCCCACTTTAAAAAAAAATGAAAATATACTTTTCGTTGCAATGGTGAATGGAATTGTTTCCTTAATTTCTCTTTCTGTTTTCTCATTGTTAGTGTATAGGAATGCAAGGGATTTCTGTGTGCTAATTTTATATCCTGCAACTTTACCATATTCATTGATTAGCTCTAGTAATTTTCTGGTGGAGTCTAGGGTTTTCTGTGTAGAGGATCATGTCATCTGCAAACAGTGAGTTTTACTTCTTCTTTTCCAATCTGGAATCCTTTTATTTCTTTTTCTGCACTGATTGCTGTGGCTAAAACTTCCAAAACTATATTGAATAGTAGTGGTGAGAGTGGGCACCCTTGTCTTGTTCCTAATTTCAGGGGAAATGCTTTCAATTTTTCACCACTGAGGATAATGTTTGCTGACGGTTTGTCAAATATAGTTTTTATTATGTTGAGGTATGTTTCTTCTATTGCTGCTTTCTGGAGGGTTTTTATCATAAATGGATGTTGAATTTTGTCAAAGGCTTTCTCTGCATCTATTGAGATAATCATATGGTTTTTATTTTTCAATTTGTTAATGTGGTGTATTACATTGATTGATTTGTGGATATTGAAGAATCCTTGCACCCCTGGGATAAAGCCCACTTGGTCATGATACTACCCAAAGCAATCTATAGATTCAATGCAATCCCTATCAAGCTACCAACGGTATTTTTCACAGAACCAGAACAAATAATTTCACAATTTGTATGGAAATACAAAAAACCTCGAATAGCCAAAGCAATCTTGAGAAAGAAGAATGGAACTGGAGGAATCAACCTGCCTGACTTCAGTCTCTACTACAAAGCCACAGTCATCAAGACAGTGTGGTACTGGCACAAAGACAGAAATATGGATCAATGGAACAAAATAGAAAGCCCAGAGATAAGTTCACACACTACTGGACACATTGTCTTTGACAAATGAGGCAAGAATATACAATGGAGAAAAGACAATCTCTTTAACAAGTGGTGCTGAGAAAACTGGTCAACCACTTGTAAAAGAATGAAGCTAGAACACTCTCTAACACCATACACAAAAATAAACTCAAAATGGATTAAAGATCTAAATGTAAGACCAGAAACTATAAAACTCCTAGAGGAAAACATAGGCACAACACTCTCTGGCATAAACCACAGCAGGGTCCTCTATGACCCACCTCCCAGAATATTGGAAATAAAAGCAAAAATAAACAAATGGGACCTAATTAAAATTAAAAGCTTCTGCACAACAAAGGAAACTATAAGCAAGGTGAAAACACAGCCTTCAGAATGGGAGAAAATTATAGCAAATGAAGCAATGGACAAAAAAAAAAAAATAATCTCAAAAATATACAAGCAACTCCTGAAGCTCAATTCCAGAAAAACAGAAGACCCAATCAAAGGTGGGCCAAAGAACTAAACAGACATTTCTCCAAAGAAGACATACAGATGGCTAACAAACACATGAAAAGATGCTCAACATCACTCATTATCAGAGAAATGCAAATCAAAACCACAATGAGGTACCATTACAGCCAGTCAGAATGGCTGCTGTCCAAAAGTCTATAAGCAATAAATGCTGGAGAGGGTGTGGAGAAAAGGGAACCCTCTTACACTGTTAGTGGGAATGCAAAATAGTACAGCCACTATGGAGAACAGTGTGGCGATTCCTTAAAAAACTGGAAATAGAACTGCCGTATGACCCAGGAATCCTGCTGCTGAGCATACACACTAAGGAAACCAGAATTGAAAGAGACACGTGTACCCCCAATGTTCATCACAGCACTGTTTATAATAGCCAGGACATGGAAGCAACCTAGATGCCCATCAGCAGACGAATGGATAAGAAAGCTTTGGTACATATACACCATGGAATGTTACTCAGCCATTAAAAAGAATACATTTGAATCAGTTCTAATGAGGTGGATGAAACTGGAGCCTATTTTACAGGGGGAAGTAAGCCAGAAAGAAAAACACCAATATGGTATACTAATGTATATATATGGAACTTAGAAGATGGTAATGATAACCCTGTATGCGAGAGAGCAAGAGAGACACAGATGTACTGAACAGTCTTTTGGACTCTGTGGGAGAGGGCGAGGGTGGGATGATATGGGAGAATGGCACTGAGACATGTAAACTATCATATGTGAGATGAATCGCCAGTCCAGGTTCGATGCGTGATACAGGATTCTCGGGGCTGGTGCACTGGGATGGGCCAGAGGGACGGGATGGGGAGCGAGGTGGGATTGGGGCTCAGGATGGGGAACACATGTACACCCATGGCTGATTCAAGTCAATGTATGGCAAAACCAATTCAGTGTTGTAAAGTAAAATTAATTAATTAATTAAAAAAATGGAAATATAGGGAAAACTGAATGAATGCTATATGAAAACTTTATTATCTTTGCCACTTTTCTGTTATTTGACACTATTGCAAAATAAAAAGCTGATTGTAAAAAAGTAGTCTCCTTTCCGAACAAAACCCTAAATCCTTAGTCCCACTCCTCAGAAGCAACTGCTGGAAACATTGCACATAACATAAACGAACACACACACAGTGAGAATTCTCAGGAGAATTCCCAAATGGAGCTAAAAAACTATGATTTTCTTATTGCCAAACAGCCAAATAATGATGCTTCCTTCTGTAGACAAGGGAGGGGGAGTATGAGAGGGAGATAGAGTATGATCACTTCTCTTAAAGAAGATAAGCCAAATAAGTTTGCTGGACACTTTCCTCTAAGTTGTCTGTAAAATGACATGAGGAAGATTAACTGAAGTGCATCTTCAAACCCTGAGGTTTGTTTTTGTTTTGTCGTCTTAAGAATTTTACTTCCTTGCTTCTTTTTTATATTTACATCTTGCTAAATAGAACCAAACACATTCTTTTGAATATAGAACTAAACAAGAGGAAGTCATAATGGAATTTAGAATAGACAGGAGTATGATTGATTTTTGTCCGAGGCCACCTCCTCCAATATCTGGGAAATCCAAGATATTGATAGGACAACCACCTGTATTACCTATCCCCATGTGCTGAAATCAGACCCAGTCAAGTCCTCTGGTGATTTAGTTATAAGCTATGGGTACCAGTTCTCTCATGTGCCATCAAGGGACAAATACAAAAGTAAAAGCCCAAGAACAATTAAATAGCTGATTATTCTTCCCATCAATAGGAAGAAGTCAAGAAGTAAAATTGACAAAATCTACTTTTTCTATGCATTTGAGAGAAAATAAAAGTTTCATGAAATCCTTTGAATACATTCTGTTGCTTAATGTCCTGAAATATCCTTCTCATTGTGATTTAATCATCAAAATAAAGTTTAACCCAGAAAAAGGAGCACTTTCCCCAGCTTTGGCCAACCTAAAACAAACAGAAAAACCACACTCACATACTCACATATAACCACACCCATACCCTCCCATATACCTTTAATATCACAGATAGATGATTGTAAAAATGATTCTTGATTCCTTTCACTAAACACTGTTCAGACCACCAGCACAGAAAGACTAACACTCTTTAATGAATGCATTGCTTACCATTATAGGGATGTACCATTATTTATAGAATGTTATCTCTTTTCAATGCTATATCTTCAGGTCTCACAATAGTACTTGGTACATAGTAAAGCATGAGAAATATTTATTGAATAAAAAATGGTCTCAACCATTCCTTAATGGTGAATCTTCACATGGCTTTTTGTCTTGGTTGTTTAAACAAGGGATGCTTTGATAAACATCCTTCCATATGTGTTTAAATGTTATGTATAAATTTTGTTTTGTAAAATGAACTCCTAGAAAAAAAATTTATTATACATAAAGAGAAACATAAGCATTTTTATTTTGATAAATAGGTAGTTAAATAACTTAGTTATTTCTGAAATAAAACTATGAATTTTATGAGAAAGATTTTTAGGCCTGGCTCTAAAAACTACACTTGTAAGTTGAATTTGGAATTCCTTATGCTAATAAACAGGGAGAGTGCCATGTATAATGGAAAATGTTAATAACTCTTACACAGTTTGTTTGGTTGTGAGATCTTTTTGTTCACAGATATGGATAGATCTGTTTTTCTAAGAATCAGTAGCAGTTCAAACAAATATAAATATTACTGGGTAAGATCTAATTCTAGGTAATTCTTATGGCTCAGTCAGTAAAGAATCTGCCTGCAATGCAGGAGACCTGGGTTTGCTCTCTGGGTTGGGAGGATCCCCTGAAGGAGGGCATGGCAGCCCACTCCAGTGGGTGTTCTTGATGGAAGAATCCCCATGGACAGAGGAGTCTGGCAGGCTGCAGTCCAGAGGGTCGCAAAGAGTCGGACATGACTGACCAACTAAACACACACACGCAATCTAATTCTAGGTAACTCAGGTAAAATCTACCTCTAGGTAGATCTAACTCTGGTAAATCACTCAACTACCTACTTGATTTTTTTCCCCACAGGCTACATAATGGTAGACATATCTATATCTACATAGATATAGACAGCTTTGCTTCCTGCATTAACATAAAAGCACCAGATTCATCAGAGACAGCATGCTTTGTTTACTTAGTTATTTTCATTATTATTGTTTAATAACTCAGGTAAAATCTACCTCTAGGTAGATCTAACTCTGGTAAATCACTCAACTACCTACTTGATTTTTTTCCCCACAGGCTACATATGGTAGACATATCTATATCTACATAGATATAGACAGCTTTGCTTCCTGCATTAACATAAAAGCACCAGATTCATCAGAGGCAGCATGCTTTGTTTACTTAGTTATTTTCATTATTATTGTTTAATCTAATAGCTAAGGACATGGAATTTGAAGAGGTAGCTAAGGACATGGGATTCGAAGAAGTCAAACCTGAGATGAAATTTCATCTTTGTTACATAACTAGCTTAAAATTTATTTAATTTAATTTATTTAATTCCTCTAAGCATAAATTACTTAAATATCAAAATGAGGATGATGCCATTTATCTCACAGTTTTGAGGTGAGGAGTAAATGAGATTGTATATTTTTTTTAGTATCCATAAGGTTTTTTTATATACAAAAGTATACTTTTTGTTTCTCCAACAAAATACCACAGAATTTGGAATCATCTTTAGTGTCTTGGGGCTAACATCATAAATGTTCAATATATCTTTTTCACCCATCAAAAAGCTTAAGTGTTTCTCTGAATTATTCTCTTCTGGACTAAACGATTGTTTTTGTTTGTTTAGAAAAACAAAGGCAGGAATCACAGAAAGAATGTATCTTTCAGATCTGCTCACACCGTTTAAAACATTAACATTTTGAATGTTGGCATTGAATTTTCCTACTGAGATAAAATACACAAACAGAAAATAGATAATTTGAGTACTACTGAGGGTTATTTCACAAGTTAGTACCACGTGGATAGTATCTCTTCAGGATCAACAGATGAGTACTCCACAAGAACAATCTGGAAAAAGTGGAGAGCTTAGTAGCAGTTGACGATGAAAGGGCTGGAGTATCCTCTCCCCCCACCTTGATCTGTTTCATATCTAATGCCTGGGTAATGCTAAAAAAGAAGCTGTGAGTCACACCTCAAAATTAGGACTCTATTTGATTATAAAATGTTATTCTAGATCAGGACTCTTTCAAACCTATGCCTAATATAGAGCCTCAGCCTAGGAGCTCTTTTGTTGGAGGTTTGTTATCTCTTTTTAATATACAGTACCATAAGAAGCAATCTTTTTGTTTGCAATAGAAAATAAATGTCTCCATCCCACCTTGGTAATTCTCTAAAAGTTAAAAGTCCCCTGAAATATGTAGCTAAACATTTACATATATCATATGTAGTTATAATAACAATACCACGTCCTGTGCTTAGTCACTCAGTAGTGTCTGACTCTTTGCAACTCCATGAAGTGTAGCTTGCTAGGCTCCTCTGTTCATCGGAATTCTCCCAGCAGGAATGTGAGTGGGTTACCATGCCCTCCTCCAGGGGATCTTCCCAACAATTCCGTATATATGTGCAAAACAATGTGTATTTGTCAAAGCATTTTCTAATGCTTAAATATCTAATTTCTTCCATGCTGGTCTCAAGACAGACTAAAAAGTTATTTATTTATTTATTTATTTATTTATTTGTATTTGACAAATAACTGAAACTAAAGATTGGAGAGAATAGATTGATTTCATACAAGGCATAATAATAATACTCCCACATTCTGTTGCTTTTCAAAGAGCCTTCATTCATTATCTGATTCTTTGTTAATCCTCTTTGGTGGCTACTTACAAAATATAATCTCTGTTATATGATTCTGTGCCTTCTAGACTCAACATTTTTTTTTCATCTGCCCCATTTCCTCACCCCCGGAACTCTTCTACTAATCCATACAGAACTATTGACACAGGTAAAAATACACAGTAATTGAAAGCATCCATGCCTGTTTTTTCACATTGTGTTTTCCTGGCTTGGGGAATCCTTCCATTGCTGAACAAAGTCACTTCCATAATGATTCCACAGCTGGTTTAGAATTGCTGCAGTTCTCCCCTAAGCATTTATTTATACCAGTTACTTAAGTTGTGGTCCAAATTCTAAGATAAACTTGTTCTATTAACCATTGTATTATACCTTTCTCGGGAGACCTGGGTTCGATCCCTTGGCTGGGAAGATCCCCTGGAGAAGGGGAAGGCTACCCACTCCAGTATTCTGGCCTGGAGAGTCCATGGGGTCACAAAAAGTTGGACATAACTAATCGACTTTCACTCACTCTGTCAGTTAGATCTGACCTATTCTATATAATTTCAAGTGCTGTTTAAATAACACAGAAATGGATGAGGTGGCGACATCTTGAGAACTGGCATTAAATAAGTAAGAACTGGATGCTTAATTCTATGAGATGTGAAGAAAAATATTAGAAGACATTTTTCATTCTTGTTAGTTCTTCATGCTAATATTTGGTCTTGGGAAGGCTCAAATTTAGGGAGTTAATGTGTAAGTTTTGAGTTATTGTGAAAAAAATCTACTTTTTCAGACTTGTGTAGCCTAGGTCAGGGTACCTATCATTTTAACAATGACACTGGAACACCAGGACCTCAGAAAACTTTGTTGTAGCACAACAGAAATGCTTTAAAGGTTGATTGCTTTCTGACTGCCTGTCAATGAATTGCTCTCTGCTTTTTTTTTTTTTTTTTTAAATTATCTGTCTAACTTTAGATTGAAGATTTTCTTTAAAAGAAAAAAAAAAAGTTTTGTCTTCAAACTTTCAATGTCTTAAGTGTTTCAAAACCCTTTCTCTTATGGCATAAACTTTAACCATTTTCAGGGATATTTTCCTTTATCATTCGTGACATACAGAGCTGCCCATGCTTAACAATGGACTCTAAAATATTAATTTCACACAGCTAGAGAGAAGGACAGCTAACTCCCACCTTGCGGCCCTCTATTGTTTTTTGCTTGTAACTAGTCTTTAGAGTTAATCGCTTAGACCCCAAAACTTTGAGGGATTAAGAGCCAATAGTCAGAATAAGGAAGCGTCTTCATAATAACTGATACAATATAATTCACAGAACTTCCATGTGCATTGGTTATGCCATTTTTATGACAAGCCTGGCTAACTAATAAGTAAATAGTCTTGGAGGAAAAATGATTTGTTGGCAGATATTGATATAGGTAAGACAGTCTAGCCACAACCCAAATGGTCCTTGTTTTCCACCCTTAGAGATAGTAATTTTTTCCTATCAGAATGTATTTTAAGGGGAGATGATATTACTATTTTGAATATCTGTGTGTCCCCCTACCTAAGAGATATTTGTAATTTAATTCTGTTTGTTTATTCATTCAACAAACAATATTTGTTCATTATAGGGAAGCCATTGTGATAGGTGCAGAATATGGCAGTAACACAACAGAAAGGTTTTTCCCATCTGAAGTGTTGAAAACCCATATTTGCAATTGAGGGAAAGACTATAAAGGGGGAAATAATTAGGATGATGTCAAAGGATATGGTGTGAGATTCTATTCTTGACTCAGGGTTCAGAGAATAGCATTTTGAGAACATAACATTTAGGTTGTGACTTAAAATAAATGTAAATGTTTATTAAGCAGAGTAGGGTGTGAAGGATAAAGAGATGTCCCATTAAGGCATGGGGATATTGGGATTAGATTCTCTTGAAACATGTGTTATATACTTCTGTTTGCCTTCACTTCTCTGTGTGTATGTCTTAGGCAATGAATCATTTCCTTGGACACAGCACTTTCTACTCTTTCTACTCTTGAGAGTCCCTTAGACTGCAAGGAGATCCAACCAGCCCATCCTAAAGGAGATCAGTCCCGGGTGTTCATTGGAAGGACTGATGTTGAAGCTGAAACTCTAATACTTTGGCCACCTGATGCGAAGAACTGACTCATTGGAAAAGACCCTGATGCTGGGAGAGATTGAAGGCAGTAGGAGAAGGGGTGACAGAGGATGAGATGGCTGGATGGCATCACTGGATGGACATGAGTTTGAGTAAACTCTGGGAGTTGGTGGTGAACAGGGAAGCCTAGTGTGCTGCAGTCAATGGGGTCACAAAGAGTCGGACATGACTGAGTGACTGAACTGAACTGAACTGAACTCTTGTGTGTATGTCTTAGGCAATGAATTATTTCTTTGGAGACAGCACTTTCTACTCACCTCAAAATTGCATGCCTGTCTCTTTCCAGAGCTTTGAGAAGAGGTGAAGGCAGATATTTTTGATACAACTGTTTCAAAAATTGGAAACACACCACCTTCTCAGGAGCATGAATCCAGATATAAGGAAGCAAACGTGTCAAATGTTAGGAAGACAAATGCATAGGCAAGGCATATAGATAACTCATACTGGAATATTAGGACTCACACCTTGAGCCCAGCAGCTTTTAGGTATTACTCCATGAAACTCTAAGATGGCTCATTAATCAAAACTAGGACCCACCCTAAGACTGTTTGATTCATTGCTAAGTACTAGCAATAGCAATGGCACATGAATATACAACAAGGCTTATCTGAAGTTCCCAAACCTACCAAAGACAGTTTGGGAAAATTTCTATCAGGAGAAGCACATGAAAGCAAGAAAGCATTGAAATATTACAGAAAGAGGAGACTGACACCGAGAAAGATTATAATGAGTGAATTAAATTATTGAAGGAATCTAAGAAGTGGTAAGTAGCTAAGGGAAGTAGTTAATGGATAGCTATCTTTTCTTAAAACTTTGGAATTTCATACCATAGGTCATGGTCTTCTGTGACTGTAGGCAAGTCTGTTTTGCTGCAGGTAGACAATTTGTAGTCTTAACTTAAGAGAACATGTCACCAAATCATTTTTGGCCTCAAACATAATTGAGGCCTCTGAAGTTTCAGATTCCTGGTCTAGAATCAATGCCTTAATCAATTTTTACTAGTATTTTGTTTTCTCCTAAAGTGAAGCAAAATCAAAACCTGTCTCGTGAAGAACAAGTGTTTTGTTTTCTTTTCACTCTCAGGTTCTCCTTAGCTCCTAACTGAAATATTGCATACTGCTGCCACCAAAGAATTAATTTTTCATATCCAACAATTTAACAGGTAAGTTTACTTCTTTGTATTGAGTGAAAGGTAGATTATTCTGGGTTCAGACTTCCAACACCAGCCAGTCATTTGCACATGAAATGGAGTATTGTAAATTGGAACGTTTAGGAAATCCACAGGCCACTGCCTCCATTGGTCCAACAAGGGAATCCTTTTCTCATACTCAGTATTGTGGGGCCATTTTACTGAGTGACAGATCTCTGATAAGAGCCAGAATCCAGTGACCTTCTTCTCTGATTTTATCAATCATGCACACTAGAGTTACATGGCAATTCCATTCCACAGGCACACTGAGCAGACTCTGCTAATAGATTTTGGCACTGTGCTGTAGCCATTAGAATCCTTGAATATGATAGGCATTTGAGCTGTGTGAGTTAAAGGGAAAAATCTACCCATGTGAATAACCCATGTTTTTCTCCCCTCAACTGCAAAGAGTTTGCTAATTTCCTAAGCACAAAGCAAGTTTAATTAAAGCCAATGAAGCAAGGGAATGCCACAGTTGAATGAATTTTTATGTAGCTCACATAGCTGGAGCTGAGCAAAATATGAAATGTGATGATATAAGCTTTGTTTGGTAAACAGTCTCACTCCAGGCACTTCCCGCAGTCCCTGGGGCTCTTTAAAGTATTTACTGAGTAGTGCTCCAGCTCTTCCTCCTCCTCTTTGTAGCTCCCAGTCTTTCTGATGTATTAACAACCTCTCTCTGCTTCCAAGAGGCATAAGGCAGAAGCAAAAATCAGCAGGGAAACGTGCCTCTGCATTTGCTTTTGGCAAAACTCTGGACTTTGTTTCAGCAGCCCTTCTCTCCTGCTCCAGTAGACAGGTGATTTCAGGGACTCCATTCAGGAGATTCTCACACCTGCTTTGCTGCCTGGGCACCAGCACTTTCCCATTTGCAAAGACATTTTTGTTTTTATTTTTAGTAGTATCTATCCAGGTCTTCCCTGGTGGCTCAGATGGTAGTCTGCCCACAATGCCGGAGATAAGGGTTTGATCCCTGGGTCGGGAAGATCCTCTGGAGAAGGGCATGGCAACCCACTCCAGTATTCTTGCCTGGAGAATTCCCTGGACAGAGGAGCCTGGTGGGCTACAGTCCATGGGATCACAAAAAGTTGAACATGACTGAGTGACTACACTTGCACTTTTTCATCTATCCATCTTGAAAGAAAAGAGTTTTTTATGGTTAGAAAATAATAAAGTGAGTTTATGCTTAACCTTATAGAATCCCATAGAATAGGATGGCTTCAATCTAATGGAAGTTTCCATTTATCATTCTTTTTTTCATATTCTATACTATTTATTTTTTACCATTAAATGCATTTTCTGGTTATTAATACTATTGCATGTCTAAATGAATTCATATTTTTATTAATAATTCATATATAATTATATTTGAAAATGAACAATGAATAGCTTTTTGCACATCTAAGTCGTACTCTTAATGCACTCTCTATGGCAGAAAGTGAAGAGGAACTATAGAGCCTCTAGATGAAAGTGAAAGAGGAGAGTGAAAAAGCTAGCTTAAAACTCAACATTCAAAAAACTAAGATAATGGCATCTGGTTCCATCACTTCATGGCAAATAGATGGGGAAACTGGCTGACTTTATTTTTGGGGGCTCCAATATCATGGCAGATGGTGACTGCAGCCATGAAATTAAAAGATGCTTACTCCTTGGAAGGAGAGTTATGACCAACCTAGACAGCATATTAAAAAGCAGAGACATCACTTTGCCAACAAAGGTCTGTCTAGTCAAAACTATATTTTCCAGTTGTCATGAATGGATGTGAGAGTTGGATTATAACTGACTGCTGAAAAATTGATGCTTTTGAACTGTGGTATTGGAGAAGACTCTTGAGAGTTCTTTGGACTGCCAGGAGATCCAACTAGTCCATCCTAAAGGAAATCAGTCCTGCATGTTCATCTGAAGGATTGATGCTGACGCTGAAGCTCCAATACTTTGGCCACCTGATGTGAAGAAGTGACTCATTGGAAAAGACCTTGATGCTGAGAAAGATTGAAGACAAGAGAAGAGGATGACAGAGGATGAGATGGTTGGATGGCATCACTGACTCAAGGGACATGAGTTTGAGCAAGCTCCAGGAGTTGTTGATGGACAGGGAAGCCTGGCGTGCTACCATCCATGGGGTCGCAAAGAGTCGGACGTGACTGAATGACTGAACTGAAGCCATACTCAGAAATCAACTAATTCAGACACTGATGACTTCAATTTTCCACAAATATTTACTGAATGCCAACTATGTGCCAGGCACTACTCTGAACTCTGGAGATTCAACAGTTAATAAAGGCCCTAATGGAGTTTATACTCTAAAACAGACAGACTTCAGAATCACATGTTGAAGTCCTGATCTTGACTATCCCATAAAGTGATTGTGTTTGGAGATGTATTTTTTAAAGAGGTTTTTAGGTTAAAATCAAAAGATTAGGGTGGGCCCTGATCCAATGTAACTGGTGTTTTTATGTGAAGAGTAGTGTAGCACAGAGACAAACACAGAGAGAAGGCTATGTGAAGACACTAAAAGACAGTCATCTCCCAAGGAGAGCGACCCAAGAAGACATCATCCCTACTGATCTCTTGATCTCAGACTGTTAGCCACGAGAGCTGTGAGAAAACAAATTTCTGTTGTGTAAGCCACCCAGTCTGTGGTGCTTTATTATGGTGATCATAATAAGCTAATACAATGAGCAAAGAGTTGCGTACCAGGAAGTAAGATCCAAAGTTCAGGGAGATATGGATCAAGTCAGGTTTTACGGGCCATTGCTATAAGGAATTTGTACCACGTGCTGCAGATGTAACAGAGCTTATGGGAGATGGCCTTAGAAGCAGAAAATTAGCAGACCACTCATAGTGTCCTGAACTCTCATTATTTCACAGCATAGGCTTAGTATAGCTGTTCTATATGCACCAAAGTCCCAGCAGAAAGGGCCTGCCTTAGCGAACAGGCTGGATATAAACCTGAGAGTTCTGAAAGTGGGAAGGGTCCTCAGCTCCACAGCTTACGACATATTTATAGATCAACCTAAGAGAGCTAGGGCATGCAGAGTTTCCCTCGGTAACAAGGAATACATCAACGGACTTCCTGACCAGGAACAATGCTAGAGATTGTGTCTGCAAAGTGCCGAGGTCTGCATATTAAGGACCTGGGAACAGCTTTATATTCCAGGAATAACGTCAGACTGCATCAATCCCAGCGAGCTAGTTGTCTGTTAAGCTACTATCAAAAGTTTAAAGGAAATGGGTCTCTAGGGCCACTTGAATTTGTCTCTTACCAGAGTCAAAGATGAACCACTAGAAACATAAATTTGTTTTTAGAGCAAGATTTGTTTTGTATGTGGTAGATGTAAAATCTCTGGTTAGGCATCCAAGTGGAGATGCTAGGAGGGGAATTAAATATAACAGTATAGATTTTGGGGGGAAGTTTCATGTTGCAGATTAAATTTTGGAAGTTTTCAGCATAGTGATAAGTCATAAGTGGTAGAAAAATCATCACAAAAAGGTGTGCAGATAAAGGAGACAAGAGATCCAAGGGCTGAGCTTTGAACCAAGTCCCTCACTAGGAAATTGGAGAGATGAGGGAAAATCAGCAAGAGAGACTGAGAAGAAATAGCCTGTGAGAAGGAGGCAAAGAAGATATGGGGTCCTGAGAGCCAAGTGAGTCAGATGTTTTAGGAAAGAAACAATGATGGGTGTTTTCTAGGATTAACGATCTGGAGTTGACTATTGTTGACATTCCAGTGAGTATCCATAGGTGGCATCTACAGGGGTGGGTTCAGAAGAAAGGTGAGGGATGCCTGGTTAGAAGAAGGTTAAGAAATAATGATAGGGAGGTACCTTGAGAGAGGGAGCACAGAGTACTCCTTCTAGGAGATGCTGTATAGAGAGGAGCAGAGCAGTGGAGTGGTAGTTTGTGAGAAAGTGAGTCAAGAGATGCTTTATATGTCTTTGTATGTTCATGACCATAATTCAAAAGAGGGTTGGGGCGGGGGGGGCGGGAAAGGAGGATAGTGGAAAAGAGAGAGAGAAATGCTGAGTGATGCCCTTAGTAGATGATAAAGGCTAAAATTTGGTGCACAATTGGAGAAACAGATAATTTATTCATGGCCAGAGGTGCATCTCTAGAAAAATTTAATGGTCAGTCATTTTTAGGTGTGGAAGAAAGAAAAGAAACTTTTAGTCCACTTAAACAATATTAGGTTAGACTTTAAAACTAGATATCAGATTATTCCTTTTTTTAAACATGAGATTATTTAGCACTAATTGAAGCAGATGGGCTTCCTTGGTGGCTCAGTAGTAAAGAAGCTCCCTGCCAATGTAGGAGATGCAGGAGTGATCCTTGGATCGGGAAGATCCCCTGGAGAAGGAAATGGCAACCCACTCCAGTATTCTTGCCTGGGAAACCCCATGGACATAGGAGCCTAGTGGGCTACAGTCTATGGGGTCACAAAAGGGTTGGACACGACTTAGCAACTAAGCAATAACAACATATTGAAGCAGGTACAGCATAACATTTAACGGCACAGTTCAGCTGTCAATAGCTATGTGATGTTTTTAGCAAGATTGTGCAAGATTTTAAACATAGTGGTTTGAATACATAAGACGATTATTTGTTTTGTGAAACAAAAACTTATAAGGAAAAAAGGGAGAATGGCTGTTAGCAGAGCCTACCATGCTCTTTTCCTCTCAAGGAAGATGATAATGCTAAAAAGTGTTCTCAGAACTCAATGAGATACTGCAGATTAAATATATCACAAATTCTCTAGGACACAGTAAGTTCTCAATAAATGTTAGTTGTTGCTATTACTATTCTTTGCATTTCAAAGTCAGAGCATACCAATTACTGAAGTGAGATAAGCAAATTCTGAATTATCAAAGAAGACCCCAAAGATCTTGTGTTTATATGGATACACATACTCTGTGAAAAGTGGAAAGTGGACTTCTCCATATCCAATCTGAAATCTGACCTCACTGGCTACTTCCTCTTTACTGCCAAATAAGAAAAGCTTTTTGTGCAAACTCTACTGCAGATAAAGACTTCAGATTAGCATGTTTTAATTATGTTTATTATAAATGTATATATATCCACAAAATAATCAACCAGAATGATGACTTTCTTAATAAATCATGTGTGAAACCATTTCCCAAAGCCTCTTTCCCTCAAACGACACTTTGAAAGCAAAGTTATATCTTTAATTACTCAAGTAGTTTTATTTTTCCCCCATTTAAAATGGATCAGTAGTAAAATTGATCTTTTTTTTTCAGGTTAGTTTATAGTTTGTTAGTTCCCGGAGTGTAGAGAGTGTCTTTTTAATCCTTTAATTTTCCTTACTAATGAGATTCCTGTGGAAGCCCATAAGTTTCTTGATAGTAATGGCTATATTGTCTTCATCTTGGTTTTCTAAGCACCAGCATCTAGCCTGATACATAGTAAGTGCCTCATAAATATTTCTATATAAAATTGAGAAAGTAGAAAGAAGGAGGGAGAGTACCACGTATTGAGGGTCTATTGTGTGCTTAGCAAGGCTCTGAACATTTAACATTCTCTTTTATTTAATTAAAGATAAATGGCAAATACTTACTTAGGAAATGATGGATGATGCACCAGCCACCAGAAGCAATACTACTTTCTACACTAAAATCTTATGCTGTAGACCTCTGCCTTCCACTACACAGGCTCTGAGGAGTAAGCAGCTTTGCCACTTATAATTTAAAATCGCCATTTTTCTCGTTAGTGATTTCTACATTTCCTAAACTCTGCCCTTCACTAACACCCAAATAATCATGTCCACAGTTTCTATGTGTATCATAGTAGTAAGTATAACAGTAAGAGTCATAGCAGTATTGACAATAGCTAAAATGCATTTAATGCTTTTTATGTGTCAGGTACAGTTTTGGTTACTTTAAAGGTATCATTTATTTGCATTTTTACAGCAGCCTTATGAGCTAAGTACTATTCTTTTCTCCCTTTGACAAATTAGAGATTTGAGTCTTAGAGGCATTAGTCACATGTGCATGGATACATAGCCTGTCATTAGTCTAACGTCCTTAAATGTGGGAAAAGTTCTAGGGCATAATAAAAACAGTGAATGTGGAAAATGGCCACAGAGTCAAATCTCCAACAGGTTTACACTGTATTGTGCCTGGAAAAAGATATATCTTGTTTTTTGCTAAATTTTTAAAATACTTTTAGATTTAAGGTAGAATTATAAGAATATCACAGAGAATTTTCATATATTATTTTCTGATATTCTCCTAATACTAAAACCTACATAATCTTGATACATTTATCCAAAGGACAAAATCGCCATTGATATATTGCTGTTAATTAAACTACAGATTTTATTTGGATCTTACCATTATGCCTGAGAGTGTCTTTAACTGTTCCAACATCTAATCCAGAGCATTGTGCTACATTTAGTCATCATATCTTGTTTCCTCCAACATGTGACAATTTCTGTTTTTCCATAACATGTTTGAAAAGTACGGATCATGTATTTTATACAATGACCCTCAACTTGGGTTTATCTAATGTTTTTTCATGATTAGACTGAATATGGTTTTTGAGGGAAAATGCAGAAGTGAAATGTCCCATCTCATTCTATTAGTGGATGAAGAAAAGTGAAAGTGTGCCACTCAGCTGTGTCTGACTCTTTTCAACCCCTTGGGCTATAGCCCTCTAGGCTCCTCTGTCCATGGGATTCTCCAGGCAAGACTACTGGAGTGGGTTGCCATGCCATTCTCCAGCGGATCTTCTCAACCCAAGGATAAAACCTGTGTCTCTTAGGTCTCTGGCATTGGCAGGTGGGTTCTTTGCCACTAGTGCCACCTGAGAAGCACCAGGAACTATATGCATGTTTACTAACTCAAGTATACATGCATATATTTATTTATTTATTTATGTATCTGTTCATACTATTATCTCCAACTCTATTACAGCCTCAAAAATTTCATACCAGTTTCTGCCCTGCTCACCTTGTATTCTTTGTCTTACAATGAGAAGGCTAGTTTTCATTACTTATAATTTAATTCTGTATTTATGTAACCTTTTTTAAATTAATTTTTTTTATTGGAAGATAATTGCTTTACAGAATTTTGTTTTCTGGCAAACCTCAGCATGCATCAGCCATAGGTATACAAATATCCCCTCGATTTTGAACCTCCGTCCCATCTCCCACCCCATTCCACCACTGTAGATTTATACAGAGCCCCTGCTTATGTTTCCTGAGCCATAGAGCAAATTCCTGTTGGCTCTCTATTTTACATATGGTAATATAGATTTCCATGTTACTCTTTCCATATATCTTACCCTCTCCTCCCCTCTCCCCATGCCCATAAACCTATTCTCTGTTTCTCCATTGCTGCCCTGTAATAAATTCTTCAGTACCATTTTTCTAGATTCTGTATATATGCATTAGAATATGATACTTATCTTACTCTTTCTGACTCACTTCACTCTGTATAGTAGGTTCTAGGTTCATCCACCTCATCAGAACTGACTCAAATGTATATTGATACATTTAAGGTAATTTCACAATTGCTAACCAGAGGAGGAACAAATTTCCCAACTAAAGTATGATGCTTGTATATTTGTATAGTTCGTCTTAAAATAACCAGTAAAGACACTGTTTTCCAAATTTATTTAGACCAGTTTTCCGCCCCCTACCTCCTTGAACCAAAAAAAACCCTCCTTTTCCTTTTCCTTTTTTCCCCATTTACCATTTTTTCCCCCTCCTATTTTGAATAGCATGGGGTCGGGGTGGGGGGGAGGGTGGGTGCCTGCTGACCTGAATTAGGGTCCGGTACAGGTTGGTGAAGCATTAGTTTAATCCCAATGAGATGTTCAAACCTACTGACTATTCGTATTTATTATCCCTCATTCTCATGTCCAATTTCCTTCATTAATTGAGCCAAGGCAATTGTCTGATTTTCCTCCTGTTAACAATGGATTAATTATAACTGCCCTGTCATAGATTAACTCAGGCTCTGAATTTTAATCCCTCTCCCCTTCTCAAAGATTTCTCATCTATAATCAATTTTTTGTCCTCTTGTGTCATCAATTCTTCCCTTTCTCTTGGATTACTCCTATAAACCTTAAAATATACCTTGGAAGCTTCCATTGAGAGAATCATAAAGCTTTCATTAGCCTCAGATTGTCCCTGTAATGATAATATGAGTTTCCCACTTGGGTTCACAGAAACTTTTCCTACAATTGTTTACAGTCACTGTCTCTACTTTGTCACACTCCCCATGGATCCCCCAAAGTATTCAGTTTGAGTTCGTGCAATCTTTTGATAGTTGTAGTTGTTAAGGTCACTAATGAACTCTATGACGTCAAATTCCAAAGTCACTTCTCTTTCTTCCTATATGATCTCTCAGTAACAACTGATGCAATTAATCTAGAATCCTCCCCCACCCCATCTTTGAATATATACATTCACTGGTTTTCCTCTCTCCTCATTGTTTCTCCTTTTCAGTATTCTAAACACAGGTGAGTCATAGAGATCAATGAACAATTGTTTCTCCTTATCTATGTATTTTCTTACTCAGGGCACACTCATTCTCTAGATAGTGTTGTTTGACCCCACATTTTACACATATTTTCTTATTCTGTTCATTTTTTCCCCCAATCATAATTTCTTCCTTTCATTTTTAGACTGTCATTATCTAATTGCCCAACTTGTTATCCTTTCTCAAATATCAAATTAGTATTTTAAATTTAGCATATTTGAAACAAAATTTTCTCTTCACAGCATCGATTTTCTCTCCTTCATTGTTCAATCACTAAGTCATGTCCGACTCTGTGTGACCCCATGGACAATAGCACACTAGGTTTCCCTGCCCTTCACTGTTTCCTGAAGCTTAAACTCATGTCCATGGAATTGATGATGCCATCCAAGCATCTCATGCTCTGCCACCCACTTCTCCTTTTGCCTTCAATCTTTTCTAGCATCAGGGTCTTTTCCAGTGAGTCAGTTCTTCGCATCAGCTGCCCAAAGTATTGGATCTTCAGCTTCAGCATTAGTCCTTCCAATGAACATTCAGGCTTGATTTCCTTGAGGATTCACTGGTTTGATCTCCTTGCTGTCCAAGGGACTCTCAAGAATCTTCTCTTCTTCAAAAACATCAATTCTTCAGCACTCAGCCTTCTTTATGGTCCATCTCTCAAATCTGTATGTGAGTACTGGAAAAATCATAGCTTTGACTATATGGACCTTTGTCAGCAAAGTGATGTCTCTGATTTTTAATATGCTATCTAACTTTGTCATAGCTTTTCTTTTAAGGAAAAAGTGTCTTTAATTTCATGGCTTCAGTCATCATCTGCAGTGATTTTTGGAGCCCAGGAAAATAAAATCTGCCACTGTTTCCATTTTTTCCCCATTTGCCATGAAGTGATGGGACCAGACACCATGATCTTAGTTTTATTTAAATGTTGAGTTTTAAGCCAGGCTTTTAACCTCCCTCAGTTATCTCCATGTCAGTAAATAAGTATATGCACTCTGTTGCTTAAGCCAGCAGTAAATGAGTCATCCTTGACTCCTCCCTCAGTAATATCTCCAGTTAGTTATCCAAACCCCTTGACTTGATTTCCAAAATGAGTCATTTCTCTCCATCTCCATCCTTAACACTAAATCTCTTGGACTTTTGCTATAACCCTTTTATTTCATGTCCAGCCTTCCTTTCTTAATCCCTTTTGTCATTCTGTACAGAATTAACAGTAAGTTAAAAATAAAATATTTCCAATTAAGTGACAACACCCCTTAAACTCTCCCAGTGACTTCTGACTGCACAGAGGATGAAATTACAACTTTACATTGAAGTGCTGAATAGTGATGTGTGGGTAATAATGAAGAGGGATTAGTCAAAATTCTCCAGAGAAAGAACCACGATGATAGATATATAAAAGGAGATCTACTATGAGAATTGGCTCATGCAATTATTGAGGGTGAGAGACCTTAAAATCTTCCATCTGTAAGCTGGAGAACCAGGAAAAACTGGTGGTATAACTCAGTCCAAGTCTGAATGTCTGAAAACCAAGAACCCTGATGTTCAAGGACAGGAGAAGTGAAAGCCTCAACTCAAGGAGACAGAGTGAGAACTTGCCCTTCCTCTAACTGTCCTATTTAGGCCCACAAGGTATTGGATAATGCCTATGTAAATTGGTGAGAACAGATCTTTACTGAGGTTACCACTTCAAATATTGATTTCTTTGGGAAACATCCCCTGTCACACGCAGAAATAATGTATTTCCAGCTATCTGAGCATTCCTTAGCCCAGCCAAGTTAACATGTAAAGTGAACCACAAATTCTATCTTGTGCCTTGTCACACTCTCCCTGCTTCAGGGAGACAAGTGTACTGGAGACAGGCAAGTACATTGGAGCTATACTTGTCTTCTTTCTGTTCTTAACTGGTCTATGCTCTTGCCTGCTTTGGGCGTTTGTAATTAGGATTCTCTTTGACTGAAAACAAGGTTCCCCCAAATCTCTGCAATGGTGCCATTAAAGTCCTCCTTAACAAGGGTCTTCCTGCTTTCTGGTTCAAGATGGCAGAGAAGAAGGATGTGTGCTCATTTTCTCCTGTGAGAGCAACAAAATTGCAACTAGCTGTTGAACAACTATCGCCAGGAGAATGCCAGAACCCACCAAAAAAAGAAAAAAATAAAAACAAGACCCATGACCAAAGACAAGAAGCTTCAGTGAAATGGTGGGAGGGGCACAATCATGATAAAATCAAATTCTATACTCACTGGGTGGGTGACCCACAGACTGGAGAATAGTAATACCAAAGAAGTTCTCACACTGTTGTGAAGGTTCTGAACCCCATGTCAGTTTTCCCAACCTGGGGATCTGATAAAGTAACTGGGAATCCCCAGGGAACCTGGGCTTGTGGGACAGTGGGGTTTGATTATAGGACTTTCAGAGGTCTGGGGGGAAGCAGAGACTGCAGCAGTCTTGAAGGGCATAAAATTTTTTTTGCATGCACCAAGACCCAGAGGAGAGGAGCAATAACCCAACAGAAGATTGAACCAAAACTACTTGCTAGAGTCGGAGGGCCTGCTGTGGAGGTGTGGGTTGGCAGGGGCCCACCACAGGGACAGGAGCACTGGAAGGTCCCCCTTGGCATAAACACACTTAGAGTTCACCATTAACCCTACCAGGAAAAAAGAAAGAAAGAAAGAAAGTGAAGTCGCTCAGTCATGTCTGACTCTCTGCGACCACATGGACTGTAGCCTACCAGGCTCCTCTGTCCATGGAATTTTCCAGACAAGAGTACTGGAGTGGGTGGCCATTTCCTTTTCCAGGGGATCTTCCTGACCCAGGGATTAAATCCGGGTTTCCCGCATTGCAGGCAGAGGCTTTACCATCTGAGCAACCAGGGAAGCCCCACCATAGAGCCCTTAGAACACAGGGCTGGGTTGCATGAGGCCAAACAACTACCAGGGAGGGAGTGCTACCCCACCCTACAGCAGATAATTGGATTAAGTTTTACTGAGCAAAGCCCTGTCCACCAGTTCAGTTCATTTCAGTCTCTCAGTTCTGTCTGACTCCTTGCAACCACATGGACTGCAGCATGCCAGGCTTCCCTTTCCGTTACCAACTCTAAAAGCTTGCTCAAACTCATGTCCATCAAGTTGGTGAAGCCATCCAACCATTTCATCCTCTGGCATCCCCTTCTCCTCCTGCCTTCAGTCTTTCACAGAATCAGGGACTTTTCCAATGAGATAGTTCTTCACTTCAGGTGGTCAAAGTATTGGAGTTTCCACTTCAGCATCTGTCCTTCCAATGAATATTCAGAACTGATTTCCTTTAGGATTGACTTGTTGGACCTCCCTGCAGCCCTAGGAACTCTTAAGAGTCTTCTCCAACATCCATAGTTCAAAAGCATTAGTTCTTCAGCACACAGCTTTCATCATAGTCCAGCTCTCACATCCATACATGACTACTAGAAAAACCATAGTTTTGACTGGATGGACCTTGGTTTGCAAGGTCTCTGCTTTTTATTTTATTTTTTTATTTTTCAGTGGGTTTTGTCATACATTGATATAAATCAGCCATAGAGTTACACGTATTTCCCATCCCGGTCCCCCATCCCACCTCCCTCTCCACCCGATTCCTCTGGGTCTTCCCAGCCCACCAGGCCCGAGCACTTGACTCATGCATCCCATCTGGGCTGGTGGTCTGTTTCACCACAGATAATACATGCTGTTCTTTCGAAACATCCCACCCTCACAGGTCTCTGCTTTTTAATATGCTGTCTAGGTTGGTCATAGCTTTTCTTCCAAGGAGCAAGCATCTTGTAATTTAATGGCTGCAGACACCATCTGCAGTGATTTTGGAGGCCAAAAAATTAAGTTTCTCACTGATTCTTTTATTTCCCCATCTATTTGCCATGAAATGATGGGACTGGATGCCATGATCTCCATTTTCTGAATGTTGAGTTTTAAGCCACCTTTTTCACTCTCCGCTTTCACTTTCATCAAGAGGCTCTTTAGTTCTTCACTTTCTGCCATAAGAGTGGCGTCATCTGCATATAGGGAGTTATTGATATTTCTCCCAGTATTCTTGATTCCAGCTTATGCTTCATCCAGCCTGGCATTTCACATGATATACTTAGCATATAAGTTAAATAAGCAGCATGACAATATACAGCCTTGACGTACTCCTTTCCCTATTTGAACCTGTCTGTTCTGTGTCTGGTTCTAACTGTTGGTTCAAACTGTTGCTTCTTGACCTGCATACAGATTTCTCATGGGGCAGGGAAGGTGGTCTGGTATTCCCATCTCTTTGAGAATTATGCACTGTTTTTTATGATCCACACTGTCAAAGGCTTAGCAGTAATCAATAAAGCAGAAGTAGATGTTTTTCTGGAACTCTCTTGCTTTTTCAGTGATCCAGCAGATACTGGCAATTTCATCTGTGATTCCTCTGCCTTTTCTAAATCCAGCTTGAACACACGGAAGTTCATGGTTCACATATTGTTGAAGCCTGGTTTGGAGAATTTTGAGCATTATTTTGCTAGCGTGTGATTTGAGTGCAATTGTGCAGTAGTTTAAACATTCTCTGGCATTGCCTTTCTTTGGGATTGGAAAGAAAACTGACATTTTCCAGTCCTGCGGCCAATGCTGAGTTTTCCAAATTTACTGGCATATTGAGTGCAGCACTTGAACAGCATCATCTTTAATTTGAAATAGCTCAGCTAGAATTCCATCACCTCCACTAGCTTTGTTTGCAGTGATGCTTCCTAAGACCCACTTGACTTTGCCGTCCATAAGGTCTGGCTCTAGGTGTGTGATCACACCATCATAGTATTCTGGGTAATGAAGATCTTTTCTTTAGTTTTTCTGTGTATTCTTGCCACCTCTTATTAATATTTTCTGCTTTTGTTAGGTTCATATCATTTCTGTCCTTTATTGAACCCATGTTTGCATGAAATTTTCCCTTGTTATCACTAATTTTCTTGAAGAGGTCTCTAGTCTTTCCCATTCTATTGTTTTCCTCTATTTCTTTGCATTGATCACTGAGGAAGGCCTTCTTCTCTCTCCCTGCTATTCTTTGGAACTCGGCATTCAAATGGGTATATCTTTCCTTTTCTCCTTTGCGGTTCACTTCTCTTCTTTTCTCAGTTAAGTGCAAGGCCTCCTCAGACAACCACTTTGCCTTTTTTCATTTCTTTTCCTTGGGGATGGTCTTGAACACTGCCTCCTGTACAATGTCAAAAACCTCGTCTATAGTTCCTCAGGCATTCTGTCTATCAGATCTAGTCCCTTGAACCTATTGTCATTACTACTGTATAATTGTAAGGGATTTGAGTTGGGTCATAACTGAATGGTCTAGTGGTTTTCCCTACTTTATTCAAGTTAAGTCTGAATTTTGCAATAAGGTGTCATGATCTGAGCCACAGTCAGCTCCATCTTGTTTTTGCTGACTGTATATAGAGCTTCTTCATGTTTGGCTACAAAGAATAAAATCAATATGATTTTAGTATTGACTGTCTAGTGATGACCCTGTGTAGAGTCTTCTCTTGTGTTGCTGTAGATGGTGTTTGCTATGACCAGTGCGTTCTCTTGGAAAACTCTGTTAGCCCTTGCCCTCTTCATTTTGTACTCCAAGGTCAAATTTGCCTATTTTTCTAGGTATCTTTTGATTTCCTACTTTTGCATCCCAGTCTTCTATAATGAAAAGGACATCTTTTTTGGGTGTTAGTTCTAGAAGGTCTTGTAGGTCTTCATGGATCTGTTCAACTTCAGCTTCTTCAGCTTCTTCAGCTGTTTGGGGCATAGAATTGGATTACTGTGATATTTAGTGGTTTGCCTTGGAAACAGAGATCATTCTGTTGGTTTTGAGATTGCACCCAAGTGCTGCTTTTTGGACTTTTTTTTTTTTAATTCTGATTGCTACTGCATTTCTTCTAAAAGATTCTTGCCCACAGTAGTAGATAAAATGGTCATCTAAGTTAAATTTGCTCATTCCAGTCCATTTTAGTTCACTGATTCCTGAAATGTTGATGTTCATTCTTGCCATCTCTTGTTTGCCACTTCCAATTTACCTTGATTCATGGATCTAACTTTCCAGATTCCTATGCCGTATTGTTCTTTACGGCATTAGACTTCCATCACCTGTCACATCCACACCTGGATGTTGTTTTTGCTTTGTCTTTGCCTCTTTGTTCTTTCTAGAGTTATTTCTCCACTCTTCTCTAGTAGCATACTGGGCACCCACCAACCTGGGGAGTTCATCTTTCAGTATCACATCTTTCTGCCTTTTCATACTGTTCATGGGATTCTCAAGGCAAGAATACTGAAGTGGTTTCTCATTCCCTTCTCCAGTGAACCATGTTTAGTCAGAACTCTCCAACATGACCCATCCTTGTTGGGTGGTCTTACATGGCCTGACTCAGTTTCATTGAGTTAGATAAGGCTGTGCCCCATGAGATGAGTTTGATTAGTTTTCTGTGATTGTGGTTTTCATCTCATCTTCCCTCTGAAGGATAAAGATCAGAGGCTTATGGAAGCTTCCTGATGAGACTGACTGTGGGGGAAACTGGGTCTTGTTCTGATGAGTGGGGCTATGCTCAGTAAATCTGTTGCACTCAGTGCCCCCAATCCTATAGCAGGCCACCACGGACCCACACCTCCTCTGGAGACTCCTGGACACTCACAGGCAAGTCTTGCCCACTAGAGCAAGACCCAGTTTTTCCCTGTCATCGAGATGCTTACGCAGTCCTCTTAGAATGTTACCTAGTTAGAATAGGAAAAATGAGTCCAGAATGGCAGTGGCTAAAAGACAAAGAAGGGAAAATCCCATGAAAATAGGACAAAGGAAGGCCTGAGGATGGAGTGAGGACCTCAGGTAGAACAAACAGCGTTTGTTCTACTCTTGGCTAGCCCAATTTACATTCCTCCCAGGAATTACAATTACAATTCCTCCCAGGGGGAGGAAAAGAAAAAAAGAAAGAAACATATAAAAAGTGAAGCCAAAGGACTTGGGGGTCTCTCGCGCCCCCATGCACATTCTCTCTTTCTCTTTCTCCATACCCGCACCACCTTGCTCTTTCTCTCTCGCTTCCCTTTGCATCTTTTGGGTCGGCTACTAAAGAATCCACCTGCAATGTGGCAGACCTGGATTCCATCCCTGGGTTGGGAAGATCCTCTGGAGAAAGAAAGGAAAGGCTACCCACTCCAGTATTCTGGCCTAGAGAATTCCATGGACTGTCCATGGGGTCGCAAAGAGTCAGACATGACTGAGTGACTTTCACTTTCAGTTTTCAGCTTCGTGCCTCGAGGATGTATTTTCCTTTATTTTCTAAGTAAAACTGAACTGTAACATGGAGCTGTAACACTGATCTGTCCAAGTGCCGTAACACAGTCTGACCAGGAGCTGAGACACAGTCTATTTGAGGACTGTGACATGCCGAGGGCTTTAACCTTTGTCACTGCAAATTTTTGTTGTGATGAAACAGAACCAAGGAAATCACACAGTCCCTTGACAGCCTCAGTCATAAGAGGGCAGACAAAAGAAGTACAGTCTCCGAGTGGGTAAAACAAAAACCATATTACAGAAAGTTCTTCATGATGAAAAAGCAGAAAGTTATGTCCCAGATGAAGAGACAATTAAAACTCCAGAAAAACCACTAAATGAATTGGAGATAGGCAATTTTCCAGAAAAATAATTCACAATGATAGTGAAGATGATCCAGGATTTCAGGAAAAGAATGGAGGCACAGATTGAGAAGATGCAAGAAATGTTTGCCAAAGACCTAAAAGAACTAAAGAACAAACAAACAGATGAATAATACACTACAAGGAATCAATAGCAGAATAACTGGGGCAGAAGAACAGATAAATGACCTGGAGGACAGAATGGTGGAAATCACTGTAACAGAGAAGAATATAGAAAAAAGAATGAAAATAAATAAAGACAGTCTAAGAGACCTCCAGGACAACAATTAAATGCACCAACATTTGCAGTATAGGAGTTCCGGAAGCAAAAGAGAGCCAGAAAAGGCCTGAGAAAATATTTGAAGAGATAATAACTGAAAACTTCCTGAACATAGGAAAGGAAACAGGCAACAAAGTCCAGGAAGCACAGTGAGTCCCAGGAAGGATAAACCCTAGGAGGGTTACCCATAGTAATCAAGCTGACAAAAATTAAAGACAGAGATAAGATGTTAAACACAACAAGGGAAAATGAGAAATAAGATAAAAAAGAACTCCCATCAAGCTATCAGCTGATTTCTTAACAGAAACTCTACAAACCAGAAGGGAATGACATTATATATTTGAGGTTATGAAAGGGAAGAACCTACAACCAAGAATACTCTACCCAGCAAGACTCTCCTTAAGTTTTGATGGAGGAATCAAAAGCTTTCCAGACTAGCAAAGGTTAAGAGAATTCAGCACCACCAAATCACCTTTACAACAAATGCTAAAGGAACTTCTCTAGGCAGGAAACACAAGGGAAGGAAAAGACCTATAGGAAATAAACCCAAAAACAATTAATACAATGATAATAGGATCGTACATAACAATCATCACCTTAAATGTAAATAGATTAAATGTACTGACCAAAAGACACAGACTGGCTGGGTAGATGAAAACATGTACATGTGTGCACTTCCACTTATCACATCACTCTGCTTGACCCCCCCCCCCCAAATTGTATGCAATTATTTTATATTGTTAAGTTAATAATGCTCCTATTATAGTTTGCAAGCTTGATCCCCCCCCCAAATTGTATGCAGTTATTTTATATTGTTAATAATGCTCCTCTTATAGTTTGCAATTGTAATTATCTTTATTTTTTGTGTGACTGTTGATTGTGAAAATTGATAAACATCTTTTACTATTGTAATTATGTAACTATTACTCACTTAATACTTGTATCATGGTTGGTCAACAGAAAATAATAGAATTCTATATCACTAAAACTAAGCTCCAATAGAAAAACCTGTAATCACTTTTTAAAATCCAGATGCATATCAAAATTACTTTGAAATTTTTTGAAAAATACAAATTCTCAGGTATTGCTGTTTTTTCTCCAGAGCTCTAGATATGTTTCTAATGAGCAGTCATGTTTAAAAATAACTGGACTATATGATGATCTTTTACTTTTATCTAGTTTGTTTCACTTTTTCTTTTTCATATTCAGTACTCCCGTTTCATTTAGTTTATGTTCTCCAATTTCTACATCTCTCTTCTTTTCTTGATGTTTTTTTTCAAGCTTTTTTTTATTATTTTTATTTTGATATTGTCTTTCAAGTGTGATTAGAGGTGCTATTTTCTAAAACAGCAAGATATTTCTATAATTCCATTTATTGACTTCAAGAAAACAAAAATGTTCACTATTTCCTTCACAGACACTTTTTGCACAACACTTCATACCTACCTTCAAGAAATAACTGACTCCAGATATCCATATGTTATGTATGTAAACCTCCTTGTAAACGTTGGGATATGATAGGTTATGTTGCAGAAAGTACCCTGTCATCTTAAAGCTTAACATAACAAAATGTGTTTCTTTTTCATACAGAATTCACTGCTTATCAGGGTGAATGTCCAGGAAAAACTCTCTTCATGTAGCAGCTCGACAATCCAGGCTACTTCAATGCTGTGGTTCTACCATATCATCAGTAGTTCTCTTAGGTTACTCAGGCAGGAAAGAGATCATTGCAGAGTTACACCCTGGGTATTCTATAATTTGGCTTGGAAGTCACACAGCCATTTCTCCCTACAGTTCACTACTCTAACCAAGCACATCTCCCCGCATAGCTGCAAGAAGATTAGGGGTAGTGATCTTGCCCTGTGCTCAGGAAAAGAAGAAAATTAAATAGGATTCAGCACAAGAATTTCCTATTGCATCTTCCCAATTTCCTCTTTCTCTTCCTGCCACTAGCATCTTATATTTGCCTGTTGGTTCATATTTAGGTGGACAATCAAACTCTCACCCCACTTCCTCTCTTCCCTGTTCCCAAGACCTGTGTACACATTGGCCACTAGGCTACAAGACTTACAAGGGCAGGGATCTTATCTGTTCTATTCATCAATGTGCTCCCAGCACTTAGTACCATGTCTGAAGTTTGAGTGTCTTAATATTTACTTAAATGAATGAAGAGATATGCTTTCTTTTATGACATTGTCTAATAAGACAATAACAAACACACCTGTTAAATTATTAAAAGCACCTCCAACTTCTGCTGAAGCATTCACTTAATTCTTCAATGTAGGAGAAAGAAACACAGATTTTAATAAAAAGTGTCATGATCTGATACTTTGATCTTATGTGTATTGCTCAGAGTGAAGGATGGTATATATAGTGGCCTGCATCTCTTATGCCACCTATATTTACTTTGCAGGCTCTACTTTTATTACTCCCAAAGGGTCTGAAAAAAAAAAAAAAAAATCTGTTTGATGTACAGAAGCCCCAGTTTTGTCTACCCCAGGGAGGAATTTTTATGCTCCAGAAAACAGTCCTGAGCCTAATCCTGTGAATTCCACTCCTGTTTTTGAACTTACCTTCTCTTGCCTGTTTTCTACTTCTGGCTTCTGATCCCTAGAGCATCTCCGATTACCTTAAGGTGTTTTGAATTTCCAAAGCAATTTCAACATAAAATTAAAATTTAATTCATTTTAATTTGGCAAACATAAATAAAACATCAGCAGTGTTGCAAAACTGAACAAGAGGCTATTGCACCACTCAAAACGTAGTGAATGGAGGAAGATTCTAAGTTTTGATGGCATTTCTCCAGTTGATTACACTGTGTCTGTGTTTGGAAAGCAGCCTTCTGATTAAGTATCTTGATATTCCTGGGTCATCATTTGTAGAGATTCAGAGGCAAAATGTTGCATAAAGTTTTAAATGAGAAAGAAAACAGGTAGGAAATACAAAGGGGAAAGTGGTAAATTAGGTTTTTCTTGAGAACATTCCCTTACCTATAAAAGGTATCTTCTCAAAATTTTCTTTACACAGATGTATACATACAAGTGTGTGTGTGGATATGTGTGTGTAAAGCACCAACAGAAACCTGCTTTCTTAGTTTAAATTACACCTAAATATGTTTAATTTTAAATTAGGTCTTAAAAAGTTTCATTTTCTCCATTGTCTTAGCAAGTCTCCCTCACATAACATAATCAAAGCAAGCAGAAAACAACTTAATACAATCTCTTAATGCAAATTTCATCTATTATTTCCAGTTTTACTTTTTCCCTTGTACTTTCATATTAGTAAGAATAGCTATGGCAAGAATGAGCCTTCAGTAACCAGTCATTTATCATTCTTAAGTTCATGTCACTAAAAGTTTTCAGAAGCAGAAGGTTCACTATACTAGAAAAAAAATCAATAAGACTCTCTCATTTTGTATAGAAGATTCATATCTTTTTGCTTCAAGTGAGAACTTAACAAAGTCTGAGAACCTACCCTGTCACCCCACCATTGTCAGGGCTGAATAAATTTGTCATCCACATTACCAAATATACTTTTTAAAAAATTATTTATTTATTTATTTATTTATTTTTTGAGGGAGGAGAGAGTGAGTGCACACGATTTACTGATTCTGAGTTTCTGTTCTCTTAACTCAAAAATCAATATTTAAATAAAGATGTGTGCTTTTTTTTCTCCCCCTCTTTCTTTTTCCTTTCAGAATTGGAATTGGAATATTACATTTCTGAGATGTCCATAAGGCCTTGATGGGCTAAGTACTTGAATCACTTGGAAACTTTAAATTGTAACTTAGCTCTTGGTTCTCAGTGGGAAAAGAGGCCCAAGATAGTGGGTTATACTGATATAAGTGGAAATATTGACCCCAGAGAAGCAAAAAAAAAAAAAAAAAAATCAAGAAGAAACCTAAGGAATAAGACAAAAGGCTCTGTGGGTACTGCAGCGGGAACCTGGGCACTGGGTGGGCACTGCAGTGCTGGGTGTGACTGGATGTCAAAATGTGAAGGGTCTGAGGTTTTACCTTACTTGCAAACTAGAAAGTAAGCTTTGCTCTGAAGGGAGACATTATCATGATTATATTGTATAGTATACAAAAGTGCCCTCTGCTCCAGAGAGAGAGAGACACTATCCCTATCTTTCAAGAGGTGCTTTTTTTTTTTTTTATACAAACATCTTTGGAAAGATAATTCAGAAAAAAAGAAGCAGAAAGCCTCTGCTTTCAAAATTTGATGGAACTTGAGACACCAGTGGAGAGCTGTCTCCCAAAAGAGTATGTGCAGCATCTGAAAGAGATCACACTGGACAAAATCCTTTTCAGAGCTGCTCCCATATTTTCATTATATTTTCAGAAATGTAGATGTTTCATACATCTGCATATGATAGATATTTTCATTTTGTGTTAATGATCACATCATAAGAATACATGCATACATACATATGCATACATCTGTATCCACATGCATAGATTTCTTTCTCTGTGATATTCCTGCATTCAGCTCACTGTAGTTGAAAATCAAAATCAACTGAGAAAATTTATTCCCTCTTTGAATAATTGTTGAAGTTCAACACAGGCTCAGCCAGTCCAATTTAAGTACCTTGTTTAATTCTCTTTGATAAAGTTCTTTAAAAAAAGTTTATTAAGGAATGATTCATGGGTAAAAACAAAACAAAACAGAAAAATGCTGTACGTATTTAATGTATACAACTTAATGAGTTTAGAGTTAATGATACAGCAGTGAAGCCATCACCACCATCAATGCCATAAGTATATTTATCACCTCCTAAACTTTCCTTTTAGCTCTTTATTTTTATTATCATTTTTTTTCCTGTGTACACACCATAGTCTTATTTTTTATCATTATTTGTATGTGTGTGTGGTAAGAATGAGCTTTCCAGTTGGCACTAGTGGTAAAGAACCTTCTTGCCAAATCTGGAGATGTTTGATCCCTGGGTTGGGAAGATCCCCTGAAGAAAGGGCATGGCAACCCACTTTAGTATTCTTGCCTGGAGAATCCCATGGATAGAGGAACCAGGCAGACTATGGTCCACATGGAGAGTTGCAAAAAGTAGGACACAACCCAAGCAACTTAGAGTGCATGTATGTGGTTAGAACACTTACCATGAGCTCTATCTCCTAATAAATTTTAATTGTATAATATATTATCATTAGCTATGGAGACAATGCTGTGTAGTAGATCTCTGGAATTTATTTATCTTGTATAACTGAAGCTCTGAACCCTTTGACAATCACTTCTCCACCCCACCAGGAGCTCCCACCAGCCCCTGGTAACCACTATTCTAGTCTCTGCTTCTATGAATTTACTGTTTTAAATTACATACTTAAGATCGTATAGTATTTATTTTTCTGTGTCTGACATTTCGCTGAGCATATTGTCCTTCAGGTTCATCCATGGCTGTCACAAATGTCAGAATTTCCTTACATTTAAAGTTGAATAATATTACACTATATGCATATACAATATCTTTATTCTTTCATCTATCAGTACACATTTAGATTTTTTTGTTCATATTTTGGCTACTGTGAATAATGCTGCAATAAATATGGGAATGTAGTTATCACTATGAGATTCTGATTAAAATTCCTTTGGGTGAATGCCCAGAAGTGAGATCGCTAGAACTTAGGGTAGTTTTATTTTAATTTTTTGAGGAGCCACCATCCTGTTTCCTGTAATGGCTGCACTTAATTAAATTCCCACCAGTAACATAAAAGGGTTACTTTTTCTCTACTTTGTTATCAATGCTTATCTTTTGTTTAATAGATCATTAACATCCTACGAGGTGTGAGGCTATATCTCATTTGGTTTTGATCTGCATTTCTCTTATGATTAGTGATGATAAACAACTTTTCTTATTAACTGTTGGTGTAACCAGCCTATTTATGAATTTGTGTAAAGCTAAGGAGCCTCTTTCTAGACAAAGGTAATAATGTTACATACAATGTCAGAGATTACAGACTCCAAGAGTCACATCCACAGTTGCCTTCATCTCAACATTAATTTTTTGCAAGAAGAAAAAATACGTGTTAAATGTAGGAAAGGTTAGATTATTGGCATTTACTAAGAGTGTCATGTTTAAATTTAGGAATTTTCTATATAACAGGAAGATAGAAATATTTGTTTCACTCATATTCAGATATTTTTCTAAATAATAATTCATTTTCTGCCTTTGATCATAATGCTTTATTGGAGGTTCAAATTCTATCCTTGATGTTATAATTTGGAAACAGATTTACTTCATGTTAGTATTGAATTTGCTACGCACAGTTTAGGACAGGGATCACAGATTATCACAGCAATGATCAAGCAGATAAACTAAATAATAAAGCAGACTGACTGACATACAAAGAATAATCTTGCATGAGTAGAATAGTGTGTGGTAATACAGATAAGTGATAACAGCTTCAGTGCCAGGCGATAACAAAGAGTAGTGGGGACTGTGACAAGGCAGAGAGTGTATGAACGTGGGCACTCAAACCAGCTCTGGTAAACCACTGGCCACTGTAGATGCTGTCTCTGTGGTACAAGATATTCCTTTCATTTTTCAAAATAAGATGCAAACACTTGTTTTTTTGCATGAAATCTCCAATTTTACACATGTTTTTAAAGCATTTTAAACATAAAACAGTATATTAATTAAATGATGTCCATCCATTCATCATATTTGGCCCATAGCATTAAATAAATATTTCTTTTTGGGAGATTAAAATGAACATGCTGTTGTAAAGTAAAATAAATAAATAAAACCAAAAAAAAAATAAAAAAGAGAGAGAGACAGAAACAGAGAAAAAATAAAATGAACATGCTTTATCTCAGAATCTACTTTAATGGTATGATCTAAAAATCAATATATAAACATATAGAATATTCATCATCTTATCCCCTAATCATCCGTCACCTGCTAATTCCTGTATTGCTTGTCTTGGTGTTGTTTTAATTATATTACCAACCTCTACTTGCTATTCCTTATAAGCAGTTAAAAACTCAGTTGTTCATCCCCCAATCCCCCAGTTTCCTTGTTTGTTTATCTATACTTTCTCACTTGTCTTGAATTTTTAGTCTCAGGTTATTTCCCTGAAGGAGGGAGATGAAAAAGGAGAGAGAGAAGAGAGAAAGAGGAAAAAACTGAATAAAGCAAAAACTAGCAAAGATGTAATACTGAGGTACTTTGTCTTGGTGAATAAATCCCACGCTTTAAAATGTGAATATTTAAGCACTATGGATTATGGTTTTCCTGCTCAGGACCCACATGACATATCATAAACAACCCACCAATGACAGCATGATTATTGTCAAGCTTCATGGCTTCATAAATACTGTTTACGGAGCATCCACTGGGCATCAGTGTGCTTTTAGTATATGTCAGGATGAAGTAACCCTGTAGGCCCTTCATAGGAGAGTTGTTAGAATATATTTGGGAGTAGGGTGGACAGTAGCATCTTGATTGAAGCCTAAATGCCCACGAGGAGCCAAAATAGTCTAATGTCCACCTAAGTCATTTGCTTGCAGTACTCTGGTATGACTGCTGTGATCCATGACAGATGTTAACCAGTGAAGTAACCACCCAGCAGTGTATAGAAGCAATCCACAGCCACTGCTTCCATAGTCACCAGGTGACTTTGCCCCCAGAAAATCCATCCTCATAGAAACACTTTTGTCTTCACTTCAGATCTGGAAAAAAAAAAAAAAAGGCAAAATTCCAGCTCAAAGGGTTTTTCTTTACAAATAAGAGGTGACATCAGGGGTAAGAGATTAACATTTAAATCAAATGGCACCAGCTGCCTGTTTGTTTGACATTGCATTAACCCAACAACATGTAGGTGTAACTGACTGACTGTAATTCCCTGGTAGTAACCTGCAGTGGGCCTGGGCATGCCTGCTTTGCAAGGAGAGGCCTTAGCACTTCATAGATAATCACACTCCACTCTCAAGGCACCAGGAGGAAATCAGAAGAAAGACCAATTTAGGGAATCTGTGAAAGTTCTTTTGGGGATTGGTCATGCCCTGCTCTTCTTAAGTGTTTAAGTTTCTGTTGTCTAAAACCTTAACTATGAGAATTTATTATTCCTTGGTTAAGAATTTTACAATAGTCTTCAGTTCTTTAACTGGAAGGAACTTCACTGATTAGGTTAGATTTTCATCTCTGATCCTCTAGCATCTTCCTTCTTTGGCTTAAGCAATGGGGCTGAAAATTACATAAAGCATCCTAGTAACTTTTTTCTGTTATATTGAATGATCTGAAAATGGGTTGATTCAGTTTAAGTGTGAGTTGTAATTGATACTCAGTGAAAATCTCTAAATTGAAAACATAACTGAATGACATTAACTTCACATAATCTGCTTTCTCAAATTATTTTAGTCTTAGCTATAGTTACTTAGACATTATCAGGGTAAAAATGGTTCAGTATTTTCTCCCCACTTGTAGGGATGAAATTAACTGATTCTGTGCTAGTTTACAAAGCCTCCCTTGCACTGGACTTACTCAGCTTTCTCAAGGGGAAACTGAGAATTTCAAAGACAGGTAATATACAAACACTTGACTGAAATATGAAAAGCTTACATGAAACACGTATTTTAAAAAGGAAGCCAGTGGCAGGCAGGACTGATGGGAAGTGGTCTAAAGCAAAGAATTTGTTGTTATTATTCAGTCAGTCATGTCTGACTCCTTGTGACCCCTTGGACTGCAGCACAACAGGCCTCCCTGTCCTTCACCATCTCCCAGAGCTTGCTCAAACTCACGTCCATCGAGTCAATGATGCCATCCAACCATCTCATCCTCTGTCATCCTCTTCTCTTCCTGCCTTCAATTATCCCCAGCATCAGGGTCTTTTCTGAATAAGTCAGCTCTTCACATCAGGTGGCCAAAGTATAGAATAAAAAAAAAAGCAGATATTTATTCATCACTTAAAATATACCAGGCTTTATACTTTACACTAAATACATTATTGTGTTAACATTTTCAACATCAGTACACAATAACTATTGTCACATTCCTCTTCAGATGAGGAAATATCAGGTCCAGAGAGGTAAAGCAACGTGTTGAAGATCACATAGTAATTTGGTGTAAGGGCAGAAAACAGCCCTAATGTCCTAAGTTCTAAATCCCAAACTGTTTTACTTTATCCCTCAGCTATCAACAGTTACATATTTTTTAAAGATATATCTTTATCTCCACAGTTTTACTATGAAGAAGAGATAGTAAAACAAAATAATAATGTAGGTAAAATAAAGCTATTGACCTGGCAAGTCAGTGTCATATGGCTCCATTACACCTTCCAACACCAGGTTTTTGACTAATGTTGAACCAGATTTAGGTATTTATCTTGTCTCTCTCTTCTCCATCCCTCTCTGCACAAGGATAGCTTCCCTCTACTCCCCTTTAACTTTAAAATGTACTTGAACTTTATAAACAACACATTTTCAATCTAATCACTCAATAGAGGAATAATTTGACATAGATTGAAAAATACCAGAAGACAGTTTTATTTTGTTTTGGTTTTTGTTTACTACATAAAGTAAAATGAGACTGAGCTTTAACAGACTATTGGAGCAAAAATTAGTTTGTTTCATGTTTGTTCACTAGCATGCCTTAACTCTCTTCAATTGCTAACATATCTAGTCAAATTTATGGGGTTTTTTTGCGTTTATTTTTCACTTGAAACAGGGATAACTTCTATCCTTCTATCATAGCCTTCTATATTTCTTTTGTCTCAGACACAGAAATTGGCTTGAAAAGCACAGTTCCTGAAATAGAGCAGGCCTATCCATAATGCCCATTAATGTAGTATCCTTAGCCAGACAGCATCATTCATAACCCTGAGAGTTAGGCTGAGACAGTCCCATATCTGCAGCTTCAGCTCACCAATTTATGCAGCCAGAGCCAGTGACTTAGTCAGAAATCTCACAAGGAGCAGTGAACACACACTCACACACACAAAGAAAAAGAAATAGATGTAGATAGAAGTGCCCGTATAGTGAGAATCAGACCAGTGAAGATATAACCAACTTGAGAAATAAAAATCCAGGGAAACAATCAGGTCAGGTCATGACAGTGCTTCAAGGACAAGAGAGAAACAAAATATTTCATAAGATTTATGTAGGCAGTTCTTACAGGGCCTTTATTTCTTCACATCATTTGAACTCAGCATATACATTTAGAGGAAATTCTTGCCCAACTAAGAGTTTGTACAAAATGAGTACTTGATAAAATTCTTTCAAATTAATAAAGATATGTCACTGGCTAGTTAGCCTCTGAGAGACTTAAAACAGAGAGGGAGTGTTTCAGAGAGAAGCCTTAACTCATCTCTTAAGGAAAATATTTATTGAAAATTAACAGCTATAAATAATTATGCTTTCATTTGCTTTGTATCACAGTATGCTTAAATGTAGCACAATATGCTTGGAGCACAATGAATAATTAAGAAGGATATAAAAGTGAGGTCCTTCAATCTTGCCCTTCATCAGAAGAAACAAAACTGGACAGACTGGTTTCATACTGGGAAAGGAATATGTCAAATCTGTATATTATCACCTTGCTCATTTAACTAATATGCAGAGTACATCATTCACAATGAGTGATTAAGAAGGATTTGTTAAGGTACAAAAGAGATCAAGTGTGTCATGTTGAGATCCAGTAGCCATGTTTGGATGTGACAGTTGGACTATAAAGAAAGCTGAGTGCCAAAGAATTGATGCTTTTGAACTGTGGTGTTGGAGAAGACTCTTGAGAGTTCCTTGGACAGCAAGGAGATCAAACCAGTCAATCCTAAAGGAGATCAGTCCTGAATATTCACTGGAAGGACTGATGCTGAAGCTGAAACTCCAAGACTTTGGCAACCTAGTGAGAAAAACTGACTCACTGGAAAAGACCCTGATGCTGGGGAAAAATTGAAGGCAGGAGTAGAAGGGGACGACAGAGGATGAGATGATTAGGTGTCATCACCAACTTGATAGACATGAGTTGAGCACGCTCTGGGAGTTGGTGATGGACAGGGAGGCCTGGTATTTTACAGTCCATGGGGTTGCAAAGAGTCGGGCATGACTGAGCAACTGAACTGAACTGAAATGAAAAGAGATCAAATTGCCAACATCTTTTGGATCATAGAAAAATAAAGAGAATTCCAGTACTTATTTCTGCTTAATTGACTATGCTAAAGCCTTTGTGTGGATCACAGCAAACTATGGAAAATTCTTAATGGGATGGGAATAGCAGACCACCTTACCTGCCTCCTGAGAAATCTGTATGCTGGTCAAGAAGCAACAGCAAGAACTGGATATGGAACAACGAACTGGTTCCAAATTGGGAAAGGAGTACAGTAAGGCTGTTTATTGTCATCTTGCTTATTTAACGTATATGCAGAGTGCATCATGCAAAATGCCAGACTGGATGAAGCACAAGCTGGAATCAGGATTACAGGGAGAAATATCAATAACTTCAGATATGTAGATAATGCCACCCTTATGGCAGAAAGTGAAGAGAAACTAAAGAGTCTCTTGATGAAAGTGAAAGAGGAGAGTGAAAAAGTTGGCTTAAAGCTCAATATTCAAAAACTAAGATTATGGCATCCAGTTCCATCACTTCATGACAAATAGATGGGGAAACAATGGAAACAGTGACAGACTTTATTTTCTTGGGCTCCAAAATCATTGCAGACTGTGATTGCAGCCATCAAATTAAAAGACCCTTGCTCTTTGGAAGACAAGCTATGTCCAACATAGACAGCATATTAAAAAGCAGAGGCATCACTTTGCTGACAAAGGTCCTTACAGTCAAAGCTATGGTTTTTCCAGTCGTCATGTGTGGATGTGAGAGTTGGACCATAAAGAAAGCTGAGCACTGAAGAAATGCTGCTTTTGAACTGTGGTGTTGGAGAACACTCTTGAGAGTTCCTTGCACTGCAAGGAGATCCAACCTATCCATCCTAAACGAAATCAGTCCTAAATATTCATTGGAAGGACTGATGCTGAAGCTGAAGTTCCAATATTTTGGCCACCTGATGTGAAGAACTAACTCATTGGAAAAAACTCTGATGCTGGGAAAGATTGAAGGCAGGAGGAGAAGGCAATGACAGAGGATTAGATGGTTGGATGGCATCACTGACTCGATGCACAAGCGTTTGAGTAGGCTCTGGGAGTTGGTGATGGAGAGAGAGGCCTGGTATGCTGCAGTCCATAGGGTTGCAATGAGTTAGACATGACTGAGCAACTGAACTGAACTGAAAAGTGGGGGCGCAGCTGTAGAAATCTTAATTACAACTGACTAAACATCTTCTACCATCTTTAGAGAAGACTCTCAACCCCCTCTACTGATTCTTGACGTTCTGGTCTCTTGATATATATAAACTTAAGTCTTTAGATGAAAATGGTCTGACAGAAGCTGAGCAAAAGAAAAACAGACACATTTAACCTTATTTTGGTGAAAGTTTTGACTCTCAAGTATGATACAAATAATATCTATAAAGTTTCCAAAAATTAAAGATATAAACCTACAACAAAAATTGTTTACTTGCAATGCAATGAGATCAGACCATCTTAGATTTCTTACCTGCAACAGAAAGGAGGAAAACAACAAAACAGTGTCTACACTAGAGGAAGAGAAGTGAGATTGATAGCTAGATATAGTAATATTCCATTAAGGGAGACAATCAATGAATTTTTCATTTAATGGCTCATGAAATTTATCTGGGGAGAAATGAAGAACGCATTTGAAAAGAACAAAAAGTAATTCCAAAAAGAGAATGAAATGGTATATAGAGAATAGTGAAATTCAATTGAAGAATGATGGAAGGAAAAGATGGAGATAGTAAGTGAAAAATTTTCTAAGGGTTTCGTTATTTTTTCAGGGTTGACATAGATAGAAAAACACATCTGCCAAGAGATAATTATGAAAAATTTAAAGGAAGTCAATAGAATAATTTTCAATAATGTATAATTTCAAAACTACTAGGTAGTAAAAAGGAATCAATCAAAAGTTTTTTTTTAATCCAGAAAGACTCTTAAATAGGAAAAAGAAAAGAAATAGTAAAAATGGATGGTTTTAAATAAATAGTAAAAAATAAATTTATTTAGATTAAATTTCCCCATAAAATTCCTCCATGGTTTTAAAGAAATGTATCTACATTATTTTCTTAAGACACACTACAAATAAAATGATACAAGAGTAAATAAAGACATGCAAAATCACAACAGGAAAATATATCAGTGGTACATAAGTGAGATAACTTAGAATCATAAAGGAAAACAATAAATAGGAAAAAAAACAATAAATAGGATAACATACATTATTTTATATCAGTTAGAAGTTGTATTAGCTAAGCAATTTAATGGTAGTTCCATTTAGCCCTTATGAACAGTCCTGTAAAACTGATACTATTATTATCTCATTTTGCGGACTCACCTGTGAAAACCGGAGTCTCAGAGAGTTTAACAAATTTATCCAAGATCACATAACTGGTGAATGATAGAGTCAAAACTCTGTGATTCTGAAGTTTATATAATTAATTGTTGACTTACATTTTATTTAAAGGTAAAACTTAGAATCCTCTAAAAATATTTTACTATTAAGTTATTGCTTATTCTGGTGGTGACTAGGCAGGGAATAGACTGTCACCCATCTTCGACCTAGATGCTGATAGCATCTGAGCATGGGGATTTGGTCCCTTGTGGAGCACAGGTCTGCCACGCGCTGGGTGTCATGCCAAAGAGAAGGCGCTGTTGCCTTCCTGTCCCTGGTAAGGTGTGGCACATAGAGCCTGCCAGTGGTGGAGGTAGGAAGAGAACCCAGATGCTGCTGGGTCACAGAAATGCTGCATACATAACCATAGAGCTGGCCCTGGATGCCTCTGCATTTCCTCACTTATCCTACTAATATCCCCGTTGGTGGAGCGAGTGTGACATTAAATAACAAATGAAAATCACCATGAAGGAAGGAAAGAAAAAAAAAAAGATAGACTGGAAGAAGGAAAATTTTATGTATTTAGTTCCTTTCACAGCACTTTTTGCCAGGTTTTGAACAAGGGTTCTCTCAATTTAATTTTGTGCAGGTCCTCACAAATTATGTAGATGACCCTACTTCAAACATATATTAAACATATTAATATATGTTATTATGAGTGCATATTATAGTTTTAAGGATAACAAATGGAAAAGTGCCAAAGATCTGCAAAAATTCATTTGAGAAAAATGTGCTTATCGTCAACAAACAAAAGAACTTATTGATGAAGGTGAAAGAGGAGAGTGAAAAAGGTGGCTTGAAACTCAACATTCAAAACACTAAGATCATGGCATCTGGTCCCATCACTTCATGGCAAATAGAAGAGGAAAAAGTAGAAGCAGTGACATGTTTTGTTTTCTTGGGCTCGAAAATCACTGCAGTTGGTGACTTCAACCATGAAATTAAAAGACACTTGCTCCTTGGAAGGAAAGGTATGACAAACCTAGACAGCATATTAAAAAGCAGAACTATCAATTTGCCAACAAAAATCCATATAGTTAAAGCTATGGTTTTTGCAGTAGTCATGTATAGATGTAAGAGATGAACCATAAAGAAGGCTGAGTGCTGAAGAACTGACACTTTCAAATTGAGGTGTTGGAGAAGACTTGAGAGTCCCTTGGACTGCAAGAAGATCAAACCAGTCAGTCCTAAAGGAAATCAGTCCTGAATGTTCATTGGAAGGACTGATGCTGAAGCTGAAGCTCCAGTAATTTGGCCACCTGATGCAAAGAGCTGATACATTGGGAAAGACCCTGATGCTGGGAAAAATTGAAGGCAAAAGGAAAGGGAGTGGCAGAGGATGAGAGAGATAGCATCCCCAACTCAATGGACATGAATTTGAACAAAGTTTGGGAGAGTGTGGAGGACAGTCTTCTGCACAGCCTGGCATTCTGGCATATCCATGAGGTTGCAAAGAGTCATATGTGCCTTAGCAACTGAACATCTATAGCAATCAAAGAGAGGAAATGTGAAGTATAAGGAATATAAGAAGTGATGAACTGGAGTGATGATGGAGCTGAAATCAAGTGACTTTGTGACCCATTAGCAAAGAGGAGAGAGAAGAATCTGAGAGGACTCACAACTTTCCAACTCTGATAAGTCAGAACAAAAATTATTATAGGAAGAATGTGAAGATGATGATCTGACTTTGGGGTGTGATGGGTTGGAGATGCCGAGGAAAATTTTGGATTCAGTTGATCAGTTGCTTATGTCCGGAACTAAATTGAGAGTTTTGGATTAAAGATGTATGTTTGAGACTCTTCACCATAGAGGAAGTAACTGGGACTATAAGAGGTGATCACTCAGATTTAAGTTTAAGAGAACAAAATTTGAATATTGTAATAATATGTGTTATCATTAACTAATATATATGAAGCTATGTGTCAACAACTATACTAAGTGAATTTCTACATTTAATCTATTTTACCTTGTCTCTATTTCACTGGCCACTGTTAATACTTTTACCATGATAACAGAACCTGGACATTACTTATTTGCCTTATTGGAAGCACCTAAAGTAAACAATATTGATAGCATAGTGGCAAGTATATTTTTTGGTGTATTATAAAAATAGCACTGCTTGAATGCAGGCAGATGAAAGCTATTCATAAATGTCCCAACTTAAGCTGATTCTGATAACTCCAAAGTGATTCATTCCATGTGTCTGCTTAGACCTGATATTGATAGCTGGAAAAATAGCCAGGCCTATTTTCCCCTGTGTTCTTAATTGAAATCCATATAGACATGAAGCCAAAATCAGTCATGATAACATGACAGGGCAATAATTAATAGAGGTTTTCTTCTTCTTTTTTTTTCTTTTTCTTTTCGATATGGCCATCTTCCATCCCTTCCTTCCCCAAACTTGTCAGTTTTCAAGGAAACTCACAGCAATCATGGCTTGCTTCTAAGCCATAATAATGAAACCTTATTTGTGAATATAAGCTATTGATCACTGTATGTAATGAAAAGATCTCTTCTTAGGAAAAATCTGGGAACATTTTGCAAGGAAAAATAGCAATCCAAACCTCTGTCTCTCTAAATCCATCAGCATGGTGTCTGGGCACAAATATCACTGTCTTTCTTCTGTAGTCTCACCTAGTTCTTTGGATATTAATCGAGCATTGCAAGGAGCCAGGAGATTTCCACTCCTTGTGGATAAGGCATAAATGTCCCAGGCAGACCTGGATTAGTAAACTATGAGTAGTAAAAAGCCCTGCATAACAAATGCCTTCTCTGATTCTTGTAAGGAACATTCCTAATGATGTGTTGGTTTGCACCATAGGGAGGAAAGGAGATTTAAGGTTCTATCTAAAACTGAAAGCAGAAGGCTTTAATCAGTATGTACTTGGCAGCTTGGCTCACTCTCTTGAACACTTTAATTACGTCTATGGGAAAAAAAAATCCATCTGCATATTCAAATTTTATGCTAGAATCAAACAGCACATGAAAGAGGGCATTAGATTAAAGGGCAAAATTTTAGAAAGTAGGTGAAATAATATGTTGTTGCTTTTTTGGATTGAATTCACATTTTTTGCTTTCACTTGGTTATTTACTACTTTGCGACCATGGATTATCAGAAAATATTGATTGATTGATCAGGTTATAATATTAATAAATTCTATCATATATTCAGCAACTCATCACATACTTTGCTTTCTCTGGTTCCTGTTTAGTATAGTTGCTAAATTGAGGAGAATAAAGAAAATATTCTTTTTCAAATTTCTATGCAGTTTGAGAAAGCAATTTGTGACTGATAATTCACTATTGAGGAAGTCCACTACAACTGAACAATTCTGATGTCCTTGAAAATTTCATTTGAATGAACACTACGGGGATTTTGAAATAAGCAAAACCACTAAAGATAATTGGTGAATAAAAGTATTACATAGGAAGGCTTAGAAGCAGGTACTGCAAATTAATTCCATTTATTTCTAAACCAAGGTCACATTTTATGCTTGGAAATTGATTTAAAAAGTGGTTGTTGGATAGGTTAGAATAAGCCCCTAAGCTTTAATCCTTTCATTCTGTTGGTTTTTATAAGTCAGTCTGATAGCCACAGGGCAGGCACCCACATTTTTATAATGATTTATGACAGCACCAACAATAGTGATAATAAAATAGCTAACATGTGCTAAGTACTTAACCTATCATAATTTTTTCAGCAACCCTCTAAGGCAGGTACTATTATCATCTGCAGAAAGAATGTAATTTTCTCAAGGTTTCAGAGATGTTTAGTAAATATATCAACTAATTTCTATTATGCTAGCTAGCAATTAAAAATAAGACATCTTGATAAATTAAATAAGAGGTTATATGTTAGAAGGATAATTGGACTCGGGAGTGGATAGGAGTTCTTCTAAGGAGCCAAGAAGCAGGAACCACATCAGTTAGTATCTGGTCAGGGTCATTTTACACAAAAGAAAAAAAAGGGGGGGAATTTCTAATTGTCATACATCTGCCCCACATCTGTTCTTGGATGGGAGGAAAAGAGATCTTGAGCCAAAAACTCTTGGAACAGGAACCAGGTGTCTGGATTTACCATCCTGCCAAAAGAGGCAAATATACAAAGAAGACATATTTATTAAAAAAAGATCAGGCCATTCTTAGAAAAGGGGGAATGAGCACTATGTGGCCACACCTGATAATGCTTCCCATGATGGTGGGCCACATTTGATCCCTTTGCTTAAGTACTTCCAGAATTTATATGACAGTCCCATTTGTAGCTCAAAGGTAAATGCTACCATCATTATATCACTAAAAATTACATCATCTGCCATAAAAAAATTAGGAAGTTTTTCTCAGAATAGAAAATGTATTTTAAGCTTTAACTCTCTGAAAACATTTACTTCCTTGAAGAATGCAAATGACTGTATCCTCATTTATATCATGGGCCATTTACTGTTTCATCATAGACCTGGAAGAATCTGAGTGTCTGAATTGGTCCATAGACCAGTCTTTGGGAACCACTGCAGGTTGAGACACTGGAGTTGCTGAGACAGCATGTGATGCAGGAAATGTGGGTTCGATCCCTGAGTCATCCCCTGGAGAGGGGCATGGCAAACCACTCCAGTATTCTTGCCATAAAAATCCCATAGACAGAGGAGCCTGGCAGGCTGCAGTCCATAGGGTCACAAAGAGTTGTACGTGACTGAAGCTAGAAGAGAGTAAGCATACAGGCAAAGGTGCTTTGCATTTTCAAGTACGTGCATTGCATTAAAAATGCCAACGTGATACAAGACAGTTTGCTTTATCTGTTACACTCCATTTTTCAATTCTTTCCTCACAATCATATTAATATGGAACATATACATGACATACTCCAGAGTATTATGTCTTCCCTTCTCATGTTTTCAAATTTGACACTAATTACCTCTTCAATGCCTGATGTAGGACTGTTTGCTAAAGTAGGAAATCAGGAAAATTATTTTGATAAAATCTGTTTTGTTTTTTTTAATTTATTTTTTCTTAGTTGAACATAAATGTGCCTCAAACATTCCATAAGCTGTAATTTGAGAGACTGCCAGAAGGATTCTTCTTTTATCCCAGACTGACAGTCTGGGCTGATTCTGCCTCTCTTAAGCATGGTTTCATTCCACAATGCTGTGTATATGCAGCACTTGTAACGCTCTTCTACCACCCATTCATTCCCAGTTTCAAAGCATATGCGATGCTTAGAAGCCACATTACATTTCCAATTGTAATTTAAACATGAACAAGCTGGATATTGACTTGATCATTCCAAATCATCAGAGACCATCAAATAGTGATGGATTTTAAGAAGCATCTTCTTGAAAATACAAAATTTCAATGCTATTAAGATGAAAACATAGGGAAGAGTGGAAGCAATATTTGTCATTCTGTCCAGTCAAAGTAGCAGTTCTTGTAAGAATATGAAATTTTTATATCCCAGCAAGAGACCGAAATCAGAGTAAGACTATGAAACTAATCATAATGATATATTAATAAATATCAAGCTGTCATTCTCAAAGATATGGTTCCTTCAGGAGGAGGCTTTTGCTTATTTGGACAAATGAAGCAATGCTATGAATTTAAATATATCTCCTTACAAAATAAAGTAGGTAGCAGAGCTGGTCCTGGGCAGGAGGCCTGGAAATTTATTAGTTCTGCTGCTGCTCCTCGCCAGCCTTCTGTCAGAGGCTTGCACCTCACTGACAGGTGTTCAAAGTTACGCTCAAATCACAGCTGCCCTGTCAATGCACAAGCTAAAGTGAGGAAACACAGACTTTGTGTAACTCTTTGCCCTCAGGCTCTTGTAACTAGAAAAGAAAACTGATCAGGAGGTACAACCTAGTTTCCAGAAGTCTATTAAGCAGAATTTAATTGGCCTGGCAGGATGGTTGGCTTTTCTTTCCCTCCTGAAATGTTGTGTTACCTTAGCTTCCAGTAGCTTCCAACATCACTTAGTTTCTCCCTTCCTCTCTTTATATCACCTTCCTTTTGTGTGTATCTGTGTTCAAATTCCCCCTTTTCATAAGAACACTGGCTGTAGTATAATAGATTATGGCTCACTCTAATGACCTTATTTAACTTGATTATCCTATTAAGACTCTATTTGCAAAAAAGGTCACATACTGAGAAACTGAGGATTTAGGATTTAAACATATCTTTTTATTGGAGGGACACAATTCAACCCTGAATATCAAGTCACCAGAGTTTGAGGACATAATACACAATTCTTTTAACAAAGTGCATTCTTTGTGGTCAATGATTAAATTTAGACAATATACAATCTTAATTCTGACTTTGCATCATACAAATCAGGGATCTGGACAATCTATGGCCTGCAGGACCAATATGGACTGCACCTTGCTTTTGTAAATAAAGTTTGGTTTTTTTTTTTGTAATACAGCAATGCTCACTTGCTTGTTTGTCTGTGGCTGTTTTCACTTTGCAACAGCAGAGTTGAGTTGTTGCAACAGAAACTCAGTGATCTGTAAAGCATAAAATCGTTTTTCCTTCAAAGAAGTTTGCAGACCCCTGATTCAAATAATAACTCTCTCTGATTGAATGTTTGCTTTGCCATGTACCAGCTCTGTGCTCTATGTTTTATATACCATACGTCATTTATCTTGGCATATTCCTTTTTTTTAAATAAATGAGGATACCAACCACTAAACAGTGTAAAATATTTGCCCAAGATCATATAGCTGGTAAGAATGGGACTGGAGTTTGAATCCTTATACATTCCAACTACTCACTTTTTTTTTTCCGTGAAATTATTTTTCCACAGTAGTAAGTTCCTTGTCATCTATGGTATAAAAAGAAAAAAAAATATTAATAGTTGGTCTTTATCCTTGGCTCCTGGCACCTTTAGAGCTCCTGAAACCCTTGGAATTTCTTCAGGGATAAGATGCTCAAAATGTGCTTTCTTCTAATAAAGTGACTTTTGGTGGGTTCTTAGAAAGCTTCAGGATGAGGGCTGGCCACCAGGAAGAACAACACTTAGTCTGAGGCTTGAACTTTCAGCCACAGCCCATAGCCTCTGAGAGGGGAGAGAAACTAGAGACTGAGTTAATCACCAGTGATCACAATCATGCCTATGTAATGAAACCTCCATTAAAGACTCTCAAATGACAACATTTAACATGCTTATGAGTTGGCAAATACATCCACCTTTCTGAACAGTGACACATCCCAAATGCAGGGGAGAGATGTTTCTGAACTCAAGACCCTCTGTTCTTCCTCTTATATACCTCTTAACCTGGATGTTCATTTTTATCAGCTATAATAAATTGTAATATTTAAGTATAGCATTTTCCTGACTTTTATGAGTCATTTTAGCAAATTATTGAACCGGAGGTGGTATCTCTGGTTTTGTAGCCAAGTAGAACAGAAGTGTGGGTAAACTTAGGACTTAAGCTTGCAACTGGTGCCTGAAGTGACGACATTTTTATGGGACTGGACTCTTAAGCCTGTGGGATCCAATGGGAAATCTGTGTAGTTAGTGTCAGAATTAAGTTGCATTGTATGACACCCCATTGATTTGAAGAATTGGAAAATTGGTTGGTGTGAGGGAACAAAAACCTCTCTTCATCTGAAATAAAATATCACACCTAACCATACTTATTTGCCCTTTATACTCTGCAACTGTTTTAAATATTTTGAGATATACCCAATTGTGTAATTTCCTTTTGTTTTTATTAGAAACATCGATGATATGTTCTGAGCATCTCATCTCCTATGAGATGATATGAAAATAAAGTCCTCTCTGGGTGAGTGTATAAATCCAAACATGTAGCTTATACCAAAAAAAAAAAAAAAAACCCTCAGAAGGCAGTTATTCAATCAGTAACTTGTCTGTCACACTACAGTGAAGGATAATCAGTTATGAGAACTTATGAAATATCTTATCCATAAATATAAACTGAAGTACTTTAAAATATATATTCCTTTATTTAACAAAGACTAAATATGCCAGCTACATTTTTAGGTCCTGAATAACCAAAGACAAATGCAACTTAGAGTGTCCTTCCAGAATTCAGAGTCCATTTGGAGATACAGAGATAGAGAAGCTAGTTATAAAATAATGGGATGGGAGATGTAACATAGTCTTATTTAAAGAGCCTTCGGCATATAAAGAGAAAAGCTAAATGAGTTTTCCTTGCAAGGAAATGTAATGAACTTTTTATACGTAAATACACTCTCTCTTCCTGACAGGTAGCAACAAAAGTGACCGACTACAAACACCTAAATTCCAAAGACCTGAAAAATGTAAAGTTGGAGATACGAGTGTAATTATAACTCTAATTAGTGACCTAAATACCAAATCACTCCCTGAATGAGCCCATAATCACTCAAAGTTCCATTTTACGCATTCAAATTCACAGGCAGTAACACCGGGTACTATTTGGTTGGTGAATGAATGCTTCTATTTTGTGATTTGGTTTTCTTTTTTCCAGGTTTATTGAGATATAATTGACATAACATTGTGTAAGTTTATGATATATGAAGTACAAAAATTCCATTTATTTGATTAAAAAATACACAACATGAAATATCAGAGTGAAATAAAAACATTTTAGAAAAGAAATTAATAGAAACTTGAATAACACTAGTCTTTAAAAGTTTTAAATTAGGACATATGTATTAGATTATTCTTTTTTTTTTCTAAATTTATTCATACCTAAGGGGTTCTTTATATTGTTGAACTGAGCTTTGTATAACTGTTAATAATTTGAAAAAGTTATGTTGATTTATAATTTAAAAAATTAATAGAGGGATAAAGAAAAATACACTGATATATTTTTATATGAATTAAGTTTTAGAAATACTATATAACCCCCTTTAGGTGACCTGTGACACCGTAGATATGCACATATATAATATAACATAATATTAATCACTTTAATATCTGGTGTGTTGTTTTGGGGACAAAAAACTATTTCTCTCTCATGAGTTGCCTCTACAGGGATGAAGTCACCACTGCAGTTGCTAATCTTCAACAGACCCTGAAAGGAGTTCAGGGCTGAGGTCAGGGAAGAGGCTTTCTGTCATCTGGGAAAAATTAGCAGAACAGGACTTTTTAACAGAGACCCTCTGTTCATGTGATTGGCAGCAACCATCTGCCAAAATGTGTGCATGATTGTAATTGTGCCACTTCACTAAAATCACATATATAGTGACCTTTCCCTACCTCTTTGGAGGAGTTCCTGAGAGCTATCTGACAGTCCTCATTTTGCCCCCATAAAAATTAACTCACAACTCAACTTTCACGCTGCTTTTATTTATTTATTTATGTTGACAGTTTTTATAAGGTATCTGCAGTGGGGAAGTAAATAAAACCCAGCTCAGTTCAGTTCAGTAGCTCAGTCTAGCCTGACTCTTTGTGACCCCATGGACTGCAGCACTCCAGGCCTCCCTGTTCCATCACCAACTCCCAGAGCTTACTCAAACTCATGTTCATCGAGTCCTTGATGCCATTCAGCAATCTCACCCTCTGTCGTCCCCTTTTCCTCCCGCCTTCAATCTTTCCCAGCATCAGGGTCTTTCCCAATGAATCAATTCATTGCATCAGGTGGCCAGGAGTTTCAGCTTCAGCATCAGTCCCTCCAATGAATATTTAGGACTGATTTCCTTTAGGATGGACTAGTTGGATCTTCTTGCAGTCCAGGGGATTCTCAAGTGTCTTCTCCAACACCACAGTTCAAAAGCATCATTTTGTTGGTGCTCAACTTTCTTTATAGTCCAACTCTCACATCCATACATGGCTACTGGAAAAACAATAGCTTTGACTGTAAGTACTGTTGTTGGCAAAGTAACATCTCTGCTTTTTAATATGCTGTCTAGGTTGGTCATGACTTGCCTTCCAAGGAGCAAGTATCTTTTAATTTTATGGCTGCAGAAACCATCTGCACTGATTTTGAAGTAAAAAATAAATAAATAAATTCTCTCATTCGTTCCATTGTTTCCCCGTCTATCTGCCATGAAGTGATGGTACCAGAATCCCTGATCTTGATTTTCTGAATATTGAGTTTTTAAGCCAACTTTTTCACTCTCCTCTTTCACTTTCATCAAGTGGCTTTTCAGTTCCTCTTTACTCTCTGCCATAAGGGTGGTGTCATCTGCATATCTGAGGTTATTGATATTTCTCCTGGCAATCTTGATTCCAGCTTGTGCTTCATCCAGCCCAGCATTTCTCACGATGGAGTCTGCGTACAAGTTAAGAAAGCAGGGTGACAATATACAGCCTTAACGTACTCCTTTCCCAATTTGGAACCAGTCTATTGTCCCATGTCCAATTCTAGCTGTTGCTTCTTGAGCTACATAAAGATTTCTCAAGAAGGTCAGGTGGTCTGGCATTCTCATCTCTTGAAAAATTTTCCACAGTTTGTTGTGATCCACACAGTCAAAGTCTTTGGTACAGTCAGTAAAGCAGAAGTAGATGTTTTTCTGGAACTCTCTTGCTTGTTTGATGATCCAACGGATGTTGGCAACTTGATCTCTGGTTCCTCTGCCTTTTCTAAAACCAGCTTGAACATCTGAAGTCCATGGTTCATGTACTGTTGAAGCCTGACTTGGAGAATTTTGAGCATTATTTTGCTAGTGTGTGAGATGAGTGCAACTGTGCGGTAGTTTGAAAATTCTTTGGCATTGCCTTTCTTTGGGATTGCAATGAAAACTGACCTTTACCAGTCCTTTTGGCACTGCTGAGTTTTCCAAATGTGCTGGCATACACATTGAATGCAGCACTTTAACAGCATCATCTTTTAGGATTTGAAATAGCTCAAGTGGCATTCCATCACCTCTACTAGCTTTGTCTGTAATGATGCTTCCTAAGGTCCACTTGACTTTGCACTCTAGATGTTTGGCTCTAGATGAGTGATCACACCATTATCTGAGTCATGAAGATCTGTTTTGTACAGTTCTTCTGTGTATTCTTGCCACATTCTTAATATCTTCTATTTCAGTTAGGTCCATACCATTTCTGTCCATAATTGTGCCAATCTTTACATGAAATATTCCCTTGGTATCTCTGTTTTTATTGAAGAGATCTCTAGCCTTTCCCATTCTGTTGTTGTCCTCTATTTCTTTGCATTGATCACTGAGGAAGACTTTCTTATCTCTACTTGCTATTCTTTGGAATTCTGCATTCAAATATTTATATCTTTCCTTTTCTCCTTTTCCTAAAACCAGTTCATAGATCCCTTTTCAGTTGGTACCTTAGTAACCACACATTTCCAATGAAGGAGAAAGATGAAATATGTCATCTTGGTTTACAAATGAAAAAAGCAAAGAAAACAAAAAATATACAGAAAGATAACCAACTGGTCCAAAGTTATAAAGAAAAGAATGACAGAGTTAGAATTCTCCTCAAGCTCCCCTGGCATAAACTCTCCTGTGCAGCAGTTTAATCATTCAAAAACAGTAGTCAGGAAAGAGAGAGACAATACATATAACCCTATACTGATTATATATATATATAAACAGATGTCTGATGATAAATTTAGTAGTGCTGTTTTTTGTTTGTTTGTTTTTTTAATAGCACACATGTGTTTGAGTTTGGTTTTGTGTGTTTACTTTTGTTTCATTTTAAATATTTTAAATATCACAGTAGATTTTAAAATATACCCTCAAAAGGAAGCTTTTTCAAACAATCAATTTCCAGATCTATGTCTCATCAAAATTAAAACAATTTGGTTTTGAGACTTCCCTGGTGGTGTGCAGTGTTTAGGACTCTGTGCTCCCAATGCAGGGATCACAGGTTTCATTACTGGCCAGGAAGCTAAGATCTCACATGCTGCGTGGTGTGACCAATACACCCACACACACTTGTGTCAGTAATCTCCTCCACACACACAATGGAAACAATGACAGACTTTATTTTCTTGTGCTCAAAAATTACTGCAGATTATGACTGTAGCCATCAAATTAAAAGACACCTGCTTCTTGGAAGAAAAGCTATGACCAACCTAGACTGGATTAAAAAACAGAGACATTATTTTGCTGACAAAGGTCTGTATAGTCAAAGCTATGGTTTTTCCAGTAGTCATGCATGGATGAGAGTTGGACCATAAAGAAAGCTGAGCACCTAGAGTTAATGCTTTTGAACTGTGGTGTTAGAGAAGACTCTTGCGAGTCCTTTGAACTGCAAGGAGACCCAACCAGTCCCTCCTAAAGGAAATCAGTCTTAAACAGTCATTGGAAGGACTGATGTTCAAGTTGAAGCTCCAATACTTTGGCCACCTGATGCAAAGAACTGACTCATTGGAACAAACTATGATGCTGGGAAAGACTGAAGGCAGGAGGAGAGGGGATGACAGAGGATGAGTTGGTTGGATGGCATCACCGACTTGATGGACAAGAGTTTAAGAAAGATCTGGGAGTTGGTGATGGACAGGGAAGCCTGGCATGCTGCAGTCCATGGGGTTGCAATAAGTCTGACATGACTGAGTTTGCAATATACGTTTTCCAGGAGCCAGGTAAGGTGGTCTAATATTTCCATCTCTTCAAGAATTCTCCACAGTTTGTTGTGATTCCCACCGTAAAAGGCTTTAGCATAGTCAATAAAACTTAAGTAGATATTTTTCTGAAATTCCCTTGTTTTTTCTATTATCCAGTGTTTGTTGACAATTTGGTCTCCACATATTGATAAAGTCTAACTTGAAGGATTTTAAGCTTTATTTTGCTAGCAATTGTACCATGCTAGCACCTTGACCATTCTTTGGCATTGGCATTCTTTGTGATTAAAATGAAAACTGACCTTTTCCAGTCCTGTGGCTACTGTTGAGTTTTCCAAACTTATATTTAGTGCATCATTGAAACAGCATCATCCTTTAGGGTTTGAAATAGCTCAGCTGGAATTTCATCACCTCCAGTAACATTGTTCACAGTAATAATTTCTTTGGCTCACTTGACTTTATGTCACTTTGATTACCAACCAAAAGAACCAAGAAGAAGAAGGGAAATTTCCCCTCCCCTACTCTAGGTTTCATAGTGGTTTGAATCTAGGTTTTTTGTTTTATTTCATTATCACTGCATCCAATAAATGACATCATTTTTTTTCTCCAAAAACATATTTGAATTTTGTAGCTTTCAATGTTCATGACATGAACTTTAGGAAGTATCTCATTAGATGTTTTCATTAAAGTACAATTTAAAAAGCAATGTGCCCTCTTCCCCTAAAAAAAGTGGTGTACATCTTTTTTTTAAATTATTTACTTCTACAGATTTAGAGTTCTATAATAAATTTACCTAATTTATTTATAAAAATTATTTCTATATATGCCATATATTACTATAGCCCAACATAATTACCAAAAGAAGCTATCAACCTTATTACAGAATCTTTTAGAAAACAAATGATCAACAGAAATTGATGTATTTATTATCTTTTCTTACATTATTTGTAGCTCTACTAAGGATTTTCTAAAAAAACAAAATGTTGGTACTCTGCTTTTGCATAATTTCTCAGAACTCAATTGTATTATAAGTTGTTCTTTTTCTGCATACTTTTTCTTTTTATAGGCAAAGATTGTTGAAATATAGAGTTCAAGAAAAGTTTATAATTTAAACACTCCACAGAAGTATTAAATATTACTAAATATGACATATTTATGTGAAAGTCTGTACATTTGAGCATAAAATCAGTATATATTTTAGTTATTAGCATCTCTTTATGGGAGTAAAGTAAAAGGTGGGTCATCCAGCAGAGAGAGCCTGCTTACAATTCTCAGACATTTTCTCCATCTTTAATGGCTGATTTCTTACAATCTCCTGTTCTAAAATGACAAAGTTTCCTTGTGGTAATCCTCCTTTCTAAATGTATATAGATACAACTAGCAAATTACACAGAGATATAAGTGGAAATGATAACATTTCATTTGGTGCATTTAGAGAGGGTAATCACACCAAATAATTATATATACACTGTGCTGTAATTTAGAATGAGCAATGTGCAAAATTCAGGAACTAGAGTAGCTGTGACTAAAGATGTCATAGATTTCATAGAGGATGTGACATTTTACCTTTGCAAATTCTCAGCCTTTACTCTGATTAGGATTTTCAATCATTTCTAATACAAATTTGTTAAGATATTGCATTTTTTGTTTAATGGAGAACTACACCAGCAAAAAGAAGTGAGAGATATCTGGATGGGGCAGGGGACTTGCAAAGCAGATCCACCAAATCTCTGCCAGGCCATTGGAAGCTCTGGATCACTCACTACCTGTGTTGACTGAAAATAATGCACAACCTAAAACTTCAGAATTATTTTTAATTAGTGGACAAAACTGAGAACTAAAGCTCTAGAAGCAGTCTCTCAGATAGCTCTGAGAAGTAAGAAAGGAGCAAAGATCCATAAGATTTTTTTGCAACAAATATGAAGTAATTAGAGCACCAAAGATTACTGTTAGTTTAAAAACAAACAAACAAACAAAAACAGATTATCTTAAGGTATTTAGTGTTTATCTGTATATGGGAAGATGCAAAAGTCTGAGCTCATTGCAATCATTCCTTTTGATGTCAAAAGCTCAGCCTCTGTATACTGGTGCTGAATTGATTCTCAGAGACAGAGTTTGGTGTAAAATAGAAAAGAATAACTTTATTACTTTGCCCGGCAGGCTCCTGCTTTTGAAAACTATGTGTCCAAACAAGGGAAGTTTGGTATGGAGTTTCATGGCAACAATTCAAGGGTGAGTTTACCAGTAAGATGAGCATGTGTGTAGGGCCTCCACTCCCCTAATTTGGTCTCAGGTAATCTTGATGAGCTTCTCGGGTTCCTTTAGCGTTGCCTCAGGAGGCCATTCTCTGGTGTGAAGAATGCTGACCTCTTAAAAAAGCTTAAAGACATTTCTGTGTGCATCCCTCATGGTGGAACCAGGACCATGCCCCAAAGTCGTGCTGTTGTTTTCTGGTGGCACCTCCCTTGTCTTTGTTCCTGTTGTGTCTGACATTTTGAGACCCATGGACTGCAGCATGCAGGCTTTCCTGTCTTCACCATGTCCCAGAGTTTGCTCAAACTCATGTCCCAGGGTAGCAGCTCTTGAATCTGCCCTCTGGGACTCAGGGAAGGTCATGGAAACTGCAGTTGAGAAGCAGGGAACAGGAGAGGCTTCCAGGCCCAGGAGCCCCACAGGGTCTTGCTCAGATTTATTTGATTTGATATGTTCCTCAGTGATCTAGGGCCGGTATCCTGAACTTTTCCTATTCTGAGTCCCCCTCAGGGTGCAACACTGGGAGTGGCTGCAGAGGCTGAGGGCTTGGCAGTGGGTGGCCCATCTCCAGCCTGAGTTCCCTCAGGGTTCATCATCTGGGATGGCTGTAGTAGTTTGATGACTGCAATATCCTCTGTTGACTGATCTGACAGGTGAGAAATGGAATAGTTCCTGTCATGTCAATGAGCAAGGCTGTCACAGCCATCAGGGATTCTGGCCCTCCACATGTGAATTTCTGAGCGTAGATGGTGCCCAGGAGGAACAGTGTCTGCTCTCCGGCAGCCCTTCAGCTGCCGCCGCTTCCTCCATAGAGCACTGAGGAGCTGGGGGAATGTGAAGGCAATACCCCTATATGGCTGAGACGCACATGAAAGGAGTGATTTCAGTAAACCCAGGCTCTTGCATCTTCCCATACATAGAAAGATGCCAAGTTCCTTAATTTGAATATCTGACTTTCCTTAATTAGCAATAATCTTTTGATGTTCATACTATCTGGCCCTTGTTGCAAACTTCTATATAACCTAACTCCTCCCCCTGCCTCCTTGGTTCTCTCACACTCACTTGAGATGCTGCCTCCCAGACTTAAATTCTCTAACTCCTAAATCTCCTAAAAGTTCCCACCAAGTAAAGCATAACTCTCAACTTTTAGGTCGTGACTTTTTTTTTTTTTTCTTTCAAGTTGACACAGGCAACATTTTCATTCACACCTGGTGGGAGAGTCTCGCACTGAGAAAAAGTGCCAAGGCCCTTGTACCACAGCTTAGCTCAGTCAATAGTGAGGAAATGCCTTCATCAGAGCACACCCTAGGCTGTCACTGTTACTGAACACAAGTTTGTGTGTCTGATGTATGGTGAGACAAAACAAACTGAAACAGCAGAGCGTGGAGCAGAGACAGTTTTATTGCAAAGCCAAGCAGGGAGAAAGGGTGACATACGCTCAACCTCCCCTGCAAATTCCCTGATGATTTTGGGGGGAAAGTTTTCATAGGCAAAATCTGAGGTTGTGGTGGCAGAGTGTGTGGCTTTCTTCTGATCAGTTGCTTGTGAGATAATTTTGCAGCAAAGAAGCCAATGCTGATTCCATGTTGAAAACTGTTTCTTTTACTTGCCCTTCATTTTATTATTATTATTATTGCTCATAATAGCCTGCCTTAGAGGACCCTGCCCCTCTGCCTAACTATAAAGTGCCTTTGTCCAACTCATAGAGAGATAATCTCATCCTGCCCACCTGTGAATAGAAAGGATTAACATACCCCTTCCAAAGGCTGGTCTTTGTGAGAGATGTTTTGCAAGACTGAAGGCTTTCACTTTATTTCTCCATTGCTTCTCCCTCTCTATTCTGCCTTTAGTTAGTTCCTCATTGCTCCTCTCTCTGGCTCTGTAAAATTATCTGGTTTCCAAACCCTGACAAGATGATTACTTTGAGACATTAGTCTGTCATCTTCTCAGTCAGCTGACTTTCCAAATAAAGTTGTTTTCATTGGCTCAATATCTCATCTCCCAGACTTATTGATCTACGGTGCAGAAAGCAGAGTAATAGCAACAGAGCAGTGACCCAAGAATCTTGTCTTCAGCCTGAAGTTACCATCCTCCACCAGAGTGGGGGCTTACTTCCTGCGGAATAGTTCAAAGCTATTTTTATGTGTATCCCTTGAGTAGGAACCAGGAACATGCCCCAAGGTTGCACTATAGTTTATTGACTGCTCTGCATTCCCCCTTCCCTGATAAGCAACTGTTTGAATCTTCCCTTTGGAACTTAGGAAAGCTCAAGGAGGCTGAAGGAAGTTTATTTCCTAAAAATAAGAAACAGGGGACACAGGAAGACTTTGGTGCCCAAGAGGACCACTAACGGTCCTGCTCAATTTCACCACCACCTCTCTTAGTCATTGGCCAGAGGCCATCCTAATAGTGAGACCTTATCTTGAAATCTGAAGCCAACACAGAAAGACTACAAACTGGAGGCTGTTGGATAAACTCCTATCCCCAGATCTGGGAAGTGAGTTCTTTCTTGAAGGGAACTCTGAGTATGCTGACTGCATATCTGTCACAGCACTTAAAAGAGTAATTAAATTTGTATAATTCAAAATCCACCAGTCATCGGGTTCCATTTGGTTAATATAGTAATACTTATTTTGTATAGTGAAAGGGGGCAGAATTTGCCACTCCAAAATGTTTCTTTGGCACTAGGGTTATCTTGAGCTGGTTATATTTTAAGGAAAAAAAACAAAACAAAAAAAACAGACATAGGAGACAACCAGTAGAATTCACTCTTTTCTAAGGGATATTTACAAGGAAAATCTCCATTTGTGTGGGAGTCTTCCTGGCTACCCAGGGGAAGGAGAATGACTAAATCTTCTTATCAATGGAGAAGGCAATGACCTAAATGTTCATAACAATCCTACCTTTGTTAACTGTGGTTCCTCTAATAATCTCCTATAAGTTGTTCCCCTTGCCCCACCAGCATCTTCTGCTTTTGGCTGCAGATGGTATTTAAAATGTGGTGGGTTGGGCCATTTAAGGGAGTTATTTAGTTTTCCTAAGTATTTTACATATATAAAAGAGGCATATATACTATTGCAGTTTTTTGTTTGTTTGTTTGTTTGTTTTTCTCCAGATAATTCACCTAATTTACTCAGTGAAAATCTTAGAAGGGTAGAGAATTTTTTTTTTTCCCTCCCCTACAACAGAAATAAAGTACAGAAACGTTGGGAATGGGTTTGGGATGTTGCTCAGTCACTCAGTTGTGTCCAACTCTTTGTGACCCCATAAATTGCAGCATGCCAGGCCTACCTGTGCTTCACTATCTCTCAGAGATGGTCAGACTCATATCCGTTGAGTCAATGATGCCATCCAGCAATCTCATCCTCTGTCGCCCCCTTCTCTTCCTGCCATCATTCTTTCCCAGCGTCAGAGTCTTTTGTAATGAGTCAGCTCTTTGCATCAGATGTCCAAAATAGTGGAGCTTCAGCTTCACCTTTAGTCCTTTCAGTGAATATTCAGAGTTGATTTCCTTTAGAATTGCCTACTTTGGATTTTGACTGGGACACCCCCTTGTAATTAGATATAAATTATCAGGAGAAAAACCAGAAAAAGTATAATAATAATAATTATATATATATATATATATATATATATATATATATATATATATATATATATATATATATACCTCTTCTATATATGAAAGATACATTGGAAAACTAAGTAACTCCTTTAAATGGCCCAACCCACCACATGTTATATACCATCTGCAGCTAAAAGCAGGACATGCTGTGAGAAGATGTGACAGTTGCACTATAAAGAAAGCTGAGTGCTGAAGAATTGATGCTTTTGAACTCTGGTGTTGGAGAAGACTCTTGAGAGTCCCTTGGACTGCAAGGAGATCCAACCAGCCCATCCTAAAGGAGATTAGTCCTGAATATTCATTGGAAGGACTGATGCTGAAGCTGAAACTCCAATACTTTGGCCACCTGATGTGAAGAACTGACTCATTGGAAAAGACCCTGATGCTGGGAAAGATTGAAGGCGGGAGGAGAAGGGGACAACAGAGGATGAGATATTTGGATGGCATCACCAATTCGATGGTCTTGAGTTTGAGCAAGCTCCGGGAGTTGATGATGGACAGGGAAGCCTGGCGTGCTGCAGTCCATGGGGTCGCAAAGAGTTGGACAGGACTGAGTGACTAAACTGAACTGAGCTGAGTTTAATCTCATTGATGTCCAAGTGACTCTCAAGAGACTTGGACAACACCACAGTTCAAAAGCTTCAATTCTTAGGCCACCCCCAATTAATGCCACATTGGCATATTTATTATTTTGAATTAAAGTTACTTAAGAAGCAGACAATGAAAGAGGCATACTCCCACTTGTTTTTATTCCCCTAAATGCAGGAATTAAGTCTCCTATATGAAAGGTATCCTATCAACCAGGAGATAGAGACAACTTTATAATCCGAGACAGAGGATTTAGGCCTGAGAAGGCTGTATATAAATTTTGTTACTTCTATACTAATTTACTAAACCAAAATCTATGCTTCTTTGCCTTGTTGATTGGTCACAAATTTCATGTTTCTTTGTCTAAAAGATGCAAAAACGCTCTGTGTTAGAGTAGGCAGATAACTAAATGTGAGTAGAGAAAGGGGAACCTGGGCCAATGGCAGGAAACCATGCATCTTGTGAATGACATGGGTCCTTCAGCAGACAAAGTAGAGCAGAAGTCTCCACAATGATAGGAAATCACATATTTGGGGGTGGCAAGAGTCCTGAAAGTAAATAAAGAAATGCAGGAAATGGAATCTCCTGGGTGGAAATATAACTTTTGCTTATTATGCCCTTATTACCATGAAATTAGCCTTGTGGATAAGAAGTTCCTGTCATGCAACATAGCCATGACACTTTTGATCAAGACTTTCAAGAGTCCTTCCTCCCCTCAGAAAGATGGGGCTGGGACAAAAATCAGGAAATATTACCCCAAACCCTCCTTTCTCAATGAATATTCCACTCATTCATTTTCATGTCCCATGTAACCAGCTTGACAAAGAAACTCACAGCAGCTACTCACCTCACTTTCCCCACTCTCCCCTTGAGAGTTTGTTTGCATAGTAAGTCACTTCAGTCATGTCTGACTCTGCAACCGCATGGATTGTCACCTGTCAGGCTCCTCTGTCCATGAGATTCTGTAGGCAAGAATATTGGAGTGGGTTGCCATGCCCTTCTCCAGGGGATCTTCCCAACCCAGGGATCAAACCTGTGTCTCCTGTGGCTCCTGCATTGCAGGCAGATTCTTTATGGTTGAGCCCCCAGCGGAGCCCGAAGAGTGTACTATAGCTTAATAAATACTCACCGTGGCTTCTTACCTCCATGTCCCATCTCTGAACTCTTTCTGTGACAAGACAAGAACCTACTCTCAGGTAACATCTGGTGTGCTCACTTCTTTGACCCTCATATTTCCATGAACTCCCTTAGGAACAGGTTAAATTTGTTTTTCTGTTATTAATCTATTTCATGTCAATTTAATAATTAGACCAACCAAAGCACCTAGAAGAGGAAAAGGAAAATGTTTTCTCCCCTACATAGGTGCCTTGGTTTCCACTGAAAAATAAAAACATTCTACTGTGGTCTTTGCTATCATGGAATTTTAATATCATTATCAGTAATCTATACTTATTTTTACTTAGTAATCATATCCTTCCCTTACCCTTGACTAGATAGATAGAGTTGGATGGTGCAAATAAGAGCCATATAATGCAAGTGGGACATTGCAGACATCTTGGCAATATTAATCTCTAAGATTTCTGCCAACAGAAAGCCTGAGGGCACATAAGTAGCCACGAGGGAAACAGATTTATGAGGCAGTGGAACTAGAATTTCTTACAGTTAAATCCAGATTAAAGTTACAATCATCTCATTGAGAAAAGGTGGTAGCAATCTCTCCAAAATGTCTGTGCAACTTGTTTCAGAGTTTTTCATTGACAAAGAACTGTTTCAGTGTCAGGCTGAATAAGTCCTAGATGTGATATGATAGAAAAGCACAAGGCTTGGAGTCGTGAGACCTGCATTCAAACACATCTTTGTGACTAAGTAGCTCTATGACTGTGAATAAGTCAGGTAAAATGTTTGAGCCTCAATTTTCTCATGTATAAAATGTTAACAATATCTCACAGGGCAATTAGTGTTAATCAAAAAGCCTAACATAATGTGAAAGTGTCTTGGAAATACTCATTCTTGCTTAAAAATACAAGATATTAGTAAGAATATCTGACTGAAAGGGATACTAAAATCTTTGCTACAGTATCATTAAGGGAAAAATGATTACAAGTTTGACTTCTACTGCATCCTGTGAAATAGAGTAGAAATATTCTACTATTCAAGCTGGTCTCCCTCTGGTAGAGTGGTTCTCCCTTAATATTTACATTCTTTGAGATCCAGCACAAATTCCTCTTCCTCTATAAAATTTCTCTGATCATCTAAAGCCCTGTACCCTGATTAATTTCTTAAAACTTTATGTTAATTCATTACCTTATATTATTAGGTTTTTTTTTTTCTTTTTCATTTTGTTATTAGTTTTCTTCTTTTTAATCAACATAACTGTATGACACAAGGGGAAAGTAAAACAGTACTTGACTTGGAATCAGGAGAAAAGGATTTTTGTCCCATTTTAACAGAGCAACGTTAATGATACCATTCTGCTAGGGGAAAAAATGCTTATATGTATTAGTCTACTGTTCAGTGTTTCCTCCTCCTAAATGTGTTCATCCATGTGGTTCCCCTGAAATGCTCTTAGGGTCATATTTTCAGACTCACATCCTGCTTTTTATTCCCTGCAGTCAAGCTAAAAAGGAAAAATAAAATATCTTTATTAGCAAAGTGTTCCAGCTTGAGGATAAATTCTCTGACTCTCCTTTAAAGACTCAAAACAATTTCCCTGTGCCTTGTATGAGCCAGCTGCTGCTGCTGCTGCTGCTAAGTCACGTCAGTTGTGTCCGACTCTGTGCGACCAGCTACTTAACCTTTAATAGTTAATGTTTTGTTAAGATCCATTCTCAAAGTTATTGAAGCATATTGATTATAAAAATTTGGGGGCATTTCATTTTCTCTGACTCATAGAATATGGCCATAATGATCAAAGATGTGAGTCAAAATGAATAGATTAAGTAATTCTTATGGGTTTCAATCTACCATACTTGAAATGTTTTCTACTCTAAGTTAAAATAATTCATATAGGTTGGTAAATTTAGGATTCATCAGGCAAATTAATATGCATGCACTCTATCTCAGCAATATTCACTAGAATATCTCACCTTTTTAATCTTTTCTGTTCTTCATGGGCCAACCCCAAATCTTAGGGAATTCCTACCATCTGCATTGCTGTCTTCTTTTACCTTTAGGACACCTTTATGGCAGAAAGCTAAGAGAAACTAAAGAGCCTCTTGATGAAGGTGAAAGAGGAGAGTGAAAAAACTGACTTAAAACTCAACATTCAAAAAGTGAAGATCATGGTTTCTGGTCCCATCACTTCATGGCAAATAGATGGGGAAACAATGGAAACAGTGACAGACTTTATTTTCTTGGGCTTCAAAATCACTGCAGATGGTGACTGCAGCCATTAAATTAAAAAATGCTCACTCCTTAGAAGAAAAGCTGTGACAAACCTAGATAGCATATTAAAAAGCATACAGTACATTACTTTGCTGACCAAGCTTGCTATAGTCAAAGCTATGGTTTTTCCAGTAGTCATGTATGGATGTGAGAATTGGACCAAAAAGAAGGCTGAGTGAGTGCTGAAGGATTGATGCTTTCGAGCTGTGGTGTTGGAGAAGATTCTTGAGAGACCCTTGGACTTCAAGGAGATCCAACCAGTCCATCCTAAAGGAAATAAGTCCTGAATATTCACGGGAAGGACTGATGCTGAAGCTGAAGCTCCTATATTTTGGCTACCTGACACGAAAAGACTACTCATTAGAAAAGACCCTAGTGCTGGGAGAGATTGAAGGCAGGAGGAGAAGGGAATGATAAAGGATGAGATAGTTGAATGGTATCACTGACTCAATAGACATGAGTTTGAGCAAATCCAGGGAGATAGTGGAGGACAGGGAAGCCTGGTATGCTGCAGTCCATGGAGTCGCAAAGAGTCGGACACAACTGCATGGCTGAACAACAACCATCTGCATTATCTGTCTTGTTTCACCTTTAGGACAGTAAGAGATTCTGGCTTTGATATAGCCATTGGAAATTTAAAGTCTCCCCTTAGAGTTGTTCTCTAATTTCTTCAGGTATATAAACAAGAATAAGCATATCAACATTTTCAACTGCTCTGCTTTAACTTCATTCTTATGACTTTGATAGTGAGGCATTTGACTATTAATATCTAGCCCCAATAGGAAACTCTACTTTCCCTTTGCTTCTTATCCTTTTGTCTTTGAAATACTATGTAGACATTATCTCCAATATTTGTGTAGACATTGATAAGTTTTGTTCATGTGTAATGTCATCTTCATTTTATCTTTTGTAATCATTACTAATCTTCTGTAATCTTCTGTAATCTGTATCTTCTGTAATCATATACTAATTTCTTCCCATAGATGTGGTCCAAGCCCAAAAGTTAGCCAACTATTTACTGGCATTAGACAGATACCTAAATTCATATTTAACTAAATTAGATCATTCTAGGCATTGAAACATGTATATTATCATATGTGAAACGAATCGCTAATCCAGGTTCAACGCATGAGACAGGGTTCTCGGGGCTGGTGCACTGGAATGACACAGAGGGGTGGGATGGGCAGGGGGATTCAGGATGGGGAACACATGTACACCTGTGGTGGATTCATGTCAATGTATGGCAAAGCCACTACAATAATGTAATTAGCCCCCAAATTAAAATAAATAAATTTATATTGAAAAAAGAAAAAGATTAGATCATTCTAGTTTGTCATAATTGAACAATTATTCATCTATTCATTATCAACTTTTCATTCCACCTTTACTTCTTCTTCTTCCCCTTTTCTTTTATTTAATTTTTTTCTTTATATTTTCATCTATACAAATTCTTTACTGCATTTGAGAAGCAAAGAGGCATATAATTTCTTGGCATTCATTCTAAGCTTAGAGCATTTTGATCTTGAAGTCTGCCAAGACTTTCCCAAGTGCCTTGAATCCAGTTGTGGTTGCTAAGATACATGTTATTGATATTTTAATAAAAAATATAGGGATCAGGGTATGAAGAAATGTGTTTACTAAGGAGTCTTAGTAATAAATTTTGCTTGGAATTTAGAAAAATTCGTATGATTAGAAACTACTTTAACTTTTTCAATTGTTTTCCTTTTCTAATATGAAAAAAATATCATTTCATAAAAGAAATCTTACTGTTTATCAATAAATGCATCCATTTTCATGAAAATTAATCTAAGATTTTTTTGAGTGGCCAAACGTTGAATGTCATAGTGGACAATATAGCCTATACTTATGCTGCCAGAATATGCAGTGGCCACATTGAATTCTACCTGTTCACACAAGGGACAGGCTTCCCGGGTAGCTCAGCTGATAAAGAATCCTCCTGCAATGCAGTGCCCAGTGCCTCAGATGGCAAAGAATCCACATGCAGTGCAGCAGACCTGTGTTCGATTCCTGATTTGGGGAGATCCCCTGGAGGAGGGCATGGCAACTCACTCCAGTATTCTTTCCTGGAGAAGCCCCACGGACAGAGGAGCCTGGAGGAAGAGTCCATGGGGTCACAAAGAGTCAGGCACAACTTGAGCGACTAAGTACACACACACACACACACACACACACAAGCGACACTTCTTAAGTATTTGCTGAGCCGATTTCAATTCCTAATCTCAATGCCTACTCCTAGCTCAGCACGGTAGCTTATACTCTCACCATCTCTTCTTGGTGTGTTTATAGCAGTTTATTAATAGTCTCCAGTCTTACACTGTACTTCACCTTACTGACAAAATTGAGAGAACATAGTTTTGAGTCCTACACCATCATATATTAGTTATTTGCTTTGGGCATGTTAGTTATCTTCTTTATTCTTTATTCATCTATAAACAGGCCTAGTAATAGTTCTTATCTCACAGAAAATGAACATTAAATTTAATTATATAATGCATATGAAATACACAGCACTGTGCCCAACTCACAGTAACAGTAGATAAATATTAAATCTCAATATTTTAAATTTTCTAAAATTCAGATCTGAACACATCTCCCCATTATTTAAATTTCAATAATTTTCAATTTCCCACAGAATTAAATATCAACTCCTAAGCATGACATACAAAGTTCTCAGTGATCTAGTTTCTGCTTACTGTTCAAGATGCCTGATTCCTACATTCTCTTCATATCAATCATACAAACATTTTCATTCATAATCCTTAATTCCATGCCATTCCGATGTGGCAGACTCAGTCTTAAATATGTACAAATGTCATTTATCTCTTCCAGTCTTTCACTCTGAAGTCAGACAATTTGTTTTTCATAAACCATAAGCATGATCACCAGGAGCTAATGTTCTCTAAACTTCCAGGCTTAGGAGATTTATCTTCTCTATCATTCCCTATTTTACATATTTATGTAATCATATTTTTCATAGGTAATTAGACTTCTTTATACTATGATCTCCAAGCAGTTATATCATGTGCCTGCATCATTATAATTTTTAAACTTTTCTAATATATGAACATTTTTATTTCTGAAAAATTATTCATGTACAACTTTCCATATACTCATGTTTGCACTAAATAAAATATATACAAAATAGACATTTAATATGATGAAATAAGCATATAAAGAGAAATGTGAATATTTTTGCTCAATAATCTCAATTACAAATCCTTTCCTGGAAATCATTGATTTATGACTGCAAAGTCCTAGAGAACTGAGACTTTGTTCTTAACCTCAGTATTCCTCACAGTGTTCAGCTTCATTGTAAAGAGTTTTTAGAGTAACTGAATTAATGAATAATCTTTACTTACATTGATAATGATAAAGGACAAAGTTTTTAGTGGTGATACATAAAATGGTCACTGGTTCATTAATTTATGGTTCTGTAAGTGGTTCAGAGGTTAAAACTCAGAGTATCTAGATAGGTAGATAATTAATAATAAAATAACAAGAATAATATGTGATATTTACTGAGGAACTCTTTAAATAGAATGCTCTCATGGAATAGACAAGCAGTATGCATTTTAATTTATCTTTTTGATTAACAGCTAATTTTTTTATAAAAACTAAAGTAACTTCAACTTGAGTAAAAAACATTCTGGAATGCAGATATTTTTAGTTCTTAATTAAAAGGTGATCCAAATACTATATGCACTGGGAATTCCTTGGTGATTAGCTGGTTAGGGCTTTGTACTTTCACTGTCAAAGGCCCAAATTTTATCCCTGGCTGGGGAAGTAAGATTCTACAAGAAGTACCATGTGGAAACAAACAAACAAAAAACAAAACAAAAGAAACCCAAAACTATATGTGCAAATGTATAGGTAGTGACATTACTACTACTATTACTACTACTGCTAGTAAAACACCATCACCAAATGTTTACTGATTACTTCCTCTATACCAAAAACTGTTCTGAATAATTTTACATCCATTAGTTACATTAATCCTCACCCAACTCTATGAGTTAATTAATATTATCTTCTTTTTACAGATAAAAAATAAAGCATAAAACATTTTAGTAGGCTATTAAAGATTATAGACCTAGAAAGTGATATAGCTAAGATTTGAATCTAGATATTCTTGGCTCTAGCACCTATAATTTTAATGATTATTTCATAGATCCTTGAAATCTTCTGTATCCATTCCTCTGTCAATAGATATTTAGGGGCGGGATGGATAAAGAAGATATGGTATATATATATACAATGGAATGTTATTCAGCCATAAAAAGAATGAAATAATACCATTTGTACCAAGATGGATAGACCTAGAGTTTATCATACTGAGTGAAATAAGTCAGACAGAAAAAGACAAATATAACAAGATATCATTTATATGTGGGGTCTAAAAAAAATGGTACAGATGAACTTATTTACAAAACAAAAATAGAATCACAGATGTAGAAAACAAACTTATGGTTACCAGGGGGAAGATTGGGGTAGGGATAAATTGGGAGACTGGGACTGACAAATAAACGCTGTTAATTATAAAATGGATGACTAATAAGGACCTGCCGTATAACACAAGAAACTCTTCTCAATATTCTGTAGTGACTTATATGGGGAAAAGAATACAAAAAAGCGGATATATCTATATGTTTAGCTCATGCACTGCTGTATAGCGGAACTAACACAACTTTTCAAATCAACTATACTTTAATAAAATTTTTTTAAAAATGCTTCTAGAATTAGTTCATGGTATAGAAAACCAAAATAAAGGCAATCTGTAGTCAATAATGGATATCTGAATTTTAAGTGACTGAGTATATATGCTGGATTCCATAATGTTGTAGAAAGAAAGAAAGTGTTAGTCACTCAGTCATGTCCTAATCTTTGTGACTCCATGGACTGTAGCCCACCAGGCTCCTCTGTCCATGGGATTTCTCAGGAAAGACTACTGGAGTGAGTTGCCATTTCCTTCTCCAGGGGATCTTCCCAACCCTGGGGTTGAACCTGTGTCTCCTGCATTGCAGGCAGATTCTTTACTGTCTGAGCCCCTAGGGAAGCCCTAGCTGTAGAGTCTTTGTTGCTATTCAGTTGCTCAGTTGTGTATGATTCTTTGAGACCCCCTGGACTGCAGGCTTCCCTGTCCTTCACCATCTCCTAAAACTTGTTCAAACTCACTTCCATTGAGTTGGTCATGCCATCCAACCATCTCATCCTCTGTCTTCCCCTTCTCCTCCTGCCTCCAATGTTTCCCAGCATCAGGGTCTTTTCAAATAAGTCAATTCTTCACATCAGGTGGCCAAACTATAAGAGCTTCAGCTTCACCATCAGTTCTTCCAATGAATATTTAGGACTGATTTCCTTTAGGATGGACTAATTGGATCTTCTTGCAGTCCAAGGGACCCGCAAGAGTCTTCTCCACCACCACAGTTCAAAAGCATCAATGCTTCAGAGTTCAACCTTCTTTATTGTCCAACTCTCACATCCATACATGACCACTGGAAAACCTATACCTTTACCATATGTAGCTTCGTCAGCAAAGTAATGTCTCTGCTTTTTAATATGCTGTCTAGGTTGGACTTATCTTTCTCCCAAGGGGAAAGAGTCTTTAAATTTCCTGGCTGCAGTCACCATCTGCAGTGATTTGGGAGCAAAATAAATAAATAAATAAATAAATAAATTCTGTCACTGTTTCCATTGTTTCCCCATCTATTTGCCATGACATGATGGGACCAGATGCCATGATCTTAATTTTTTGAATGTTGAGTTTTAAACCAGCTCTTTCACTCTCCTTTTTCACTTTCATCAAGTGGCTGTTTAGTTCCTCTTTGGTTTCTGCCATAAGGGTGGTTTCATCTGAGGTTATATGCAATTATGGTTTATAATTGAAACATACAATTAGTTTCTTGTGTTTTAAAGACTTATATGAGAATATAAAGTGGGTAAAAACATGTATGAGTGTTCAAAGCACCTTTCTTTTCTTAACTTTTAATAGCTGATAGAATAGTTGAAATTACTGCTAAAGTCTCCCTGTAATGACTTTACAAGTAAGATATCTCTATGTTTTGCTAATTATTCTTATGAGACCTTGGAACTTAATTGGATTTTTTTTTTCTATTTTATTGGCAGTCAGATAAAGTTCTCTATTATTGTGAATAAGAACACACTATGACATTACACTGCAACTGAAAATTAATTATCTTTATATCAATATCAACTACATCAAGTGGAAAGGTCGGTGGTATATAAACTTTATTTTTGGAACGTTAAATGCCCCTTTTTACTGCACTATGTGTATACAGCACCTTCAGTTGAGCTTTGCACTTTAGCTAGAATATGACTTAATAAATAATAATTTGCTATTAAAAGTAAATGAAATGTAACTCTAAAGATGTTACATTCATACTTGGTTGAAATATATGTGGAATTTTTTTTTCTGTTAAATTGTTATGAAATATCCCATGCCCTTAAAAATGCAGCAAACTTTACCATGAGCAGTTCACTTATTTATCAACTCATAATTTAGAAGACTGAAATCAAAACTCATACTGACCTCATCTTTCAGGAGAATATAGATACAGGTAAACTGTAGTCAGACTTCTTAATTTTAGTAACTGGCATGCTGGAGCAAATGGAAGCAGATACAAAGAAGCAGAGGAAGCTGAGTATAAGCTCTCCTTTTACAAATAAAAAAAGTGTAGTCCTGCTGGCATGCTATTTTGTAATATGTAACCTCAGAATTGCTTTGATTAAGAGAACTATTTGAAATTGCAAACTCTTTCAACCTCCAGAGGAAACAACAGTTTTCTAGACCTGCACTGTCTAATAAGTGTCCCTGGGCGCACATGTCTCATTAGCATCGCACTGTGGCTTGTCAGAACTGAAATGTGCTCTATTAAATATAAGTTGGATTTCAAAGATTTAATAAATAAAACAAAGATATTTTTCATAATTTTATCCTGATTACATGTAGACAAAATAATAGTTTGAATATATTAGGCTGAATAAACTATATTAGCAAATTTATGGCCACCTATTCTTTTTATTTATTTATTTTCATTTATTTTTATTAGTTGGAGGCTAATTACTTTACAATATTGTAGTGGATTTTGTCATACATTGACATGAACCAGCCATGGATTTATATGTATTCCCCATCCCTATCCCCACTCCCACCTCCCTCTCCACTCGATTCCTCTGGGTCTTCCCAGTGCACCAGGCCCGAGCACTTGTCTCATGCATCCAGCCTGGGCTGGTGATCTGTTTCACCCTAGATAATATATATGTTTCAATGCTGTTCTCTCGAAACATCCCACCCTCGCCTTCTCCCACAGAGTCCAAAAGTCTGTTCTGTACATCTGTGTCTCTTTTTCTGTTTTGCCGATAGGGTTATCGTTACCATCTTTCTAAATTCCATACATATGCGTTAGTATACTGTATTGGTCTTTATCTTTCTGGCTTACTTCACTCTGTATAATGGGCTCCAGTTTCATCTATCTCTTCAGAACTGATTCAAATGAATTCTTTTTAATGACTGAGTAATATTCCATGGTGTATATGTACCACAGCTTCCTTATCCATTCGTCTGCTGATGGGCGTCTAGGTTGCTTCTATGTCCTGACTATTATAAACAGTGCTGCAATGAACATTGGGGTGTACGTGTCTCTTTCAGATCTGGTTTCCTCAGTGTGTACGCCCAGGAGTGGGATTGCTGGGTCATATGGCAGTTCTATTTCCAGTTTTTTAAGAAATCTCCACAGTGTTCTCCATAGCGGCTGTACTAGTTTGCATTCCCACCAACAGTATAAGAGGGTTCCCTTTTCTCCACACTCTCTCCAGCATTTATTACTTGTAGACTTTTGGATAGCAGCCATCCTGACTGGCGTGTAATGGTACCTCATTGTGGTTTTGATTTGCATTTCTCTGATAATGAGTGATGTTGAGCATCTTTTCATGTGTTTGTTAGCCATCTGTATGTCTCCTTTGGAGAAATGTCTGTTTAGTTCTTTGGCCCGTTTTTTGATTGGGTCATTTATTTTTCTGAAATTAAGCTGCAGGAGTTGCTTGTATATTTTTGAGATTAATCCTTTGTCTGTTGCTTCATTTGCTATTATTTTCTCCCAATCTGAGGGCTGTCTTTTCACCTTGCTTATAGTTTCCTTTGTTGTGCAAAAGCTTTTGAGTTTAATTAGGTCCCATTTCTTTATTCTTGCTTTTATTTCCAATATTCTGGGAGGTGGGTCATAGAGGATCCTGCTGTGACTTATGTCAGAGAGCGTTTTGCCTATGTTCTCCTCTAGGAGTTTTATAGTTTCTGGTCTTACATTTAGATCTTTAATCCATTTTGAGTTTATTTTTGTGTATGGTGTTAGAAAGTGTTCTAGTTTCATTCTGTTCCAAGTGGTTGACCAGTTTTCCCAGCACAACTTGTTAAAGAGGTTGTCTTTTTTCCATTGTATATCCTTGCCTCCTTTGTCAAAGATAAGGTGTCCACAGGTTCATGGTCTCTGGCCTTTCTATTCTGTTCCATTGATCTATATTTCTGTCTCTGTTCCAGTACCATACTGTCTTGATGACTGTGGCTTTGTAGTATAGTCTGAAGTCAGGCAGGTTGATTCCTCCAGTTCCATTCTTCTTTCTCAAGATTACTTTGGCTATTTGAAGTTTTTTGTATTTCCATGCACATTGTGAAATTATTTGTTCTAGTTCTGTGAAAAATACCGTTGGTAGCTTGATAGGGATTGCATTGAATCTATAGATTGCTTTGGGTATAATAGCCATTTTGACAATATTGATTCTTCCAATCCATGAACATGGTATATTTCTCCATCTGTTTGTGTCCTCTTTGATTTTTTTCATCAGTGTCTTATAGTTTTTAGGAAATTTAAAATTACACATTTGGTTTCTCTTCTATTCTATTCTTTGGGAAAACTCTGCTCTAGACCTTAGGGGAGTAGCACCTGGGGATCTCTGGATCTGTAAAGCAAATTCTGAGCATTTTTACTAACCTACTGCCTAGGGGTCATGGCCTGCTTTATAGTTTGTAAATGCAAGAGAAAGTCAGAGAAGGCATCATCAGAAACCATGAGACAGTTAACATGCTCCTCTTGGGAAGGGATCTTTAACAGAGCAAAGAGAAATGTAGCAGGTAAACTGCAGACTCCCCTTGCTTCTTCTTGCAAAGCCTCCTTGTCTATTTACTAGGAGACAGGAGATTATACTGAGCTAATGCAACCCTACTTTATAGTAAATGTGAAATCTGCCTCATCTTCCTCAGACCAGGGAGTGGTGTGACACTCAAAGCACTCGTATGTGTTGCAATAGACCATTTAGTTTTGAATAGCATGTAATTTCTTTTATCATTAAGTTCCTGGGGGGGGAGGGGGGATGAAAAATAAAATTTCATTATTTTTTTATACTTTTAATCTGTAATAGCTAAAGTAAAAATTCTTCTATCTCCCTTTCTTGTTCTACATTCTCTTATATGAGTGTCACTTACTTAGCTCAGACAGCTGATTGCATTTTAAATTTCTTCTGGAACAAATGCTACCTGGCTAATATTAAATTGTATTACTTTTCCCTTCCTTATTCTAGGAGTGGGGCTTTCCTGGTGGCTCAGATGGCAAAGAATCTACCTGCAAGGCAGGAGACTTGGGTTTGATTGATGAGTGGGGAAGATCTCCTGGAGAAGGGAATGGCTACTGATACCAGTATTCTTGCCTGGAGAGTTCCATGGACAGAGGAGGCTTGTGGGCTACAGTCCCTGGGGTCATAGCATCAGACACAATTGAGCAACTAACACATAAACTAGGATTAGGCTTCTCTGTTCATAATCATGATGCATTCTGTGTATTTGGTGTGTACATGATGTGTATTTGCACATGTATTTTGTGGGCAGATTATATATCCCACCTTCACTGACTGTAGGTTTTATGGTAACAAATGAAGTGGTCAATGGAATATGAGAAAATATAATGCTTTCCATAACCAAGTAGTGGTTTAAGGGTGATGTTATGGTCAATTCAAGCCCATTTCTGTTCTTGATCACTGGCATGTGAATGGCATACTCCAGTTAGAAGCCAATCATCTTGACCTCAGAATGAAAATAAGCATCTTGTTTGAATGGAACAGAGGCAAGCAGAGTCACAGCATATAAACAGGAGAGATTATTTATTGCTGTCAACCATCGACTGTTTGTTACCACTTGAGGCAATTTTGCCTCAAGCAACAACTGTAAACTGGTGTGTTGTTTATGTTGCATAATTATTTGCTGATTTTATGATTTAATAATTTAATGATAATTAGGAAAAACTGTGATTCTAAAGTTCAGTGCATAGTACAATGCAAATGCATATACTCTTACCAAATTAAGACCATTGTAGAGGCTTGGTGGCATGTGATGAGGAAGAGAAGGAGGTTTAAAAAAAAGATGACTTGTGAGGAAAGTATCTCTTTCTCATTCTCTCAGGTTGCCAATCACTTTGTGTCAATTGTTGAGAACTCCTCCTCCATAGGAGTGGTGATGTGAAATGAAGAGGTGAATCTGTAACTTTCCCCTTCTAGTCCTTTTTCCTCCTGGAATTGGAACAGTAGTGTTCTCTCTGTGCTAGGATAGATATCACTTATCTATCACCAAAAAAGTTATTTTGACTAAATTGTGAAAATCAAAGTCAAGATATACGTAACTATTAATTAGATGATTAGCATTCATTGAAATGCAGTTTGTCCTCCCTGTTATATTTGTTTGCTAAGTTTTCAGCCATGTTTTCTATATTTTGTTATGGACAGATTTTGTGCCATGACATTAAAAGAAAGCACAAAGTTATAGGTAACATGAGTCCTGTGTGCATGGTCAGTCGTGTCTGACTCTTTGTGATGTTGGACACGAACAGCGTGTCTGGCCACTATGGACAGTACCCTGCCAGGCTCCTCTGTTCATGGGATTATCCAGGCAAGAATACTGGAGCAGGTTGCCATTTTCTACTCCTGGGGATCTTCCCGATACAGGGATTGAACTGCCATCTGTCACATTTACTGAATTGGCTGACAGATTCTTTACCACTAGTGCCCATGACATGTACATGCGTGCATGCATACTAAGTCACTTCTCTCATGCCCGTCTCTTTGTGACCCTATGACTGAAGCCCACCAGGCTCCTCTGTCCTTGGCAAGAATACTGGAGTGGGTTACGCTGCCTTTTCCAACAGATCTCCTCAACCTAGGATCGAACCTGAGTCTTAGGTCTCCTGCATTGGCAGGCGAAATCTTTACCAAGCACTCAGTAATTACCAGTTTGCTTTAAAATACATGATTACATGACTTTGTTTCACACTGTATCTGAAAAGTTACAGATGCCAATTATTGCCATGTCAGCTTTAAATCTGAGGAAAGGAGACTTGAGAATTCCGCTAGGATTGTGTAAGTTTCTGGAAAGTTTCTGATTCATATCTAGATTCCTTGGCTTCTGTGTTTTATTTAGTGCTTTCCATACCATCCTCTTTACAACAAAGACTGCTGATTACCCACAAAAGTTTTCCCTGATCCCCAGCCACTTATATACACATGTAAAATCTGAGCTAAGTGTATATTGCTCTGGACTTCTCTTTATTATCATAGCAGTTACAGTACTTGGATGGGGTTCTCCCCCTGCCCCCCGCCACGTTTCACGAGTCATGAGAGTAGCTATACCTTACTATTGTTTTTTGTTTGCTGCATCCTCACTCACTTTGTTGTCCCCTACATGCCGCCTTTTAAGTGAGCTACTAGAAAATTAATGTTTTAATAATCTGAAAGCATCTCTCTTCTAGAAAGGTAAGGATAACTTTAATACATCATACTGATTGAATCAAGTAAATAATTATTATCTTATCTCAGGCAAAAAGATCTCTCTCAAGAAGAACATGACTGGCCTTGCACACCCTGTAGCCCCAACTTCACACACACAGACACCTCTTTATAGCAAACTGTTTATCACCTTTGTCATGATGGTAGTCTTATCCTCTTTTCTAAGATAAATCCAGATGATATGATTTGATCATACAGCTTGTCAAGGGGAAATAAATGATACAGATATTGGCTCCAAAACAGTAATTCTTAATCTTCACTATATATTAGAATCACCTGGGAGAAAATTCTTAAATAGCAATTTCACAGACCTTCTATTTTAATAGTCTGGAGTGGGGCCTGAGCATCAGTATTAAGGAACAAAAAACTTCTGAAATTTAATGTATAACCAGGATTTAGACTCTGAAATTCTTAAAATTGTCCTATACCAGTCCCTAATAGGCTTCCCAGGCAACTCAAATGATAAAGAATCTTCCTGCAATGTGGGAGACCTGGGTTTGATCCCTGAGTTTGGAAGATCCCCTGGAGAAGGGCATGGTAACCCACTCCAGTATTCTTGCCTGGAGAATCCCATGGACAGAGGAGCCTGGTGGGCTACAGTCCACGGGGTCGCAAAGAGTCGGACACAACTGAGTGACTAACATTTTCACTTTCAGTCCCTAATAAGTCTTACATTTACACATTTTAGGACATTCTCTGGATGGCAGCACGCAGAACTCTGGCTGCAGTGCTCAATTTCATTCAAGAATTGGGTGCATAAAGAGGGATGCGTTACCTTACTGGACGATATGCCAGACAGAGAGGGGAATCAGGCTCTGGCTAAATTTTATTATTACTTAAACATTAGTAATACATCCATTTGCCTATTGGAAACTCTTCCTGTTTTAGTTATTTATTTTGACACATATATATGGAATCTAGAAAAATGGTACTAATGAACCTAATTGCAGGACAGGAATAGAGACCCAGACACAGAGAATGAACTTGTGGACACAGTGGGGGATGGAGAGGGTGAGATGAATTAAGAGAACAGCATTGACATAAACACAGGAACACATGAAGAACAGAGAGCTAGTGTGAAATTGCTCTGTAACACAGGGAGTCCAGCCTGACAATCTGTGTTGACCTAGAGCAGTGGGATAGGGGGCGGGGCTCAACAGGGAGGGGATATATGAAGGCAATGGCACCCCACTCCAGTACTCTTGCCTGGAAAATCCCATGGATGGAGGAGCCTGGTAGGCTGCAGTTCATGGGGTCGTGAAGAGTCAGAAATGACTGAGTGAGTTCACTTTCACTTTTCACTTTTATGCATTGGAGAAGGAAACGGCAACCCACTCCAGTGTTCATGCCTGGAGAATCCCAGGGATGGGGTCGCACAGAGTCAGACACGACTGAAGTGACTTAGCAGTAGCAGTAGCAATGGCTTATTTATGTTGCTGTATGGCAAAAATCTACACAGTATTATAAAGCGATTGTCCTCAAACTAAAAAAAAAAAAAAAACACGAAACCCAGAATTCTATTCAGTTATACAGCCTAGTTTGTCAAGCTCAGGGTACCACAAGCTTGCAACTGTAGTACACACTCTTGGCTGGGAGTGCAGATCATGAAGCAATTGCTGGATGCTGCAGGCATGCCAGCTTACCCTGACTCCGGATGTTAAGCTGAAGAGTTCAAAAGACTCCAGATGAGCAATAGTTGTGACATTTAGGAATGGTGTGGTTATTATCTCAATTAATCATTGCCACATAAACAGAAAAAGTATAAAAATAAGCAAGAAAAATCATTTCCTTTGACAATAAAACTTTTTACTCTGTAACCTCATCAGGTTGTAACTTACTTTATAACAGTTTCAAACACATAAACTTTCTAAATTAGCAAAATGAAGAAAATGCCAACTTTCTTTGTACAGATTTTAATAATGTAAACAGATAATTATAAAAATATCTGATCCATCTTAGTTACATATATAGCATCTTTTGCAAATATATCATCAGAATATTGAAGGTAGAAGGAGAAGGAGATGGCAGAGGATACGATGGTTGAATAGCATCACTGACTCAATAGACATGAGTTTGAGTAAGTCCTGGGAGATGGTGAAAGACAGGGAAACCTGGCATGCTGCAGTCCATGGGATCGCAAAGAGTCAGACATGACTGAGCAGCTGAACAACAATAACACCAAAATAGGAGCAAGAGGAATTTGTTAACTTTAGTAATTAAGCACAGGAAAATAGTATTCAAAGTCAGTTGTCCCATTTGAAGGACACACATGTTAATGAAACTGAGCAGGACCCTATGGGGCCCTCCTGAGTATGAATCCTTTCCATGTTTCTAATTTCTTGTTATAGGAAATAGGCTTCATTCACCCTCCCTGAGACTTCAGTTGGTAAAGAACCCACCTGCAATTCAGGAGACGCCAGTTCAAATCCTGAGTCAGGGAGATCTGCTGGAGAAGGGATAGGTTACCTACTCCAGTATTCTTGGGCTTCCCTTGTAGTAAATTATTCACCTGCAGTAATTTACCTGGGAGGAGACCTGGGTTCAATCCCTGGCTTGGGTAGATCCCCTAGAGAAGGGAAATGCTACCCATCCATTCTAGTATTCCGGCCTGGAGAGTTCCGTGGGGTTGGAAAGAGTTGGCCATGACTAAGCTACTTTCACTTTTCACTGTTTCTTTTTCACCGTTCTTGACTGTCCCTGAGATCCAAAGTGCAGATTCAAACAATTGCTACTCAGGGGAGGGAAGGGATGCAGAAATAAAGGAGAATTCAAGAAACAATAGTGTGGAATGGAACGGAGGCTTGGTTCCTCCTCAGGGAATATATTTAACAATATCTTTGACTTCTTCAGCAGGAAATAAGGTAGGCAACCAGGTGGAAAATGGTAACTTCATGATGAGCACAGGATTCCTAGGACACTACCCTGTGGCCTTACCTCTAACCAGTCAGCAGAACGTCTACACACAGTGGAAGATAATTTATACTCTGATCTCCTCCTAGAATGATATTCCCTTTAAAAATGTTCATGGTAGAGAAGAATCTTTGGAGCTGCTTCTTGGACACAAGACTACCTTATTCTCTGGTTGCCAACCTCCTGACTAAAGCAGTCTTTCCTTTCCAACCAACACTCATTTCTCAGATATTCACTTTTGAGTAGAAAACAGCTAAATGTGAGTTCTATAACAGTAAAATTGGAAAAAATAAAAAATAAAAAGAAGTCAAACATGTGGTTAGATTCAAAAGACCCATCTATGAACAGTATCAAATAAGAAATATTGTTTCAGTAAAAAGCAAAATGGCTGAGGAAAAATAGCACATTGATTGCTGCAAAAAAAAAAAAAAAAAAAAGGAAGACAAGCAAATAATACCCTGAAAAAGCAAAGCAAGAAATGTTCTCACATTCAGACAAAAAGGAAGAGATAAGAAAGTAGAAGACAGAGCCAGATTATGCAGAATTAGAGAAGAGAGCAGGCTGAAAGTGACACAATAAAGAAAAGAATGAACACAAAAACATTGCAAAACCCATGGAGATAAAACAAACATATTCTAAGATATCCTAATGATTTACATTTTTCATTGTCATCCTTACAGACTGTGGTTTATGTCTACACAGAATTTAAAGTTAATTTGCTCTGTCACGTATTGTTCTTCTCCTTTCTGCCCTAACACATTTTGCTCACACACATATATAGGTTTGCTTGAGAAGTTAGGAAGAGATGAGTTTCAGTGAATCACAGATACTGTTACCAAGCGAGACCCTGTGGGGTTCCTGTGCACAGAATGTTTCTGTGTCCCCCATTTCTTTAATTACTAGAAATAATTTTCATTCAGCTCCATAACCTTCTCTGAGTTCCAAAGGACTTATTCAAGCAGTTGTTAATTAGGAAAAGGAGTGGATGTGAGACAAGGGAGAAATAGTCAAGAGAAACAAAATTGAAGCTTTAAGGCAAAGTCCTGATACCTCACCAAACACTTTGCTACCCCATGGACTGCAGCATGCCAGGTTTCCTGTCCTTCACTATCTCCTGGAGGTTACTCAAATTCATGTCCATTGAGTCGGTGATGCCATCCAACCATTTAAATCCTCTGTTGTCACTTTCAACTCCTGCCCTCAATCCTTCCCAGCATAAGGGACTTTTCCAATGAGTTGGCTCTTCATATCAGGTGGCCAAAGTTTTGGAGCTTCAGCTTCAGCACCAGCCCTTCCAATGGATATTCAGGGTTGATTTCCTAAAGGATTGACAAGTTTGATCTCCTTGCAGTACAAGGGACTTTCAAGAGTCTTCTCCAGCAGAACAGCTCGAAAGTATCAAATTTTTGGTACTCAGACTTCTTTATGGTCCAACTCTCATATCCATACATGACTACCAGAAAAGCCATCGCTTTGACTATATAGACATTTGTCAGCAAAGTGATGTCTCTGTTTTATAATATGCTGTCTAGAATTGTCATAACTTTTATTCCAAGAAGCAAGCATGTTTTAATTCATGGTTGCAGTCACTGTCTACAGTGATTTTGGAGCCAAGGAAAATAAAATTTGTCACTGTTTCAACTTTTTCCCCTTCTATTTGCCATGAAGTGATGGGAGCAGTTGCCATGATGCTGGTTTTTTGAAAGTTGAGATTTAAACCAGCCTTTTCACTCTCTTCTTTCACTTTCATCAAGACGATCTTTAGTTCTTAATTGCTTTATACAGTTAGAATGGTATTGCCTGCATATCAAAGACTGCTGCAATCTTGATTTCAGTTTGTGATTCATACAGTCTGGCATTTCACATGATGTACTCTCAGAGTACTGAAGAATGGATGCTTTTGAACTGTGGTGTTAGAGAAAACTCTTGAGAGTCCCTTGGACAGCAAGGAGAGTGAATAAGTCAGTCCTAAAGGAAACCAACTCTGAATATTCACAGGAAATACTGATGCTGAAGCTGAAGCTCCAAAACCTTGGCCACCTAATGGGAAGAATTGACTCATTGGAAGAGACCCTGTTGCTGGAAGAAATTGAGGGCAGGAGGAGAAGGGAGAAAAAGAGATGGTTGGATAGCTGGCAACTCAATGGACATGAGTTTGAGTAAGCTCCAGTAGGTGTTGATGGACAGGGAAGCCTGGCATGCTGCAGTCCATGGGGTCACAAAGATGGGGCACAACTTACTGACTGAACAACAACAACAACAAATTCATATATAAGTTAAACAAGCAGGGTAGAAATATACAGCCTTGCATACTCTTTTCTTGATTTTTAACCAATCCATTGTTTCATGTTTCAGGCTTGTCTAACTCAGTGAAATTATGAGCCATGCCACATAGGGCCAACCAAGATGGATAGGTCATGATGTAGAGTTCTGACAAAACGTGGTCCACTGAAGAAGGGAATGAAAAACTACTTCAGTATTCCTGCCTTGAGAACCCCATGAACAGTTTGAAAAGGCAAAAAGATAAAACACTGAAAGATGAATTCCCAGGTTGGTAGGTGCCCAATGTGCTACTGGAGAAAAGTGGAGAAATAACTCCAGAAAGAATGAAGGGATGGAGCCAAAGCAAAAACAACACATAGTTGTGGATGTGGCTGGTGATGGAAGTAAAGTCTGATGCTGTAAAGCAATATTGCATAGGGACCTGGAATGTGAGGTCCATGAAACAAGGTAAATAGGAAATGGTCAAACAGGAGATGGCAAGTGTGAACACTGATACTTTAGTTATCAGTGAACTAAAAAGGACAGGAAAAGTCAAATTTAATTCAGATGACCATTATATCTACTTCTTTGGGCAGGATCCCTTAGAAGAAATGGAGTAGCTCTCATAGGTAACAGAAGAGTCCAAAATGCAGTACTTGGGTGCAATCTCAAAAAAGACAGAATGATCTCTGTTCATTTCCAAGGCAAATCATTCAATATCACAGTAATCCAAGTTGATGTCCCAACCATTAATGTCAAAGAAACCAAGTTGAATGGTTCTATGAAGACCTACAAGACCTTTTAGAACTAACACTCAAAAAAGATGTCCTTTTCATTATACAGGACTGGAATGCAAAAGTAGGAAGTCAAGAAACACCTGGAGTAACAAGCAAATTTGGCCTTGGAGTACAAAATGAATCAGGGCAAAAGCTAATAGAGTTTTGCCAAGAGAATGCACTGGCCATAGAAAACACCCTCTTCCAACACAAGAGACGACTCTACACATGGACATCACCAGATGGTTAATACCTAAATCAGATTGATTATATTCTTTGTAGTCAAAAATAGAGAAGCTCTATACAGTCGGTAAAAAAAAAAAAAGAAAAAAGACTGGGAGCTGACTGTGGCTCAAATCATGAACTTTGCATTGTCAAATTTAGACTTCAAGTGAAGAAAGAAAACCACTAAGCCATTCAGGTAGACCTATATCAAATCCCTTATGATTATACAGTGGAAGTCACAAATAGATTCAAGAAAGTAGATCTAATAGACAGAGTGCCTGAAAAAATATGACAGAGATTCATGACATTGTACAGGAGGCAGTCATCAAGACCATCCCTAAGAAAAATGAATGCAAAAAGGCAAAATGGTTGTCAGAAGAGGCCTTAAAATAGCTGAGAAAGGAAGAGAAGCTAAAAGCATAAGAGCAAAGGAAAGATATACCCATCAGAATGCAGAGTTCCAAAGAATAGCAAGGAGTGATAAGAAAGCCTTCCTCAGTGATCAGTGCAAAGAAATAGAGGAAAACAATAGAATGGGAAAGGCTAGAGATCTCTTCAAGAAAATTAGAGATACCAAGGGAACATTTCCTGCAAAGATGTGAACATTAAAGGACAGAAACAGTATGGACCTAACAGAAACAGAAAATATTAAGAAGAGGTGGCAAGAATATACAGAAAAACTATACAAAAAGATCTTAATGACCCAGATAATGATGTTGGTGTGATCACTCACCTAGAGCCAGACATCCTGAACTCCAAAGCCAAGTGGGCCTTAGGAAGTATCACTATTAATAAAACAAGTGGAGGTGATGGAATTCCAGGTGAGCTATTTCAAATCCTAAAAGGTGATGTTGTTTAAGTGCTGCACTCAATATGCCAGCAAATTTGGAAAACAGCAGTGGCCACATGACTGGAAAAGGTCAGTTTTTATTCCAATCCCAAAGAAAGTCAATGCCAAAGAATATTCAAACTACTGCACAATTGCACTATTCACATGTTAGCGAGGTAGTGCTCAACATTCTCCAAGCCAGGCTTTAAAAATACATAAACCGTGAAGATATTCAAGATGGATTGAGGAAAGGAAGAGGAACCAGAGATCAAATTGCCAGCATCTGTTGGATCATAGATAAACAAGAGAGTTCCAGAAAAACATCTACTTCTGCTTTATTGACTATATCAAAGCCTTTGACTTTGTGGATCACAACAAACTCTGGTAAAGTGTTAAAGAGATGGGACTACCAGACCACCTGACCTGCCTCCTAAGAAATCTGTTTGCAGGTCACGAAGAAACAATTAGAACTGGACAAGGAGAAATAGCCTAGTTCCAAACTGGGAAAAAAGAATATCAAGACTTTATATTGTCACCCTGCTTATTTAATTTATATGCAGAGTCCATCATATGAAATGCTGGGTTGGATGAAACCCAAGCTGGAGTCAAGACTGCAGAGAGAAAAATCAGTAACCTCAGATAAGAAGATGAAAACAACCTTATGGCAGAAAGTGAAGAGGAACTAAAGAGCTGCTTGATGAATGTGAAAGCGGAGAGTGAAAAAGCTGGCTTAAAACTCAACCTTCAAAAAATGAAGATCATGGCATCTGGTTCCATCCTTTCATGACAAATAGATGGGAAACAGTGGAAACAGTAATAGAATTTATTTTGGGAGGCTCCAAAATCACTGCAGATGGTGACCGCAGCCATGAAATTAAGACACTTGCTCCTTGGAAGAAAAGCTATGACCAACCCAGACATTACTTTGCCAGCAAAGGTCTGTTTAATCAAAACTATGGCTTGTCCAGTAGTCATGTATGGATGTCAGAAATGTATAGCCTTTGCCAGCAATCTGACATAAAGAAGAAATTCACATAGCAAATGGCTATTCCTCTGGCATCCACTCCTAAGTCCTGAAGTGAAGTGTTAATTGCTCAGTTGTGCCCAACTTCTGGTGATCCCATGGACTGCAGCCCACCAGGCTCCTCTGTCCATGGGATTTTCTAGGCAAGAATACTGGAGTGGATTGCCATTTACTTCTCCATGGGGTCTTCCTGACGTAGGGATCAAACCCAGGTCTCCAGCACTGCAGACAGATTCTTTACAACTGAGCTCTGAGGGAAGCCCTATGGATGTGAGAATTGGACCATAAAGAAAGCTGAGCACCAAAGAATTGATGCTTTTGAACTGTGGTGTTGGAGAGTCCCTTGGACTGCAAGAAGATCAAACCATTCAATCCTAAAGGAATCAATCCCGAATATTCATCGCAAGAACTGAGGCTGAAGCTAAAGCTCAAGTCTTTGGCCAACTGATGCGAAGAGCTGACTCACTGGAAAAAAATCCTGATTCTGGGAAAGATTGAAGGCAGGTAAAGATGGGGATAACAGAGGATGAGATGGTTGGATGGCATCACTGACTCATTGGACTTGAGTTTGATCAAGCTCTGTGTGTTGGTGGTGGACAGGGAAGACTGGCATGCTGCAGTCCATGTGGTTGCAAAGAGTTGGACATGACTGAGTGACTGAACTGAACTGAACTAAATTGTTTCATGTCTGGTTCTAATTGTTGCTTCTTTACCTGCATGCAAGTTTCTCAGGAGGCAGATCAGGTGATCTGGTATTCCATCTCTTTAAGAATTTTGGACAGCTTGTTGTGATCCACACAGTCAAAGTTTTAAGCATAGTCAGTGAAGCACAAGTAGATATTTTTCTGGAATTCCTTTGCTTTTTCTATGATGAAACAGATGCTGGCAATTTGATCTCTGGTTCCTCTGCCTTCTTCTTGCTATCTTTTCTAAATCCTATCTACATCTCTGAGTTCTCAGTTCTTACTGTTGAGGCCTATCTTGAAGGATTTCAAGATTACCTTGCCAGCATATGAAATGAGCGCAATTTTAGGTATTTTGAAAATTCTTTTGCATTGTCCTTTGGGATTGGGATGAAAACTGACCTTCTCCAGTTTTATGGCCACTGCCAAGTTTTCCAAATTTACTGACATACTGAGTGCAGCACTTTATCAGCATCATATTTTAGTATTTAAAGTGGCTCGGCTGAAATTCCATCACTCCCACTAGTTTTTTTCATAGTAAAGTTTCCGAAGACCCACTTGACTTCACACTCCAGGATGTCTGGCTTTAGGTGAGTGAGCCCAGCATCGTGGTTATCCGGGTCATTAAGACCTTTTTTTGTATAGTCCTTCTCTGTATTCTTGCCACTTCTTCTTAACCTCTTCTGCTTCTGTTAGGTGCTTGCCATTTCTGTCTTTTTTTGTGCCCATTTTTGCATGACATACTTACTTGGTATCTCCAAATTTCTTGAAAAGATCTCTAGGTTTTCCCATTCTATTGTTTCTCCTTTTTTTTTTTTTTTTTTGCATTGTTCACTTAAGGAGGCTTTCTTATTTTCTCCTTGCGATTCTCCAGAACTCTGCATTCAGTTAGATATATCTTTACCTTTCTCCCTTGCCTTTCACTTCTCTTCTTTTCTCAGCTATTTGTAAAGCCTCCTCAGACAATCACCTTGACTTTTCCTATTTCTATTTCTTTGGGATGGTTTTGGTCACTGTCTCCTATACAATGTTAGGTGCCTCCATCCATAGTTCTTCAGGTACTCTGTCTAGCAGAGCTAAATCCTTGAATCTATTCATCACTTCCACTGTGTAATTATGAGGGATTTGATTTAGGTCATACATGAATGGCCTAGGTGGTTTTCCCTCATTTTTTTTTTTCAATTAAAGAGTGAATTTTGCAATACAGAGCTCATGATCTGAGCCACAATCAGCCCTAGTTCTTGTTTTTACTGACAGCACAGAGCTTCTCCACCTTCAGTTACAAAGAATATATTCAATTTGATTTTGGTATTACCCATCTGGTGATGTCCATGTGTAGAGTTGTCTCTTGTGTGGTTGGAATAATGTGTTTGCTATGACCAGTGCATTCTCTTGGCAAAACTCTGTTAGCCATTGCCCTGCTTCTTTTTTTGTACTCCAAGGCCAAATTTGCCTGTTACTCCATTTATTTCTTGACTTCCTGTTTTTGCAATCCAGTGCCCTATTATGAACAGAGTATCTTTTGTGTGTGTGTGTATGTGTGTGTGTGTGTGAGCTCTAGAAGGTCTTGTATGTCTTCATAGAGCTTGTAACTTTAGATTCTTCAGCGTCAGCGAATGGGGCATAGACTTGGATTACTGTGATGTTGAGTGGTTTGGCTTGGAAAAGAACTGAGAATATTTTTTCATTTTTGAGATTTCACCCAAGTACTCAATTTCAGACTCTTTTTTAAATAAGGGCTATTCCAGTTCTTCTAGTGATTCTTGTTCATAGTAGTAGACATAATGGTCATCTAAAAGAATTCCATCCATTCTCACCCATTTTAGTTCACTGATTTCTAAAATGCTGATCTTCACTCTTGCCATCTTCTACTTAACCATGTTGCACTTACCTTGGTTCATGGAATTAACATTCCAGGTTCCTATGCAATGTTGTTCTTTACAGTATTAGATGTTAGCCACCAGACTCAACCACAGTTTAACATCAATTCTGCTTCTGCCTAGTCTCTTTATTTTTTCTGGGAGTATTTCTCCACTCTTCCCTTGTAGCATATTGGATACCTACTGTTCTGGAGGGATCATTTTCCCGTGTCATATCTTGTGGCCTTTTCATATTGTCCATGGTGTTCTTAAGGCAAGAATACTGGAGTGGTTTGCTGTTCCCTTCTGCAGTGGACCACATTTTGCCAGAATTCTCCACCATGACCTGTCTATCTTTAGTGGCCCTGCACAGTATGGCTCATAGCTTCACTGAGTTATATAGGGCCCTTCGCTACAACCAGATTGGGATCCATGTGATCATTTTGGTTAACTTTCTGTGTTTGTGGGGTTTGTTCTATAGGCTGTGGGATTGTAGTTCTTGCTTCTCTGTCTGCCCTCTGATTGATGAAGGTTAGAGGCTTGTACTAGCTTTGTGATGGGAGGCACTGGCTGTGGGGAAGGCTGGGTCTTGCCCTTAGGTGGGGCTGTGCTCAGTAAATCTTTAATCCAATTTTCTGCTGATGGGTGGGGCTATGCTCCCTTCCTGTTAGTTGTTTGGCCGGAAGTGGCCCAGACCTGGGGTCTACAGGCTTTTTGGTGGGGCTAAAGGTAACTTCCCAGAGGACTTTTGCCAACATGCACCTCCCAGTATTGCTGCTTCCAGTGTCCCTGTCCCAGCACCAGGCCACTGCAGACACATGCCTCGGCAGAAGACCCTCAAACACAGGCAAATCTCCTATGGGTTCAAGGCTCTTTTCCTCTGGGTCTTGTATGCACAAGGTTTTATCTGTGCCATCCAGGAGTCTCTGTTTCCTGAGTCCTTTGGACGTTCTGCAATCAAATCCTACTGGCCTTCAAAGTCGAATTGTCTGGGGAATGACCAGTCCCTTTGCCAGATCCCCAGACTGGGAAATCTGATGTGAGGCCTAGAACTTTTGCAACAGTTGGTGAACTTCTTTTGGTATTGTTCTCTTGCTATTTGAGATTTTGGTGTTTTTGCAGGAGAAGATGAGCACATGTCCTTCTACTCAGTCATCTTGCCGTTCTTTGCCATCCTCATCCTCATCGATACATACAACAATGAGTTGTTTAGCAGATACCGATGTCCCTCCCAGGTGGGAGAATTAACATTTAATTGTGGTATGCTGCCCACAAGCACATACACCCCAGACTCTTTGCAACCTGAAGGCTGATGAAACAGACTCCTACTTACTTTACCACTAACCATCAAGAGAATGTCCATGAGTTGATCCTGCACTTTTAGAGCCATTACTATAAAACTTCTGATTATCTTCTCCAGGTTGGGACACACAGTTTTGAAGGCATTAGCCCACTGTGGCCCCTTTGTCTGCAAAGCAATAAAGCTACTCTTTCCTACTTCACCAAAAACTCTGTCTAAGATTTAATGTGGTGTCAGGGCACAGAGGCTGGATTCAGCTTCAATACTGTGAATTAAAAGAGACTAAGTAAACATAGACATAGGCAGGTGAAAATTTTATTTTAAAGCAAAAACAAAAATTCTAAGCCTTATATGTATAAACCAAAAGTCTTAAAAGCAAAAAATGGTATTCACCTCAGGCTCTCCATGTTTATAGCGCTGAAAGTTAGACAATACATGCACAGTTTCTGGAGTGGCAGGCACAATTGAGAGGCAAAGCCTATGAATGGGGGAGAAAAAAAACACTTTATGAAATTACTTTCTGTAAAAGTGATGGTGGTAATAGAATATATTTTGAAATATTTCCAAATCTTCCCCATAAAAGGTGGAATAGACTGTATATCTTAAAAAAAAAAAGACAGTTTTTTTTTTTTTTGTTTTTGTTTTTGTTTTTAACAAACCAAATGGGTGTTCTCATTCATGCTCAATAAAATCAGTCTACTGACATCGGGTTGTGGTGAAGGGAACTAACAGCATTTATTGCAAAGCCCCAAGTAAAAACAACAGTTTGCTGGCAAAGGTCCCTATAGTCAAAGCTATGGCTTTTTCAGTAGTCAGATACAGATGTGAGAGCTGGCCCATACAAAAGGCTGAATGACAAAGAACTGATGCTTTCCATTTGTTTTGCTGGAGAAGACTCTTGAGAGTCCCTTGGACTGTAAGAGGATCAAACCAGTCAGTCCTAAAGAAAATCAACCCTGAATATTCATTGCAGGGACTGATGCTGAAGATGAAGCTCCAAAATGTTGGCCACCTGATGTGAAGAGCTGACTCATTGGAAAAGACCGTGTTGCTGGGAAAGACTGAGGGCAAAAGAAGAAGTGGGCAGCAGAACATGAGATGTTTGTATGGCATCAGCCACTCAATTGGGCATGAGTTTGAGCAAACTCCAGGAGATAGTGAAGGACAGGGAAGCCAGATGTGCCGCAGTTCATGGGGTCACAAAGAATCAGATATGGCTTAGTGACTGAACAACAACCGCAGCCCAAGCTGGGAGTCCAGGAAAATGTTAATGCTCAAAAAGTCTGAACTCCTTGATGAGTTTCTGGGAGGCATTTTTAATGCCAAGGTGAAAGAGAGGGATTGTAGGGTATGTGATCAGCTCCTGCACAATTCTCTGATTGGTTTATGGTGAAGTAATAAGATGATGTCACAATGGGCAACCTTATCACTCTTTAGGCTCCAATAAGTCTGGGGTCATCAAAAAGTTGACTCCTTCCATTTGGTGGGATTTTTCACATCTTTAAAACAATTAAGGAATGTACATCAGATACTTTTACCTAGGTACTTCTGAGAGACATTAAAGGAGAGGAACTGGATAAGGGTCTGTCCTAGGAAGTTTCCCCCTCAACGCCAACGTGTGTGAGTAGAAGCAAAGCCCTGACATTCACAAGTCCTAAAGGACTGGGGGCTCAATGGGGCATCTGAGAGACCACAGCAGTTTATAACTGTCAAAGAGCCACCAGACTTTATGGGAAGCACAGTGAGATGATTTGAGAAGAGCATTTAACATTGGGTTGTATCTTACATACATTTCTGTTTATGTAAGTTTATGTCAGTTATACACCTGGAGTAGTCTGAGCCCTAATGATCTCTCAAAACTGACCACAAGGATCTCTCTTCCATTGGAGAGAAATTATTGGAGTTGTATAAATCAAGGAGAATAGTGAAAGCTGGTAGGAAAAATACAAAAACAAAAAAATAATAAATGCAGACAATACAGAAAACAGAAAAGAGAGAAGGGGCACAGAGCCAGAAGATCACAGAAACTGTAAGGAAATATTTCCAAACTCATCACAGAAACTAGAGAAGGATCACTACAGCAGAAGTGCTAGAAAATATCTTATTATCTCTCTTAGAAAGCTGATTTAAGGCACAAATAAGTGTAATGGAGATGTCAAGAAAGAGGCAGGGGCACACTTTTCTGGAACCTGTTTTATGCAAGATCAATGACCAGCTGGTTTTTTTTGTTTGCTTGTTTGTTTTTCTTTAATTCTTTTTACTTTGCTCTTGATTGTTTCATCCTTTTGATAGGAAGAGATTTATTAACTGGATTAGGCAGCCACTGTGTTTCTTAAGGGGCAAGAAAAAGGAACAAATAAAATCTGAAATTAAGATGGAAGCCTTAGTAGACCCTGGAATGTGGAATATCAAGGTCCTAGACTTGGCCAAAGATATCCAGTCAAATGACTATTAAGTGAAAAGGGTTATAGAATAAGGTTCAAATATCTTAAACCTAGAGATTTCCAAAAATGTAAATAGATTACCTAAATGTGAGGCCATTGGTCTGACTAAACACAGTTAATATTTGGAGTCTGATGGGAATTGTGGGATGAGGTCATCACCTCTAAATGAAGAAAAGTAAAACATTTCAGTATAGGTAAGTGGGTATGTCAGTTCTTCAATATCATTTAGGTAGCCACCCAATTCTTTGAAAAACAAAAAAACAAAACTGTTTTTGTTTTACAAATGTAGCCTTTAAAGAAGGTATGGCTATAAAAATCATCTAAAGTCCACTAATTCTTTTACTACTTCCCAAACCTTCCCTATTTATCTTAGTGAAAGTGAAAGAGTTAGTTGCTCAGTCATGCATGTCTAACTCTTTGCAATCCCATGGACTGTAGCCTGCCAGGCTCCTCTGTCCATGGAATTCTCCAGGCGAGAATACTGGAGTGGGTTGCCATTCCTTTCTCCAGGGTATCTTCCCTACTCAAGGATGGAATCTGTGTCTCACACATTGCAGGCAGATTCTCTACTATCTGAGTCACCAGGGAAGTCATTTATCTTGAGAGGCTTGTAAGTAGAGACAAAGTCATCCTAGGAGGAACTCACCTGTATCTTTGAAATGCAAATGTCATATCTAGTCCTTTCAGAAATCCTTATCTCTGCCATCTTTTACAATGCAAATTTGGAAAAGCAGGTAAAATAATTTAGAAGTTGACTTGTCAAGGATGAATACAAATCCTAAGTGTCTTTTCTGTAAATATTTAGTAGAAAGATTTAGCCATCTGGACAAGTAAGCTTGATTTGTTCCATCCTCTGGAAACCCAATATCCAGCCTCTTTTGTAAGCTTATGGGTTTTACATTGTTATCTGGGACTCAGGGCTGAAATTTTAGAGTGGGAACTGTGACACCTCTGTGTTTGTGTCTTTCTATGTATCTATATGTTTAATGTAGATGTATAGTACTGCTAAAAATAAATTCATAAAAGAGCTCTTTGTAATTTCCTTAAAGGAATTTAAGTGCAGCTATAAATAGTCAGAAAATAACCTGGCCAGAATGAATTCCAGGTTCATGTCATCTGAAAAACATTCAGTACTAAGCTTATATTTGGTATTGAAGGTGACTTAAGCTTGTTGGTCTGATTAATATAGACATGTCTTTAGAATCATCAATGTTAAGTATAACACATCTGTTTTAACTAGGTTTATTAGACCTTATTATATCTATTTCAAATTTGTCAGCAAGAAAATTAACTCAATGTTGGGGAAAAAAATACTTTTAAGGAAATAAGATATATATTTTCAGTAAAAGAAAGTGTGAGGAATGAAATATTGAAAAGAGCTTTACATGATCAAGATTTTCTATGATTGCATTAAATTTAGTTGGGTAAATGGATTTTGTTTGGAGTGGACTAGGGGAAGACTGGGCTTGCTTTCTCCCTTCAAAAATTCTTGAAATGTGGCTTTTGACAATAGATTGTGTGAGTTCCTCTGCCTATAAGTGATTTCTACTTGCTTTTCAGAACTTTTGTAACTTTGGTTAAGGAGTAAATATTTTCTCACAGTGACCTATGATCTTATTTGATCATTTTAAACCTTTGACAAACTTCCAACATTCCAAATTTTAAAGTTCTTTTGATTTCTGGCTAACTTTGGGCTATTTTAGAAGACCCTTGAAGTATCTCAAAGATAAATTATTTAATTAGGATTATTTGGTATGTTAATGATTGATAATTGTGGTTATTACAACAAAGTTTCTTTATCAACTGCACTGTAATCAGATGTTTAGCCATGACTTTTAAGTCTTTTGTCATTGATAGGTAATTATTTTTGTACTCCAATGCTGTTATAAGAAGTGCTTCATCATCAAGATTTATAGGAAGGGTAAGGAAATAGTTACAATAGTTCCACATCAAGATGATGACTATGGGGGGATTCCAGCCCAAACTGATTTAAAACAAGGAGCTGTTCTGCCCTACATCCCCTACATCAGGCATCCAGAGATTTTTATTCCCTGACAGGCAAGGTTGCTGCCCCGATTCTACCTTCAAGCAGTTACAGAAAATGGACCTTTGCCCCTCTGATTCCCATAAGAATATGGAAGTAAAATCTCTGAAGGGGAAATGCAACAGGAAGGAAGGGGCAAGACACAACCTTTGGAAGAATGACATAACCCTAGGACATGACATAAACTGATTAGAACCAGATGAATTCAAGACGGTGGACAAGTTGACTTGCACTAGACTTGGAGTCTTAGTGTATGTACATTATAGAACATTAGCATGCTAAATAAATGATACATCCACAGGCACTGTGGGTCAACTATCAAATACCAAAAATTGGGCAATGGCCAAAATCCTGGAAGTCTCTGACTCTTCCCCCAAAATAGTTGGAATACTCCTGCCCTCATTAGCCTACAGCCTTCCCAGGTGGCACTAGTGGTAAGCAACCTGCTGCCAATGCAGGAGACATAAGAGATGCAGGTTTAATCCCTCGGTTGGGAAGATACCCTGAAGGAGGGCATGGCAACCCACTCCAGTGTTCTTGCCTGGAGAATCCCATGGACAGAGGAGCCTGGCAGGCTATAGTCCATGGGGTAGCAAACAGTCAGACATGACTGAAGCAGCTTAGCATACACATTAGCCTATGAAATTACCCAGCCAAAAAAAGCTAACCACACCATATTTTGAGGCTGTGTCTCCTTCTGAGATGGCCCACACTCTGTGGATGGTATTTCTCTCTAAATTCACTTCTTATTTATCACTTTGTCTCTTACTGATTTTTTCCTGTGATGAGACATCAAGAGTCTGAGCTTCATTAAGTGCTGAAGTAGGGGTATGATCCCATTTGTAATATCATGGGTTTTGGCAAAATTTGAGGCCTGACATGTGGGTTCAAGTCCCAATTTGAGCTGCACGGTTTCATAAGCAACATTGTTATTATACCAAAGAAAGGATAGGGAGCAGAATATTGTCCCTGTAGACAGTGAGATCACACACAAAAAAATGTGCATATAAAAGTATATAAATATAAAGTTCTACCCTAACATCCTCCCCGCCCTTTATATGTTTATTTACTTTTTCACTCTACTGGGTCCTGTTTGCTGTGTGGGTTTTTCTCTAGTGGCATCAAGCAGGGCTCGTCTCTCTGATTGAGGTGCATGGCTTCTCCTTGTGGTGGCTGCTCTTGTTGCAGAGCGCCGGCTCTAGGACACGTGGGCTTCAGTGTGTGTGGCACGTGGGCTCTGGAGCACAGGCCCAGCAGTTGTGACATGCAGGCTTAACAGATCCACAGCATGTAGGATCTTCTTGGACCAGGGTTTGAACCTATCTCTCCTGCCTTGGCAGGGATTCTTTACCACTGAGCCACCAGGGAAACCTCTAACCTAGTATTTCAAAACAAGCTAAAAGTGATCCAAAACATGAATAATAATAGAATTAGGAAAACTCATAAAGTGATAGAATTCAAGAAAGACAAATAAAAACTCATTTCAGAAATAAACAGTAAACTAAAAGAAACGTAAGAGTGAACGATTTAAGAGAAAAAGAAAGACAATTTAAATACAAAAAAAAAAAAGGAAGATAAAGAAGAAAATTAAAGTAATTTGAGCATGTATATGTGTCACCAAAGAAGGAAGTGAAATACATGAAACAGAACAAATATTACAGTAAGTATTTGGAAAAATATTACTAAAATTAAAAAAAAAAATCTGAAAATTACGTATTGAAAGGACATTATCTCTTAAGAAAAATAATGCTGAAATTTTTCACCTGAAATGAAACCTTGAAAGAAAAATAAACAAAAAAATTGGACAAAATATCAAAATAGTTAAGTCATTTAAAGGACAAAGAAAATAAGATGGTGGTCATATTTTTATTGATAATAACACAATGCCAGGAGATAATATATATTTTTGATAATCAGGGAGAGAAAAATGTGAGTCAAATGTCATATACCCATTTAAATGCATGGATAATTTTCACACACAAGCTGTTATAAACTTGCAAAATTGCTCTAGAAAATACTCCTGAAATAATAGGGTAAGGGCCTTCTAAGATTGATAAAAGCAACAATAACATGAGCAAAAATTGTTAAAATCAATTTTTTTCAGAAATCTGGAAATTAACCAAAGGTTTGCAACAATATAAGGAGTGTTTACTCAAGAAAACTAGCTGAATCTTATTAAGAACACTAAGCTTTATGGAATCTTAATTGGCTTTATACACAACATCCTCTCCCAAACTCTGCAAGTAACTTTGAAAAAACAAAAGCCAGACAATGTTGTGATAACTGTGAAAATCAGAAGGCTAGCAGCTGCTGGAGAGGACAGCACAGAATAGAATACAAGTCCCATCCTCAGAAACTGTCACTTATTAACCAAGGCTGAAAGCTCCCTGGAAAGGAGCTTGCTCTCAGCGTTTGTCTTTCTCTAACCTGACTCAGAGCTTGCTTTATGTAAACAGCTCTATCCTCAGGGCATTCGTTCAAAATCATCATAGGAATTATTTATAATCAAAGTTGCCTGAGGCAGCAGTATCATTTGTGGCCATTAAGAGGCTGATGAAAACATCTAAAAGGAAAAACTAGGAAATAGGATCTATTAGGAGGGCCAAAAAGCTCTAGAATATTCTTGGTGATCCAGAAGACCACAAACACGAGCAAGGTTCTGTATATGCCCAGGAAAGGCCCAAGACCTTTCTGGTATCTCAACTCTACCTGACTCTGCAGCTGGTGCAAGGAGGAAATGAAGGTTAAGGCAGCAATTTCGGGAGTTAGAGACAGTCCAACATGCACACATGCCTCTCTGCAAGAACCGAGAGACTTTCCATTCAAGGCATTTAAAGAAAGCTCTGTCTCGTCCTTCGTTGACCGCTAAGCTAACGAAACACATAGTTCAGTGACCACACAAAACAGGAGTATAGAATTTACCAAATTAACCCAGAAAAGACATTAAAACAAATAGCAATAATAGCTGCTGCTGCGTCACTTCAGTCGTGTCCAACTCTGTGAGACCCCAATGACGGCAGCCCACCAGGCTCCTCCGTCCCTGGGGTTCTCCAGGCAGGAACACTGGAGTGGGTTGGCATTTCCTTCTCCAATGCGTGAAAGTGAAAAGTGAAAGTGAAATATCTCAGTCATGTCCGACTCTTAGCGTCCCCATGGACTGAATTCTGCCAGGCTCCTCCCGCCATGGGATTTTCCAGGCAAGAACACTGGAGTGGGTCGCCAGTGCCTTCTCAGAATAATAGCAAAAACGATCAAATCAATAACAACAAAGAGAACAACAACAACAAAACTCAAAAGGGAAAAATCTGACTCTCAAAGTTGCCACAGTGTAATATTCAAAATGTCCTGTTTTCAACAACAACAAAAATTATATTGAAAATCTTTTTCAAACAACAACAAAATTATAAAGAAACAAGAACATGACACTACACAGAAAAGAAAAAAAAAAAAAGAAATGAATAAAACTGTCCTTGGGGAAGCCCAGACATTGGGCTTATTAGCCAAAGACTATTTCTTTTCACTTTTTCTTTATATTGTTAGAATGATAATTTTTAATTAATTTATTTTAATTGAAAGATAACTGCTTTACAGTCTGCATTGGTTTCTAGCATCAACATGAATCAGTCATATGTTTATATGTCCCCTTCCACTTGAATATTTCTCCCATCTCCCTCCCCTCCTACCCCTCTAGGTTGTTGGTGAGTGCTGGGTTGAGTTCCCTGAGTCATAGAGTAAATTCCGATTTACTAGACAAAGACTATTTTATATATGCTAAAGAGCTTGTGCAAACAAACCATGAAAATGATGTCTCACCAATTAAGGCATATCAATAGAGATAGGAATTATGAAAAGGAAACAGGAATTCTGCATTTGAAAAACTTCTAGAGGGGCTCAACATCGAATTTCAATGGAAAGAAGAAGAACCAGTGTACTTGAAAATGGGGCAATTGAAATTATTCAGCTTGAGAAATAAATGATTAAGAAAAAATTTAAAAGGCCTTAGAGGATAGGGAGGCCTGTTGTGCTGCAGTCCATGGGGTTGCAAAGAGTCAGACACAATTGAGTGACTGAACTGACTGACTGACAAGAGGCCTGTGGGACTCCATCTAGTAAACTGACATATGCATTTAGGAGTTACAAAATGACAAGAGACAGAGAAAAGAACAGGAATAATATTTGAGCCAGTTGTGACCAAAAACTATTATAACATTAATCTGACATCTCAAAAAGATCCACACTAGGATACATTATGGTCAAAAGATCAAAAGGCAAAGAATCTTGAAAACAGCAAAAGAAAATTGACTCATCACATACAAGGGAGCTTCAATAACTGACTAATAATGCTTGATTATTTTAAACCATGAGTGCTAGAACACAGTGGGATGACATATACAAAGTACTGAAAAATAAAGGCTATCAACAAATAATTTTATCAAGCAAAACTGTCCTTCTAAAATGAAGGATAAACCAAGATATTTCCAAGATAAACAAAAACTAAGACTATTTGTTTCTAGCAAAGTACCCTTACCACAGGGCTGGAAAGGATCAGTTTTCATTCTAATCCCAAAGAAAGGCAATGCCAAAGAATGCTCAAACTACAGCACAATTGCATTCATCTCACACGCTAGTAAAGTAATGCTTAAAATTCTCCAAGCCAGGCTTCAGCAATAAGTGAACCGTGAAATTCCAGATGTTCAAGCTGGTTTTAGAAAAGGCAGAGGAACCAGAGATCAAATTGCCAACATCTGTTGGATCATCAAAAAGCTAGAGAGTTCCTGAAAAACATCTATTTCTGCTTTATTGACTATGCCAAAGCCTTTGACTGTGTGGATCACAATAAACTGTGGAAAATTCTGAAAGAGATGGGAATACCAGACCAACTGACCTGCCTCTTAAGAAACCTGTATGCAGGTCAGGAAGCAACAGTTAGAACTGGATAGGGGACAACAGACTGGTTCTGAACAGGAAAAGGAGTACGTCAAGGCTGTATATTGTTATCATGCTTATTTAACTTATATGCAGAGTACACCATGAGAAATGCTGGGCTGGATGAAGCACAAGCTGGAATCAAGATTGCTGGGAGAAATATCAATAACCTCAGATATGCAGATGACACTACCCTTATGGCAGAAAGTGAAGAACTAAAGAGCCTGTTGATGAAAGTAAAAGAGGAGAGTGAAAAATTTGGCTTAAAACTCAACATTCAGAAAACTAAGATCATGGCATCCAGTCCCATCACTTCATGGCAGATAGATCGGGAAACAGTGGAAACAGTGACTGACTTTACTTTACTGGGCTCCGAAATCACTGCAGATTGTAACTGCAGCCATGAAATTAAAAAATGTTTACCTTGGAAAGAAAGTTATGACCACCCTAGACAGCACATTAAAAAGCAGAGACATTACTTTGCCAACAAATGTGTGTCTAGTCAAGGCTATGGTTTTTCCAGTGGTCATGTATGGATGTGAGAGTTGGTCTATAAAGAAAGCTGAGCACTGAAGATTTGATGCTTTTGAACTGTGGTGTTGGAGAAGACTCTTGAGAGTCCCTTGGACTGCAAGAAGATCCTATGTAAAGGAGATCAGTCCCGGGTGTTTGTTGGAGGGACTGATGTTGAAGTTGAAACTCCAATACTTTGGCCACCTGGTGCGAAGAGCTGACTCATTTGAAAAGACCCTGATGCTGGGAAGGATTAAAGGCAGGAGGAGAAGGGGATGACAGAGGATGAGATGGTTGGATGGCATCACCAACTTGAGGGACATGGGTTTGGGTGGACTCCGGGAGTTGGTGATGGACAGGGAGGCCTGGCGTACTGTGATTCATGGGGTTGCAAAGAGTTGGACACGACTGAGCAACTGAACTAATCCTTACAAAAACATGAAAGTGGATCCTTTAGGCTGAAATGTAATAAGTAAAGAGCACTGGTAAAATTAACTAGGGGAGTGGGATGAGGGAATGGGAGGAAGGCTCCAGAGGGAGGGAATATATGTACACATTTTGCCGATTCACTTTACTGTACAACAGAAACTAATATTGTAAAGCAATTATGTTCCAATTAAAAAACACAGTGAAGATGCATTTTTATTTGTAATACTTTTTTCTACCTAATTTAAATAATAATAATAGAAGGCAATTATTATAAAGTGTGGGATGGACTTATAGTATACAAAAATGTACCTTGTCTGACAAATATAGCATAAGGGAGGAGGGAAAGTGTGAGATTATAGAGGAGGAAAGATTTTGTATGTTATTGAAATCAAGATGATTTTTATCTGAACTAAATTGTCAATTAATATACTAATTGTAACTCCTAGGGAAAGCTCTAAGAACACAACTCAAAAACAACCAACCAACCAAACAAACAAAAAAACACAAAGCAGTTAAAATAGTATACTAGGAAATAACTATACATATATAGTACAAAAGGAGGAATAGAGGTGAAAAATCCATAATACATAAGGAAAACAGATAGCAAAATGAGGGTTATTGGGCCAAATGGACATTTACCCTAGCAATTGAATTGAAAAATAGTTTTTTAAACATACATCTGATTTTCATTAAGGTTCTGAGAAAATAGGAATTTGCATGACCTTCCAAAAAAAAAAAGTAGTTTCTTTCCGTTAATGTCTGTCAATTTTTTTGTTTTAATTAATTAATTTATTTTAATTGGAGGATAATTACTTTACAATATTGTGATGGGTTTTTGCCATACTTTGACCTAAATCAGCCACTGGTGCACGTGTGTCCTCCTATCCTGAACACCGAACCCACTTCTCTCCCCACCCCTTGCCTCTGAGTTGCCCCAGTGCACCAGCTTTGAGTGGCCCGCTTCATGCATTGAACTTGTTCATCTATTTCACATATGATAATATACATGCTTCAGTGCTATTCTCTCAAATCATCCCACTCTCACCTTTTCCCACAAAGTCCAAAAGTCTGTTCTTTGCATCTGTGTCTCTTTTGCTGCCTTGTATATAGGATCATTGTTCCCATCTTGCTAAATTCCATATATATATATGTTAATATACACTAATACTAGTGTTTCTTTCTAACTTACTTCACTCTGTATAATAAGCTTCAGTTTCATCCACCTCATTAGAACTGACTCAAATGTGTTCCTTTTTATAGCTGAGTAATATTACATCATATGTAATATTACATCAATATGTAACACAACATCCTTATCCATTCATCTACTGAAAGGCACCTAGGTTGCTTCCATGTCCTATTTATTGTAAACAGTGCTGCAACGAGCATCGGGGTACATGAGACTCTTTCAATTATGGTTTCCTAGGTGTGTATGCAGTAGTCATGTGAGATGACTACTCATATGGCTGTGAGAGATGGACTATATAGAAAGCTGAGTACTGAACAATTGATGCTTTTTGACCTGTGTTGTTGGAGAAGACTCTTGAGAGTCCCTTCGACTGCGCAGAGATCCAGCCCATCCATCCTTAAGGAAATCAGTCCTGAATATTCATTGGAAGGACTGATGCTAAGCTGAAACTCCAATACTTTGGCCACCAGATGGGAAGAACTGACTCATTTGAAAAGACCCTGATGCTGGGAAAGATTGAAGGTGGGAGGAGAAGGGGACGACAGAGGATAAGACGGTTAGAGGCATCACTGACTCAGTGGACATGAGTTAGAGTGAGCTCCAGGAGTTGGTGATGGACAGCGAAGCCTGGAGTGCTGCAGTCCATGAGGTCACAAAGAGCCAGACACAACTGAATGGCTGAACTGAACTGAGGTGTGTTTGCCAAGCAGTGGGATTGCTAGGTCTAATGGCAGTTCGATTTCCAGTTTTTTAAATAATTGCCACACTGTTCTGCATAGTGGCTGTACCAGTTTGCATTCCCACCAACAGTGTAAGAGGGTTCCCTTTCCTCCACATTCTCTCCAGCATCTATCATTTGTAGACTTTTTGATGGCAGCCATTCTGACCAGAATGAATTGGTACCTCTTTGTGGTTTTGATTTGCATATCTCTAATGATGAGGGATGTTGAGCATTTTTCATGTGTTTATTAGCCATCTATATCTCTTTTTTGGAGAAATATCTGTTTAGCTCTTTTACCTACTTTTTGACTGGGCTATTTGTTTTTCTGGAACTGAGATGCATAACTTGCTTGTATAGTTTGAAGATTAATTATTTGTCAATTGATTCATTTGCTATTATTTTCTCCCATTCTGTAGGCAGTCTTTTCACTTTGCTTATAAGTTTTTTTCATTGTGCAAAACTTTTAAGTTTAATTAGGTCCCATTTGCATATTTTTGTCTTTATTTCCATTATTCTGGGAAGTGGGTCATAGAAGATCCTGCTGTGATTTATGTCAGAGAGTGTTGTGCGTGTGTTTTCCTCTAAGAGTTTTATAGTTCCTAGTCTTACATTTATATCTTGAATCCATTTTGAGTTTATTCTTATGTATGGTGTTAGCAAGTGTTTTAGTTTTATTCTTTTACACATGGTTAATTTTCCCAGCACCACTTGTTAAAGGGATTGTCTTTTCTCCATTGCATATTTTTGCCTTCTTTGTGAAAAATAAGGTGTCCACAGGTACATGGATTTACCTCTGAACTTTCTATTTTGTTCCATTGATCTATATTTCTGTCTTTGTGCCAGTACCATACTGTCTGAATTGAACTTCTGTTGTTTAGTCACTTTGTCTTGTCTGTGTCTTTGTGACCCCCTGGCATTTTAAGAGGGATGTTGCGAATAACCAATAAAGTACCAGTCAAGTCTATCAAGTCTTACCTGTTCCTCTTTGTCGACTACAGTGCTGGAGGAGTTAGAAACTATTGGTGTGGAATAAGGCCTGTTGGGAAAATAGCAAATTTAAAGGACAGTAAAAGACAGTAAAAGATATTTATGATTATATCCCATAGCTTATGCTTATTCAGGTAAACATAAATTACTGGGGAATGAGTAGGATTTTTGGAAAAATGCATGAATTCCTCTTAAACTTATATTTAATACAAATAATGCATAAATTTTAAGTTGTGTTGAAATGCATGTAATATCAGTATATTAAAGTATTCACTATCTATCTAAAATTGAAATTTAACTGAGATTTCAGTATTTTCATTTGCTAAATCTGTCAGTTTCACATTCTTTGTACTACTTAATGATTTTTTGCACTTAAAATCTTGCTTTATATCAGGAGCATTTGCCTTACTTTCTTTTTATCTTTTTCCCATCCATGTCCCAACTTTATCCATCCTGGATCTTCATATTTTTAGATGCGTTTCGTATACATAGTAAAGAATTGGATTTTGGTTTGTGTATTCTAATCATACCAATATTTCTTACTGAGTTAAAATCATTTAAATGTATTAATATGATTACTCTGTTTGCTCTCAATTCTGCCTTATCATGTTTTCATTATGAGCTGATATAAAGTTATTACATGCTGTTGGTTTTCAAAAAAAATCTTTTTTTTCTCAGTAAAGAGAAAGGACTGCATTTTTATTCGAAAGCACCTTAGTGTTGATTATTCTTTGATTTACCCTCTGTGACATTGCCATGAGCTTTCTGCTGCTCTTAACCATTAGCTAATACCAGGTGGCTCACTCCACATGATCGTCTCTCGCTCCAGGTTTTCATAAGGGCTGCTTCATTTCAGGTGAGGTAGGGGAATAGCACATTGCTATTATTAGTGCCAGTTGCTATTCAGTTGTTCAATCATGCCCAACTCTTTGTGACCCCATGGGCTGCAGCATGTTAAGTTTCCCTGTCCTCACTATCTCCTCGACTTTTCCCAAGCTCATGTCCATTGAGTTCATGATGCCATCCAATCATCTCATCCTCTGTCACCCCCTTCTTCTCACGTCCTCAGTCTTTCCCAGCATCAAGGTCTTTCCCAGTGAACTGTCTCTTCGCATCAGGTGGCCAAAGTATTGGAGCCTCGGCTTCAGCATCAATCCTTCCAATGAATATTCAGTGCTGATTTCCTCTAGGGTTGCCTGGTTTAATCACCTTGCTGTTCAAGGGGCTTACAAGAACCTTCTCCAGCACCACAGTTTGAAAGCCCCTCTGTGTTCAATCATCTTTATGGTCCAACTCTCACAACCATACATGACTACTGGAAAAACCATAGCTTTGACTAATCCACTTTTCTGTATTATTTCCTTATACCCAGATCAAACATGTGCCCCTTTTAAAAACTTTTCCTAAAACACACCAGATTTGAGAATGCCATACACTTCCTACCAACATTGACTGATACACAACAGTGTAATTCATTAAACACACACACACACACAGACACACAGTATAACTCATTATAGTGGGTGACTACAAAGAGAAAGATCATTAAATATAGAAAAGAATTACGAAATACTTCCCAAAACTCAAAGGAAGAGATAGAGATAAAAATAAGAAAAGGTAAAATATAGGGTATGTAGATCCCAGAAATATGTTTTGTATAAAAATCTCTATTTATCAATGAAAAACAGATGACAAAAATCATTCATAAAAGAGATAATAGGAAAGCTGACTTGAAGAAACAAGACATTGCAAGTTGAAATGGACTTTGCTTAACTTGCACTGGAAAATACTCAGCAGCCACTAGACATATTATAGTGACCGATCATGGAGCTCTTTTCCCAACAAATTCAATCTCATGATGCTTCAACACACCCCAAGACCTGGTCATTAGAAATCCATCAGATTTGGAAGATTGGATGGAATCTTCTTGTCAACATAGAATTTAACATAAATTTTAAGGATTAAAAGACAAGGAAATACTATTTCTTCAAATATGTAGGCTGGAAAAAATGAAACTGCCTATAAAAAGTAGACTCTGGAGACCTGGGTTCAATCCCTGGATTGGGAAGATCCCCTGGAGAAGGGAAAGGTTACCCACTCCAGTATTCTGGCCTGGAGAATTCTATACTCCATGGGGTCACTAAGAGTCGGACATGACTGAGCGACTTACACTTTCACTCACTATATGACAAAAATGTCTATAGGAGTAATAACCCTGCCACTTTGGTTACAATTTGCAGGTACCAAGCACCCTGTGAATACTCAATAACATTCACTGGGGGAAGGAAATAAAAAAAAAATTAAGCTGTCCTCAGAAATCTCATTGACATTAAAATATCAGAAAAAAATTGAGTAATACTTACAGAGGAAAAGGAAATGTGACCTAGCCACTCTGTAGATAAAATATTTTTCAGACATGGGAGATTTAGAAAATGCCTTATCTAAATGTACTTCCTAAAGAGAAAAACCATAAAAATAATTTATGCAAACAAAAAATGATTCAGGTTAAAAATATGTGTCAACTCATAGCATTTTGTTTTATGGTAGTAGTAGAATTAATTGATCAGATTAATATGCACAAAAAATTATCCTAAAGAAAGATTCAGTAGTGTGAATGATGTTCAAGAAAGCAATAATCGGTATATAGAAAAAAATAAGAACAGTGACTAGAGATTCTATTAATATACTATGGCATACTCATATAATAAATTACTATGAAATCATTAAAATTGTATTTTCAGAGACTAGTCTTTAAAAAATGTTATAGTTTGATATTAAGTGAAATGAGGATACCAAAATACTAAGTAAATTTTGGTTTCAGACTCAGAAGCTTACCATGTTTTATAAGTTTCAAGATATTTAGATTTTCACATTTTAATATCCTAAAAGAGGCATCCATTTTTCAGTTAATGGGATCTTATAATATTTATTTATGACAGAATGAAAATAATAGAATTTGTTTACTTAAAGTCACTGATAAGATCTTACTAATCTTTGCGACCTTTCTTCCACACACATAAAATGACTTTAAATTTATAGTGCTCAGTATATAATTTTATTATTGAATGACTGAAACAAACTGTGAATGGATATTCATTCCATCATATCTTTATGCTTCAGCATCCTAACACATTTTTTCACAATCAAAAATAAGACAATTTTAATGATTAAAAAAATACTAAAATGTTGAGAAAAAAAATAAGGAAATTGAAACCAAATAGTATGATTTCCTGGAGAGAATACTGCAAGCAGTGCATTTAAAAATGTAAGTGAACTGATCTAGTGAGGTGGATGAACCAAAGACTTATATAGAGTGAAGTAAGTCAAAAAGAGAAAAACAAATATCATATATTACTGTATATATATGGAATCTGGAAAAATAGTAGTAATGAACCTATTTGCACAGCAGCAGTAGAGATCCAGACATAAATAACAGACTTGTGCACACAGTGGGTGAAGGAGAGGGTATGCTGAATTGAGAGTAGCACTGAAGCATATATATTACCGCATGTAAAATAGGCAGTAAGAACGTGCGGTTTTAACACAGGAGTTCAAATCTGTGCTCTGTGATAACCTAGAGGGGTGAGAAGGGGTGGGGGGAGGTTCAGGAAGGAGCAGACATATGTATTGTTGTTCAGCTGCTCCATTGAGACTGACTGTTTGAGACCCCATGGACTGCAGCACACCAGGCCTCCCTGTCCTTCACCATCTCCCAGAGTTTGCTCAAACTCATGGCCACTGAGTCAATGATGCCATCCAGTCATCTCATCCTCTGTTGTCCCCTTCTCCTCAGCTTCAGGCTTTCCCAGCATCAGGGTCTTTTCTAATGAGTCAAGCTCTTTGCATCAGGTGGTCAAAGTATTGGAATTTTAGCTCAGCTTCAGTCCTTCTGTTTTTTTTTTTTTTTTTTTTAGCATCAGTCCTTCTAATGAATATTCAGGATTGATTTTCTTTAGAATATATGTATACCTATGGCTGATTCATGTTGATGTATGGCAGAAGGCAACATAACAACTACCCCCCCCATTAAAAAAAAAGTGTAAATGAATTGAAAAAGACTGTGTTTTTACATTGGACTCCAAATTTCACTGATTTTTTATTTAGTTGGAGAAATAGACCCAAATCCTTCAGAGATTATGAATATTATTAATTCTCATGTTCTTTGTAACTGCTGACTTTTCCTGCAGTATGCTAAGCTTACAACTACTGATTAGCAGAACTATAGGGAAGATTAAAAAGAATTCTTAAAACCTAAATCTTGTGCTGTTTTGAAGAGAGCTTGTATCTTTGAAATTTAAAAGAATACTATTATGAAGTAATGTCTTTTTATACTGAATCACATTTTCTAACTGCACTTTAAAATCTGGAAACAAGATTATAGCCAAATATCTTAGAATATATTATCTTCTCCCTATTTAGTTGCGGGAACTAGTGACCCAGTAAAGTTGCTCAGTCATGTCCAACTCTTTGTGATCCCATGGACTGTAGTCTGCCAGGTTCCTCAACCCATGGAATTTTCCAGGCAGGAAAACTGGTGTGAGTTGCCATTTCCTTCTCCAGGGGATCTTCTCTACCCAGTGATCAAGCCCAGGTCTCCTGCATTGCAGGCAGACACTTTACGGTCTGAGCCACCAGGGGACCCCTTAGTTGCAGGAGTAGCCATGAATACCCTCAGCTATGAAGTCACATATAATTTTGATCAATATTTTGAGTGGGAACTTCTGGACCTACTTAGTTTGCCCTAATTGCCTAGAAAGGTGATTAAACATATAACATAAAAATCAATATTAGCATCTTGACATCTAACTACCAACATGTCAGATTTAATTTGAATTTATATCAAAAACATATGGACAAGAATGGTTTGTTTATTTGGGGGTAAAAGAATATTATTGTCACCCTTCTGTTTAAAAATACATGATGATAAATGATGCTTGATATGAAGTGAGTAGTAACTTTTCTATATTGTGTATACCACATTATCTAAAGTAAGACTGCAATATTAAAGCTAATCATAGCTCAAATAATTGTTTTCATAATTATTTAAGATACATAAAATTATTCAAATGCAGGACTTAACTTCTTAAGGCCCAGACATGCCAACATGCTTTGGTTACAGAGGATATCCTGATTGAAGAGAAATAACAAGAGTTTCAGAGTTGCTCAGATATGAGGTATGTGCCCTTGGGAAAATTATGCAATCACTTTCAGTCTTGATTTCATCATTTACCATCTAGAGATGATTGTACTTTCTCATAGATCAAGGGTTGAAAATTAAATAAAACCACAAAGGTAAAATGCCCTATAACATGCTAGTCATATAGTCATTCTTGAACACCTTTAGATTTCTTTGTGTGTGTGTGTGAATACAGAAGTATTCAATTTGTAATAAAATTTCCTTGGGTTGTGGCCTTTTCTTCAGAAACAATTGTTTACATTTTATCTACATATTTAGGAGAAAGCTACAAATTCAAGCACAGTCTATTCAATGAACATTAACAACCTAGAAAGCTCAAATTAAATCTGACAGATTTTCTTGCAGTTGCAAAGTTTTTGAACCACAAATGAATATCTTAGTGCTCCACAAAATGAACGTTTAAATTAGAAATAATCTTTGCCAGAGTTGTAAAGCCAAGGTTTGCCTTTAGTCTGTCTTTTCATCTGGGCTTCTACGCGGTTATCTTTTTTAATGCCCTTAGAAATTTGGTCAGAAATATGCCACTACTATGAATAGCAGCTTTGGTCTATGCTCTCAATTTGACCAATGGGCTTTGATATGGATCTGTTTCTGATAACGGATAGTACAGCTTCCTTGGTTCCTAAGAGCCTTCTGAGAAATGTTTCTCTGCCTGGCTTTTGCCAATCTTTTCTCTGAATCCCAACCTGATGGATACTGCAGGGCCGATACCTTCTGACAGAATTCACCAATTTTAGTTAACAAATTATCTGTTTATTTTTTCCACTATCAAACTCCCCAGGTTACTCGTCACAATCAAATGTGACATTGGAAAGAACAGGTGATGATCTTGGGCCTGAATTCTCTAATCTTGCTGAAAACTGAGGTTGTTCCCACTGTATTGGCATAGCTGACACCCTGTCACTCAACTGTAAGGCAACTATACTTCCCAAGTTAATACAAAAGATTTTCTCATAGCTTCAAAAAATGCTATGAAAAAATATATATAAAGTTTTACTTTATATTGAACTATAGTTGACTAACAATGTTGTGATTGTTTCAAATGTACATCAAAGTGATTCATGTATATATGTATACATGAATACATATGTATATACATGTACCTATTCTTTTTCAAGTTATTTTCACATTTAGGTTGTTACATAATAGTAAGCAGACTTCCTGTTCTATATAATAGGTTCTTATTGGTTATCAGCTTTAATTGTAGTAGTGTGTACATATCAATCTTAAAATCCCTAACTGTTCCTTTCCCCCAGACTTTCCCCAAGTAACGATAAATTCCTTATCTAAGTGTGCGAGTCTGTTTTTGTTTCATAAGTAAGTTCATCTGTATCATTTCATTTTAGATTCTGCTTATAAGTGATATCATACAATATTTCTATTTCTCTGACTTACTTGAAACAGTATGACAATCTTTAGGTCTATCGATGTTGCTGCAAATGGCATTATTGCATTGTTTTTAATGGCCAAGTAATATTCCATTGTATGTGTGTGCCACATCTTATTTTATCCATTTCTCTGTTGAATATTTAGATTGCCTCCGTGTCTTGGCTATTGTAAACAATGATGCAATAAACATTGGGGTGCATGAACGCTTTCAAACCATGTTTTTCTCTGAATATATGCCCAGGAGTTGATGCCTTCTAACTGTGCAATTGGAGAAGGCTCCCGAGAGTCCCCTGGACACCAAGAAGATCAAACCAGTCAATCTAAAGGGAAATCAATGCTGAATACTCATTGGAAGGACAAATGCTGAACCTGAAACTCTAGTATTTTGGATATAGAAGTTGTTATATCTTCTTGGATTGATCCCTTGATCACCATGTAGTGTCTTTGTCTCTTAAAATAGTCTTTATTTTAAATTCCAATTTGTCTGATACGAGTACTGCTACTCTAGATTTCTTTTGATTTTCATTTTCATGGAATACCTTCTTCCACCCTTTCATTTCAGTCTATATGTATCCCTAGGTCTGAGGTGGATCTCTAATAGGCAGTTTATATATTGGTCTTTTTGGTGACAATTCAGTCAGTTTATCTTTCAGTTGGATCATTTATCCCATCTACACTTAAGGTAATTATTGATATATATGATCATATTGACATTTTCTTAATTGATTTGGATTTGTTTTTGTAGGTCTTTTTTTTTTTTTTTTTTTTTCTCCTTTCTGGTGATTTGATGACCTTCTTTGTATTGTGTTTAGGTTGTTTTATTTTCTTTTTGTGTGTATACCTGTTGTGTTCTTGGGTTTTCTCTTCCCAAGAGGTTTTGATTTAGCAGTCTATATGTATACAAGTTTGTTTTAAATTGTTGGTTTCTTTCTGCAAAGCTTGTCTGGTCATGCTAAATTCTATTAGGCTTTGTCCCTGCACTGAGGCATAGCCAACCCCCGCCCCCCCACCCCATATCTTCAAGAAACCCTCTGATACTAGAAGGTAGGTGTGGGTCAGTCTTTTATGAGGTTGGTGTTTTTTCCCTCCACCCCCCGGGTCCTAATGCACACAAGAATTTGTGTGTGCCCTCTAAAGTGGAATTTTTGTTTCCCTGTACTTGTAAAAGCCCTGCAATCAAATCCTGCTGGCCTTCAAAGGCAGATTCTCTGGGGAGTCCTCCTCCCATTGCTGGACTTCCAGGCTGGGAAGCCCAGCACAGGGCTCACAACCTTCACTCCAGTGGGACAATTCTGTTGTATAATTATTGGCCAAGTCTGTGGGCACCCACCTGGCAGGTATGGGATTCGATTCTATAATACTTGCACCCTTCCTACAATTTCACTGTGGCCTCTCCTTTGCTGTAGGTGAAGAGTAACATTTTTGGTGTGTTTCAGTGTTTCTCCATCAATTATTACCCAGTAGCTAATTGTAATTCTGGTGCTTTCTCAAGAAAGAATGCAGGTACATCCTTCTACTCTGCTATCTTAAGCTAATCTACTCAACACTAGAAAAATATTAATGCAACAAATCTCACATGATTTATAAAAAAGTATAGTCACAGAGGAAAATTACAAATTTAGGGAAGATATAGGTTCCAGGAAAGAATGGAAAGTCTTAAAAATTGACAAACTATCTTATAAATAAAATAGATTAAAGAATATCAAAGCATGCTTAGCTTATTTTTACATTTTAAAAAAGAAAAGTCTTTAAAACTTGATTGGAAAATAGTGAATGAGTTCTTAAAGTATGTTAAGGCTCTTCATGTATTTGAATGAAAGATAGAAATACTGAGGATTTTAAACATTTCCAGAATATATATGTATAGATATAGATACAGATATATCTTACAAGGGAAAGAATCTGAATATATTGCTTCCGATATGTCATAAAAAAGAAAAAATATTTAACAAAATTATTTCAGTTCAACAGATCAGAAGTAAGGGAAGAATAAAAATACAGCTAAGAAAAACACATATGTATTCATTAAGTACCTTATTCTGCAATGGTAAAAAAAATAAATAAATAAAGTCTAAATATAGTATAATTTTAAAAAGAAGTATGTTTACTACAAAAACATTCAGAAAGGTTGGCAGTAAAGAGATAGAATACACTGAACTGGTCAAAATCTTGTGATCTGAGAGGTCTGTTTCCACTGGTTTCACAGGCAGTTTAAATCAAATGAAATCAAACTACATAGAACTGACAATCTTTATTTATAAAAGCATTTCAGAGAAATAAACCATCTTATTTTTGGAAAGTACAACATATACTATATTAATCATGAGAGTTTTGAAGTTACTTTAGTCACTACATGATAAAGTTACTGTCTTCACTCATCGCTCTTCAGCATCACCCTAGACAATCTGGTAAACATGGAGAAAGGAGGAAAGAAAAAAAGAAAGGAAGGGAGGAAGGAAGGGAAGCAAATGTGAAATGAAAATAGAACAAATGATAAGACAGGATAAAAACAGTTTATGCATACATAGCACTGATAACTTCATAGCAAATATGAGAACATGAACAGCCAGACCATCAATCAGGCAAAATTAATAGGAATTCAGCAAAGTTATTAGGTAGAAAACAAAAATACTCACATAAACATAGGTACATAAAAATAAAAGTCCATAAAATATAACAAAAATAAACATTTAGAAAATTTTTAAAATTCTATTCATATCAGCAATAGAATCTATATGAAAATTAGAAATAAATTTAACAAAATGATACCTAAGGAGCAAAAATAATATCAACATACATGAAACTAGACAGAAATCAAAACAGAGCTATACCATGTCCATGGCTAGAAGGTGCCAAACTATAAAAGAAACACCCTCCAAACATCAAGTATCAAACTGAAGAAACTGGACATAGAAAGGAATAAGCAAAAATGAAGAGGAAAGAAGAAATTTATACAGATAAAATCTGATATTATTCTGGTAAGATATAATTCCTCCACATCATAAACTAAAATACATTTTACAATACAATGACCAGTATTTTAAGAAAATGTCATGAAAATTGACTGAAAGGGGGATAGAAAACTTGAATAGACTATCTGAAAGTGAAAGTCAAAGGACAGATAAGCCCATCTGAATGCAGAGTTCCAGAGAATAGCAAGGAGAGATAAGAAAGACTTCCTCATGAGCAATGAAAAGAAATAGAGGAAAACAATAGAATGGGGAAGACTAGAGATCTCTTCAAGAAAGTTAGAGATACCAAGGGAATATTTCATGCAAAGATGGGCTGAATAAAGGACAAAAATGGTATGAACGTGACAGAAGCAGAAGATATTAAGAAGAGGTGGAAACAATACACAACAGAACTGTACAAAAAAGATCTTCACGACCCAGATAATCGCAAACAAAGCTAGTGAAGGTGATGGAATTCCAGTTGAACTATTTCAAATTCTAAAAGATGATGCTGTTAAAGTGCTACACTCAATATGCCAGCAAATGTGGAAAACTCAGCAGTGGCCACAGGACTGGAAAAGGTCAGTTTTCATTCCAATCCCAAAGAAAGGCAATGCCAAAGAATGCTCAAACTACTGCACAATTGCATTCATCTCACATGCTAGTAAAGTAGTGCTCAAAATTCTACAAACCAGACTTCAGCAATACATGAACCGTGAACTTCCAGATGTTCAAGCTGGATTTAGAAAAGCAGGAGGAACCAGAGATCAAATTGCCAACATCTGTTGGATCATCAAAGCAAACGAGTTCCAGAAAAAATCTATTTCTGCTTTATTGACTATGCCAAAGTCTTTGACTATGTGGATCACAATAAACTGTGGAAAATTCTGAAAGAGATGGGAATACCAGAACACCTGACCTGCCTCTTGAGAAACCTGTATTCAGGTCAGGAAGCAACAGTTAGAACTGGGCATGGAACAACAGACTGGATCCAAATAGGAAAAGGAGTACGTCAAGGCTGTATATTGTTATCATGCTTATTTAACTTATATGCAGAGTACATCATGAGAAATGCTGGGCTGGAAGAAGCACAAGCTGGAATTAAGATTGCTGGGAGGAATATCAATAACCTCAGATATGCAGATGACACCACCCTTATGGCAGAAAGTGAAGAAGCACTAAAAAGCCCCTTGATGAAAGTGGAAGAGGAGAGAGAAAAATTTGGCTTAAAGCTCACCATTCAGAAAACTAAGATCATGCCATCTGGTTCCATCACTTCATGGGAAATAGACGGGGAAACAGTGGAAACAGTGGCAGAGTTTATTTTTCGTTCTCCAAAATCACTGCAGATGGTGACCGCAGCCATGAAATTAAAAAATGCTTACTCCTTGGAAGGAAAGTTATGACCAACGTGGACAGCATATTAAAAAGCAGAGACATTACTTTACCAACAAAATTCTGTCTAGTCAAAGCTATGGTTTTTCCAGTAGTCATGTATGGATGTGAGAGTTGGATGATAAAGAAAGCTGACCCCGAAGAATTGATGCTTTTGAACTGTGGTGTTGGAGAAGACTCTTGAGAGTCCCTTGGACTGCAAGGAGAGCCAACCAGTCCATCCTAAAGGAAAACAGTCCTGAATATTCATTGGAAGGACTGATGTTGAAGCTGAAACTCCAATACTTTGGCCACCTGATGCAAAGAGCTGACTCATTGGAAAAGACCCTGATGCTGGGAAAGATTGAGGGTGAGAGGAGAAGAGAATGACAGAGGATGAGATGGTTGGATGGCATCATCGACTCAATGGACATGAGTTTGGGTAAAGTTAAGGAGTTTGTGATGGACAGGGAAGCCTGGCGTGCTGCATTCCATGGGGTCGCAAGGAGTTGGACAGGACTGAACAACTGAAATGAACTGAAAGAACTTCAGAACTTGAAAATATAGTGAATGATTTATTGTCTTCAAAATTCATCAAATGAAAATTTCAACAGAAAATTATATCAAATAGTTCATTCTCTTATCAAAATTCTTTGATAATCCTGAAAAAGATAAACATTTTAATAAATTAGTATAGGTGTAGGGTACTTCAATACATTATCCTCCCAGAATAACACAGGTTCTACAGACCTATGTTTTCCAGTTTTATAATCTACCCACCTCAGAACCATCTATAAGTTTATTTCTATAATTCATATTTCTTGGCTGTGGCTCACTTTTGCAAAATCAGAATCTTTGAAAAGAGTGAGAGAGAGTATGTGGGCATGTAGGTGGCCAGGTAGGCTATGCTCTTCTTGATCGGCTCACTATGTCATTCTGATGCATGCATACTGAAGTTTTGAACCTACCTATAAACCACTTTAAGTAATGAATATAGTGACACATATTGTATAAAATGTAAGAAAATCAACTATGGAATAGTAGCAGCTCTGAAAGAATACATAAAAACATAAGCACTGATTACCTCTGGACAGTATTTTAATTCCACTCCCCCACAAAAAAAAAAAAAGCTCTCTAAATTCATCCATGTCTTACATGAGGTACAATATTAATATAATTCACAATAGTTGGAAAATACATTTTTACATTGTATTCTTTCATTCAACAAGCTGAGGTTATAAGGGAGAGAAAAAAAATGGCATTGTAGACCTTAAAATATACCAGATACAATTTTTTCATTTCTGTTTTGTAGAACTAGAATCAATAATGATTTATGTAAACTGAATTAAGTCAATTCTGTAGCAGGAGAATAGCCAAAAAGACATTTAAATGCCTCTTCCATTTCCAATTTTGAAGTTTTCCCGTTATGCTTAAAATCTTAATAGCAAATGAGAAATCTGTGTATATTATTGATCAATTGAATTTTTTTGTAATGAAGTGAAACGTTTTACATTTTCAAATGCTATGAAGTACTATGAATTAACTGCAGTGAACATTTCACTGACCAATAATTTTAAATTCTGCTTTGTGTATCTCCAATGTGGATTTTATGTGTGAACATGCTTTATAACTTGATGATTCAGACAATAGCTGAAGCTGTTATAACAAGAACATCAACAGATATTCTCTAAAGTATCTGCAATATGCCATTTATATCAGCTGGACATGTGTGCTAAGTCATTTCAGTCGTGTCTGACTCTCTGAGACCCTATGGACTGCAGCCCACCAGGCTCTTCTGTCTATGGGATTCTCCAGGCAAGAATACTGGAGTGTGGTGCCATTTCCTTCTCTAGGATATCTTCCCGACCCAGGTATCCAAACTGGGTCTTTTTTGTCTCCCTCCTGCATCGGCAGGCAGGTTCTTTACCACTAGCCCCACCTGGGAAGCCCCAACTGAGCATAAATTAGCCGCAATTGTATTCACTTTTCTCATTACCTCATTATTCTTTGTTAACGGATTGACATGTTTTATTGAAACATTTACATACTTTGCTAATACATTTGTCTTAGTTTCCTCCCCTCCTCCCCCAGAGGGTTTCCCAGGTGGCACAGGTGCAAAGAATTTGCCTGCCAATGCAGAAGATGCAAGAGACACAGATTTGATTCCTGGGTCGGGAAGATCTGCAGTAGTAAATGGCAACCAACTCCAGTATTCTTGCCTAGAAAATTCCACGGTCAGAGGAGTCTTGCAGGATATGTCTGTTGTGTGGCAAAGAGTTGGAGATAACTGAGCACACACACATGCCAGCCAGCCAGCATCTTGACAGTAAGGGCTAATAACGCTTGTAATTGGGGCAGGGTCAGTTTACTCTGGGGTAAGCTTGCTCTAGAGGGCATGACTTGACATTATCTTTACAAGCAGAGACAAGATTACATAACCCTGTATATAGAGAAAATCTCTAGAATATACATAAGCTACCTCCCTCTTTCTTACACTGGGCTGAATGTGCTTATCTGCATAATTCTCTTCTTTCTTTCTCTAAAATATCTAACACAGTCTTCACCTACAATGCCATGAAGCCACCAAGGATAGATAAATGTCAAAACAGCCACTGAGGATTGACAAACCAACAAGGATGCTCATCTAACAAGATGGTAGGAGACAGTGTAACATAACTACATATGTGGCATCATTTGAATTAATAAACTAGCAGTATTCAGGATGGAGTAAATTACTATAAACCAGACATTTTACATAAATTTTCTTTGATTCTTATAACAATGCTAAAATGTAAAAATTGTTTTCCAAATTCTATACATATGATAAGAGAGGGTAAGTAACTTTTTTAAAGTCACACAGACAGTAGGTAGTAGGGTTCAAATTCATTTCTGTCTTTTGTCAACATCTGTGTTTGTTCCGTTTCTCCAAAGTGGCTCACCACATTAAGCAAATTATTACATTAATCACATACTTAGTATTTAAGCTTCCTCATATTTAATAAAATTATGAACTGCCAGTAATATCATTTAATTCTAATATAACAACTCTCATATATTTCAGCATCTGAAATGAACTTCCACAGAATTACTAACAGCCACTTAAAGAAATGCATTTCAAAATATATACAAATGGTTCATAATTCAGACTAATGCTTTTCCATTAAAACAACTATTATAGGCAATGAAAAAAATCAACATTAGTCTTTCAAAGTTAACATGCATAAATACAAAATAAGCATCATAAGACTACTGTCAGATGGAGAATACAACCTTAGCGAATATAACTGAAAACCAGAGTAATGTTTAAACCACATATGATCTTATAAATCAGTTAATTTCATGATATTCCTAATGTTTTAATCATATGCATGTGGCCAGTCACACAAGCCACAACCCTGATTTTCAACCCCTTTCCATTTATACTATTAAACAGCAATCTTGATAATTAGGATTAGGCCTTCATTAATACTCAATTCCCTGGTGACTCAGTCAGTAAATAATCTGCCTGCAGTGCAGGAGACCCAGGTTCAGGAAGATCCCTGGAGAAAGAAATAGCAACCCCCTCCAGTATTCTTGCCTGGGAAATCCCATGGACAGAGGAACCTGGCAGGCTACAGTCCATGGGGTCACAAAGAGTTGAATAGGACTTAGCAACTAAACCATTATCAATACTCAATTCACATGTGAGAATGCAAATACTGTTTGATTGTTTTCTTGTATTACCATATGTGTTTAGGCATTAAACTAATTGAGCTGTGCAGATGTGTGAGATTTGTTATCAACAAAAATGATCTCACAAATATCTGTTTAAAGAAGTATTTGAGGTTAAATTTAAGTTCAAAGAAATGTTTTGAACTGGTTTTAATTATCTGTTTTCCTGATTATAATTTTTTTAATTTTTCTACAAAAATGAAAAAGAAAACAAAAAATAATTACAAAATATTAAATAATGGGATTGTATCTCAGTCAGTGCCAGTGGAAACAGTATGAACAGATATGGGTTTATTGTGGAAGTAGAAAGGCAAGATTTACTAATGATTTGGAGGACAAGGGAAAAAAAAATGAATCAAGTATAACCTCCAAGTTTCTGTTTTAATTAAGGTATGTTTATTGTACCATCACTTACGAGGACAGGAAGTCTGAATGAAATAGTAAAAAATAAATGCTAAAATAGAAATTTAGATATTAAATCTAAAAAGTGAAAGATATATAATAGGAAATATAAGTTTGGGGCTCAGAGTAAAGAAATGGCTTCAAGATGTAAATTTGGTAGTCACCTGCATTTGGATGACATGAAATTGTGAAAAATGAATGATATTAACTTGGGTAAGAATATAGAGAAAAGATGAAGCTAAATTGGTTTTAAAAAACTGATAAAGATGGGCTGGGGATAAAGAATAAAAATTGAAAGAGCATATTTTCACTAAAGCAAGGCAAGGAGTGTTTCAAGAAGGAGCAAAAGAAGGCCAAAGCCCTCTCTGCTCATATGACGCAGAGCAGAGTAGTCCTGATCAGATATAACACAGTGCTTGTAATTAACATTCTAATACATGCGTTCTCAGGGTGGTGAACTCTACATTAGTGTAATTGAAGAATGGGTGAGCAATTTTAGTTTTAGCCATATCCTAAACTCAGTTCAGTTCAGTCGCTCAGTCGAGTCCGACTCTTTGCGACCCCAAGAATCACAGCACGCCTCCCTGTCCATCACCAACTCCCGGAGTTTACTCAAACTCATGTCCATCGAGTCGGTGATGCCATCCAGCAATCTCATCCTCTGTCGCCCCCTTCTCCTCCTGCCCCCAATCCTTCCCAGCATCAGAGTCTTTTCCAATGAGTCAACCCTTCGCATGAGGTGGCCAAAGTATTGGAGTTTCAACTTCAGCATCAATCCTTCCAATGAACACTCAGGACTGATCTCCTTTAGGATGGACTGGTTGGATCTCCTTGCAGTCCAAGGGACTCTCAAGAGTCTTCTCCAACACTGCTGCTGCTGTTGCTGCTGCTGCTGCTGTAAATCACTTCAGTCATGTTGGACTCTGTACGACCCCGTAGACTGCAGGCTTTGCCGTCCCTGGGAGTCCCAAGACAAGAACACTGGAGTGGGTTGCCATTGCCTTCTCCAACATTAGATAGCCCCAAAACATTCCCTCTGCCAGGCCTGTGAAGGAAAGGCCTCCATCTAGAGGTGAACACGAAGGCCCCGTTGCATGGGATGCTGTGGTCCTGGCTCGGGGTGCATACAGAAGCTTAGCCTTCATGCAGTTTTATCAGCTGAGGCCAGTGTTGGTAAAGATTGCAGAAATCTTCAATTGCCAAGGCTGTGCAAAAGGACTGTTGAACTTGATGGTGGCACGTGCTGAGGTACTCCGGATCTCTCCACCCCCCCGGCCCCACCCCGGGAAAATTTGTAGCCGAGATTCCCTCTGTGCCCTGGAATGGTTCACAGACACTAGAGGTGGCTGTGGCATGAGTGTCTGATGAATGGACGTCCACGGAGCGGCCACAGAGCCCGGGTCTGGAATGAGGGTGGGTGCCTGCGGAGCGTCTGCCGAGCCGCGGGCAGGCGCCCAGGTGATCTGGAGCCACGTGGCCTGCAGTCCAGGCAGGCGGTGCTGTGACCACGGTGATGACCCCACTGACCTGCACGGGCACTCAGGGCCTGCTGCGGAGCTCGAACCCGCAGGGCATGCATGCATGCCCCTATCAAGATTGCTAAAACCACATTTGTGAGATCTCTATGCTATGTAATAACACCAATTTTGAGGACTAAGAAGGGTATGAACATCTTCAGGCGGGCATTAATCTATCTTTCAAGTTATTAATATTTGATTTAGTTTCATATATATATGCATGAATTATCTATGGTTTTATTTTTCTTGCTGTTCTTGTCTGATTTAAGTATTACATTTACAGTGGCCTCATGCAATAAGTTAGACAATCTTCTCATTTTCTCTTACATAGATGATGGATACATTGAAATGATCTGTTTCTTCCAAGTTTCTTGAAAATAGAAACTGCTTGTAAAATTGTCTCATTGTAATGTTACCTTTTAAAAATACCTTCTATTTTCTCTTACTTCAGGCTTTATATTTATTCTGTCTCTATATTTCTTCTTAAGTACAGTAAGTAAAAATTTTCTAAGAATTCATACATTTTATCTAAATTTTACAACTTGTGTAAAAGTTGTTCAAAACCTGTAAACTTACTACTACACTGAGGTATTTTAAGTTATGTGCCCTATGACACCATTATTTATTCATACTTCTTTTATTATTAATAAGTTTTATCACTGTTTCACTTATTTTATTAATCTTTCAAATAACCACTTCTAAAATTTTGTACATTCTCTGTATTTTATGCATTTTTTTTGTGTGTTCTTCAATTTTGCTCACATCTATAAGGTTATCTTTACCTCTGATTTCTGAGGGATTATTCTGTATTTTTCTTAAAATCTTAGTCTAAACATCTAGCTTTTTAGTTTTCTGCGTCTTTTTAAATATAAATATTTTGTGCTATGAGTTTCCTTCTAAGTTACACTTAATTACACATTGTCATTATTTCATTTACCTAAAAATGATAAGTATTATTTTTAAAATACAGCTTTGCTAGGTAAAAGATTCCAGATTAATAGTGACTTTCTCTCATAACTTTGAGGATTGGATTCTAATGCTTGTTTCTTTTTTTTCTATCAAAAAGTAATTTGTCAGTCTAATTGTCTTTGTTTTGTAGGTAATCTAAATTTTTGTTATTTATCCCTCTTCCTGACTTCAAGTTTAGATTTTGTTTTATCTCTGTCACATTGCATTTTTAATAAAATATTTTTGAAGTGACTTTTTATGTGTTTTCTTATCTATATTATACAATTATATAATATATTATATATTTATCTTCTGATAGAGGTACTTCACTAGTTTTAAACAAAAAATATTCAACATTTCTTCATATATTGCTTCTTTATTATGTTTTTCTGAGATTTCATGGGGATGACTGGAACTTTTATTCTTTATCTTTTACATTTATTTTTATATTTTACATCTTTATGTAGAGAAGGAAATGGCAACCCACTCCAGTATTCTTGCGTGGAGAATCCCATGGACAGAAGAGCCTGACAGGATACAGTCTGTGGGGTTGCAAGAGTCGGACATGACTTAGCAGCTAAAATATTACCACGTCTTTTTGGCGCTAACTCATTTGGGTATTGATTTTCTGTAGTCTCTTTATTGCTGTTGTTGTCGTTGTTCCGTCCCGAAGTTGTGTCTGGCTCTTTGAGACCCCTGGACTTCAGCATGCCAGGCTTCCCTGTCCCTCACTATCTCTGGGAGCTTGCTCAAATTCACCTCCATTGAGTTGATGATTTTATCTAACCATCTCAATCTCTCAGTCTTCTCCTTTTGCCTTCAATCTTTCCCAGCCTCAGAATCTTTTCCAGTGAACAGCTCTTCACATCAGGTGGCCAAAGTGTTAGCGCTTCAGCTTCAGCATCAGTCCTTCCAATGAATATTCAGGGTTGATTTCCCTTAAGGGAGATTGGTTTGATCTCCTTGCAGTCTAAGGAACTTTCAAGAGTCTTCTCCAACACTACAATTAAAAAGCATCAGGTATTTGGCTTTCAGCCTTCTTTATGGTTCAACTCTCATATCTGTAGATGACTACTGGAAAAACCACAGCTTTGACTATAGGGACCTTTTTCTGCAAACTGATGTATTTTGCTTTTTAATATGCTGTCTAGGCTTATCACAGCTTTCCTTCCAAGAAGCAAGTGTCTTTTAATTATCATTGCTTCAGTTACCTTCTGCAATGATTTTGGGGCCCAAGAAAATAAAATCTGTCATTGCTTCTACTTTTCCCCCTTCTATTTCACTTGAAGTGATGGGACTAGATGCCATGATCTTAGCTTTTTGATTGCTGAGTTTTAAGCCATCTTTTTCACTCTCACTCTCATCAAAAGGCTCTTTAGTTCCTCTTTGTTTACCTTCATAAGGGTGGTGTCATCTGCATATTTGAGGTTGTTGGTTTCTCTCCCAGCAATCTTGATTCCAACTTGTGATTCATTCAGCTTAGCATTTCACATGATATACTCTGCATATAAGTTAAATAAGCATGATAACAAGCTACACCCATGTAGTACTCCTTTCCCAATTTTGAACCAGTCACTTGCTGTTGCTTCTTGACCTGCATATAGGTTTCTCAGGAGACACATAAGGTGGTCTGTACTTCATCTCTTGAAGAATTTTCCACAGCTTTTTGTGATCCATGCATTCAAAGACTTTTGCTTAACTTATCTGTTTTTAAACCATCCATTTAATTTCTCATGTTAAAACTTATATTTTCTTTCCAAAGTTTTATTTCACTATTTTTCAAATATCTTTGGTCATTTGTTATAGACTCTTGCTGCTTCATTAGTTTTGGTATTCCTCCTTTTATATTGAAAATAACTCAATCCATTTATTTTATATTTTAATATGAAATCTGTTGTATTTTAAATGAGTTATATCCCAACTTTTATTTTCCTGCTGAATCTTTCAATCATTTCCCTATTTTTTCCTAATTTTTTTTTTTTTTTTACTTGATAGCATTAACTTGGTTCATTAAACTCATGGGAATCCCTGAGGTCTAGATAATACTCTTGCCCCTTTGGTTCTTCTAGGATATATAGTGCTACTACTAAAGTGGGAGCTCTTTTAGTACCCTTTTAGCTTCCCCAGTTTAGTGGAGGAGGAGAAGTTCTAATTATGCCACTTTGTCACTGACTTAGAGGTCAGTCTTTGGATAACAGTTTGTGTTATGTAAGTATTTGTCCTCAGAATCACTTAACTGTATGTTTTTAGTGCCTCCTGATCAAATACCATTCCCAGACTCTTTGGGAAAGGACAGTTGATACTTTTCTTTCCTTGCCTCAAGCCATAATATGTATAATAATAAAACTATGCTTCACGTAGGATCTAAATTCATATTTGAAGTGAAAGAGACTTTAAGAGAGCCATATAATCAGAATCACACAATTTAAAATAATAATTGTATTTTAGTATTTATTTATTTTTGGCTGTGCTGAGTTCTCATTGCTGCACAGGCTTTTCTGTCGTGCGGAGAATGGGGGCTGCTTTTCAGTTGTGCTGTGGAGCTTCTCGTCGTGGTGGGTTCTCCTGTTGCAGAGCACGGGCTCTCGGGCATGTGGGCTCAGTAGTTGCATCTCCTAGGCTCTAGACCACAGGATCAATGGTGGTGATGCATGAGTTTAGTTGCTCCATGGCATGTGGAATCTTCCAAGACCAGGGACTGAATCGGTGTCTCTTTCACTGGCAGGTGGCTTTTTCACCACTAAGCCATCACGGAAACCCCACAAACTTTTTTTCAAGACTTTTCAGTTTTTAGAGAATCCACTGTTTTTTATTAATATACCTAAATAATATGACTACTTAGATAATACCTTTCTTTTCAAAATCTTTAAGTCACAAAATATCTTAAGTTTTAGATAAAACATGTGCATCAAAGATGTTTTAGTTGGTATTTCAGCTATGAGACCGCAGAATTCACTTTTTTAAAGCCTCACTTACTGATAGTGAAACATTTTTTTAAGAATTGTGTTTCAGTTAATTATATTTTATATTGTCTTTGGCTAATGCAAATTGATTTTTATTTTTAAGGTAATATAAATAGTTGTAATTATTTGTTCTACACCATGTTAAAGCTATTGAAACAGAAGAAAATTAGGATTTATGGCTAGGTGTTATGTGTTAAAGGGTAACAGAGGAGTTAAATATCATATAAAATTTAGACTTTTTTCTCCAGTTCAGTGTCCATGGACTTGCTGGTATAAAATTTCATGGAGAGATATATTTTGTAGATTTTATATTTCCTTTTTAAAGTCCTCTTGATACATCTGAAAGCATGTGCATTAGCTCTTACAAAGAGCAAAATCAATGTAGACCATATAAATTATAGCACCTGATAATAGCCTGATATGTTGGTACTCCGTCATTCTCTTATCTTATTCTACCTTTGAGGAAAATAAATTGTCTTGGGTGCTGAAATATTTGATCATAGCTAAATCTGCTTTTCTAGTGTAAAGTATGCAGCACTTACACTGTGCCTATAACTAAATATCCGTGCACTAAAATAAAAACACCATGCCCCAAATACTTTGTGTGTGTGTGTGTGCATGTTCAGTCACGTCTGACTCTTTGCGACCCCATGAACTGTAGTCCACCAGCCTCCTCTCTTCATGGGGTTTTCCAGGCAAGCATATTGGAGTGAATTGCCGTTTCCTCTTCCAGGGGATCTTCCCAACCCAGAGACCAAACCCCGTGTCTCCTGCTTTTCCTGGCATTAACAGAAAGATTGTTTACCACTGAGCCACTTGGGAAGCCCAGGATACTTTAAAGTACACAGTTTTTAAGAGATTTTAGCCTCATTAAAATTTCAAAATAACTTTTTTCTTTCATTTTGGGCATTTTCCAGTTGTTAACCCCATCATTTAATACAGTTTGAGACTAGGAGACTAATTTGATAGCAGGATGATTTCCATTTGTCTCTCACTAATATTAAGATTCTCAATCATGACAAAATGTAGCTTCTTTTAAAATTTACTTTAAATAAAATGTTGAGGAAGAATGTCTTAATCACACAGAAACTATACTGACCCATTATTTTTTAAGTAAGCAGCACCAAACACTGTTTCTGTTGCCTCAGATGGTAAAGAATCTGCCTGTGATGCAGGAGACCCGGGTTTGATCTCTGGGGCAGAAAGATTGCCTGGGAAAGGAAGTATCCACTAACCCACTCCAGTCTTCTTGCCTGAAAAATTCCATGGAGAGAGGAGCTTGGCGGGTTTCAGTCCATGGGGTCTCAAAGAGTTGGACATGACTGAATGACTAACACTTTCACTCACTAGTATTAAGATTTTGAGTCATGACATAAAATGCAGCTGCTTTTAGAAATTATTTTTGATAAAAAATGTTGAATAAGAATGTCTTGATCACACAGAAACTATACTGATTCATTATTTTGTAAAGCAAGCATAACAGAACACTGTTTCTAATGTGATTTCATAGACAGCATGTCATGAAAAACAAAACAAACAAATTGAAAAACAACTGCCTTAAGTGTATAACACTTGAAAAGAAGTGAAAGTGTTAGTTGCTCAGTCTCCTTGATTCTTGGGACCCTGTGGTCCACATGTAGCTGTCAGGCTTCTCTGTCCATGGAATTCTCCAGGCAAGACATTGCTAGAGAGGGTAGTATTCTCAAGGGGATCTTCTTGACCCAGGGATCGAACCCAAGTCTCTCAAATAACATGTAAACTGAAAACTCTAATGTATTTCTAAATTATAAAGAAAATTAAGAAGCAATTTGAATTATAAGAAGCCCTATCAGATCCATGTCAACTGAGGGGATGAATTATAAGAGATTATTCAAGGTAGCTGATTTATATTTTTGAGCTACACAGTTTCTTAAAGAACTTACACGTTTCTAAACAGAGATCTTTCCTTATATATAATAGATTTTCATGTGGAATATTCCTTTGAATACAAATAATTAGTATACTAAAATTCTTAAAGGCATTATACATGGAAGTAGTCATTTCTTACATAAATTAGTTTACCCTATTAATTTGCTTAATTCTTATTCCAAAGATGAGGGTAAAAAGAACTGTGTGTGTGTGTGTGTGTGTGTGTGTGTGTGTGTGTAAAGTTCTGTTCAGTCTTAGTTAAACAATTATAGTTGCTGAAACTAGGGAGTTTGAATCAATATACTATGTCATATTTTTATTGGTGTCTTTTCATAATAACCTGGGCTTCCCCAGGGACTCACTGGGTAAAGAATCCATCCACATTGCAGGATACATAGGAGACAGAGAAGATGCAGGAGACATGCATTTGATCCCTGGGTTGGGAAGATTCCCTGGAGGAGGAAATGGCAACCCACTGCAGTATTCTTACCTGAGAAATCCCATGGACAGAGGAGCCTGGCAGGCTACAGTCACAAAATAGCTGGACATGACTGAGTGACTAAATACACACACACAATGATAACCTACCCCAGAGGCTGTAGGTTGACAAGAACTGTCTCTAAACCTGTTACAGTGGTGTATATTGCCCCAAAGTTAACATAAAAGTTGTACTGAAATAATGTTTATTGCCTTCTGAAAATTGAAAGCCTACAAATTCACAGAATTTATAGCTAAAAATTAGACTAGCTGACTTGCAGAATTTTATAAAAAAAAGTATATCTTTTAAATTCAATACACACAAAAAATTTGGTCTGAATGAAACCTCTTATATCTTGCAACAAAACAAATAAAATAATAACACTTACATGGCTATTCCTTATATCCAAAAGTGTTTTTAGTTTCTTATTAGTATAGAGGATTTGCTTCTGTATAAATTCTATTGCAAACATACACTAGCATGTATAGCTATTTCATGTTCTTTTCTCAGGGGACAAAAGGGGAAAAAATATGAAATTTATTTTTAAATTGTATTTTGCTTCATGGTTAGTAATTAACAGTGGATAGTATTTGGGAATTCTGATTTCTCAAATCCTCTGATTGTAGATTCAGGTATTCTATGCACTTCTACTCCTGCTCCGCTAGAACTGCCATTCAAATTCAGAGGCTTTGAGCTTGTCTTCTATTGTTATCTGTGGGCTGGAGAGAAAAAAAAAAAAAATGCCCAGAATGAAAATTTGCAGTATTGTACTCTATTACTTTGCTATTATTATTATCATATTATCAAGGAATGTGAGATTCTCTGGTAACTCAGCTAGTAAAGAATCTGCCTGCAAAGCAGGAGACCCCAGTTTGATTCCCAGGTCAGGAAGATTCGCTGGAGGAGGGATAGGCTACCCAGTGTTCTTGGGCCTCACTGGTGGCTCAGCTGGTAAGAATCCGCTTGCAATGCAGGAGACCTGGGTTTGATCCCTGGGTTGGGAAGTTCCCTTGGATAAGCGAACATCCCCTGGAGAAGGGAACGGCTGCCCATTCCAGTATTCTGGCCTGGAGAATTCCACGGACTGTATAGTCCATGGTCACAAAGGGCTGGACACGACTGAGCCACTTTCACTTTCACTCTATTACTATCTAGACTGATTCAGATTTTCTGAAAAATTTCCTAACACCTTTAGTTAAAAACTCCTATGATTTTTTGCCATAACTTTCTTAACATGATTTTCTTGATCTCTAGTTTTTCAGGTCCTTCTGGTTTATCAGATCTGCCATTTTGATGCTACCCACCTTGCTCCTGCGTTGCTCTGTGACTTTGTGTCTTCTTCTGTCATACTCCTCTTCTTCTTTTCTGTATTTAAAAAAAAAAATCCAATCAGCTTTGTGCTAACATGATATCAGAGGATTTAGGATTATATTTTGGCTTGCTGTGACCTAGCACAACTGGTGTTACCCCTAAGAGATTTAGTCTCTTTATGCATAAAGTGAAAGAACTGGACTAGTTTCCACAATGGCCCTAGGTTCTTCAAACAATTTTCTTTGATGATTTCCTCTTTTTATATTTTTTTTTATTCTTTGCAAAAAATTAACACATATATTAATTTTATATATTTGAAACTATTCAGAGCAATTTGAGTAAGCATTTTAGTAATGCTTTAGTAATTTGCATCTAATGTAACTATATTTCAAAATAGCTATTACAGTTTATGTTTTAGAGAAGCTTTTCACTGACTTATATACTCTGTTATGTTTGATTACCTGTCTGTGCCATTGCTCAGATGAATCTCTCCTTTCACTCATTAAGATCTTACATAAGCACTGCAATGTTTACAGGATTGAGCCCAGTACTAATCTCTCAGCTTTTAGAGGTTTTTCATTACTTTCATTTTTTTAGAAGATGATAGACTAATAAGGAAGGGTCAGCAAATTGAGAGGAACTTGGTTTCTAGGTCTGGGAGGATTACCATGCATGAGTATTACTCAGGTGAGAAGTAGAGACCAGCCAGCTTCTAAGATCCCTGTTAGCATGAAAATTCTGTGATGGCAAAGTAGAACTAATGCCATTATGAATGTATAGGCCTTAATCCTACATCAACCACAGGAAGAACAAACCACTTGCATAAGAGTGAATCATCCAAAAAGAGAAAAAATGAGGCACTCTACAGTCAATATTTTAGAGCTCCTGGGGCCATGGTTCTCTTCTAACCCCCATGTCAGAGTTTTTATTCTAGGTAGAGACAATGATTGGGCCCTAAGTGTAGCATTAGTAAGCAACTCTTCTTAAAGATTAGAGAGGGCCACAAAAGTCAGAGGATAAATGCCTCATTTTTTTTTTCAAAATTTTTTTTTTCAAAAATTATGGAGAGTACAAGTCATTTTTGCATGAAAGCATTCTCTAGTCCATGAGGTCAGATAAATCTGTATACTCTCTACTTTGCTTACAGAGAATCTTTCGCCTTTGACTTTGATTCCTCAGGAGAAGATATGATATCCCAGAGGAGCCAAACATTGCTTCTGTTGATCTTGACAGTTCTTTCTTTCTGATCCACCCTCACTAGCTTATACCTTCCATCATCATGCACAACTGATCTCCTGCATAATCTAAATTAACTGTTCTTTTCCCTTGTCATCTGGCCCAACAGTTGCAGCTCTAGAGATCACTTAATGAATAGATCACTATGATCCTAAAAATACCAGAACTAGACTTTCCAAATATTTAGCAGTCAATTGTTGTTCACTTGCTCATGCCTGACTCTGCACACCAGGTTTCCCTGTCTTTTACCATCTCCCAGAGCTTGTTCCAACTCATGTCCATTGAGTCGGTGATGCCATCCAACCATTTCATCCTCTGAAGCTTCATTTCACCTTGCTTTCACTCTTTACCTGCATCAGGGTCCTTCCAGTGAGTTGACTCCTTGCATCAGGTGGCCAAAGTACTGGAGCTTCAGCTTCAGAATCAGTCCTTCCAACAAATATTTAGGCTTGATTTCCTTGAGGACTGACTGATTTGATCTTGCTGTCCAAGGGATTCTCAAGAGTCTTCTCCAACATTACAGTTCAAAAGCCTCAATTCTTCAGTGCAGCCTTCTTTATAGTCCAAGTCTCACATCCATACATAGCTACTAGAAAAAACATAGCTTTGGCTATACAGACCTTTGTCAGCAAAGTGGTGTCTCTGCTTTTTTATACACTGTCTAGATTTGTCATAGCTTTTCTTACAAAGAGCACTCAGTGCTTTGAGGAAAATCTTTCACATAGCTAAATGATGCTTTTCTTTTTATTTCTAAAAACTCTTTTTTTATAATTCATACATTTAATTCATTATAATTCATACAATTTCCCCAAATGTTACATGTTAGAAGTTTGCTTTAACAGTTACCATGTACCTATGTCATTAGTGAGAAGTTAAAAAAAATCAATTTAACATAAATGACATGGAATAAATCTACTTCTTACAATGCCAATATCACAATTTTGACTGCATCTGCATTATTAATAGTTGCTTACTTTAACATATCAGCTCCTTGTATCTGATCTGTTTGATGATGGCTAAATACAGTATATTCATTAGCACTTGCGCAAAAGCTCCTATAGTGCTTAATACATTTTCTAAGTAAACTTTAATTACAAATTCTCACACTGTGTAAGATAATCCAGTTTTGTGAAAGCAGAGGAGATTTAAAAATGTTTAGGATGATGACAAGGAACACTCTTTAAAAGCTTGCAAGACAGTTGATAAGTTCAATTATATGACAGCTAGTGAGCTCAGCAGTGTCTCTTTATATGCAGAACTGCTTACAGAAATGTCATCATTTATATATTTTACTAAAATACATTACAATGCATATTTGAAACCTTCACGCAAGATTAAAATACACTGAGTTTATTTTAAGATTAATCTAGCAAGGAGTATTGTCATTATGAAAGAGAAGTGGAACTAAGACCTATTTTAAAGTTCTATGAAAATATAAATAAAAATTTCATCATTAGTTGCATTCTCCCTCAGGTCTCTAACTTAGTTAAAATACATTAAACTTACTTAAAAAAAATAAATTTAATAAATTTAAAATCAATAAAGTGTTTGCTTTTTTTTTTTTTTTCTCCTGGCACAAAGTGAAAGTGGGATATATTTACTTTAACCTCCCTTAAATACCAATACCTAATATATTTCTTGGGTCCATGTACTACCCCCCAGTTCAGTTCAGTTGCTCAGTCATGTCTGACTCTTTGTGAGCCCATGGACTTCAGCACACCAGGCTTCCCTGTCCATCACCAATTCTCAGAGTTTGCTCAAACTCATGACCATCGAGTCAGTGATGCCATCCAACCATCTCATCCTCTATCATCCCCTTCTCCTTCTGCTTTCAGTCTTTCCCAGCATCTTTTCCAATGAGTTGGTTCTTTGCATCAGGTGACCAAAGTATTGAAGCTTCAACTTCAGCATTTGTCCTTCCAATGAATATTCAGGACTGATTTCATTAAGGATGGACTGGTTGGATCTCCTTGTAGTCCAAGGGACTCTCAAGAGTCTTCTCCAACACCACAGTTCAAAAGCATCGATTCTTTGGTGCTCAGCTTTCTTTACAGTCCAACTCTCACATTCATACATGACCACTGGAGAAACCATACCTTTGACTAGATGGACTTTTGTTGTACTCCCCCCCAAGTATTATTTTATTGAATAAATATTTCAAATTGTGTGTTTCAATTATTTCCTTGATTCAATAGGAAAATATTGCTACTTGTTACTACTTGGGTTTATTTGGTACTGTTTTGTATCTCAAAGATATGTATTTATTTTCATAACTGTTCTAAGGTTGTATATGTACCTAAATGTTATCTGTCACTGGAAAAGCACGTAACTCATAAAATCGATAGGAATATGAAAGGAAAATGTTGTATGATTCCATTCCTATGAAGTATCTAAAGTAGTCAAAATCATGGATAAAGGAAGTAGAAAGGTAGTTGCCAAAGCCTTGGCAGCAGGTGTATGACATTTAATGAGTATAGAGTTTCAGTTTTGCAAAGTGAAAAAGTCTTAGAGACACATTGCAAGCAATGTAAAATACTTAACCGTACTAAACTGTACACTTAAAAATGATTAATATAGAAAATTTAATGTTATGTGTTCTTTTTTTTATTGATTACAGAAGAAAGGAAAGGAGGAAGGAAGAAAGAGAGAGTGGAAAGAAAAGAAGGATAGAAAAAAGGAGGAAAGAAAGAATGGATTCTCCTTGCTGATTCTATTTTCTTTTCCTTGTCTCCTGACTTTTTTTCTTCTCTACCCTTCATATTAAGTAGTTCACCATAATGTCTGTTTCCTCATTGCTTTGTTTTCTCACAATTATTAACAACTTCCTATTCAATTCACTGTCCTAGCTCTGAAATTTTTACTTCATGTTGTTAATTTCTTAAAATTTAAAAAATTTCTCTAATATAATTCCAAGGAAAGAATATGATTGTGTCAGCTCATTCTTTACATTGTACACATCATGTTTAGTTGGTATCTTATTGAGGAACTACACTTGGCTCAGGTGGCAAACTCTGATCTAGTAAACAGTATTCAGGTGAAATGATATGAATAGTCATTGTATGGTTGCGTCTTAGGCAATGAGTAAGCAAGGTTTCTCATAGGATATACTGCATGCAGCTACAATGACCTTGTAATTGATAGATTGTATTCACCTTCTCTTTTCTAGTTGATCCTCTTGAAAGTGAAAGTGAAACTCAGTTGTGTCTGACTATTTGTGACCCCATGGATTATACAGTCCATGAAATTCTATAGGCCAGAATACTGGAGTGGGTAGTCTTTCCCTTCTCCAGGGGATCTTCCCAACCCAGGGATCGAACCCAGGTCTACCGCACTGCAGGAGTATTGTTTACCAGCTGAGCCACAAGGGAAGCCCAAGAAAACTGGAGTGGGTAGCCTAACCCTTCTCCAGCGATTCTTCCCCACCCAGGAACTGAACCAGGATCTCCTCCATTGCAGGCAGATTCTTTACCAACTGAGCTATGAGGGAAGCCCTAGTCAACTTCACTTGTTTTCATCTCAGTATTTTTTATAACTCAGTGGTTCCCACAAGAAAATACATTATTCCTCAATTATCCATTTTTCTTCTCCCTTTCATATACAATGTACAAATATTCACATAAATATATAAGCTTACGGTAAAAAAAAAAAATGTTGATTTTTCACTTTAGTATTTATGGTACCTAACCAGACACGGAAAATGCTTGAATAGTATCTGCTCCCTATCCATCCGTTGGGCTTCCCTAGTGGCTCAGTGATAAAGAATCCATCTGCAATGTAGGAGCTGCAGGAGATGCAGGTTTTATTCCTGAGTTGTTAAGATCCCCTAGAGGAGGGCATGGCAATCCACTCCCATATTTTTGCCTGGAGAATCCCATAGACAGAGGAGCTGATAGGTTATAATCTATAGGGTTGCAAGATTTGGACATGACTGTAGTGATTTAGCATGCATGCATACATCAGTCCATTGCAAAGTCATTGAATGCAAATATAACTGGTAAGGGGAGCCTGTATATGAAAAAAATCATGATATCTGTTTAGACTCACCTATAATAATCATTGTGATTTCTGAAATTTTAGCAGTTGTACTGGGTCATAATTCACAAACATCTTTCAGAGAAGGCAATGGCAGCCCATTCCAGTACTCTTGCCTGGAAAATCCCATGGACGGAGGAGCCTGGTGGGATGCAGTCCATGGGGTCACTAAGAGTCGGACACGACTGAGCAGCTTCACTTTCACTTTTCACTTTCGTGCATTGGAGAAGGAAATGGCAACCCACTCCAGTGTTCTTGCCTGGAGAATCCCAGGGACGGGGGAGCCTGGTGGGCTGATGTCTATAGGGTTGCACAGAGTCACACACGGCTGAAGAGACTTAGCAGCAGCAGCATCTTTAGGAAGGGATCAGGGGATGCTGTATCTCACAGGTCGCTGAACCCAGGGTAGGCAAGGCATAAGCAGGGAAGTTGTAAGAAAACTCGAGGAGCTGTGACATGCTTATTCACAGCAGAAAGGCAGACATGCTTTACTCTCATGGTTAACCCACCAGACACAGCCTTAGTGCAGCCATAGTGTAGCCAAAACTTGGACACAGTACAGCCATAATGCAGCCATAATGCAGCCTTAATATGGCCTCAAGGGCTTTTCAGGTGGAGCTTATATATGTTTACAGAACAAAAGTGGTCCATGGCCAAACAGGTACATCGTGACATGCATCCACAGTGCTATAAATTACCTTAGTTGCTACATAACCATACATTTACAAAATGTGGGTCAAGAGAGTGAGAGGCCTTGTTGTAAGAGAGCCTGACAACTGCCATCTTGGCTAATTTGCTCTTTCCCTACATTCCACCTCTTCAGGATCTCTCGCCTCACAATCTATGTACAGTACACTTCCTGTGATATAAACTTTGTGGATAACACTGACCCTCAAACCCACATTCTGCAACAGCAGTGGATGCTACAACAGCAAACGGGTGCATCTCCAGCACATAGCAAAACCCAGTGACAGGCATCACTTGGAATTCATGTTGTAGTCCTTGTGTTCAAGGGGCTAAAAGAGCTACCCACCACATGTGGAATGCCCTTATCTTCCATGCCCAAATCCAGTCCACCATGTGTCTTCTCAGTAAGGAATCACAAAACTCCCCACAGGTGCTGGGCCCACTCCTTCAAAGGGGATTTTTGTGGCATTCACAGCCCATATGATTCCAAATGTTTTCACAGTATTCTAAATCTGCAAGAGAATTAGTAGTTAATAGCACATCATATGGAGAAGGCAATGGCAACCCACTCCAGTGTTCTTGCCTGGACAATTCCATGGACGGGGGAGCCTGGTGGGCTGTCGTCTATGGGGTCACACAGAGTCGGACACAACTGAGTGAATTAGCAGCAGCTGCAGCGGCACATCATAGGACACAGGCTTTACAGTACATTGTTCTACTAAATCCACATCATAAGACACAGACTTTATAGTAGACTGTTCTACTTAATCTACATCACAAGGCACAGCCTTTACAGTACACCTCTGCACAAATCAGCCCACATTTGCATCTGTGTAACCCAGATGGGGCTCCTGCCAGCTCGGGCCCCCTTGGGAGTCTGCATGATTTTCATCCTCTTTGCCTGCCTCCATCCACTTCTTTCAGTAAGGACCTGCAGAACCCCACACAGACACAGGGCCCACCTCTTCAGAGAGGGAATTTCTGTAGCCTTCACAGCTCACATCACGAGTCTGTATGTACAGGGTCACAGCCCACTTCAGGAGCTTGTGTAACTACCTGTATCTTTTGCTATGGGCGCTTAAACTGCTGCTCTGGTCTCAGTTATATAACTGGCCTTGCTCACAAGCAGGGACCTGCAGTCTTATAGTGTTCTACAACTTTTGTCACAATGAGGGGTGAGTGGGTATAGATGCAAACCATTCTATCTCATCCCTGGAACAAACGATATCCTCCCCCGCTGTGTCCCAGAGTAGCAAAAGCCATACTGCCAACCGTTCCTCTTGCTTTTGTTGTAACTGCTTACCCAAGTCGACCAACTCTGAGTATATGGTCTATACGTTGTGAACTCCGTCACACTGTGGGCCCCCTGAAGACGTCCCCCCTGAGCCATAGACTGCTCATGTTCCACTTCCTGCTGTAACAACAGGCCTCACAGCCAAGCAGGGGCCTGCGTCACACAGTGTTCACTGTCATCGTCCCTCATTGCCTCACAGTCTGAGGCACTGGGCTCCTCCAGGTCAGCCATGTCTGGCTTCAGCATACATATGCATGGTTCCAACTCTTCTGTTCATTTGTCTCTGCAGTTCGTGCACTTGAGCAGCATCAAGGAGAGCAATGTCCATACTGGCCTTCAGAGGTTAGGAAAAGCCATCTCATGGTGCCAGTGGCAGTACCTGGCACATTATCTGGCAAATGGGAACTCACCTCCTTTAATGTCTTTTCAATATTATCCAGTGACCTGTCCTCCATCTCCCAGTCTCCAACTGGGGCCCACACTGAAAGGACTGTGGCACCAGGTACCACATACTATGTGCTGTCCACTGCCTTCCTCCATCCACTGGAGCCTCAGGTTCCCCTGCCTGCTGGGTATCCCATCAACGATGCCAACTATCTCACTGTATCTCACTGTTCACTGAACCTAGGGTAGGCAAGCTGTGAATGGGGAAACTGGAAGAAAACTTGAGGAGCCATAGGAACTGCAGACATGTTTATCTGCAGCAGCAATGCATGCATGCTTCACTCTTGTGGTTGACCTAGCAGGCAAAGCCTTAATGCAGCTATAACGTAGCCATAACTCAGACATAACACAACCATAACGTGGCCTTAGTGCAGCTTTGATGTGAACTTAATGCAGCCTTAGCACAGATATAAAACAGCCTCAAGGGCTTTTCAGGTGTAGCTTATATAGATTTATAGAACAAAAGTGGCCCATGGCCAAGTGGGTACATCGTGACACACATATGCAGTCTTATAAGTGATCTCAGTTGTTGCATAACAATGTATTTACAAAATGTGGGGCAAAAGCAAGAGGCTTTGTGGTGAGAGAACCTGGCCACTGCCAACTTGGGTAATTTGCTCTTTCCCTACAGTGGGCAACTCCTGTGTTTATTTTGCATGTCATAATGATAGCTCTGAGTACATCATCAAGAGTGTATAATTTGTTTATCTTTCAAATGTTCATCTTTCACTCGCCAGTATTGCAGATTTTCTATACCCATTTTTTGTTGTTGTTGTTGTTGTTGTTTTTTAAATCGTGTCACAGAGACTCATGAAAACCTCCTGACTTTTATCACATTGGATTTTATTTCACTCTCTGTGGTAACTAATAGCCACCTGTAGGTAAAGAGAGTTTGTTCTTTCTATTTTAACATGATAAATGTGTCTGCTTATAGTTTTAAAGTCCACTGTGGCCAGTCCAGAGAAGTGAGATGTTTTTTATTTTTATCATATAGTCAGTTACCAGTCCCTCCTCATCCCCTATAAACAAAATACAGGCTACATTTGCTGAATCTAAGTCCCATATAAATTTACTCTCTTTATTTCATGCAAGTGTTTTCAAAGTTTAATTAATCTAGATAAAAACTGTAAGATTTTAGCCTTCCTTCTACCATAATTAGACAGGTAAACTTGAACCAGCTATTTCACTACTGTGCTCCCATTTATGCTTTTGCAACTTTCCATGTTGACCTTTCCAAGTGAAAAACAAAATTCTCTGACATTGACAACCCAATATTACTTTTGATTGCCAATTATAGAATCTTCATCTACTTCATAAAGTCATCAGTTTTCTGGGCCAAAACGTTTGGGCTGAAAAATTGGATACAGGTTTCACTGTAGACCAAAAGATAGTTCCAGTCGAGAAGTATCTAATGATAAATTAAACTAAATTATTTCTCCTCTTGTGCTTGTACACTTTAATGGTTACACTATAAACTTGCCCAAGAGAGACCTGTCTTCATTGGAATTCAATCTGAAAATCTCCTTACCCAGAGATGGCAGCTCATTTTGTATTGATATAATGTATACCTTGAAAAGGTGTAGAACTGGTTTTCTATCAAACAAACAGATCTTTTTGAGTTCTATATCCTACTAGATATTAATATTGACTTTCACTTGGCAGAGATGGAACTTAACCTGGCTTATTTTTTTAAGTGTTTAACACACTTTCTGTTTCAAGAGAATATTTCTACTTGATCCCCTAAACAATGAAAACACTAAAGAACATAATATAATATGTACTTTGCTTACTAACAGTCCCTCAAAATTGAGTAAATGCAGCACACCTGGATAAGCTAAATGCATTTTTTAACTTCTATTATGACCTGTCATTTTAAATATTGTATTTTAGTTGCCTTTATCCATAGTACCCCCTCCACTCAGTCTCTGTAAATGAGATTTATAGTTCAGCATGGTCCCTGAAGTAATTTCCCATGGTTTCACACAGACCCTCAAGCTCCAAACATTATGAAGATTTTCCCATATACATTATAAACCTCTCTGCAGCACCGCTGTAAATCATCATAATTTTGTTATGTCACATCTGCAGGTGATAGAAACAATAAAAAAGAGACCAAGAAAAGGCTCATGCTACGTTTTAGCAAATTATTTCTGAACAGTTTGACAGCTCTGTAAAGTTTTAAGGAATGTGTTCATTCTCTTCTTCTCACACTCTTTTACCAGCACTTTATCTCACACAGCAAGTGGATACAGTGAAAAATCACCTGGAACCTCTGCTCTCTTCCTTTGCCTGTTAATGTCACTCTTATCAAACTTATAAACATATAACAATATTAGAAAGAACTTGGCAGATGAGAGCATCCTACATGATACCACCACCCTAACACAATTATTGTTTATATTTCTGTATCATTTCTCTTCTAGAAAGTGAAAGTGACATGGCTCAGTCCCGTCCCACTCTTTGTGACCCCATGGACTGTAGCCTACCAGGCTCCTCTGTCCGTGGGATTTTCCAGGCAAGGGTGCTGGAGTGGGCTGCCATTTCCTTCTCCAGGGGATCTTCCCGACCCAGGGATGGAACCCGGGTCTCCTGCATTACAGACAGACGCTTTACTGTCTGTGCCACCAGGGAGACTTTATGTACATCACTGCTTTGGCACAGTCACAAACTGAGTGCTCATATGTCTGCTTTTGGCATCTTTACTGGACATTACACTATATGCATGTTTTAAATTGTATTATATTCATAACTGGCCTTTGCAGGTGGTTCGGTGAGTAAAGAACATGCCTGCAATGCAGGAGACACCAGAGATATAGGCTTGATTCCTGGGTCAGGAAGTTCCCTCCGGAGGAGGGCACAGCAGCCTGCTCCAGTATTCTTGCTTGGAGAATCCCATGGACAGAGAAGTCTGGCAGGCTACAGTCCACAGGTCTCAGAGAGTCAGACACGACTCTTTGAAGCTACTGAGCACAACACAGCCCAAGACATATCATAATTAATTATCTTTTACAATAATTTTTAACTTCTTTGATTACTACTTTAATGCAATACTAATAAAATGCTAGGCAAAACATATGACTTGTTTCATGGATTTTGAAATACATCCACAAATGTCAAGAATTTTTGTGGCCTCATGCTGAGTTCTATATGACAAAGCAAGTTCATGTAATCTCACTAGCACTACAATTAAATTTTCCATACTTAGTGAGAATAAATTTTATCTCATTTAAATGCACACTTATTTCACAGTTTATCAAAACCATCTATGTATTCTTATCACTTTTTCCTTTTTTTGCAGATTTAAGTATTCATTTCTTAATATTATTCTGTAAAATTTTGTGTATCTTTCATATAATAACTATGCTAAACTTTTGCCACATTTCTTGAAATTATTTTCCTAGACTGGTTGAATAACAGAACAATTATCTTTGAAGAATTTTTTATTTTAAGTTGTTGATCAGAAATTTTTCCTTTTATCTTTCAATGATTCTTAGAAGCATAGTTCAATTTTATTTTGTCTATAAATTTTGCTAAATCTAAGATACTTTTAGGACAAATAGGTTATTGGAGGGTACTAGGATTTTGTAAAACAAATATCTTAATATTTAAGAAATATGCTGGAGCTAATGATATAATTGAATCCTTTAATTTGCTCTGTATTTGAAATTGCTACTTGGCAACCAAGGATGTTATTACATCTTACTGAAATTCAAGAAGTCATTTATGTAAACTAATACTTTCATAAACCTGTGCTAATTAAAATTATTGGTTTACACCAAAGAATTCCTGCCTAATGAGTGCCATTATTTGGTAAAGAATCTGCCTGCCGATGCAGAAGAGCCAAGAGATGTGGGTTCCATCCCTGGGTCGGGAATATCACGTGGAGTAGAAAATGGCAACCCATCCATTATTCTTGCCTGAAAAATTCCATGGACAGAGGATCCAGTGGGACTCCAGCACATGGGATCACAAACAGGCACACATGACTTAGTGACAGAGCATGCATGCACACATACAAAAAACTATGTCTGTGTAGAAGGCTAGAAAACTCTATCCCATAGAATTCCCACTCCCCAGTCCCCACCCCCCTACTCAAGCTCCCCATATACACACACGCCATCAAAAGTCAGGCTCAGTTCAGTTCAGTTCAGTTCAGTCGCTCAGTCGTGTCCGAATCTTTGAGACTCCATGGATTGCAGCACACCAGAACTCCCTGTCCATCACCAACTCCCAGTTTACCCAAACTCATGTCCATTGTGTCAGTGATGTCATCCAACCATCTAATCCTCTGTCGTCCCCTACTCCTCCTGCCTTCAATTTTTCCCAGCCTCAGGGTCTTTTCAAATGAGTCAGTTCTTCCCATCAAGTGGCCAAAGTATTGGAGTTCCAGCTTCAACATCAGTCCTTCCAATGAACACTAAGGATTGATCTCCCTTAGGATGGACTGGATGGATTTCCCTGCAGTCCAAGGCACTCTCAAGACTCTTCTCTGACACCACAGTTCAAAAAAAAAGCATCAGTTCATCGGCACTCAGCTTTCTTTATAGTCCAACTCTCACATCCATACATGACTACTGGAAAAAACGTAGCCTTGACTAGACGTATCTTTGTTGACAAAGTAGCGTCTCTGCTTTTTAATATGCTGGCTAGGTTGGTCATAGCTTTTCTTCCAAAGAGTAAGCGTCTTTTAATTTTATAGCTGCAGTCACCATCCACAGTGATTTTGGAGCCCCCCAAAATAAAGTCAGCCACTGTTGCCACTGTTTCCCAATCTATTTGCCATGAAGTGATGAGACCAGATGCCATTATCTTAGTTTTCTGAATGTTGAGTTTTAAGCCAACTTTTTCACCCCCCTCTTTCACTTTCATCAAGAGGCTCTTTAGTTCTTCACTTTCTGCCATAAGGGTGGCGTCATCTGCACATCTGAGATTATTGATATTTCTCCCAGCAATCTTGATTCCAGCTTGTGCTTCCTCCAGCCCAGCGTTTCTGATGATGTACTCTGAATACAAGTTGAATAAGCAGGGTGACAATATACAGCCTTGACATACTCCTTTCCTGTTTTGGAACCAGTCTGTTGTTCCATGTCCAGTTCATCCAGTTCTAACTGTTGCTTCCTGATCTGCATACAGGTTTCTGAAGAACCAGATCAGGTGATCTGGTATTCCCATCTCTTTTAGAATTTTCCAGTTTATTGTGATTCACACAAAGGTTTTGTTATAGTCAGTAAAGCAGAAATAGATGTTTTTCTGGAGTTCTCTTGCTTTTTCGATGATCCAGCAGATGTTGGCAATTTGATCTCTGGTTCCTCTGCCTTTTCTAAAACCACCTTCAACATCTGGAAGTTCACGGTTCATATATTGCTGATGCCTGACTTGGAGAATTTTGAGCATTACTTTGCTAGCGTGTGAGATGAGTGCAATTGTGTGGTAGTTTGAGCGTTCTTTGGCATTGCCTTTCTTTGGGATTGGAATGTAAACTGACCTTTTCCAGTCCTGTGGCCACTGCTGAGTTTTCCAAATTTGCTGGCATATTGAGTGCAGCACTTTCATAGCACCACCTTTTAGGATCTGAAATAGCTCAACTGGAATTCCATCACCTCCACTAGTTTTGTTTGTAGTGATGCTTCCTAATGCCCACTTGACTTCACATTCCAGGATACCTGGCCCTAGGTGAGTGATCACACATAATGATTACCTGGGTCATGAAGATCTTTCTGTACAGTTCTTCTGTGTATTATTGCCAACTCTTCTTAATATCTTTTGCTTCTGTTAGGTCCATACCATTTCTGTCCTTTATTGTGCCCATCTTTGCATGAAATGTTCCCTTGATTTCTCTAATTTTCTTGAAGAGATCTCTAGTATTTCCCATTCTATTGTGCTCCTCTATTTCTTTGCAGTGTTCACTGAGGAAGGCTTTCTTATCTCTCCTTGCTATTCTTTGGAAGTCTGCATTCAGATCGGTCTATCTTTCCTTTTCTCCTTTACTTTTGGTTTCTCTTCTTTTCACAGCTATTTGTAAGGCCTCCTCAGACAGCCATTTTGATTTTTTGCATTTGCTATTCTTGGGGATGGTCTTGATCCGTGTCTCCTGTACAATGTCCCGGACCTCCATCCATAGTTCATCAGGCACTCTGTCTATCAGATCTAGTCCCTTAAATCTATTTCTTACTTCCACTGTATAAATGTAAGGGATTTGATTTAGGTCGTATCTGAATGGTCTAGTGGTTTTCCCTACTTTCTGCAATTTAAGTCTGACTTTGGCAATAAGGGTTTCATGATCTGAGCCACAGTCAGTCCCTGGTTTTGTTTTTGCTGACTGTATAGGGCTTCTCCACCCTTGGCTACAAAGAATATAATCAATCTGATATCGGTGTTGGTCATCTGGTGATGTCCATGTGTTGATTCTTTTCTTGTGTTGTTGGAAGAGGGTGTTTGCTGTAACCAGTGTGTTCTCTTGGCAAAACTCTATTAGCATTTGCCCTGCTTCATTCCGTACTCCAAGGCCAAATTTGCCTGTTACTCCAGGTATCTCTTGACTTCCTGCTTTTGCATTGCAGTCCCCTATCATGAAAAGGACATATTTTTTGGGTGTTAGTTCTAAAAGGTCTTGTAGGTCTTCATAGAACCATTCGACTTCAGCTTCTTCAGCATTACTGGTCGGGCCATACACTTGGATTACCGTGATACTGAATAGTTTGCCTTGGAAACAAACAGAGATCATTCTGTCGTTTTTGAGATTGCATCCAAGTACTGCATTTCAGACTCTTTTGTTGACTATGATGGCTACTCCATTTCTTCTAAGAGATTCTTGCCCACAGTAGTAGATATAAGGGTCATCTGAGTTAAATTCATCCATTCCAGTCTACTTTAGTTCGTTGATTCCTAAAATGTCAGTGTTCACTCTTGCCATCTCCTGTTTGACCACTTCCAATTTTCCTTGATTCATGGACCTAACATTCCAGGTTACCATGCAATATTACTCTTATAGCATCGGACCTTGCCTCTATCAACAGTCACATCCACAGCTGGGCGTTGTTTTTGCTTTGTCTCTGTCTCTTCATTCTTCTTGGAGTTATTTCTCCACTGATCTCCGTTAGCATATTGGGTACCTACTGACCTATAGAGTTCATGTTTCTGTGTTCTATCTTTTTGCCTTTTCATATGGTTCATGGGGTTCTCAAGGAAGAATACTGAAGTGGTTTGTCATTCCCTTCTTCAGTGGACCACATTTTGTCAGAACTCTCCACCATGACCTGTCCATCTTGGGTTGCCCTATATGGCATGGCTTAGTTTCATTGAGTTAGACAAGGCTGTGGTCCATGTAATTAGATTGGTTAGTTTTCTATGACTATGGTTTCAATCTGTCTCCCCTCTGATGCCATCTCTCAGATCCTACCATCTTACTGGGGTTTCTCTTATCTTGGACCTGGGGTATCTCCTTACAGTTACAACTAAAGACCTTGGACATGAGATTTCTCCTCTCGGCCACTCACCACTCCCTTTTCTTACTTTAGTAAAACTCTGCTACACAAAAGCTCTTGAGTGATCAAGCCTGGTCCCTGGTCCTGAAGCTAAATCTTCATCTTCAGAGATCATGAATCCAACACTGTTCACTATAAGCTATCAGGACCCTGACATAGAACAGTACATGAAGGTTGCAACAGCCATTAAGAATGCAATTCAGTGATACTGTGTCATCTTTAATTAAAAAAAAAAAAAGAAAGAAAAAGAAAGAAGAAAAGTACTGCCCATACATCACTGGTTCACTTTTGAAGAGAGTAGGTAGAATTGAATCCAGCAAGGAACCAAGACCTGTGCCGTGAAGACCAGGTGTGAAAGAACTGCAGCGCACCCTCCATCTCCTGTTGCTGACAGTCCTCAGCTCTACCATCTCCTGCCTCCTCTCCCTCCTCCATAAGTATCTCTTCTTGCCTGTTCACTCCATGCCAGCCCCTGTATGACAGCTGTTGTACTGTACTACTGTACTTTCAAGGTACTGCACTGTAAAATTTAAAATATTTTACTTTCTGTTTTTTTTAATGTATTCTTTGTATGAAAAGTATTATAAACCTGTTACAGTACTATCTAGTTGACTGTGTTAGTTGTGTTCCTAGGCTAACTTTGTTAGATTTATAAACATATTGGACTTAGGAACATGGTCTTCAAACGGAACTTATTTGTATGTAGGGAATTTACTGTATCATTTTTGTCAGATAAGCCTCTTTTCTGACTTCCCATCAGAATGGTATTAATTAATTGCTTGTGTTGATCTCTCCCAGCTTACATACAGATACATATATGCCCTCCAGTGATTTTTTCCTCCACTTCTTCCCTTTTTCCATATCCTGAATATTCATCCCCAAGTAAAGTCACTCTTACCATTACAGAGAATCTCCAGCCTCTGCATCCACCTCATCTTTATCTTACTTTCTTTCCTCAGAAGGGCTAGATTAAGAAATTCATATTGATTTGCAATCACAATAAATGCTTGGGAGTCTCTGTGTCTTAATGTGAGGTGCTCTAACAGTGTCATAGACTGGGTGTCTTAGATAGTAAGTATTAATTTCACATAGTTCTAGAGGTTAGAAAGCTGAGATCAGACTGCCAGCATGGTTGGATTCTAGTGAGAGAGCCCTCTTCCTGTTTCACAAGCGGCCACCTTTTTCTATGCCCTCATTTGACAGAGGAGAACATCATATTTCTTGTGTCTTTTCCTATAAGGGCACTGATCACAATCATGACCTGATGGTCTGATTAATTTTCACAGGCTCCACCTACAAATACCACCACATTGGGAACTGGAGATTCTACATATGAATTTTAGGGGGACCTGAACTTTCAATTGAACTTCCCAGGTGGCCCAGTGGTAAAGAATTTGCCTGCAGTACAGGAGCCACTGGAGATGCAGTTTCAATCCCTGAGTCAGGAAGATCCCCTGGAGGAGGGCATGACAATCCACTTCAGTTTTCTTGCCTGGAAAATCCCATGGACAGAGGGGTCTGGAGGGCTACAGTCCATAGGCTCTCTAAGAGTTAGACACACCTGAGTAACTGAGCAGCAGTGAACACTCAACCCATAGCATTATGACTCATCTCAGACACATTAGGTCTCACTTGTTAATAGGAAAGCATTAGGAAGTTGTACTAACCTCAAACTCAAAAGGTACATACAGCTTTATTACTGTCCTTGACCTTTCTTCTATTGTTGAATGAGTTTTAATTTTCTTCTACCATTAAACAGTATTGCATAAACACCAAAGGCCTATAATGAAACAGTCAGAAATTTAATTCCATACTATCCATACTATTTTCCATACAAATTTTAATTCCATACAAATTTAATGCTAACTTTGCACTTAGTAACTTATGACCTTGAGTAAGTTCATCTCTTTCAGCTTTTTTTTTTTGCTTAATTTATGAAACAGGCAATACTATTGCCTTCATAAAGTTATGGAGGTGAAAAATAAGGTGTATCCATGATTCCCTAGTGCTATGTCTGACATATGAGAGGTGCTCATTAATGGTTACTTCCCTCTAAACAGGAATATGGTTGAATAGATGTATAAATACAAAATGTCAATATTTGAATCTCTCTTTGAGGCTCTAGAATCATGTGTCTTATTAAATAGATTTATTTGATGTGTACTATATGCTAAACACTGCAAGATCTTGGAAATATGGGTATAAAATTGACTAATAGGAGATATGGTTTGTATCTTCTTGAAGTGACAGGCAAAGGAGAAAAGGAAAAATACATCCATCTGAATGTAGAGTTCCAAAGAATAGCAAGGAGAGACAAGAAAACCTTCCTAAGCAAACAATTAAAAAAATTTTAAAAAAAAGGTGGGGAAACAAGAGAAAGGGAAAGACTAGAGATCTCTTCAAGAAGATTAGAGATACCAAGGGAATATTTCATGCAAAGATGGGCACAATAAAGGACAGAAATGGTATGAATCTAACGGAAGCAGAAGATATTTAGAAGAGGTGGCAAAAATACACAGAAGAACTATACAAAAAGATCTTAACGACCCAGATAACCAGGATGGTGTGATCATTCACCTAGAGCCAGACAACCTGGAGTCCAAAATCAAGTAGACCTTAGGAAGCATCACTATGAACAAAGCTAGTGGAGGTGATGGAATTCCAGCTGAGCTATTTCAAGTCTTAAAAGTTGATGCTGTGAAAGTCCTGCAGTCAATATGCCAGCAAATTTGCAAAACTCAGCAATGACCACAGGACTGGAAAATGTCAGTTTTCATGCCAATCCCAAAGAAGAACAATGCCAAAGAATGTACAGACTACCACACAACTGCACTCATTTCACAGGGTAGCAAGGTAGTGCTCAGAATCCTTCAAGCTAGCAAAAAATAATACATGAGCAGAGAACTTCCAATATACAAGCTGGATTTAGAAAAGGCAGAAGAACCTGAGATTAAAATGCCAGCATCCATTGCATCATAGAAAAAGCAAGGGGATCTGATAAAAACATCTACTTTTGCTTCATTAACTATGCTAAAGCCTTTGACAGTGTGGATCACAACAAACTGTAGAGAGTTCTTCAAGAGATGGGAATACCGACCATTTTACATGCTTCCTGAAAAGCATATAAGAAGCAGGTCAAGAAACAACGGTTAGAACAGAATGTGGAACAACAAACTGTCTCAAAATTGGAAAATGATTATGTCAAGGCTGTATATTGTTACCCCACTTATTTAACTTATATGCAGAGTTTATCATGTGAAATGCCCAGCTGGGTTTACCATAAACTGGAATCAACTTTGCTGGCAGAAATATCAATAACCTCAACTTTGCAGATGACACCACCCTAATGGAAGAAAGTGAGAGGAACTAAAGAGTCTTTTGATGAAGGTTAAAGAAGAGAGCCAAAAAGCTGATTTAAAACTCAACATTCAAGAAACAAAGATCATGGCATCTGGTTCCATCTCTTCATGGCAAATAGATGGGGAAAAATGGAGACAGTGAGAGAATTTATTTTCTTGGGCTCCAAAAATCACTGGAGATGGTGACTGCAGTCATGCCATTAAAAGACACTTGCTCCTTGGAAGAAAAGCTATGACAAACCTAAGCAGTCTTTTAAAAAACGGAGCCATCACTTTACTGACAAAGGTCAGTCTAGTAAAAGCTACGGTCTCCCAGTAGTCATGTATGGGTGTGAGAGTTCAACCATAAAGAAGGTTGAGTGCTGACGATTTGATGCCTTCAAACTGCGATGCTAGAGAAGACCCTTGATAGTCCCTTGGCTAGCAAGGAGATCAAAGTAAAGGAAATCAACCCTGAATATTCGTTGGAAGCACTGATGCTGAACTTCCAATACTTTGGTCACCTGATGTGAAGAGTCAACTCATTGGAAAAGACCCTGATGCTGGGAAAGTTCAAGGGCAGGAGGAGAAAGGGGAAACAGAGGATGAAATGGTTGGATGGCATCATTGACTCCAAGGATGTGAGCTTGAGCAAACTCTGGGAGATAGTGAAGGACAGGGAACTCTGGGTTGCTGTAGTCCATGGGGGTCACAAAGAGTCGGACACAACTGGGCAACTGAACAACAACAAAATCTTACAGTTTATTTCAAGTAGACACTAAATAAATAGCTATTTGCATCTATTGCTATAGCACCCTGATAGTCGCTAACATGAGAACATACTAAAGGAACATTTCTATTTGTTTAATTTTTCTAATTTCTGTCTTTTACTGATATTCTCTATCTGATAATACATTGTCATCATGGCTTTCTTTCTTTCTTTTAAAAAAAGTAAAACTTTAGTTATTTTTTGCTGCTTGGATGTTTATAATGGCTGCTTTGAAGTTTTTGTCTTATTATTCTGATTTCTGGTCTGTCACAGGCAGTATCTTCACCTGTTTAATTCCCTCTGTTAATGGAATAATAGTACCCTTTTATTTGCCTTTCTAATGGGTGGCGTGTTTTGCTGTTATTGGCGTTGTTATAAACTAGTTATTTCGAAGGGTGTGTGTGTGTGTGTGTGTGTGTGTGTGTGTGTGTGTGTGTGTGAAGTCGCTCAGTCGTGTCCAACTCTTTGTGACCCTCCTCTGTCTATGGGATTCTCCAGGCAAGAATACTGGAGTGGGTTGCCATTTCCTTCTCCAGGGGATCTTCCCAACCCACGGATCGAACCCAGGTCTCCCGCACTGCAGGCAGACGCTTTATCCTCTGAGCCACCAGGGAAGCCCATTTCAAAGGGTATATTGCAGCAACTCTAGATACCGATCCTTCAAGACTCTGGGATTTGATTTTGCTGTTGTTTGCTCATTTACTTGTTTATTTACATGGCTGGACTATTTCATCAAAATTTATCTTCTGTCTCCTCAGTGTGAAGCAACTGATAACACTTCACAAAGAGCACACTTGGGAATGCTCACAATCAGGCTGGGATGGCCCAGTTTTAATAGGACTCTGTTTGTCTCTCTCTTCTGAGAATATCTGTTAAACCAACTCCCTTTTCTGGTATCTCCTCAGCTTTTAAGCTGTATTAATTGCCCTAGTGAATGCTCTATTTTTGTTATGATGAAGTCTGACTCAATTAAACTGGGGTCCATTTGGAGAGGTATTTCTTTCAGGAAGTCTTTGCAACTTGTTCTGAATTCAAAAAGGCTATTCTTAGCAATCTCTTTCCTTTGTTCTCTCTGGGAAATTAGCTGACCTTTGGTTTAGCTCATTGCTCTTAATTGCATACTACCAAAGTGTCTATTGTTTCTGAATGTACCCTTAGGCTTGAAATCCTCCTCAATGTCGCAAATAATCTGGGTCTTCTGGAGAGAACTTTTTAAAGATTGTTTTTGGTAGTTTATCTTCTATCAAAATCTGTGAACCCCTACTCTAGGGCTGGGAATGGAGACTGTGGCCTGCTTCTCCTGCAGGGGTGCCCTGGATACATTAGCAGACCACTGGGATTGGGCACTATCCTCTTTTTTTTTGTTTGTTTGTTTTTAATTTCCTTTTTGGCTTACATCTCCTATGGGGTTGTCTTCAGCCCTATAAATTGGGTATGAGTGGAGGAAGATTGTCCTCAATATTTGGCCACACTTGCCAGGAATGTAACCTCTGTAATTTGGAGTCAGGGGGTGTTGAGAGGGTAACAGGCAGGAAGGCCAAGGGTCTCCAAACGGAGGAAATAGGCTGCAAGTGCCAGACATTTTTAGCGATATTTTTTTCTTCTCTACAAATTTAAAAGGAGGTTTCTCTTAAAATGCTATGTTGCCATGACACCTGGTTTCACCTGAAGCTAACAATTCTCAAACCTTGAGTTAACCAATGCATTTTTCTTATGGAAATGTTTATCTTAAAGCTATGTTAATGTGCTATGCTTTTACCCCAGACTCTAAGTTCCACCAAATGTCTCAAACTACTTGACAAACCAGTATGTTATACTCAGATATTGTTCCCCTACCTATGTAAATGAAACTATTTGTGTGGTAATCTGCCCTTCGACAAGATTCAAGTCCATCCTTTTATGGTCTGAGATAAAGTATCTGGTGCCATTCTGAATTTTAAGACATTCCTTTCTTTTCATTAACAGACTGCGAGTGATTATATAACATACAGCTAAAGACTAGCAGGGAGGTACTCTTTCTGTCCCCTTCTGATGCCTATGTCAGAAGCTTTCTCTATCTCCTTTATACTTTAATAAAACTTTATTATACAAAACTTCTGAGCGATCCAGCCTTGTCTCTGGCCCCGGATTGAATTTGTCTCCTCTGGAGGCCAAGAATCCAGGCGTCTTATCATTCAGCAACAACCTTTCAGTGCGAGCTGAGAAATGCTGGCAGCCTGCCTTTCCAAGTGAGATTGTGAAATAGCTTATCTCTTGTCCAGGGGCTGAGGAAAACTTGGGCTCCTTTCCTTGATCGCACATGCCTAAATTAGAGCTCTCGTTGTCTTGGCCAGTTGGAGAGGAACTAGGAAGGTGTTGCTGGTCAAATTCTTAGCTTTATCTGTCCACTGAAACTGAATAAAAAATATGGAGATAGAGTTTGGAGGTAATAGAAAGGTGGTTTTAATTCTCAACTGGCAGGGAGGGAAACACAGTAGGTTCACACCTCAAGAACAGTGTCTCCCCTCCATGAGGAGTCTGTGTGTGTTAAGTCACTTCAGTCATGTCTGATTCTTTGTGACCCTATTGACTGTGGTCCACCAGGCTCCTCTGTCCATGGAATTCTCCAGGCAAGAATACTGGAGTGGGTTGAAAGGCCCTCCTCCAGGGATCTTCCTGACTCAGGGATTGAACCTGTGCCTGTTACATCTCCTGCACTGGCAGGTGGGTTTTTTTTTTTTTTTTTTTTTTTTTACCACTAGCACCACCTGGGAAGTCCATGAGGAGTCTAGGGACTTATATAAGATGAGGACTTGAACTTAGGAGTCAGTGATGAGGGACAAAGGTGTTAGGATCTTGAATTCTTCCTCATGCACTGTTTCAAAGACAGTCATAGGCTGGTGTAGTAACCCAGTAATTTAGTCTGGGAGTTTGTTGGCTCTACAGCCTTCTTTCTGGTATGTAAAAAGGAAGAACTTTATGAAGAAGTGTTGTAAGGGTAAACACCAGATACATAATGTATTTAGCATAGAGTCAAAGGGAAATGCTTCCCAGGTGGCTCAAAGAGAAAAGAACTCACCTGTCAATGCAGGAGATACAGCAGATGCAGGTTTGATCCCTGAATCAGGAAGATCCCCAGGAGGAGGGCCTGGCAACCCACTCCAGTATTCCTGCCTGGAAAATGTCATGGACAAAGGAGCCTGGTGGGTTACGGTCCATAGGGTGGCAAAAGAGTTGGACCCAACTGGACAACTAAACAACAACAACACGGGGAAATAGGTGTGAAGTGTAGCTCCTGCACAGTTAGGGGGAAGAAAAGCAAACCTAGCTACTGATATGCAGAGTTAGGTGAAGTTAAAGTAAAAAAGCTAGAAATGTTCAGGCCTGCTCACTTTTCTCTTTATCTTTTTTATTTTCAGGAAAAGGAAAGAAAAAGCTCATTTCTCTTTCTTTTCCTCTACACTGCAACAAAGGAAGCAGGTGCTACAGACTCACACATTCTGAGATTTAGAAGATTTTCTTGAATATATATTTCTTCTTTTATCTTACTTGCTTAGGAAAATTTCTGGAGACTTAAGTTTTTTCCACCAGTTACAGCTGGTTCCTGGGAACATCCATGGAGCTCCTCATACTGCCTTTCTGAAAGCAGTCACCAATATCCTGAAGTTGTGTGTATATAGACAGGTAATTTTTTTTTTTTTAGTTGAGTATTTAACAATTTAACTGGATGAACCTTATTTGTGCAACATTTCTTTTTGGTATATTGTGGTTTTCATAGCTATATATAGCTTTAATTAATTTTAAACATCATTCTATTATGGTTTTCCATTAAGTGGATTTCTCACAATCTATTCATCCATCATTATTTCAATGATTATTCAACTTTTTTCTCAGCTTTTGCTACTATGAACAATTCTAAAATAAACAATTTTATATATGTTGCTTTGTGCACCTATGTTAGAATTTCTCTAGAGTATATATTTTTAGATAATTTTAGAATATGTTCATGTTCAACTTTACTAGGAATTGCGAAAATTCTCTCTGAAATATGATTTACATCCCCATTAGCAGTATGCAAAAATTCCTGATTCTCTCCATCATCTCTTGCACTTGGTAATCACTAGATTTTGACACTTCCCCCCAATCTGGATATAAAATTCTAATTCATGGTTATTTAAATGCATATTAAATATTCATTTTCCTGATTACTGGTCAGATTAAGTCTTCTTCATACGGTGGCTCAGATGGTGAAGAATCTGCCTGTAATTCAGGAGACGGGTTTGGCCCCTGGGTCGGGAAGATACCCTGGAGAAGGGAATGGCAACAGACTCCAGGATTCTTGCCTGAAGAATTCGATGGACAGAGGAGCCTGGCGGGCTGCAGTCCATGGGGTCACAAAGAGCCAGACACTGAAGGAATTTAGCACAGCACAGCGGCACATGCGTAGTATTATGTCATCTGCAAACAGTGACTGTTCAGCTTCTTCTTTCCCCATCTGGGATTCCTTTTATTTTATTTTTCTCTTCTCTGATATAATTAGGATTTCCATAGCTATGTTGAATAAAAGTTGTGAGAGTGGCCATTCATGTCTTATTCCTGATCTTAGAGGAAGTGTTTTTGGCTTTTTACCATTGAGTATGATGTTAACTTTTGACATATATAGTCCTTACTATGTTGAAGTCTGTTTTCTCTACATCAACTTTATGAAGAGCTTTTTTTTTTTAATCACAAATAGATGTTGAATATTGTCATTTTTTTCTACATCTATTGAGATAATCCTATAGTTTTTATTTTTCAGTTTATTAATGTGGTGCATTACACTGATTGAATTGCAGATACTGAACCATCCTTGTATCCCTGGGGTAAAACCCACCTCATTGCAGTGTATGTTCCTTTAAATATATTACTGAATTCACTTGATAATATTTTGTTGAGGATTTTTGCACCCATGTTCCTCAAAGATAGTGGCCTGTAACTGTCTTTTTTGTGACATATTTTTGTCTGGTTTTAGTATCAGGATAATATTGGCCTCAGAATAAGTTTTCTCTGCAACTTTTGGAGTAATCTGAGGACTGCTCAGTATTAATTCTTCTCTCAATGTTTGGTAGAATTTACCCAAGAAGCCATCTGGTCCTGGACTTCTGTTTATTAGGAGTTTTTAAATTACTGATTGAATTTCAATACTGGTAATTGGTCTGTTCATATTTTCTGTTTCTTCCTGCTTCAGTTTTGAAAGATTGTACATTTCTGATAATTTGTCTATTTTTCTCAGTTGTCCATTTTATTGGCATACAATTGTTCATAGTACTTCTTATGATCTTTTGTACTTTTGTGATGCTATTTGTAACTTCTTTATCATTTCTAATTTTATTGATCTGGGCCTTCTGTCTTTATTTTTTGATGTGTGTGACTAAGTAAAGCTTTATCAAGTTTGTTTATCTTTTCACAGAATCAATTTTGTTTATCTTTCCAGCTCTTTGCTTTGCTTTATTGGTCTTTTAAATTGCTATTGTTACTTTAGTCTCTTATTTATTTTTGCTCTGATTTTTATAATTTCTCCCCTAGCTAACTGAGTTGTTTGCTCTCCTTTTTCCAGTTCATTTAACAGTACAGTTTGGTTGTTTATTTGATGTTTTGCTTGTTTTTTTGTGGTAAGCATGTATTGCTAACAACTATTTTTGCTCTGTTCCATAGCTTTTAGATAATCATATTTTCATTATCATTTGTCTCCAGGTATATATATATATATATATATATATATATATATATATATATTTCCTCTTTGATTTCTTCAGTGATCCATTGGTTTTTAGTAGCATATTGTTAAGTCACCTTGAGTTTGGTTTTTTTATGCAGTTTTTTTTTTTTAAAGTTGATTTCTATTCTATTCTCATACCATTGTGGTCATAAAAGATACTTGCTATGCTTTCATTTTTCTCAAATTTACTGAGGTTTATTTTGTGGCCTAATATTTGATCTACACTGGAAAATGTTCTATGTGCACGTGAGAAGAATGTTCTATACATGTCTATAAAGTCCATCAAGTCTAATATAGCATTTAAAACCAACGTTTCCTTTTTGATTTTCTGTTTGAATGATTTGTCCATTGATGTAAAGGATGTGTTAAAGTCTCCTACTGATATTGTGTAACTGTCAATTTCTCTCTTTATGTCCATTAATATTTTCGTTATATATTTAGGTGATACTTTGTTGGATGCATATATATTTACAATTGTTATATCTTTTTCTAGGATTGATCTCTTGATGTTCTTCTTTTTCTCTTGTCACAGTCTTTATTTTAATGCATCTTTTGTCTGATAAAAGTATTCTTAATCTAGCTTTCTTTTAATTTCTGTTTTCAGAGATTTTTTTTTTTTCTCTCCATTCACTCGCTTTCAGTTTGTGTGTTTCTCTAGATCTGAGGTGAGTATCTTATAGGCAGCTTATATATAGGTCTTGTTTTTGTATCTATTCAGCCACTCTATGTGTTTTGATTGCAGCATTTAGTTCATTTGCATTTAAGGTAACTATTGATATGTATGTTCTTCTTACATTTCCTTAATTGCTTCAGAGTTGTTTATGTAGATCTTAATTCTTTTTGTTATTGTTGTTGTTGTTTCCTTTCTTCTTCTTTTGTGATTTGATGACTACCTTTAGTATTATGTTTGAATTTCTTTTTCTTTTCTTGTGTTTATATTTACTGTAAAATTTCAGTTTGTGGTTACCATGAAACTTTTATATCTAAATAGGTCCTGGGGTTAGTGCTGTTCCACTGGTGGGCAGAGCTGATTCCTGGCTTCCAGACTCAATGGACTATCAGAGTTGGTGTCACATTGCTGCCGAGTGTGGTCAGTTCCTGACACCACTTGGCTGTGGTGTCCCTGAGGTTTCAAAGCTTATGTTGGCCTATAGTGGGCAGGGCCATGGCACATTTGGTCCCAGGGCAGGTATTGGCCTGCTCATGGGTAGCCTGGATCTGGGTCTGTACGCTGCAAGGCTGCAGTTGGCCTGTGGCTAATGTCTACCCATTGGTGGGTGGACTGAGCATAAGACTAGATCAGGCTCACTGGACAGCAGGGGCAGAGCCCGACTTGTCCCAGGACAGATGCAGGCCTGCTCATGGGTGACCTAGGTCCACAGGTTGCAGGACTGTAGTCCTACAGAAGATTTTCTCTGCCTGCTGGTGAGTGAGGTAGGGCCTGAGGCTCAAGAAGGATCACTGGTAGGTGGGCCAGCTTTTCTAGGGCTGCTGTCTGCCCACTGGTATGTGGAGCTGAGTCCCCAGCTCTCTGGCTGTAGGGCCTTGGGGCCTATACCCTGTGTCTAGTGGGGATCCTGGGACTAGTACCTGTGAACTAATGTAGGGTGTCAAGTCCTGGATTCTCTTGTGGGCAGGACTGTGTCCAGGGGAGGCTGTGGGCTCAAGGATTCTTAAAGCAGCCAATCTGCAAGTGGGTTGATCTGTGTCTATGCCAAGTTAGTTGCTTGGCCTAAGGTGTCTACAGGCTGTTGTGCAAGGGCAGGGCTGAATCTGGAGGCTGAAAATCTATAGGAAAGACTCCAAAATTGCACTTACCAGCATCAGTGTCAACGTGTAGAATGATTTCCCAAAATGGCTGCCATTACTGTCTAGGTTCCCAGAGTGAGCTGTAGGCACCACCTGCCTTTCTGGAGGCCCTCTAGATCAGCAGATGAGTCTGACTCAGGTTCCTTTCCAATTACTGCTTTTGCTCTGAGTCCTGGAGCATGCAATGGCTCAGATGATAAAGAATCTGCCTGCCAATGCAGAAGACCCAGGCTTGATCCTTGAGTCAGGAAGATACCCTAGAGATAGGAATGGCAATTCACTCCAGTATTCTTGCCTGGGAAATCCTGTAGACATAGGAGATTGCTGGCCTATAGTCTACAGGATTGCAAAGAGTCAGACACAACTCAGTGAATAATAGTTTAAGAGTGGAGTCTCTATTTCCCACAGCCCTCTGGGATTTCTTAAAATAAGCTCTGATGACTTCCAAAGCCAAATTGCACCAGGGTTTGTCTTCCTGGTGCAGAACCCCCAAGCTGAGGAGTCTGGATATGGGGCATAGGCTCACTTAATCTTTGGGGAAAACTTTTGCAATTTGAATTAATCTCCCATTTATGGACTGAACACTCAGGGGTAGGGGACTTGACTATATTGTGACTATGCCCCTCCTACCAGTACTGTTGTTCCTTCTTTATGTCTTTAGTTGTAGAAGATATTCTCTGGTATGTTCCTGTTTTATTCATTGATGGTTCTATAATTAATTGCAACTTTGGTATACCTGTGAGAAGAGGTGATTTCAGAGTCTTTCTAGTCTGCCATCATGGCTGATCAAAAATTTATAAATTTTAAACTGAATGCCAGTGCATTCTCTTGGCAAAACTTTATTAGCATTTGTTCTGCTTCATTCTGTACTCCAAAGCCACATTTCCCTGTTAATCCAGGTATTTCTTGACTTCCTACTTTTGCATTCCAGTCCCATATAATAAAAAGGACATCTTTTGGGGGTGTTAGTTCTAGAAGGTCTTGTAGGTCTTCATAAAACCATTCAACTTCAGTTTCTTTAGCATTGCTGGTCAGGACATAGACTAGGATTACTGTGCTGTTGAATGGTTTGCTGTGGAAATGAACAGAGATCATTCTGTCATTTCTTCTAAAGGATTCTTGCCCACAGTAGTAGGTATAAGGGTCATCTGGGTTAAATACATCCATTCCAGTCCATTTTAGTTCACTGATTCCTAAAATGTCAATATTCATTCTTCACATCTCCTGTTTCACCACTTCCAATTTGCCCTGATTCATGAACCAAACATTTCAGGTTCCTATGCAATATTTTTTTTTTTTAAGCATCAGACTTTACTTCTATCAACAGTCACATCCACAGCTGGGGGTTGTTTTTGCTTTGGCTCCATGTCTTCATTCTTTCTGGAGTTATTTCTCCACTGATTTCCAGGAGCATATTGGACACCTACTGACCTGGGGAGTTCATCTTTCAGTGTCCTATCTTTTGCCTTTTCATATGGTTCATAGGGTTCTGAAGTCAAGAATACAGAAGTGGTTTGTGATTCCCTTCTCCAGTGGACCACATTTTGTCAGAACTCACCACCATGACCCATCTGTCAAACTATGGTGGAGGTAATGAAGACAAAATGAAGAAGCTTCAAAGATGGAGAAGCTCTATACAGTCAGCAAAAACAAGACCAGGAGATGACTGTGGCTCAGATCATGCACTCCTTATTGTCAAATTCAGACTTAAATTGAAGAAAGTAGGGAAAACCACTAGACCACTCAGGTATGACCTAAATCAAATCCCTTACGACTATACAGTGGAAGTGACAAACGGGTTCAAGGGATTAGATCTGACAGAGTGCCTCAAGAAATATGGACAAAGGTTCCTGACATTGTACAGGAGACAGGGATCAAGACCATTCCCAAGAAAAAGAATCGCAAAAGGCAAAATTGTTGTCTGAGGAGGCCATAAAAATAGCTGAGAAAAGAAGAGAAGTGAAAGGCAAAAGAGAAAGGAAAGATATACCCATTTGAATGCAGGGTTACAAAGAATAGCAAGGAGAGATAAGAAAGCCTTCCTCAGCGATCAGTGCAGAGAAATAGAGGAAAACAATAGAATGGGAAAGAGTAAAGATAGCTTCAAGAAAATTAGACATGCCAAGGGAACATTTCATTCAAAGATGTGCTAAATAAAGGACAGAAAGAGTGTAGACCTAACAGAGGCAGAAGATATTAAGAAGAGGTGGCAAGAATAGACAGAACTATACAAAGAAGATCATCATGACCCTGACAATCATGATGGTGTGATCACTCACCTACATCCAGACATCCTGGAATGTGAAGTCAAGTGGACCTTAGAAAGCATCACTACAAGCAAAGCTAGTGGAGGTGATGGAATTCCAGTTGAGCTATTTCAAATCCTAAAAGATGATGCTGTGAAAGTGCTGCACTCAATATGTCAGCAAATTTGGAAAACTTAGCAGTATCAAAAGAACTGGAAAAGGTCAGTTTTCATTCCAATCGCCCCCCCCCCCAAAAGTCAATGCCAAAGAATGTTCGAACTACTACACAATTGTACACATCTCACATGCTAGCAAATAATCCTCAAAATTCTCCAAGACAGAATTCAACAGTACATGCACCATGAACTTGCAGATGTTCAAGCTGGATTTAGTAAAAGGAGTAGAACTGGAGATCAAATTGCCAACAACCGTTGGATCATCAAAAAGCAAGAGAGTTCCAGAAAAATATCTACTTCTGTTTTATCGACTATACCAAAGCCTTTGACTGTGTGGATCACCACAATCTGTGGAAACTTCTTAAAGAGATGGGAATACCAGGCCAACTGACCTGCCTCCTGAGAAATCTGTATGCAGGTCAGGAAGCAACAGTTAGAACTGGACATGGAACAACAGAGTGGTTCCAAATTGGGAAAGGAGTATGCTAAGGCTGTATAATGACACCCTGCTTATTTAACTAATATGCATAGAGCATCATGCAAAATGCTGAGCTGGATGAAGCATAAGCTGGAATCAAGATTGCCAGGAGAAATATCAATAATCTCAGATATGCAGATGACACCACCCTTATGGCAGAAAGAAAGAACTAAAGAGCCTCTTGATGAAAGTGAAAGAAGAGATTGAAAAAATTTGCTTAAAGCTCAACATTCAGAAAGCTAAGATCATGGCATCTGGTCCCATCACTTCATGGCATATAGATGGGGAAACAATGGAAACAGTGTCAGGCTTTGTTTTTTGGGGCTCCAAAATCACTGCATATGGTGACTGCAGCCATGAAATTAAAAGATGTTTGCTCCTTGGAAGAAAAGTTATAACCAACCTACATAGCATATTCATTTCTTTGCCAACAAAGGTCTGTCTAGTCAAGGCTACAGTTTTTCCAGTTGTCACGAATGGATGTGAGAGTTGGAGTATAAAGAAAGCTAAACACTAAAGAATTGATCCTTTTGAATTGTGGTGTTGGGGAAAACTCTTGAGAGCCCCTTGGTCTGCATGGAGATCCAACCAGTCCATGCTAAATGAAGTCAGTCCTAAATATTCATTAGAAGGACTGATGCTGAAGCTGAAACTCCAATACTTTGGCCACCAGATGTGAAGAGCTGGCTCATTGGAAAAGACCCTGATGCTGGGAGGGACTGGGGGCAGGAGGAGAAGGGGATAACAGAAGATGAGATGGTTGGATGGCATCACCAACTCGATGGACATAAGTTTTAGTAAACTCTGGGAGTTGGTGATGGACAAGGAGGCCTGGAGTGCTATAGTTCATGGGATCACAAAGAGTTGGACACAGCTTGCGTGACTGAACTGAACTAAACTGAACTGAAACTGCTTGCTTTTGTGAGTATCATGATAAAATCTTATGCTATCCTGCTCCTTCATGCCTTAATCCCAAACCATGGACACTGTCTGCTCTTTACTTCCACCCATGGACATCATCATGGATTGAAGATCCAGGATCACCTGAAGTAGACGATTCTTCTGGGTTATCATCAGAAGGTCAATAGTAGCCTAATGCTATGCCACAATGAGTAAGTCATTCACTTCATTTTATCTCATTATATAGACACTGGATCATCTCCCATCATCATCAGAGAGGAAGGGTGAGTACAGCAAAATTAGATGTTTTGGGAGAGAGAAAGAAGGAAAGAGATCACATTCACGTAACTTTTACTGCATTATGTTTTTATCTCTATTTTATTTTATCAGTAGTATTGTTGTTGATCTCTTACTATGCCTAATTTATAAGTTAAACTTTATCATGGTTATGTATGTATAGGAAAAAAATGGTATATATATGGTCCATACTACCCATGGTTTCAAGCATGTACTGGGACTACTAAAACATACCCCCCATTGATGAAAGGAGGCTACCATGCCACAAAAGTATGCCTGCCATATAATAGAGACATAATAAATGTTTATTGTAAACATGTATCAATGTAGCTTGACACTAGAAAGCACACAAATAAATACCGCAGACAATCTCAAAGATTATTAGCCATAAAACATTGGAGCTGAAAAAGCTTTTAGGGGCCATAGTCTTGATTCTACATGTGAGCCTGAACGTTTAGGCTCAAACCCAAGGTCACACATGCAAAGATGAAGAAAATTCATGTATTTACTCATATAAATCCTTTTCCTTGCCCATCCTTTCAAGACTGGGACATTACTGAATTCTTGCTTGGTATAAATACTCTACTTAATTTTATTGGCCAAAAGAGTACACAAGGACTTAGAAGCTAATCAAACTGATTCTTTCATTTTAAAAATAATTTTATTATGAAGAGATTAAACATTTAAATACTAGAAGAGGGGAAATTTTAATGTTTGTTGTGGTGGTGCACTGAAAAACAATATATAAGATATGATTAGGTCAATGAAAATAAGGTAGTATAAAGTATTTGGAATTTGTGGAAGACAGAAATCAAAGTATAGGAAGCTATGTTAACAAAAGTTGACATAGAGATTTTGGGTATAAAATTATTTAGACAGGTTATTTTGGAACAGATAACAGGAGATTTGAGAGGGGCTAAGATACTTGAAATATATTTCGATGATAACTATGGAAACAAGCAACTTAATTTAAAAAGAGAAAATGGAGGAGCCTTTTTGTATCTTCTCCTTCTCAAGGAGGGTGTAAGACTGTGCAATATAGCTGTGGATGTTTTGCAAATAAATTCCCACTTCTGGCACTGCTGAGTGTGGGAATCTTCTTCTTCTTTTTTTTTATAATTCCCCAGGTGACTTCAGTGAACCTCATGCCTTTTTCCTCCATAATGAAAGCCTTCTCTTTTAAATGTGTTTTCCTTAAGGCAAAGATGCAACATTTTATGAACTGGGTTTATATTTACAGAAAATGACCACCTTGTTAAAGCTATTTGGTTACTAAACAGGACAAAGTATTATAAAAATATTTAAATAAAAATTTCCAAAGACATATGTTAGCTATACCTTCCTGATTAAAAGGAAAAAAAAATGAAAATGAATCTCAATGTCTAAAAGTTGTATACATATTTTTAAAGATGCTGAAAATAGTTTCCCAGTTACCCATCTATGAGGAGAAATGTTGGCTTCATAATTTGCACTTATGAGTTGTAATAAAAAATAATTAAAAATATTGTAACATGGCAAATGACATTCATTAAACAAAACTTTATATACTTTTTGTTTTTATTCTTTTCTTTAGTTTTATAGTTTCTAGTTTCTCTCTCTATATATATATATATACAGTTAATTATCTTTTGCTTGGATATATAAAGATATTAATATATATGCAATTTCTTCACATATATCATAAAAACCTATGTGTTACAAGGGGTTTTCTCATGAATGCCAAACACTTGCTACTTGTGAGTTCCTTATATGGATGCTGTATTATGGTATCTTTATGGTCTGCTTTAAAGAGTATCAGAGGAAATTTGTAGGACAAAAGTGTCATTAAGGAGAAGCATAAAGAACTGTTGATCTTCTGGAAATTATATTAAGCCCATTTACTGCCACATTCTCCTCTGTTTACACTGCTATTTGTTTGCTTCAGGAGGTAAGAAGAAAGGAAGGAAGGGAGGAAAGAAAGTAAGAAGGGAAAAAGAAATAATGAAATAATAAAAAAAATGGAAAGGAATATAAATAAAGGAAAATAAAGAGGGAGGGCCTTTTGTTTATCAATTGTTGCATACAAAAAGTCTGTTCCAAAACTGAATAGCTTGGACTTCCCTAGTAGTCTAGTGGTTAAGAATCTGCCTGCTGATTCAGGGGACATGGGTTCAGTTCCTAGTCTGGGAGGATCCCACATGCTGTGAGGACACTAAGGCCATGTACCACAACTATTAAGCCGAGTTCTAAAGCCAGTGCTCTGCAACCCAAGAAGTCACTGCAATTAGCCCACGCACCACAGCTAGAGAGTGGCCCCTGCTCAGTGTAACTAGAGAGAGCCTGCCAACAGCAATGAAACCCTGGCACTGCCAAAAATAAATAGATAAATTAAAACTGAATAGCTTAAAACACAACTACCTATGTGCTCATGAATCTGTAATACAGAGAAGACTCAGTTTGGATGGCTTGTCTGTGTTCCATGTGATTGATGTTGACCAGAAATGTCTAACTTGGGGTATCCAATGAGGCTTCACTCACCTATTTTCTGTCTCTGTTGGGGTGACTGGAATGGCTAGGAGCTGGCCTCTGTGTCTCACATCATTAAGATTCTCTTAGCCATCTCTCTCTAGCACTATAGTTGGACAAGTTTACACAATAGCTCCAGGGCTCAAGAGGAAAAAAAAATGGAGCAATTGGAGCTCATAAAAGTATGATCACTTCTGTCATATTCTATAGCTTAAAGCAAGTCATGAGGCAAGCTGAGGTCAAGGGAGGTATAACAGATTCCATTTCTCAATTGTTGTTGCTCAGTGGCTCAGTCGTGTCTGACTCTTTGCAACCCAATGAACTGCAGAATGCCAGGCTTTCCTGGCCTTCACTATATCCTGGAGTTTAGTCAAACTCATGTCCATTGACTCGATGATGCCATCCAACCATCTCATCTTCTGTCATCCTCTTCTCTTCCTTCCCTCAGTCTTTCCCATCATCAGGTTCTTTTCCAATGAGCCCATCAGGTGGTCAAATTATTAGACCTTCAGCTTCAGCATCAGTCCTTCCAATGAATATTCAAAACGAATTTGCTTTAGGATTGACTGGTTTAATCTCCTTGCTGTTCATGAAACTGTCAAGAATTTTCTCCAGCACATTTCAAGAACATCAATTTTTCGGTGCTCCGATTTCTTTATGGTCCAACTCTCACATCCATATACGACTACTGAAAAAACAAAACAAAACAAAACAAAACCCATAGCTTTGGCTAGATGGACCTTTGTCAGCAAAGTAATGTCTCTGTTTTGTTTTGTTTTGTTTTTTAATATGCTATCTATGTTTGTCATAGCTTTTCTTCCAAGGAGCATGCATCTTTTAATAACATTGCTGTAGTCACTGTTCACAGTGATTTCGGAGCCCAAGGAAATAAAGTTTGTCATTGTCTCCATTTTTTTTTTCTGTATATTTGCCATAATGTGATGGGATCAGATGCCATGGTCTTAGTTTATTTAATGTTGAGTTTTAAGTCAGCTTTTTCACTCTCCTCTTTCACCATCATCAAGAGGCTCTTTAGTTCCTCTTCCCTTTCTATCTTTAAGGTGGTATCATCTGCATATCTGAAGTTATTGATATTTCTCCCAGCAGTCTTGATTCCAGCTTGTGCTTCATTCAGGTGACATTTTGCATGATGTACTCTTCATATAAGTTAAACAAGCAGGGTGACAATAAACAACCTTGATGTACTTCTTTCCCAATTTCTCAGTAGGAGAAGCAATATGTATGTTCACAGATGCAAGTCACCATTAGTGCCTCTTTGCAAATCACCTACTACAGAAAGTAAAGAGAAATAAAGATGAAACAAAGCAAAAACTTTTCAAAAATTTTGCTTACTTTGTAGTATTATTGTAGTTAATTTCTCCTCTACTCATTAAGTCATTCAGTATAGGAATCAAACTACAACCTCTCTATCTTTCCTGTTACACCAGACCTTATCTGTGCCTCTCTAATTCTGCATGCTTGTTTCCTTTCTACATCTTCTCTCTACTCCACTCATGGTGCAGCGGTCATGATTCTTCTAGATTATTGAACTAGTTTTTATCTGTTTTTCCTTCTCCCTTCACTGCATCTTTTCCACTATAACAGAGTAATCTTTCAAAACACAAAACTTCATGTCACTTTCCTGTTTTAAAGTCTCGAATAGCTCCATATTGTATAAATCATAGACTCTAAATTTCTTATTTTATATAAGGCAATCTTTAACCTGTATCTTGTTGTTGTTCAGCCACTAAATCATGTCCAACTCTTTATGATCCCATGAACTACAGCATGTCAGGCTTCTCTCTCCTTCACTGTTTCCAGAGTTTGCTCAGATTCATGTCCATTGAGCCAGTATTGCTTTGTAACTATCTCATTTTCTGCTGTCCTCTTCTCCTTTTGTCTCCAATCTTTCCCAGCATTAGGGTCTTTTCCAATGTGTTGGCTCTTCTGTCTTTCTTGGCTGATCAAATCTTTGGTTTTAGCTATTTTCTTATAAACATACAACTCACACTCATCATTCTGACCTATGCACAGCTCCCCAAATATACTATAGTCATATCTTATCTATGTTAAGACACATTTCCTTCTCCTTGAAAAGCTATCCTCTTTCATTTATTTGAAAACACCTCACTGTATTGGACTCAGTCCAAGGCTTTTCTGTTCTCTAGAGCTATCATTGACATACACAAGCAGAGTTGATAAGTTTTGGTTCCTAATTATTTCTGTACCAGATATTTCTATTGATTTACACATAGTAAGCCTCAGCCGAAATTCAACAAATTAATAAACAGAAAGAGAGAAATCAAAACTGCATGACATGAGAGGAGATACACATTATTTCTTCCAGGAAGAATCAATCCACACTGTAAAGAAACTAAGATCTGAGACTATATTGTTCCACATATGGAGGTTAACAAAACTGGGCAAAAAACCATGATTACAGAGTCCAAAATACTTTCAGTTAGGGCTTTTATGATACAGACTCACAAAATGGTGCTGTATTTGAGTGTCTTTTAGCACACATTCAGAATTTACAAAGTAAGATGCAGCATAAACTGATCACTAGAGAAGTGAATAACAAGTCAAGAGTACACTGTTCAATTATTGTCATGATTCCAACCACTATCGCCAGATTTTCAGAACCCATTATATCTTTAAGTTGTTATTGAAGCTAAAGATGGAATTCTTATTACAATGTTATATCCATTATAAATGCATGCTAACTAGGAACCAAATATTATACTGTAAAGGTATATTTAATCAAACCAGAAATTTTCACCACACCAAAGCTCATAAACCTCAGTAAATCTTGAAAAAATTAGTCAAAAAAATCAACATGCGTATTTAAAAAAATAAGTTCAAACTACAGAGCAATATATTGGCATAAATTATTGGAATCTGTCTTTTATGGAGGTCACAGTGGCTTCATTTCTAACTTAAGATGAACTTCTTATGTTGCCTGGGATCAGGTGAGTCTAGGTATCTTCTGGATATAAAGAAATCTGGAACTTGTGGGTCCTGAAAATTTGATGGTTTGCTGAAACAAGCATTTTGTGTAAAACAATTTTCTCACAGTGCTCCAGGAACTACATCCAAAGATACACCTAAACAGGAGGGATTAGTATTATGGAATGGGAAGTGAAGAACTGTTTCAAAGTGACTATAGAAGAATGATTGGCATTTCTTCATGCACTTGGATAATAACTTGAAATAACTACAACAGATTATTAACTTGAAATAACTATAAGAGATTATTAATACTAAATCTAGTTTACAGATGTGGAAATAGAAACCCAAAAAAGTTTTTAAGTTCTTATGAAAGATCACATGTTAGTTATGTGCAGATAGGTGGGTATTATAGCCATCTTTTCATGCTCCTTTTAAATAGGTCTCATAAGAAATCCATCTCACAACTGCAGTTTTTGCAGGCTCATGGCCTGTATTTTGGAGTTAAGAAAGTGAAAACTGGAGAGTAGTTTCTTGATAGTCATGTGATAAATATTTCAAAGAGATAATTACCAATTATTATGATGGTTCAGTTCAGTTCAGTTCAGTTGCTCAGTTGTGTCCAACTTTTTGCAACCCCATGGATTGAAGCACCCCAGGCTTACCTATCCATCACCAACTCCTGAAGCTTGCCCAAACTCATGTCCATTGAGTCAGTGATGCCATCCAACCATCTCATCCTCTGTCATCTACTTCTTGCCTGCCTTCAGTCTTTCCTAGCACCAGAGTCTTTTCAAAGGAGTCAGTTCTTTGCATCAGAAGGCCAAAGTATTGGAGCTCCAGCTTCACCATCACAACTTCCAATGAATATTCAGTGTTGGTTTCCTTTAGAATTGACTGATTTGATCTCCTTGCTGGGGACTTTCAAGAGACTTCTCCAGCACTGCAGTTCAAAAGTAAATTAAGACCCTTGCTCCTTGGGGAAAAAGCTATGGCAATCTAGACAGCATATTAAAAACCAGAGACATTACTTTGCTGACAAATGTCCATATAGTCAAACCAATGGTTTTTCCAAATGTCTCTGGTTTTTAATATGTTGTCTAGATTGTCATAGCTTTTCCCCCAAGGAGCAAATGTCTTAATTTCATGACTGCAGTCCCATCTGCAGTGACTTTTGAGCCAAGAAAATAAAGTCTGTCACTGTTTTCATTGTTTCCCCATTTATTTGCCAGGAAGTGATGGGACCAGATGCTGTGATCTTCATTTTTTTGAATGTTGAGTTTTATGCCAACTTTTTCACTCTCCTCTTCCACTTTCATCAAGAGGCTCTTTAGTTCCTCTTCACTCTCTGCCCTAATGGTGGTGTCATCTGCATATCTGAGGTTATTGATATTTCTACCGGCAATCTTGATTCCCATTTGTGCTTCATCCAGCCCAGCATTTTGCATTACATACTCTACATAGAAGTTAAATAAACAGGGTGACAATATACAGTCTTGACCTACTCTTTTCCCTATTATGAACGAGTCCATTGTTCCATGTCTAGTTCTAACTGTTGCTTCTTGACTAGCATCCAGATTTCTCAAGAGGCAGGTAAGGAGGTCTGGTATGAATTGTCCACAGTTTGTTGTGATCCACACAGTCAAAGATTTGGTGTAGTCAACAAAGCAGAAGTAGATATTCTTTTTCTGGAATTCTCTTGCTTTTTGTTTGATCCAACAGAGTTGGCAATTTGATCTCTGGTTCCTCTGCCTTTTCTAAATAAACTTGAATATCTGGAAGTACTGGTTCACATACTGTTGAAGCCTAGCTTGAAGAATTTTGAGTATTACTTTTCTAGCATGTGAGATGAGTGCAATTGTACTGTAGTTTGAACATTCTTTGGCATTGCCTTTCTTTGGGATTGGAACCGAAGAGAAAACAATGCCAAAGTAATGGAGCCAAAGCAAAAGAGCAAAACAAACAAACAAACAAACAAAAAAAAACCCGAGATGTTGATGTGACTGATGATGGAAGTAAAGTCTGATGCTGTAAAGAACAATACTGCATAGCAACCAGGAATATTAGGTCCATGAATCAAGGTAAATTGAAAGTGGTCAAACAGGAGATGGCAAGAGTGAACATCAATATTTTGGGAATCAGTGAACTAAAATGGGCTAGAATGGACATGTTTAACTCAGATGACCATTATATCAACTACTGTGGGTGGAAACTCTTTAGAAATAGTCAACAAAAGAGTCTGAAATGCAGTATTTGGGTGCAATCTAAAAAATGACAAAGTTATCTCTGTTTGTTTCAAAGGCAAGCCATTCAATATCACAGTAATCCAAGTCTATGTCCCAACCACTAATGCCAAAGAAGCTGAAGTTGAACAGTTCTGTGAGGACCTACAAGACCTTCTAATATTAACTTCAAAACAAGATGTTCTTTTCATCATAGAGGACTGGAATGCAAAAGAAGGATGCCAAGAGATACCTAGAGTAACAGTTAAGTTTGACTTTAGAGTACAAAATGATGCAGGGCAAAGGCTAACATAGTTTTGCGAAGAGAATGCACTGGTGATAGCAAACGCCCTCTACCAACAACACAAGAGACAATGTTACACATGGACATCACCAGATGGTCAATACTGACATCAGATTGATTATATTATTTGCTGCTGAAGATGGAGAAGCTTAAACAGTCAGCAGAAACACGACCGGGAGCAGACTGTGGCTCAGATCATGAATGTTTATTTCAAAATTCAGACTTAACTTGAAGAAAGTAGGCAAAACCACTAGACCATTCAGGTATGACCTAAATCAAATCCTTTATTATACAGTGGAAGTGATAAATAGATTCAAGGGACTATATCACATACACACAGTACCTGAAGAACTATGGATGGAGTTGGTGACATTGTACAGGAATGATCAAAACCATCCCCAAAAAAAGAAATGCAAAAAGGCAAAATAGTTGTCTGAGGAGGCCTTACAGATAGTTGTGAAAAGAAGAGAATTGAAAGGCAAAGGATACAAGGAAAGATATACCCATCTGAATGTAGAGCTCCAAAGAATAAGGAGAGAGAAGAAAACCTTCCTATGAGGTCAATGCAAGGAAATAGAGGGAACAATAGAATGGTAAAGACAAGAGATTTCTTCAAGAAAATTAGAGATACCAAGGGAATATTTCATGCAAAGCTTGGCACAATAAAGGACAGAAACAGTGTAGACCTAACGGAAGCAGAAGAGATGAAGAGGTGACAAGCATACACAGAACTATACAAAAAAGATCTTAATGATCCAGATGCCCATGATGCTGTGATCACTCATCTAGAGTCAGACATCTTGCAATGTGAAGTCAAGTGGTCCTTAGGAACCATCACTAAGAACAAAGCTAGTGGAGGTGATGGAATTACAGTTGAGCTGTTTCAAATCCTAAAAGATGATGCTGTGAAAGTGCTGAACTCAATATGCCAACAAATTTGGAAAACAGCAGTGGCCACAGGCCTGGAAAAGATCAGTTTTCATTCCAATCCCAAAGAAAGGCAATGCAAAGAATGTTCAAATTACTGTACAATTGTAACAGAAATTTATCAATTTCAATTGCTTGTTACCAAAACCCTTATGGGCAAAATGTTAGCCTTTGCTTATGGATAAGCAGAATGAGACTGTGTTGGTTAAAATTTTGATCTACCAGGACAGGCAAATGAAGGCAACAGAAGCTAATTCTTCACTCATTCTTTTCTTCTGCTTTGCATCCTCTTCATTCTAGGATCTCAGCTAAAACAGGGATCAGTATCTGAGGGAGAGGGAATGAGAGAACACTGGGGTGCACAAGTGGGCCAGTGAGGCCTTTGCCCCAAAGCGACTCTTGCAGCTCGTGTTTGATTGGCTAAAACTTAATTGGCCAAACCCAGTCTTAGTGGAAGTATAGTGTAACCCTGTTTATATATCCAAGGAAATAAGTGGAAATGAATGAATAATAATATAATCTTCCATAAGTTGTTGTTGTTGTTCAGTTGCTAAGTCTTCTTATCTAATTTCACATCATGTGAATGAATGAGTTGTGTTTTAAACAGAGCCAGATTAATTCTAGTGCCAATGCTTTTTAACATCTACATTTTCTTTCATATAATAATAGCTGCATCTTACTTGTCAAACACTCTGTTAAACAATTAGCATGGATTTTCTTACTGGCCTTCATATCAATCCAATGAAGATAGCACTTTTAGCATCCTTATTTTTTTCAAGTGAAAATTTGTTTTCAAGATTTGAAGGAATAAATTGTATTACCCAACTCACATTGCCAATGCACTATGTCTAACAACTTAATGAATATCAAAGTGAAAAGCAATTGGGTATTAAAAATACATCAGATGTCAGTTAATTCCTGGATCTTATAGTAAATTTAAACATGCATTTTAAAAAGCAATATGATGTAATCATGTGTCATTGTATAAATATGGCTAATATAACACAGAAGGATAGCATAAAGAAATCCTAAGGAAATTCAGTACCTTTAAAATCTACCTACTTGAGGTTGTGTGTAGTCCTAGTGCCTTACCTAAGTTCTCACTCTAAGTCCTTATCCCCAGTACATTTTTGTAATAATATGGCTCTATTATCACCTCAAAACTTGGATACAATGACATGAGTATTTCTTTTATATACTTAAGAACTGACATTTTATCTTAGGTTCTTTCTGGTTTTGAGTTCATTTATTTATATCCTGTTAAATTATTTTAATACAAGATCTTCAGCTCCAAAAGAGAACCCTTACAGCTCTATATTTCTGGAGAATATCTAGTGCTTGCCAGAATAATTTTATTTGATAAAAGTCATAGCAATCTATAAAGAATTATGAACAACTTTACAAACAATCAATAATTTGTGAACATATAATTTTGTTTTAAAATTCAGTTATTAAATATTGCATTACATTAATATATAATAACATTGCACCACAAAAATTAATGAACAGTTATATATTATTTACATGTATCAAGTATTGTTTTTTTTTTCCATTTATTTTTATTAGTTGGAGGCTAATTACTTTACAATATTGTAGTGGTTTTTGCCATATATTGACATGAATCAGCCATGGATTTACATGTGTTCCCCATCCTGATCCCCACTTTTGCCTCCCCCTCCATCCCATCCCTCTGAGTCTTCCCAGTGCACCAGCCCTGAGCACTTGTCTCATGCAAACAACCTGGGCTGGTGATCTGTTTCATCAAGTACTGTTTTAAATACAACAAAGGATAGCTCATTTAATTCTCCAAATGACTTTGTAAGGTATGTATTATTATAGCCCCCATTTTACAGATGAAGTAAATCCCCTTTGGATAGTTTTCCCACGTTATGGAAACAATGTAGAAGAAAATGAAATAAATCCATCCATATGCATCATGGTGTTCACTAACATATTACTTATGTAATATTCTAAAGCATTGTCAAATAAATGGGAAAGTTAGAATATTTAGTAATATATCCAGTCCACATAATATGGAAATAACTTTAAAAATCTTCAGTACAAAAGTTATATTCACTGAAAATAGTTATGCTTGAGAGAACAAGATGGCGGAGGAGTGGTGGACGTGGAGTACATCTCTCTCTACAGATACGTCAGGAAGACACCTTCCGACACAGAAGTGCATGCAGAACATCAGTTGAGAGCAGACAGGAGTACCTGATCAGTGGAAAAGAATATATAGAACCATGCAAAACTCGGTTGGACAAAGGAACTAGGAGGAAAAACAGGAGAGTTAGTAGGACTGGACCTGCCCTCAGTGGGTGGGGGAACTGATGCAGGGGTCCAATCCCCAATCAGGGTGATTGTTTGAGTCAAAGGAGAAACATTTAAAGCTGAGAATGAAACAAGTGATTTGTGGCAGTCTAAATGGAATGAGAATCAGTCCTTGCCACAGCTCTACATACCCCAGACAGGAATGCAGGTCCCCTGGAAGGTGCAGTGGCTGGGAGCTGGAGTTTATGGATTATGGAGAAATCCCAGGGTGAGCGCTGCTGTTGAATGCGGCGAGACGGATTGAGGGGATGTGCGGGAGGAGACTGTGGTGGGAAATGCTGGTGGAGGAAAGCCAGGCAGCCATGGAAGCAAGGTGATACTGCTGAGTCATGCATAGTGGGCGGAGCCATCACCACAGCCTCGCTCTCCCCAGACACCAGCATCAGCAGCTGAACAGTAGAGAGGCTGGTCCACCACATGCCTGATACACTGAACTGTAGAATAGGACCCCAGCCACTGGGGGCAGGGCGTGGGGGCCCTATGTGCCTGGTGTGCTGAGCAGCAGAGAAGGGCCCGAACAGGCGGAGCTACAGAGAAAGACCGGCAAAGAGGCCTTCTGATCGCCAGCTACACGAAACTCGAGAAGAGACCCTGATGGGGCCACAATTCCTGCAGCAGAGGCAGGGTCCCTCCACACGAGGTGCCACCAGGGTCCGCACAAGCCACGCGGCTGGGCCGCCTTCACGCTCAACTCTCATTGGGCAGAGTGTCCGCAGGCGAAAATAGTCTTACATCTGTTCACGCAGGGCTGCTTCAGTCATGTCCAACTCTTTGTGGCGCCCTACACTTTGGCCTGCCAGGTTACTCTGTCAGGGAAGGCGGTTCTCCAGGCAAGAATACTGGAGCATTTTGGCCAATACTGGTTGCCACACCCTTCTAGAACACTCTATTTCCTGCTGCCCTAGCTGCCAACCCCCTGAGTACCTGGTGCTGCCAGAACTCCTGTGATTCAAGCGGCTGCACCAGCTCCACACCTGGGCCTCACAGGGCCAAACCCAAGCCCTCCAGGGCAGTCTCAGGGGTAAACCCCAGTAGATGACCCACATGTAGAGGTGGAAATAAACCCATAATTGAAACCAGGGGCAGTGTGGCCAAGGAAGAAGACCCAAAACCTTCCCACCGCAGATTAAATCCACACAATCAACTAGGAAGACTCTATGTCTATGGAATATACAAAAGGTCATTGAAAACTCCCACAAAAGAAAACAGACTAGTTCTGATAGCTGTGGACCTTGGAGGCAAGAACACGTAGGAGGAGGACCAGATTAGAATCTGAGCTGCCCCATAGCATGGCCAGCGCTCATCACAGTGTTGGAGGGCATTCTAGGGAGGTAAGGTGAACTGTGACTCCCAGTGAGGGAAAGGACTCTGATAGCAGTGACTCAAGAAGAACATTTATTACTCTTATGTTTTCATTTGTAGATTCTTTGGATTTTTTTTCTCTCTCCTTTTCCCCCACTCTTGTATTTTTGATTTTATTGGCACTATGAAATCCAATTAAGCTTTTGAGCTTTTCTTTTTCTAAGTCATAATTTTTATTGTTATTATAAACCTCTGCCTCTATATTAGGCTTTTGCATTTCTGTGGAGTTCTTCTTTTTTTTTTAATTTTCTTTTCTCCTTTTTTAATTTTAATTTTTAAGCATATTATTATTATTCTGCATTTATTCTTTTGTTTTCTTTTCTTACTGCTCTTTTCCCTTTGCAGTTAATTTTAACCATATATAAATCTTCTTTAATCTACTTCTATCTAACTTTGCATATCTATTCTTTCTTTCTATGTTTTGTTCCTTTTACTTGAACATATCTGATAGTTTTATTTTCATTGCTTTAATCCATAATTGGCACCTTGTTTTACTTTTGTTTCCCAATGTGTCCTTTAGTTAGTTTTGTTCTGGTAGATACAATTTTTGGTTTACTTTGTTTGCCAGGTCAGTCTATGTTACTTTATTTTTGTTGGACTGTTTCAATTTTGCTTATGGGTGTATATGTATATGTGTATATTCAGTCACACTTTTTATTCTTGTTATAAACCTCTGCCTCTACACTGGGATTTTGCAGTTCTGTGGAGTTTTCCTTTTATCTTTCTTCTTCCATTTTTTCCCTCATTTTTATAATTTTATTTTTTAAACCTATCATGTTTTTCTACATTTATTCCTTTGCTTGCCTTTCTTACTGTTCTTTTTCAGGTGTATAAATCTTCTTCATCTACCTCTATTTAAATTTGCATGTCCATTATTTTCTTTCTTTCCTTTCCTCTCAACATATTTGTTGGTTTTCTTTTCAATGCTTTATTTCCCACTTGGCACCTTGTTTTAGCATTATTTTCCAGTTTGTGCTTTAGTTACCTTTATTCTTAACCGATAAATATAATTTTTGTTTTCTTTTGTTTGCCGGGTCAATCTACTATAATTTTTTGCTGCTGTTGTTGTTGTTGTTGTTTTGGACGGTTTTCACTTTGCTCATGGACATATATGTTTATGTATATATTCCATTATTTTTATTATTGCTTTCCTGACTTTGTAACTGCCATTTGTCCGGAGTTCATCTTTGGTTTCTCCTTTTTGGATTTTTGTTTTAATCTCACTTAATGCCATAACAAACCACTTGTGGAATCTTCATTCTTGACAAGGGATCAAGCCATGAGCCTTTGGAGTGGGAGCACTGGCCCCAAGACTCTAGACTATCAGAGACTATCAGAGAACTAACCCTAGGGAGTATCAGATAGTGAGAACTCACACAAAATAAACCACTTGAATACAAGACCCACCATCACCCCACCACCAGTAACACCTTGTGCAGGACACCTCATCTAAACAACAACAACAGCAAAAATACAAATCCTATCATCCACAGACAGGACAATCACCTCAATCAGCCTTGCCTATCAGAGGAAAAGCAAACAAACAAAACCTCAGTCCAAATGTCACCCTATAGGAAGCTTACACAAACCACTGGACCAACCAGGAGGGCAGAAACCAAAGGGAAGTAAGAAATCAACTTTCTTCAAGAAGGGAATTCAACTTTCTTTGAAGCCTGGGAAAAGGAGACCACAAACAAAATAAGTAAAAAAAAAAAAAAAAAAAAAATAAGGCAGAGAAAGACTACACAAATGAAGGAACAAACCAGAAACACAGAAGTCCAAATAAATGAAGAGGAAATAGGCAAACTACCTGAAAAATAATTCAGAATAATAATAGTAAAGATGATCAAAAACCTTGAAAACAGAATGTGGAAAATGCAAGGATCAATTAACAAAGATCTAAAATAATTAAAGAATAAACACACAGAGACAACAAAATTACTGAAATTTAAAAATACTCTAGAAAGAATCAATAGCAGAATATCTGAAGCAGAAGAACACATCAGTAAGCTGGAAGATAAAATGGTGGAAATAACTTCTGAAGAGCAGAGTAAAGTAAAAAGAATGAAAAGAACTGAGAATAGTCTCAGAGACCTCTGGGACAATATCAAATGCACCAACATTAGAGTTATAGGGGTCCCAGAAGAAGAGAAAATTTTTGAAGGGATTATAGTTGAAAACTTCCCCAACATAGAACAGGAAATAGTGAATCAAATGCAAGGGGCACAAAAAGTCCCATACAAGATAAACCCATGGAGAAACACACCAAGACACATACTAATCAAACTAACAAAGACTAAACACAAGGAAAGAATATAAAAAGGAGCAAGGGAGAAACAGCAAGTAGCATACAAGGGAAACCCCGTATACTTAAGGGCTGATCTTTCAGGAGAAACTGCAGGCCAGAAGGGAATGGCATGATATATTCAAAGTACTGACAGGGAAAAATCTATAGCCAAGATTACTGTACCCAGCAATGATCTCATTCAAATTGATGGAGAAATAAAAAACTTTTCAGACAAGCAAAAATAAGAGAATTCAGTACCACCAAACCAGCTTTACAACAGATTTAAATGGACTTTTATAATCAAGAAATACAACAGAAACGTCAATAAAATTGAAGCTGTGATCAGAAATCTTCGAAAAAACAAAAGCCCAGGAGCAGATAGCTTCACAAGAGAATTCTATCAAACCTTTAGAGACAAGCTAATGCCCCCCCTTCTAAAACTCTTTCAAAATTAACAGAGGATGGAACACTTCCAAATTCATTCTATGAGCCCATCATCACTCTGATACCAAAACCAGACAAAGACAACACAAAAAAAGAAAACTACAGGCCAATATCACTGATGAACATAGATGCAAAAATCCTCAAGAAAATTTTAACAAACAGAATTCAGCAACACATCAAAGAGCTCATACACCATGATCAAGTTGGGTTTATTCCAGGGATGCAAGGATTCTTCAAAATACACAAATCAATCAATATGATATACCATAATACAAACTGAAAGATAAAAGCCATATGGTAATCTCAATAGATGCAGAAAAAGCCTTTGACAAAATTCGGCACCCATTTATGATTAAAACTCTTCAAAAATGGGCATAGATGGAACCTACCTCAACACAGTAAAGGCCATATATGATAAGCCTACAGCAAACATTATTCTCAATGGTGAAAAGCTGAAAGCATTCCCTATAAGATCAGGAACAAGAAAAGGGTGTCCACTTTCACTGATATTATTCAACTTAGTTCTGGAAGTCCTACCTACAGCAATCAGAGAAGAAAAAGAAATAAAAGAAATCCAGATTGAAAAGAAGAGAGCTCTCATTGTTTGCAGATGACATGGCACTGTACATAGAAAACCCTAAAGATACGGTCAGAAAATTACTAGAGTTAATCAGTGAATTCAGCAAAGTTGCAGGATGCAAAATCAATACACAGAAATCACTTGCATTTCTATATACTAACAATGAAAAATCTGAAAGAGAAATTAAGGAATTAATCCCATTCACCACTGCAACAAAAAGAATTAAATATCTAGGAATAAACTTAGCTAAGGAGACAAAAGAACTGTACATAGAAAACTATAAGACATGACTTAAAGAAATTAAAGATGATATAAACAGATAGAGAGATATTCCTTGTTCCTAGGTAAGAAGAATCAATATCATGAAAATGACTATACCATCAAAATCAATGTACTGATTCAATGTGATCCCTGTCAAATTACAAATGGCATTTTTCACAGGTCTAGAACAAAGCATTTTACAATTCATATGGAAACATGAAAGAACCCATAGAGCCAAAACAGGCTTGAAAAAGACAAATGGAGCTGGAGGAATCAACCGTCCTGACTTCAGGTTATACTACAAAGCTACAATCATCAAGACAGTATGGTAGTGGCACACAAACAGAAACATAGACCAATGGAGCAAAATAGAAAGCCCAGAAATAAACCTATATACTATGGGCACCTTATTTTTGAAAAAGGAGGCAAGAATATACAATGGGGCAAAGATAGCCTCTTCAATAAATGGTGCTGGGAAAACTGGAGAGCTACATGTAAAAGAATGAAATTAGAACACTTTCTAACACCATACACAAAGACAAACTCAAAATGGATTAAAGATCTAAATGTTAGACCAGAAACTATAAAACTCGTAGAGGAAAACATAGGCAGAACAGTCAACGACATAAATCAAAGCAAGATCCTCTATGATTCACCTCCTAGAGTAATGGGAGTAAAAACAAAATAAACAAGTGGGACCTGATTAAACTTAAAAGTTTTTGCACAGCAAAGGAAACTATAAGCAAGGTGTAAAGACATCCCTCAAAATGGAAGAAAATAATAACAAATGAAACAACTAACAAAGGATTAATTTCCAAAATATACAAGTATTTCATACAACTCAATGACAGAAAAACAAACAACCCAGTCAAAAAGTGGGAAAAAGACCTAAACAGATATTTCTCCAAAGAAGACATGCAAACACATGAAAAGATGCTCAGCATCATTCATTAGTAGAGAAATGCAAATCAAACTACAATGAGGTATCACCTCACACCGGTCAGAATGGCATCAACAAAACGTCTACAAACAGTATATACTGGAGAGGGTGTGGAGAAAAGGAAATGCTATTGCACTGTTGGTGGGAATGTAAATTGATACAGCCACTATGGAAGACAGTATGGAGATTCCTTAAAAAACTAGGAATAAAAACCACCAAAGACCCATTAACTGCACGCCTAGGAATATGCCCTGAGGAATCCAAAATTGAAAAACACACATGTATCCCACTTTTCACTGCAGCACCATTTACAATAGCTAGAACATGGAAGCAACCTATATATCCATCAACAGATGATTGAATAAGGGAGTAGTGGTACATATACACAATAGAATATTACTCAGCCATAAAAAAGACACACTTTTGAGTCTGTTCTAATGAGGTGAATGAACCTAGAACCTATTATACAGCATGAAGTCAGTGAGAAAGTGAAAAATAAATATCATATTCTAATGCATATATACGGAATCTAGAAAAATGGTATGAAGAATTTATTTACAGGGCAGCAATGGAGAAACAGGCTTAGAGAATAGACTTATAGACACAGGGGGAGGGGAGGAGAGTGTGAGATGGATGGAAAGGGTAACATGGAAACTTACCTTACCATATGGAAAAGAGATAGCTAACAGGAATTTGCTGTATGGCTCAGGAAACTCAAACAGGGGCTCTCTATCAACCCATAGGGCTGGAATGGGGAGGGATGTGGGTGGGGTTGTACCAGAGGGAGGGGATATATATATATATACCTATGGCTGATTCGTACTGAGGTTTGACAGAAAACAACAAAATTCTGAAAAGCAATTATCTTTAAATAAAAATAAACAAATTTAAAACTGAAACTTATACTTTATTATCCAATGTATTAGTAATAACCTACTTATGCTAAGCATTAATAATAAATATAATGAGATAGAAAAGAGCCATGCACTCTTGTACTTACATTCTGATTAGAAAGACAGAAAATAGAATCTATGGAGAAATAATTAATCAGAGTAAGTAATTACAGATTATTCATATTAGAGAAAGAACAGAGTTCAAAATTGTATTACCATATTACATTAATACTTATACACATATATGCATTGAACTGAAAGCAATTCATAATAAAAAATTTAACCTTAGTTTTGGATTATGGCATTGTGGTTGAATCTGACTTTTAAATTTTCTTTAATGTGGCTAGTTAGAAAAAGACAAACATGAAAAATAGTCAAAGGAATTAAAAAGCTAGCTCACAAAATAATAAATTTAAATAACTAATTAATAAGAACAAATATTCCTCAGGGAGAATTACACTTACCTGGTAATTAGGTTAAGTCTCTAGTTTATACACTTTCCTAACACTGTGCTATATATATTATTTTTTATATTTACAAAATTATTTTTTGTGTCATTTTAGTTTTTTCTTTTTTTTTGCTATCCTAGATTTAGGTTTCTGGAGAGCAGGAGCTATCATCTCTTTTGTCCCCATAGAACTTGAGTTTATACAGTGTAACAGGAATATAATATACATTTATAAATATTTGTTGAATATATTAATAAAACTGTTAGCATTTAAGTTAAGTAAATGAGTTAAAGTTAGTACAAAATACCATTTTTTCTCATCAGTTAGCCAAGAGGAGTTAAAAATTGTAGTAATATTGATTTCTCATTGCTTGCACAGAAATAAAATGATGAGAATATTTCTGCAGATCAATTCGCAAAATATTTCAATAGCCCTCAAAAAAGTTATCTTTCAATTTTTCAATCTCCATATGAAATGTGGTATAAGAATATCATGTGGTTTACACACAAAATTCAAATATGAGACTGCTTAATACAGAAAGCTTATAATGGATAGACTTACCTTTTAATAACGAGATTAAATATGACCTTTTTTTTTTTTAATATATATATAGCTCTTATGGATTGAGTTGTGTCTACTCAAAATTCGCATATTGACCTGCTACTTCCCAGTATACCTCAGAAAGTGACTGTGTTTGCAGTGTTTGAAGACATGTCCCTTAAAGAGGTAACTAATTCTAAATGAGGTCATAAGAGTAGAGTTTCAGTCTGACAGGATTGGTTCCTTTATAAGACCAGGAAGAGAAAGCAGGGATTGGCACACAGGTCATGTGAGGACACAGCAAGAAAATGGTCATCTGCAAACCAAGCACTGAGGACTCAGCGAAACCAACTCTGTCAGAAGCTTGATTTGGACTTTAATTTCCAGAACTTTGAGAAAACAAATTTCTAACATTTAGGCCACCAGCCTGTGGCATTTTGCTAGTATAGCACCAGCAAATAAATACAGTGCTTTTCTGAAACTTCTGTAATTCTTTAATGTTCTTTATCCAAACAGTGAAATGTTTTAAAAGAGATTTATTTAACATTTTTATGATTATGTTATTTTATCATTGAATGTTTAAGGTCTAGTATAGAAAATAAGCCAGAAAGTTAATATTGGATAGCCATTTAAGTTCTTTCAGAGAAGTATGGCTATATTACCATAGTAATTTAAAACTCTAGGGATTCAGAGGGGGTAAATCAGAAAGACTACATAGAGAAGAATTCAAGTGGGATACTGAAAACTGGGTAGAACAAGGATCTGTGACTGAGGGGAAGCTAGGTAAGGAGATAGTGGGAATAAATTTTCAAGTAGCAAGATCACATGATTATCTATATTGTGGCCTAAAGGCATGGGACCCAGAGGAGAAACATCAAAATTTCAAATGGATGGAGCATGAGATGAAGGGAAAGGAACATTGAGATAAATATTTTGGGAAGGAAATTTTGAGGTCATAGTTTGGACTTGAGCCAGAGTAAGATCATCTGAGAGAAATGATCTTTTCACAATCAACTATGATCTTCAGATACATAATTTGATAGAAGATTACAAGTTTGGAGGGGGAACAGAGACTAAGGTTAAAAAGTATGTTGATTGCTAGTAAAATACTTTAGTCCCACTATTAATGAAGTCCCAATTAGTATTTTAGCAGGCTGGGAGCTATTAAGAAGTAGAGGGCTAGCTCTCACCTATGTTTGAATAAGGGGGTTCCCTGGTGGCTCAGTGGTAAAGAATCCACCTTAATGCAGGAGGTGTAGGAAATGCAGGTTTGGCCCCTGGTGGAGAAGATTCCCTAAAGGAGGACATGGCAACCCACTTCAATAATCTTGCCTGGAGATTCCCGAGGACAGAGGAGCCTGGAAGGTTACAGTCCATAGGGTCGCACAGAGTTAGACACAACCCAAGCAACCTAGCATGCCCGCAGCATGGTAACTAAATACAGGGAAATAGAGAAGATAGAAATCAAAGATGAAGCCAGTATCCAATCTATGCTTTGGGGGAGGGGGACCTAGTTAAGGATCAGAAAATGTGTTGCTGTTGTTACTTTTAATATTGTTAATGTTTGGGGAAGTAAACAAGGTTGGAAATAAAGGTGATATGTAACTTATGTAATATGACTAATATAGAGTTTAAGGCAATGTTAGGATATTTGGGTAAAATTAAGCAGCATTCAGAAATGTAGGCTTGGAGCTCAGGAACAAGTCAGATTTAGAGAAAACACACAAAAAAGCAGTGAAAGCAATTTGTAAAATATTTAGATCCCTAAATCAAGGAATGGAATAATGTATCCTTTATCTTCATCTAAAACCTGAATTTGTGTGTCCCAGAACATTTATATGACTTTCAGAATATGGGAAAAAATCTCCAAAGTAGAGGTTTTTTACAGTCCAGATAGAAGAAAATAGTTTATAAGTCAAAAGCTTTAAGTTTATTCATTGTTAACACAGAGAAATACCTCTGCTTAGTGGAGGACTGAAAGTAAAGACCTAAAAAAGATAAAAGGACAATAAGTAAAAAAGTAAGATGAAAACTGTAGGTGACTGTGAAATAGCTATTTAACTCTCATATAAAAAATGTTTTTTTTTTTCCCATGAACTTAAAATCAAATGCTACAAATAGATCCTCAAGAAAAAAAAATCCCGTTAAAAAAAAAATGGCACTTCTTATTGGTGTGTAGAAGTGATAAGTTGATGATCCCAGTGACACAGAAAAAGTCTGGTTCATTAAAAGAAAAATCATATTGTCATTCAACAAAGAACTGTGGAAGCAATAGGTAATAGATGAATGAAATCTCCAGGAGGAATGGTGTGCTGACCCTTTTCCTGGGGGTTTTGCCAATATTGGATAGGGACTCAGGGATGTTTCCAATTAGAGAAAGATCTGCTTGAGAGAAAGAGAAACCGATAACACTTTTTAGAGGTTGTTGGTGGTTAATAGGACCAGTTTAAAATGAGGAAACTCAACACACAGTCTGTTTTCCCTAGATGATGTTTACTGAACTCAAGATTCCTATGGGACACTGAACGGTTCTATAAATCAGAATGAATCTCCTGTTGTCTTCCAGTTCTTAGGGGAAAAAAAAAATCTTCCTAAAGCACACTGCTGGCCCTCTTTTCTGGACAACTGCAAGATCTTGAAGCTGTTTGGAAGAGAAGACTTCCAAATATATTAGAATAAGACTTCAGAAATATATTAGTAAATATATCCAGAAGATAGAGTGAGATGCCCTAAAAACTTGTGGTACTTAAATAACTTAGAACTTTCTCAAGAAAATTGTTGACCCATTTGTCAAGATAGTTGCCAAATTCTGAAGTTATATGGGAAGAAAAATAGAGAGCTGGATGGGGAACTCTCTAAGTAAAAGCTAGACATCCCACAATGTTTTTAAGGACTCAGAAGATAGGGATTGCTGAGAACTCCATGAGATATTGAAATGAAACATCTGAGAAAAAGATCTAGACCTAGAATAATTTTTTATTTTAGTGGTAACAAGTTGGAGAAGGCTGGGCTATAATCCTAGAGACCTAGGAAGGTCATATCCTAGAGGAAAATCAGAGATAGACTTAGTTTTTTAGAAATCTTGTCTCATTCCTAACTCAGATTAACTATTTGAGAAGTAGAGGAAAAGAGGAAGACAGTCCAGTTTTGGTTTACATACCACATATATTCCACACATTAAAAAAATAAAATCACTAGACCTATGAAAGAGAATAATATATAACCAATAACTGAGAGGAAAGGAAAATAGATGCAGATGTACAAATGATACAAACATTGGAGTTAGTAGGCAATAGGTTTAAGAAAAAAAGCAGGAAGTCAAGAGATACCTGGAGTAAAAGACAAGTTTTGCCTTGAACTACAAAATAAAATGTGAGGAAAGTTAAAAGTGTTTTGCCAAGAGAACACACAGGTAATAGCAAACAACTTCTTCCAACAATACAAGAGACAACTCAACACATGGACATCAGCAGATGGTCAATACTGAAATCAGGTTGTTTATATTCTTTTCAGTCAAAGATGGAGAAGCTCTATATAATTAAAAAAACAAAACAAACAAACAAACAAACAAAAAAACCCACAAGACCGGGATCTGAAAAATAGCTGAGGAAAGGAGAGAAGTGAAAGGCAAAAGAGAAAAGGAAATATATACCCAACTGAATGCAGAGTTCCAGGCAATGCGAAAAATAGAGGAAAATAATAGAATGGGAATGATTAGAGATCTCACAAGAAAACTGGAGATATCAGCAGAGTACTTCATGCAAAGATAGCCACAATAAAGGACAGAAGTGGCAGGAAAATTGAGGCAGAAGATATTAAGAAGAGTTGGCAATAATTCACAGAAGGATTATACCAAAAACGAAAAAAAAGACTTAATGACCCAGAATCATTAAGGTCCGTGAATTAAGTTAAATTGGTAGTGGTCAAACAGGAGATGGCAAGAATGAGCATCAACAATGTAGGAATCAGTGAACTAAAATGGACTGGAATGGGCGATTTAATTCAGAGGAACATTATATCTACTACTGTGGGCAAGAATCCTTTGGGAAAAAAATGCTGTAGCCCTCATAGTCAACAAAAGAGTCTGAAATGTGGTGCTTGGTTGCAGTCTCAAAAAAGACAAAATGACCTCTGTTTGTTTCCAAGGCAGACCATTCAATATCACAATAATTCAAGTCTATTCTCCAACTAGTAATGCTAAAGAAGCTGAAGTTGAATGGTTCTATGAAGACCCCCAAACCTTCTAGAAATAACACCCCAAAAGGTGTCCTATTCAATAGAGGGGACTGGAATACCAAAGTAGGAAGTCAAGAGATACCTGGAATAACAGGCCAATTTGGCCTTGGTGTACAAAATAAATCAGGGCAAAGGTTAACAGAATTTTGCTGAGAATGCACTGGTTATAGCAAACACCACCTTTCAACAACACAATAGATGACTCTACACATGGGCATCACCAGATAGTCAATACTGAAATCAGATTGATTTTATTCTTTGCAGACAAAGATGGAGAAAAACTTAAATTGAAGAAAGTAGAGAAAACTACTACAGAATTCCGTTCAGTTCAGTCTCTGTTATGTCCAACTCTTTGTGACCCCATGGATTGCAGCACACCAGGCCTCCCTGTCCATCACCAGATCATGGAGTTTACTCAGACTTATGTCCATTTAGTTGGTGATGCCATCCAATCAATCTCATCCTCTGTTGTCCCATTCTCCAACTGCCTTCAATCTTTCCCAGCATCAGGGTCTTTTCAAATGAGTTGTTCTTCACATCAGGTCACCAAACTATTTAAGTTTCAGCTTCAGCATCAGTCCTTGAAAAGAATATTCAGGACTGAATTCATTTAGGATGGACTGATTGGGTCTCTTTGCAGTCCAAGGGAGTCTTAAGACCTTGCTGTCCAAGGGACTTTTAAGACCATTCAGGTATGACCTAAATCAAATCCCTTCTGGTTATATAGTGGAAGTGATGAATAGATTCAAGGGATTAGATCTGATAGACAAAGTGCCTGCAGAACTATGGACAGAGGTTCATGACACTGTACAGGAGACAGTGATAAAGACCATCCCCCAAAAAAAGAAATGTAAAATGTCACAAAGGTTGTCTGAAGAGGCCTTACAAATATCTGAGAAAAGAAGAAAGCAAAAGACAAAGGAGAAAAGGAAAGATGTATATCCATTTGAATGCAGAATTCCAAAAAACAGCAAGGAGAGATCAGAAAGCCTTCCTCAGTGATCAATGCAAATAAATAGAGGAAAACAATAGAATGGGAAAGACTAAAGCTCTCTTCAAGAAAATTAGAGATACCAACAGTATATATCATGCAAATATGGGCAAAGTACAGAAATAATATGAAATTAACAAAAGCAGGCGATATTAAGAAGTGGCGAGAATACAAATAACTATACAAAAAAAGATCTTCATGACCCAGGTAACCATGATGGTATGATCACTCACCTAGAGCCAGAGATCCTGGAATGCAAAGTCAAGTGGGCCTTAAGAAGCATCACTATGAACAAAGCTAGTGGAGGTGATGGAATTCCAGTTGAGCTCTTTCACATCCTAAAAGATGATGCTGTGAAAGTGCTGCACTCAATATGCCAGCAAATTTGGAAAACTTAGCAGTGGCCACAGGATTGGAAAAGGTCAGTTTTCATTCCAATCTCAAAGAAAGGCAATGCCAAATAATGCTCTAAATACCACACAATTGCACTCATCTCACACACTAGAAAACTTTTTCTAGGTTGGTCTTACCTTTTCTTCCAAGGAGCCAGTGTCTTTTAATTTAATGGCTGCAGTCACCATTTGTAGTGATTCTGGAGTCCAAAAAAATTAAGTCTCTCACTGTTCCCATTATTTCCCCATCTATTTTCAAGGAAGTGGATTGGACCAGAAGCCATGATTTTCATTTTCTGAATGTTGAGATTTAAGCCAACATTTTCACTCTCCTCTTTCATTTCTATCATGAGCCTCTTTAGTTCTTCTTCTCTTTCTGCCATAAGGGTGGTGTCACCTGCGTATCTGAGATTATTGATATTCAATATTGATTCCAGCTTCATCCAGCCTGGTATTCTGCATGACATACTCCGCATATAAGTTAAATAAGCAGGGTGCAATATATAGTCTTGACATAATCCTTTCCCAGTTTGGAACCATTCTGTTGTTCCATGTCTGGTTCTAACTATTGCTTCTTGACCTGCATACAGATATCTCAGGAGGCAGGTCAGGTGGTCTGGTATTCACATCTCTTTAAGAATTAACACACAGAAATCCCTTGCATTCCTATATACTAACAATGAAAAAACAGAAACAGAAATTAAGGAAACAATACCATTCACCATTGCAACAAAAAGAATAAAATACGTAGGAGTATATCTACCTAAAGAAACAAAAGACCTATACACAGAAAACTATAAAACATTGATGAAAGAAATCAAAGAGGACACAAACAGATGGAGAAACATACCGTGTTCATGGATTGGAAGAATCAATATTGTCAAAATGGCTATTCTACCCAAAGCAATCTATAGATTCAATGCAATCCCTATCAAGCTACCAACGGTATTTTTCACAGAACTAGAACAAATAATTTCACAATTTGTATGGAAATACAAAAAACCTCGAATAGCCAAAGTAATCTTGAGAAAGAAGAATGCAACTGGAGGAATCAACCTGCCTGACTTCAGGCTCTACTACAAAGCCACAGTCATCAAGACAGTATGGTACTGGCACAAAGACAGAAATATAGACCAATGGAACAGAATAGAAAGCCCAGAGATAAATCCACGAACCTACGAACAACTTATCTTTGACAAAGGAGGCAAGGATATACAATGGAAAAAAGACAACCTCTTCAACAAGTTCTGCTGGGAAAACTGGTCAACCACTTGTAAAAGAATGAAACTAGAACACTTTCTAACACCATACACAAAAATAAACTCAAAATGGATTAAAGATCTAAATGTAAGACCAGAAACTATAAAACTCCTAGAGGAGAACATAGGCAAAACACTCTCTGACATAAATCACAGCAGGATCCTCTATGACCCACCGCCCAGAATATTGGAAATTAAAGCAAAAATAAACAAATGGGACCTAATGAAAATTAAAAGCTTTTGCACAACAAAGGAAACAATAAGTAAGGTGAAAAGACAGCCCTCAGATTTGGAGAAAATAATAGCAAATGAGGAAACAGACAAAGGATTAATCTCAAAAATATACAAGCAACTCCTGAAGCTCAATTCCAGAAAAATAAATGACCCAATCAAAAAATGGGCCAAAGAACTAAACAGACTTTTCTCCAAAGAAGACATACAGATGGCTAACAAACACATGAAAAGATGCTTCACATCACTCATTATCAGAGAAATGCAAATCAAAACCACAATGAGGTACCATTACACGCCAGTCAGGATGGCTGCTATCCAAAAGTCTACAAGCAATAAATGCTGGAGAAGGTGTGGAGAAAAGGGAACCCTCTTACACTGTTGGTGGGAATGCAAACTAGTACAGCCACTATGGAAAACAGTGTGGAGATTTCTTAAAAAACTGGAAATAGAACTGCCATATGACCCAGCAATACCACTTCTGGGCATACACACTGAGGAATCCAGATCTGAAAGAGACACATGCACCCCAATGTTCATCACAGCGCTGTTTATAATAGCCAGGACATGGAAGCAACCTAGATGCCCATCAGCAGATGAATGGATAAGGAAGCTCTGGTACATATACACCATGGAATATTACTCAGCCGTTAAAAAGAATTCATTTGAATCAGTTTTAATGAGATGGATGAAACTGGAGCCCATTATACAGAGTGAGGTGAGCCAGAAAGATAAAGAACATTACAGTATACTAACACATATATACGGAATTTAGAAAGATGGTAACGATGGCCCTATATGCAGGGCAGAAGAAGAGACGCAGAAGCACAGAACAGACTTTTGAACTCTGTGGGAGAAGGGGAGGGTGGGATGTTTCAAAAGAACAGCATGTATATTATCTGTGGTGAAACAGACCACCAGCCCAGGTGGGAGGCATGAGTCAAGTGCTCGGGCCTGTTGGGCTGGGAAGATCCAGAGGAATCGGGTGGAGAGGGAGGTGGGATGGGAGACCGGGATGGGCAATTCGTGTAACTCTATGGCTGATTCATATCAATGTATGACAAAACCCACTGAAAAATTTTTTAAAAAGTAAAAAAATAAAATAAAATAAAAGTAAAAAAAAAAAAAAAAGAAATAAAAAAAAAAAAAAAAAAAGAATTTTCCAGTTTGTTGTGATCCACACAGTCAAAGGCTTTGGCATAATCAATAAAGCAGAGGTAGATGATTTCCTGGAACTCTTGCATTTTTGATGATCCAACAGATATTGGGAGTTTGATCTCTGGTTCCTCTGCCTTTTCTAAATCCAGCTTGAACATCTGGAAGCTCACAGTTCATGTACTGTTGAAGCCTGGCTTGGAAAATTTTGAGCATTACTTTACTAGAGTGTGAGATGAGCGTAGTTGTGTGGTAGTTCGAGCATTCTTTGGCATTGCCTTTTTTTGGTATTGGAAGGAAAATTGACCTTTTCCAGCAAGAGACATTAAAGGTAGAGACATTTCTTTGCTGACAAATGTCCGTATAGTCAAAGTTATGTTTTTTCCAGTAGTCTTGTGTGGATGTTAGAGTTGGACTATAACATAAGCTGAGCACCAAAGAATTAATATTTTTGAATTGTGGTGTTGGAGAATACTCTTGGGAGACCCTTGAACTGCAAGGAAATCAACTGAGTCAATCCTTAATTAAATCAGTCCTGAATATTCATTGGAAGGACTGATGCTAAGCTGAAGCTCCAGTAATTTGGCCATCTGATGTGAAGAACTGCTTCTTTGGAAAAGACCCTGATGCTGGGAAAGATTGAAGGTAAAAGGAGAAGGGGATGACAGAGGATGAGGTGGTTGGATGGCATCACTGACTTGATGGAAATGAGTTTGAGAGGGCTCCAGAAGTTGGTGATGAACAGGGAAACCTGGCATGATGCAGTCCATGATGTTACAGAGTCAATTACGACTGAGCTACTGAACTTGAACTTGATCCAGATAACTACAATGGTGTAGTTCTGTTTTATTGACTATGCTAAAGCCTTTGTCTGTGTGAATCACAACAAACTGTTGAAAATTCTTAAAGAGATGGGAATACCAGACCATGTTACCTGCCTCCTGAGAAATGCGTGTGCATGTCAAGAAACAGAACAGGCCATGGAGCAATGGACTTGTTCAAAATTATACTTGAAAGGAGTATACTGTATTCGGTATATTGCCACCCTGATATTTTAACATATATGCAGAGTACATAATGAGATATGCCAAGATAGATGAATCACAGGATGGAAACAGATTGGTAGAACTCTTAACAACCTCAGATATGCAGATATGCTTTAATGGTAGGAATTGAAGAAAAACTAAAGAGCCTCTTGATGAGGGTGAAAGGGAAGGCTGAAAAAGCTAACTTAAACTCAACATTCAATAAGTTGAAATCATGGAATCCAGTCCCATCACTTCATGCAAATAAAAGGGGAAAGAGGGGGAAAAGTGGAAGCAATGACACATTTTCTTTTATTGGGCTCCAAAATCACTGTGGACAGTGAATGCAGCTATGAGATTAAAAGAAACTTCCTCCTTGGATGAAAAGCTATGACAAATCTAGACAGTGTATTAGATAGCAGAGACATCACTTTGCTGACAAAGTTCCATATAGTCAAAGCTCTGGCTTTTTCAGTACTTATGTATGGATGGGAGAGTTGGACCATAAAGAAGATTAGGTACTGAAGAATTGATGCTTTCAAACTATGATACTAGAGAAGACTCATGAGAGTCCCTTGCACAGCAAGGAAGTAAAACCAGTCAATCCTATAGAAAGTCAACCTGAATATTCATGGGAAAGACTGATGCTGAAGCTGAAGGTCCAATAGGTTGGCCAAGATTTAGTGACTGATATACATCAAGAAATTTAAAATAACTGTAATTGTTATGTTAAAATATTAGGGGAAAAGTTGAACAAAAATGAGCATATGGAGAATTTCACCAAAGAACTGAAAAAATATCAAACAAGATATTAAATCAATTTTGAAAGCAAACATCTCCATGATATCTAATACTAAGAAGGCAACACATGTGTTAAACAGTAGATTGAGCAAAGGGAAAATACAAAGGAACAAAGGAAAAATTTTGAACTCAAAGACATATCATAGAAAAAACATCCACAGTAAACCAAAGGAGAAAAATAAAATAAAAAGAGCAATAAAGAATTAAAGCCATGTGGAATACTCTCAGATGAGCTAATAATCACTCAAGTGAGATTCCAGAAGGAGAGTAAGGACAATGAATAGACAGAAACAATATTTGAAGAAATAATAATTGAAATTTTTCCATTGCTCTTAAAAGACGTTAGCCAAAGAACCCAAGAAGTTTAGGAAACTCCAAGAAAGCTATACATAGGTATATATAAAACTAAAATAGGTATTTTTTGTTGTTCAGTTGCTCAGTCATGTCCATCTTTTTGCAACCCCACTGACTACAGCACACCAGGCTTCCCTGTCCTTCACCATCTCCTGGAACTTTCTCAGTCATGTCCAATGAGTTGGTGATGCTATCCAACCATCTCATCCTCTGTCATCCCTTTCTCCTCCTGCCTTCAATCTTTCCCAGCAACAGGGTCTTTTCTAATGAATCTGTTCTTCACATCAGGTGGCCAAATTATTGGAGCTTCAGCTTCAACATCAGTGCTTTCAATGAATATTCAGGACTGATTTCCTTTAGGTTGGACTGGTTTGATATCCTTGCAGTCCAAGAGACTCTCAAGAGTCTTCTCTAACGCCATAACTCAAAAACATCATTTCTTCAGTGCTCAGCCTTCCATATGGTTCAACTCTGCCAACCATATATTACTACTTGGGAAACCATAGCTTTGACCATATGGACCTTTGTCAGCAAAGTAATGTCTCTGCTTTTTAATGCTATCTAGGTTTGTCATAGCTATCCTTCCATAGAGCAAGTGTCTTTCAATTTTGTGGCTGCAATCTCCATCTACAGTGATTTTAGAGCCCAAGAAAATAAAGTCTGTCACTGTTTCTGTTGTTTCCCCATCTATTTGCCATGAAGTGATGGGACTGTATTCCATGATCTGCTACTAAAACAGTAAGAAGTAGAGACAGATTTCTTAAAATCTTAGAAAACAGACAGAGAAATGAGATATCTACCTTGAATGGAACAAGAATGATAGTGGTGATTAACTTCTCAAAAGAAGAACAAAAGAAAAAGAAAAAAAGGAAAATCTGTCAAAGACAAAGGAATGTCACCTATATTAGCTTTTTAGGGCTGCCATAAAATATTACAGACATGGTGGCTTAAATATCAGAAATTTTATTTTCTCAAGATGTCTTAGTCTAGAAGTCCAAGATCAAAGTATCAATAAATTTGCTTTCTCTGAAGTCTCTCTCTTTGACTTTCAGGAAATTAAAAAAAGAAAAAAAAAAAAACAAAAAAACAAAAACTCTGGTGGGTCAAGAGAAATTATCAAGATCAATTCTATGGTGATTATAGAATATAAATAACCTAAATATTTTAAATGAAATATTGTTTGTCATAATGTAGAACAAAGCTATATTACCAAGGATATTCTTAAATATATAGATAAGTAGCTATCTATCTATCTATCTACCTAGACAGAGCATAGGTTTTTAAGTTAAAACTTAAAAAATGAAATTCAAATAATGAAACGAGACTAAGAAAATGCTACCTTTATGAAAGGTGGCATAACCAAACTAATATTAGACCAAGAAGAATTTAAAAGAAAAGTACTACTAGAGATAAAGAAGACCATTCTAAAATAAAATCATCAATCTAAATAAATATATGATAAATCTAAATTTGCAAACTTCCAAAATATATGTTCAGAAAATATAAATCAACTATTGGTATAACAAAATGGAAAATGTAGCAATCTACTGCCATAAAGGGGATTTTTTAACATGTTTCTCTGTAACTAATAGAATAAGAAGATAAAATATCAGTGAAGATATAAAATATCTGAACAGCACAATTAATACACTTGCCTAAGCTGTATACAGAGTGGCCGTGAAGTCTTAAAGCACACACATAATATAAAAAAGAGGGGAGATGGCTTGAGTACGATCTTTTACAAGTAATATTATATTTTCTAATCTGAAGGCTAGTTACATAGATACTCTGAACTTTCTGTATGTATATTTCAATTTAGGAGGAAGAATTAATTCACAGGAACTTCCATTCATATGTGATCATTTAAAAATATTTCTAAAGTATTCTCCTGGAGACCAAAATATCTGTGAGCATTTTTGCTACTAATAATTCATTTATTTAACTCTCCAAATTCATTTAATGCCCACATAATTGCTCCTAATTTATAAAGTTTCTTCAGTTTAAAGATGATAGAATTCTATTAGTCATTATACTAACTTCTCATCAGAAGATCCTTTTTATGTTCTACTTCCTCACACTTAAGTGAAATATAGAGACAACAAATAGAACCAGTATTTTCTGAACAGTCACATATTTTATCTAATGACAAAATAAAAATTTAAAAACAACATTTGAGGTGGAAATATATTCATTTTTTTTTGTGTGAGAAAACAGATTCAGAAGACCCAAATTGTTCATTTTAGGATAATGAATTTGCAAAACAGTATTCATACCTCAAATCTACATCTTAGCTAAGTTTACTTTGTTTTACATTCTTTCCACTTTACCTTTTTTTGAGACAATAATAAGGTAATTGAGCTCCTGAATTAATGATCAAAACAGTTTAACTTGTTTAAATAATAATAAAGAATATCTAGATAGATACTGAAATTAAAGTTTTCATTTGAAACAGAAATGTTGGCAATAGACTGAAGAAATAGATGACAAGATAGTTATAGAAACTGACTGAAGCCCATGGGATGAAAGATTCTAAATCAAGAAATTCATTCAATATCTTTTGATTGTTACTTCCAGATAGTTGGGAATTCCACTCAACTATTAGTTGCTAGAGTGGTCTTATATGAATGTATGCTGTCTTGCCACTGAAGTCTGGATCTTGGCTTGGTTTGGGCCTCAAATTTATATATAAATGCTAGCTTCTTCATAGATTAAAGTTATTCAGTTTTACAATCTCTTGTTTTATTACAATCAAAAGTTATTTATAAAAAGCTATTGAGTTATTAATATATAATTCAACTTGTAACTCACAAATTAAGTGTGGAATGTTAGCAAACATTCATGAAAATTTGAATTTGGCATTCTACTAAGAAATCTGGCTTTTACAAATTCCACATACATAATTCTCTTCTACAGATAGATGGGAAATCCACATTTTTCTGCAGTAATTTTTATTATCTGTTCACCTTCAGAGTTGATTTGATTTTGTGCTACTCTTGATATTAATTAAATGTCACTGTTTCTTCTTTAAGCTAACCTGGAAGCAACCCAGGAATGAACAGTTAGAGCTAGCCATGGAACAACAGACTGGTTTCAAATAGGAAAAGGAGTATGTCAAGGCTGTATACTGTCACCGTAATAATTTGACTTATATGCAGAGTACATCATGAGAAACATTGAGCTGGATGAAACACAAGCTGGATTCAAGATTGCTGGGAGAAATGTCAATAACCACAGATATGCAGATGACATCACCCTTATGGCAGAAAGTGAAAAAGAACTAAACAGCATCTTGATGAAAGTGAAAGAGGAGAGTGAAAAAGTTGGCTTACAACTCAACATTCAGAAAACTAAGATCATGGCACCTAGTCCCATCTCTTCATGGGAAATAGATGGAGAAACAGTGGAAACAGTGTCAGACTTTATTTTTGGAGGCTCCAAAATCACTGCAGATTGTGACTTCATCCATGCAATTAAAAGACACTTACTCCTTGGAAGAAAAGTTATGACCAACCTAGATAGCATATTAAAAAGCAGAGACATTACTTTGCCAACAAAGGTCCATTTAGTCAAGGTTATGGTTTTTCCAATAGTCATGTATGGATGTGAGAGTTGGACTATAAAGAAAGCTGAGCGCCAAAGAATTGCTGCTTTTGAGCTGTGGTGTTGGAGAAGACTCCTGAGAGTCCCTTGGACTTCAAGGAGACCCAATCAGTCCATCCTAAAGGAAACCAGTCCTGAATGTTCATTGGAAGAACTGATGCTGAAGCTGAAGCTCCAATACTTTGGCTACCTGATGGAAAGAACTGACTCACTGGGAAAGACCCCAATGCTGGGAAACATTGAAAACGGGAGGAGAAGGGGTTGACAGAGGATGATATGGTTTGATGGCATCACCGACTCAATGGACAAGCATTTGGGTAAACTCCAGGAGTTGGTGATGGAAGGGAGGCCTGGTATGCTGCAGTCCATGGAGTTGCAAAGAGTCGGAAGTGAGTGACAGACTGAATTGAACTGAACCTGTTGTTTGTATTTTGATTAATTCTTGCCATGGTTGCATATTTATGACAATAATACACACATGGTTTATAGCTAGATTGTGAATTACCCAGAAATCTGCTGTTAAGAAATACACAGTCACTACATGGTCACTAGAACACTTATAGAGACTTTTCCTTGCTGAGGGGCTGCCAGTGGATTTATTTTATCTGATCTATAGCCATCAAAGTGATGGTAGCAAATATGAAAATAATTGCAGGTTAAATTAAATCAATCATCAGCAGAATAGTTGCAGTGACCAAGAGTTCTACTGAAAGCACTGTGCAAAGACTAATAAAAACAAAGACTTTTCAGTCTACTCTGTTCTATTTAGTTATGATAAGTTCAATGCTTCTCTTTGGACTTGTAATTATTGGAGCAGTGATTTTAACAAAAAGTATACAAACATTTTTGTATGTATACAAAAGTATATAAGCATTTTTTCATGAGGATCAAAATGGCAGAGTAGAAGGACATGTGTTCATCTTCTCTTTTGAGAATTCCAAAATTATACTTACAGCTGAACAACCATCAACAGGAGAACGTTGGATCCCACCAAAATCATACTCCACGTCCAAGGGCAAAGGAGAAGTCACAGCAAGATGGTAGGAGGGGTAAAATTGCATTTAAAATCAGCCCCATATTCACCAGTGATGCTCAGAGGGCTCAAACAAAACCTTTTGCACACCAGACCAAACAGAGACTGAGCCAGACCTGCCTTTGAGTGTCTGAGTGTCTGAGTGTCTCCTACGGAGGTACAGGCCAGCAGTGGCCTGCCACAGGGTCAGGGGCTCTGGCTGCAGCAGACCTGGGTGTGGCATAAGCTCTCTTGGAGGAGATCTCCATTAATCCCTCCATAGAGCCACCAAGCAAATGACCCACAAACTTCACAACAATTATACCAAATAAATTCTTGCACTGTTGAGAAAGTTCTAAGACCCACAACAGATTTCCCAATCTGGGGATCTGGCAAGGGGACTGAGAAGCTGCAGGGAATTTGACTTTGGAAGCCAGTGGGATTTGATTACAGAACTTAGATAGAACTGGGAAAACAGACTCTTGGAGGGCACAAACAAAGTCTGCACCGGACCCAGGAGAAGGAGCAGTGACCCCATAGAAGACTGACCTAGACTTGCCTGTGAGTGTCCAGGAGTCTCGGGCAGAAATGCACGTTGGCAGTGGCCTGCTACAGGATTGGGTGCACTGAATGATTCAGTGTGTGCATGGGACCTTTTGAAGGAGATCACCATGTCTTCATTACCTCCACCATAGTTTGGTCTCAGGTCAAACAACAGGGAGGGAACACAGTCCCACCCATCAACAGAAAATTTGATTTAAGATTTACTGAGCATGGCCCCGCCCATCAGAACAGGACCCAGTATCCTCCACAGTCAGTCTCTCCCATCAGGAAGCTTCCATAAGCCTGACAGCATTATCCCTCAAAGGGCTGACAGAATGAAAACCAAAATCACACACACAAAAAACTAATTAAACTGACCACATGGATCACAGCCTTGTCTAAGTCAATGAAACTATGAGCCATGTTGTGTAGGGCCACCCAAGACACCTGGATCATGGTGGAGAGTTCTGACAAAATGTGATCCACTGGAGAAGGGAATGACAAGCCACTTCAGAATAGTTGCCTTGTGAACCCCATGAACAATATGAAAAGAAAAAAATATGTGACACTGAAAGATGAATTCCCCAGGTCAGTAGGTGCCTAATATGCTGTTGGAGAAGAGTGGAGAAATAATACCAGGAAGAATGAAGAGATGGAGCCAAAGAGAAAACAGCACCCAGTTGTGGATGTGAATGGTGATGGAAGTAAAGTGCAATGCTGTAAAGAACAATATTGCAAAGTAACCTGGAATGTTAGGTCCATGAATCAAGGTAAATTGGAAGTGGTCAAACAGGAGATGGCAAGAGTGAACATCTACATTTTAGGAGTCACTGAAATAAAATTAACTGGAATTGGCAAATTTAACTCAAATGGCCATTGTATCTACTACTGTGGGCAAGAATCCCTGAGAAGAAATGGAGTAGCCATGGTAGTCAAGAAAAGAGTCTAAAATGCAGTACTTGGGTGCAATCTCAAAAATAACAGAAAGATCTCTTCATTTCTAAGGCAATCCTATATATATATCACAGTAGTCAAAGTCTATGCCCCAAATAGTAACACTGAAGAAGCTGAAGTTGAATGGTTCTATGGAGACCTACAAGACCTTCTAGAACTAACACCCCAAAATGATGTATTTTTCATTATAGGGGACTGGGATGCAAAAGTAGGACATCAAGAGATACCTGGAGTAACCGGCAAATTTGACCTTGGTGTACAAAATAGAGCAGGGCAAAGGCTAACAGAGTTTTTCCAAGAGAACACACTGGTCATAGCAAATACCCTCTTCCAACAACACAAAAGAAGACTCTACACGTGGATATTACTAGATTGTCAGTACTGAAATCATACTGATTATATTCTTTGCAGCCAAAGATGGAGAAGCTCTATAAGTCAGCAAAAACAAGACCATGAATTGACTATGGCTCACATCATGAACTCTTTATTGCCAAATTCAGACTTAACTTGAAGAAAATAGGGAAAACCACTAGAGCATTTAGGTAAGACCTAAATAAAATCCCTTACAATTATACAATGGAAGTGATGAATAGATTCAAGAGATTAGATCTGATAGACAGAGCTCCTGAAAAACTATGGTCAGAGGCTCATGACATTGTACAAGAGGCAGTGATTAAAACCATTCCCAAGATAAGGAAATGTGAAAAGGCAAAATGGTTGTCTGAAAGAGGCCTTACAAATAGCTGAGAAAAGAAGAGAAGCTAAAGGCAAAGTAGAAAAGGAAAGATAAGCCCATTTGAATGCAGAGCTCCAAAGTATAACAAAGAGAGATAAGAAAGCCTTCCTCAGAGATCAATGCAAAGAACAGAGGAAAACAAAAGAATGGGAAAGACTAGAGATCTCTTCAAGAAACTTAGAGATACCAAGGGCATATTTCATTCAAACATGGGCACAATAAAAGACAGAAATGCTATCAACCTAAAAGAAGCAGAAGATATTAAGAAGAAGTGGCAAGGATACACAGAAGAACTATACAAAAAACATCTTCATGACCAAGATAACCATGACAGTATGATCATTCACCTAGAGCTAGACATCCAGAATTGCAATGTCCATTGTGCCTTAAGAAATATCACTATGAACAAAGCTAGTGGAGGTGATGGAACTCCAGTTGAGCTCTTTTAAATCCTAAAAGATGATGTGGTGAAAGTGCTGCACTCAAAATGCCAGCAAATTTGGAAAACTCAACAGTGGCCAAAGAACTGGAAAAGGTCAGTTTTCATTCCAATTCCAAGGAAAGACAATGCAAAAGAATGTTTAAACTACCACACAATCATACTCATCTCACACACTAGCAAAGTAATGCTCAAAATTCTCCAAGTCAGGCTTCAAGCGTATGTGAACTGAGAACTTCCAGATATTCAAGCTGGATTTAGAAAAGTCAGAGGCACCAGAAATCACATTGTTATCATTCCTTGAATCATCAAAAAAGCAAGAGAGTTCCAGGAAAACATCTACTTCTGCTTTGTTGACTATGCCAAAGCCTTTGACTGTGTGGATCACAGCAAACCTTGGAAAATTCTTAAGGCGCTGGACTACCAAACCACCTTACCTGCCCCCTGAGAAATCTGTATGCAGATCAAGAAGCAACCATTAGAACCGGAGATGGAACAATGGACTGGTTCCAAATAGGGAAAGGAGTACGTCAAGGTTGTATATTATCACCCTACTTACTGAACCTATATGCAGAGTATATCATGCACAATGCTAAGGTGGATGAAGCACAAGTTGGAATCAAGATTGCCTAGAGAAATGTCAGTAACCCCAGATATGCGGATGACATCACCCTTATGGCAGATATCCGAGAAGAACTAAAGACTGTCTTGATGAATGTGAAAGCAGAGAGTGGAAAAGTTGGCTTAAAGCTCAACATTCAGAAAACTAAGATCATGGCATCTGGTTGCATCACTTCATGGCAAATAGTTGGGGAAACAATGGAAATAGTGAGAGCCTTTATTTTGAGGGCTCCAAAAATCACTGCAGATGGTGACTGCAGCCATGAAATTAAAAGATGCTTGCTCTTTGGAAGAAAAGCTATGACAAACCTAAACAGCATGATGAAAACATTACTTTGCCTGTCTAGTCAAAGCTATGATTTTTCCAGTAGCCATGTATGGATATGGGAGCTAGACTATAAAGAAAGCTCAGAGCCATAGATTTGATTCTTTTGAACTGTGGGGTTGGAGAAGACTCTTGAGATTCCCTTGGACTGCAAGGAGATCCAACCAGTCCATCCTAAAGGAAGTCAGTCCTGAATATTCATTGGAAGGACGGATACTGAAGCTGAAGCTCCAATACTTTGGCCACCTGATGCGAAGTGCTGACTTATTGGAAAAGTCCCTGATGCTGAGAAAGATTGAAGGCAGATGCTTGGATGGCATCTCCAACTCAATGTACATGAGTTTGAGTAAACTCTAGAAGTTGGTGATGGACAGGGAGGCCTGTCGTGCTGCGATTCATGGGGTATCAAAGAGTTGGACATGACTGAGCGACTGAACTGAACTGAACTGAACTCATGGACAGGGAAGCCTGGCATGCTGCAGTCCATGTGGCTGAAAGGAGTTGGACATGATTGGTTAGGATTTAGACATGACTGAGAAACTGAACTGAACTGATATAAGCATTAAGTGCTTTCTTTACAATTTATGACTCATGTAGAAGTGTTCAGTATTAAGATTTTCTATAAATTTGTTGAGATTAATTTTGTTCATAGATTGATAAGATGGGCATCAGCTTGAAAATTATGTCATCAAATAGTTTAATGAAATGAAATAAAAATTAAGATTCAGTATTCAAATTTTATTGCTTAGCAAACTAGTTTTCAGTAATGAATGTATTTTACAAATGAGTTCTCTGACCATTATGTGCTACTATCATTATTGCTGTGTAGACTGAGTTAGGTCTAAGTTAAGCTATGTATATTTTAATGCAAAATTCTCTCCTGATTCATTTAGCCAATACAATTAGCATTTTTAGCAAACTCATTTTGTTGGTTATATATTTCTTATCTTTCTGAATTAAGAAAGTATTCTTCTTCACCTATGATGTTCTTGAATTCATTCAAAAGAAAGTAGCTTTCCTTCACAATGGATTATCATACCTTATCTTAATATTAGTTCAGTGAGTACTCATTATATGTCAGGCATGATCTGAGGAAATAGCATAAAATAAAACAGACAAAATCTAATGAGAGAAAAATCAGACTATAGAAAATTCTTACTATTGCATAGAAGCCCAGCAGCAAATAGTTCTGACACATGAACAAATGAAAAAAGAGTTAAGTAAGAGAGCTACTGGGGAAGTGGCAAAAACTTTAAGTTCATTTGAGAACTCAAACCTACATGAGAGCTTTGAGAGGCCAGAGATGCAGAGGCAGTGTGCTTGCTTTCTATCCTATTCAGATTCAAGTATCTTTCGCTAGTGTTCCTAGGAGAGGTACTTTAAACTTGAAAGAATATGTATCTTATATGTAGCTGACCATCATAACACAGAGTTATTTAAACTTCTTGACACCCTGCAATTAAAGTTATTTTTATAAACCAAAAAAAAAAAAAAAAAAAAAAAAAAAAAATAAAAGTAATGTGGTTACTTTGCCTAAGGGTAGAAAGAATTGGAAGACTTTCTCAGTACATTGTAATTGATTAGAAAAGGACTGAGTTTTCTGATAGAATGAAGATGTGTATGTTTGTGTGGGAGTATCTGTAAGAGTGTGTGTAAAATGACCCAGAACATAGGATAGCACGGAGTAATGGTTCTATTCTGTAAAAGAACAATTATCTTTTTTCCCCCAAATATGTTGACATGTAATTATTGTTATTTTTAAGTAACTTAAAACTTTTTTTCTGGTTTTACTTTCTAATATGATAAATAACAATAGAAAAAAAAATAACACAAGTTCTTTGAGATGCTCAGTAAGTTTTGAGGAAGTAGAGGAATAGAAAACCCACAGGTCTAAGCATCCCAACCCTAAATATGTCCTTTGTCTGAATCTGTGAATAAGAAGCTATAATAAATGAAATGGGTGAATATTGAGAGGCTATAATCTCTGGGTCATTTTGGAAAGAAGGCATTAGATAGAATCGCTAGTTGTAATTTTCCAATTGGACACCAACAGTAGTGATGGGGGTGAAGACCATAGCAAATGGTGATGGGCAGAGAAAAAGCCCAAAAGCAATCTGCTCACAAAACTCCCTTGTGACCTGCCTGTGGACTCACCAGTTCAGTTCAGTCGCTCAGTCATGTCCGACTCTTTGTGACCCTGTGAATCGCAGCACGCCAGGCCTCCCTGTCCATCACCAACTTCCGGAGTCCACCCAAGCCCATGTTCATCGAGTCACTGATGCCATCCAACAATCTCATCTTCTGTCGTCCCCTTCTCCTCCTGCTCTCAATCTTTCCCAGCATCAGGGTCTTTTCCAATGAGTCAGCTCTTCGCATGAGGTGGCCAAAGTATTGCAGTTTCAGCTTCAGCATCAGTCCCTCCAATAAACACCCAGGACTGACCTCATTTAGGATGGACTGTTTGGATCTCCTTGCAGTCCAAGGGACTCTCAAGAGTCTTCTCCAACACCACAGTTCAAAAGCATCAATTCTTCGGCCTCACCAGAGCCATAATGAATAAGAAGACTCCTATGGTGTGAAGCTATTTTAATAAATGTGGAAGTCTACACAACTAGAATAGTATTATTTTAATCTAACCTACTGGCAATTACTTTTTTGCCGTTGTTAGTTCAAATGTGTTGACTATACACAAACACTTATGCGTAGAGTGTTGAGGACATTGCTTAAGCTTTCTAAGGTTTTATTCTCTCTTCCGCAAGATGAGAGGAGCAATTGTAACTAATACAAAAGAATGTCATATAAGTTCTTTAAGAAGATAATGCAAAGAAAATTGATAAGAAAAACTATGTGAAAATCTTAATTATGATAGCTGGAGGACTATGAGCAAGTGTTATTTGTTAAATCAATTTTTTAAAAATTTCCATGGAATTTATGTTGCATTATTATTATCATTCAATGTATTAAAATGAAAAAAATAATGAACTAGTTCTCCCATTTCTTTTACCCCCTCCCCCACTCCTTGCCCCTGACAACCACCAATTTGTTCTCTCTATCTATGGATTTGCATTTTTTTTTTAAGATTCCACATATAAGAGTGATTATACAGTTTTTGTCTTTCTCTGATTTATTTCATTTAACATAATGCCTGTGAGGATCATTCATGTTGTCACAATTGTCAGAATTTCATTTTTTATGGTTGAATAATATTCTATTGTATATATATAATATAATTTCCCCATTTATCCAGCAATGGACACTTACTTTTTTCATGTTTTGACTTGTAAATAATGCTGCTATGAACATGGGGTACATATATCAAGTTATTGCTTTTGTTTCCTTAGGATAAATATGCAAAAGTGGAATTGTTGGATCATTGGATAGTTCTGTTTTAAATTTTGGATGACCCTCTATACTCTTTTCCATTGTGACTGTACCAATTTGCATTCTCTCCAGCAGTGCACAAGACTTCCTTTTTTTCCACATCCTAACAGACACCTGTTATTTCTTTTCTTTTTGATAATAGACACTAAAAGACAGAATAGGAATTATTTTATAAAATTATACTAACAGTCCACATATTTTTATTGCTTAGCATGTGTCATACATTATGTTGAATGCTTTATAGGGATTACCTTACTTAATGAACTTCAGAGGTAGTTTCAATTATTTTCTCTATGTTTACAGATACTCAGAAAGATTATTATTTGCCAGAGTTGCCACAGGCTAGTTAAGTGTTCCAGCCAGATCTGGAATGCAGGCAGCATGAATACAAAATCCACCTTTTAATTAACTTCTTCCTTTCCTTACCCTTCCCATCCTCCTATTTCCTCCCTCTCCCTCTCCCATTTCTTTCTTTCTCTCTATTTTTCTTTCTTTCTTTATTTTTAACCACTTTAGTTTCATTAAACTAGCTAGAGTATAAAAGCATCACTAGCTAGAGTAAAAAAATAATACCTCTGAAAATTCTTCATCATTCAGTAAAATTATGATAACAGGAGGGAGAACCTCATATTTGTAGTTATAAATTATTTTATATTTCTCTTAGTGAATTCATTAAGATGTTGGCTCATTATAAAATGCCAAATCTTTTTGTTGCTCTTTAATTACTCAGTGAAAATGAGCAAAATGCAACAGCAGTATGTCAAAAAAACTGTCCAATCATCAAATGTTGTCTTCCTAAAGAAAACAGTGAGAGGTGCTAATAATTTTGGCTTGCATGTGGAACTTCCTTTGGGGATGCTTCCCTTAAATATTTGTTATACAATTATGATCTGCTAAAATAGAAATCATTCAAATAATTAAAGTTTGGAATATAAAGAGAGACAGGACAGTTCCACTCTGGCCTAGATGTTGGAGGTATTTTGGAGACTCACTAGTTATATGCACCTGGACTGATTTTATTGCCAACTGCAAAATAGCTCAGAAACTACCAGCTGAATTCTTGGCTTATTCCCCTTCTCATCTTTCCCCAAGTCTCAGTACCCAGGACTATTGATCTCCTTTATCATATCTCAAGAAAAATTTTGTTTTAGAAGACAGTATGTATTATTATTATGTTCAGGGTGCCATAATAAAATACCACAGAGATACTGTGTAGCTTAAACAACAGAAATTTATTTTCTCATAGTTTTGGGGGACTGAAATCCAAGATCAACAATGTGTCAGCAGATTTGATTCCAGCTGAGCGCTCTCTCCTTGGCTTGCAGAGAGCTCCCTTCCTGCTGTGTCCTCACACAGTCCTTCCTGGTGCCTCTCTGTGTCCTAACTTCCTTCACTTCTAAGGGCACTGGTGAGATTGGATTAGGTCCCACCGTAAAGGCCTCATTTTAGCTCAGTTAACTCTGTAAAGGCTCTATCTCTCAAAGTATTTACATTCTGAGATACTGGGGGTTAGGACTTCAACGCATGAACTTTGGGGAGACATAACTCAGGTTGCATATATGCACAGATCACTGACTTTCTATATATACATCATCTATTTTATACATATTACTATTGTTTGGGACAAAATTAGATTTTTAAAACACTTGGAACTTATCTGTGCCATTTGTAAAATGTATATCTTTAACATTTAAAATATTAGAACTCCTGCTACATAAGATCATTAAAACAAGTTCTGCGAGCAGAGCAGAAAACAGCTAAAAGTACCATATTTTAAGAGTACTGTATAAGTAATTTGAGACATTACTTCAACAACTGAACAGAAATAGTAATAATTAAAAATAATAATAATAATCCACCTTCAATCCACTCACTGTTTCCTCCAGGGAAGAAACTCTGCAAAACTACTTCTAGCCAGCTTATGTTCTGGTGCAATGTTTTAAGGTCTGAAATTCTTCTGTGCAAGCCTCATGGGAAGTGTTTTAGCAGGAAGCAGTTTATATACTTATGTGTATACCATAAATTCTTATGTGTGGTATGCACTTTGACTTTCAAGGCACCAAGAGTTGGAATTTTGCCTTTGAAAGAGACTGTGCTATAACCTAGCATGTCCCACAATTATAGACTATTCTCCTGCTGTTCAGCCTTTTGTCCAACTTGAGGTGTTGCCGGATATGCAATGCTGTTGTTTGTTTCAATGGAGTATCAGGTGAATCTTATAAATAAATTACTAATGGGAACCTAGTGTTTGTACTGATTTTCCATTGCCTACTATTTGAAGGAAATAACAGAAACATGCTCCCAAGCCTTTTGCTCAATATATTCACACAGTGAAGTTAAAATGTGTGGTTAGGAAATCAATATTGTTATACTAAACATCAAGCATAATAAACTAGAAAATAAATGAACTCACTTAAAATCAATGTGTATTCAAACCAAGGAGTAACAAAATAGACAAAACTACAACTTCAAATAGTAACCTAGGGAGAATTAACCAGAATCCCAAATTTTGCCACTGCAGGGAGAATCAATGAAATGTATAAACAAAATGAGAGAAACAATTCAATATTTGAGGTAGCATTAAGATGCGTCTGTAGTAACTTTGAGGACAGTGACTACTATACAGTATTGGCAACTATATTAAGAACCTTCTGAACAATAAATAGAACAATATACATAGAAAATAAATGAGAACAATAATTTTAGAATTCTACTTGGAAAGAGTAGCAGGATTTGAATAAAATTTGGAAAAATATATTGGATATTCGTTTGACTCCTCATATAATATTGGAAATAAGGCATATATGACTACCCTCCAAAATTTAAATTTTAAAAGAAATATACCATGACTGTAGCATTCATATGCTATTTTAGTTGAGTCTAAGACTAGCCTCAATGGAATGGATAACATATTTATTGTAGGAATGTGCTGTTTAGAGTAGATACCATTCACAGGAATGGCAGCCATGCAACACACGATGTTACAGAGTTCATCCAAAAGTTATTGCTGTATAAAGGACTATATGGACATGAAAATGGCAACCCACACCAGTATTCTTGCCTGGGAAAGCCCATGAACAGAGGAGCCTGGTGGACTAGAGACTGTGGGATCACAAAGAATCAGACACAATTGAGTGACTAAGCATGTAACACACCCACTATGGTCTATGACAAATTTCTGTCCTAATGGAATACTGGGATAAAGTAGGCTAGCGTAAGCACCTCGAATGAGAGAGCTAACTTTGCAGGGAGTCCAGGGCCCTTCAAGGAGGAGATGAACATTCTCACTCATGCTTTCCTTAAGCCTTGCACATCAGTGTATCATGCCCAAGAACTGGCCTTTCTTTAGGTCTGGAACTAATGACTACACAAGCACAGTGTCTTACTCTAGAACATGCTTTTCTTAGACTCTATGTTAGTAATTATAATTGTAGCATACTTTTGCCTTGGAGCCTGCTTTTCAAGACTTGTACCCTGATTACACAGCAACAGTATATCTCACCCAGAGCCATTGCCCGGAACCCATTGTCCCTGGCTAATCTTGTACCAAAGTTATTGCAGGATGTATGCCTTGGGAAAGGGCCTGGGGAAACTTTTACAGTCTTGTATAGGCTTGAAGTGTTCTTTTTATCTATTTTTTAGCAGCCAGTTGGAAGTATATAAGACCCTGATTAAACTAGTGAGGGTGGGTACTCTCCTACCCCCTTCTGATGTCTATGTCAGAAACGTTCTCTCATTTTCACTTTAAATAAAAATCTACTCAAAGCTCTGAGTGACTGAGACTGTCTTTGGTACCAGAGTTAAATCTCCTTTGGAAGCCACAAACCTGGTGCTGACCACCACAAGCTATCACCACTTGGAATCAAGTCATCTGTGTTTAAATGACGATTTGGCCAGCACTCAACTATTCTGTGGGAGAAGGCAATGGCACCCCACTCCAGTACTCTTGCCTGGAAAATCCCATGGACGGAGGAGCCTGGTAGGCTGCAGTTCATGAGGTCGCTAAGAGTCGTATAGGACTGAGCGACTTCACTTTCACTTTTTACTTTCAGGCACTGGAGAAGGAAATGGTAACCCACTCCAGTATTCTTGCCTGGAGAATCCCAGGGATGGGGGAGCCTGGTGGGCTACTGTCTATGGGGTCACACAGAATCGGACACGACTGAAGTGACTTAACAGTAGCAGCAGCAACTATTCTGTGATACCAAGAAATTATTTAATGTCCTTTGTTTTTGTTCAACCGCTCAACTGTTTGCAACAGTATGAATAGTATACAGCACGCCAGACTTCCCTATCCTTCACTATCTCCCAGAGTTTGCTCAAACTATTTTCATGAAGGCAGTGATGCCATTCAATTATCTCATCCTCTCTCACCCCCTTCTTCTCTTGCTCTCAATCTTTTCCAGGATCAGGCTTTTTTCCAATGAGTCAGCTCTTTCCATCTGGTGCCCAGAGCTTCAGCTTTAATGAAAAGCTTCAACTTTTCACCAGCCCTCCCAATGAGTATTCAGGAGTTGCAGAAGTTGGACCTTTGAGAAACCAAGCGCCACACCCAGAGAGTGTTGGAGAGTTGGAGAACTCAGATGGGCGGGGAGAAGTTAACACTTTCAGCTCTGAGCCCTGAACAAAGGGGTTACAAAGTTTTTATAGGCAGTATATGACAACAGACTATAGTGGGCTGTACTGACTATTAATAGGCCATTTTATTTATTTATTTATTTATTTATTTTTTATTTTTCAGTGGGTTTTGTCATACATTGACATGAATCAGCCATAGAGTTAATAGGTCATTTTAAACTAGAGGTTTTTGCGCCAGCTAGAACAGTGGTTGGAACACAGCAGGGGGTATGCCTGACCTTAACACAAACAAGCATGGTTAAGCAGGATTACAAGGGCTGGGTAATTGCAAGAGTAGGACAAACATCAGTGAGGTAAGTTTCAGCTCCTAGCATTGTTGTAAGTTTCCATTATCTGGAAACTATGTAACTTACATCAATTCACAAGGAGCAAACGGAGTTACAGAAGCAGAACTAGCATGAAGTTATTTCTAGCTGGGTGTAAGTAAACTCTGGGAGTTGGTGATGGACAGGGAGGCCTTGTGTGCTGGGATTCATGGGGTCATAGAGAGTCGGACACGACTGAGCGACTGAACTGAAGTTTTAAAATTTCCTCTTCACAAGGTTGATTTCCTTTAGGATGGACAGGTTGGATCTCCTTGCAGTCCAAGAGACTCTCAAGAGTCTTCTCCAACACCACAGTTTGAAAGCATCAATTTTTCAGTGCTCAGCTTACTTTATGGTCCAGCCCTCATCCATGCATGACTACTGGAAAAATAATAGCTTTGACTGTGCAGACCTTTGCTGGCAAAGAGATGTCTCTGCTTTTTAACTCGGTGTCTATGTTCAGCATAGGTTTTCCTCCAAGGAGCAAGCATCTTTTAATTTTATGACTGCAGTCACTGTCCACAGTGATTTTGGAGCCCAAGAAAATAAAGTCTCTCACTGTTTTCATTGTTTCCCCATCTATTTGCCATGAAGTGATGGCACCAGATGTCATGATCCTGGTTTTTTTAATGTTGAGTTTTAAATCAGTGTTTTCTCTCCTCTCTCACCTTCATCAAGAGGCTCTTTAGTTTCTTTTCACTTTCTGCTATTAGGGTGGTGTCATCTGCATATATGAGGTTACTGATATTTCTCCCAGCAATCTTGATTCCAGCTTGGGCTTTGTTCAGCCCGGCATTTCACATGATATACTCTGCATATAAGTTAAATAAACAAGGTGGCAATATACAGCATTGATGTACTGTTTTCTAAATTTTGAACCAGTTTGTTGTTCCATGTCCAGTTATAAATGTTGTTTCTTCACCTGCATACAGGTTTTGGAGGAGGCAGGTAAGGTGATCTGGTGTTCACAACTCTTTAAGAATTTTCCACAGTTTATCATGATCCATAAAGTCAAAGGCTTTAGCATAGTCAATGGAGAAGTAGAAGTTTTTCTGAAATCCCCTTGCTTTTTCTATGATTCAATGGATGTTGGTAATTTGATCTTTAAATGTCCCTGGCCTCTAATACATTCTTTTGTCAAAGACTTTTATTAGAATTAAAAGGAATAATTCACGTGGCTAACATAGATTGTCACATTGCAAGCCATAAAAGCTGTCATTACCATTAGTGCAAAAAGCATCTCTAGTTGAATACAGTTTCAAGATGTTCCTTGATTGCCATTTCCTCAGAAATGCTTCACCTAGCTATGCTACCTAAAGGAAGCATAGTTTTTATTCAGTCCATTATTCAATTTCTTCATCATATTTATAAATACATTTCTTTCTTTGATTTCTTTGTTTTGGGAAAGAAGATTCCTTTCTCTCTTTTGAACCAGTCTTTAATTGAAAAATAAACACCTTAAAGGTACACATCATTCTCTGCTCCTAACACAAAGCCTGCCAAATAATAAATGAGGATGTGACCACTTAACTATTCTGTGATACCAAGAAATTATTTAATGTTCTTCATTGTTCAGTACAAATATGAGACATGCTAGGCAATGAACTGTGTACATTTATATGCATTGACAAGATCATTCCTAATTTGAAATCAATGTAATGGGTTGTCTTAGCCTAATGTCAGTACACTTTTCCCATGTGACAGTCATTCTTATTTCATTGCAATTTGTGATCAAATAAAAGTATAGGACTGTTTTCATTCCAGATTTTTCACAAAGGACAGATAGATTCTTAGCAGTTTTTACATTTAACATTTGAATTTCTGATTATTTCTCAGTAACTCTAAGAGGAAAAAACAGATAAATTAAAATGTTGCTAAATTTGTTAATATGGGTATGTTGGGCAGAGGGTGAATCTACCTGACCAGCTCTGATTTTTTTTTATTCCTTCAGTCAGAATAACTCTATTGTAGATATGCACATTTTGTTCCTTAGTAAAGAGATTATCATCAAAGGACATAAGACTTTAATACACATAAGAAATAAGTGTCCAAACTATTTTTATTTTTTATTTTTCAGTGGGTTTTGTCATACATTGATATGAATCAGCCATAGAGTTACATGTATTCCCCATCCCGGTCCCCCATCCCACCTCCCTCTCCACCCGATTCCTCTGGGTCTTCCCAGTGCACCAGGCCCGAGCACTTGACTCATGCATCCCACCTGGGCTGGTGATCTGTTTCACCACAGATAATATACATGCTGTTCTTTTGAAACATCCCACCCTCACCTTCTCCCACAGAGTTCAAAAGTCTGTTCTGTACTTCTGTGTCTCTTCTTCTGCCCTGCATATAGGGCCATCGTTACCATCTTTCTAAATTCCGTATATATGTGTTAGTATGCTGTAATGGTCTTTATCTTTCTGGCTTACTTCACTCTGTATAATGGGCTCCAGTTTTGTCCATCTCATTAGAACTGATTCAAATGAATTCTTTTTAACGGCTGAGTAATATTCCATGGTGTATATGTACCACAGCTTCCATATCCATTCATCTGCTGATGGGCATCTAGGCTGCTTCCATGTCCTGGCAATTATAAACAGTGCTGCGATGAACATTGGGGTGCACGTGTCTCTTTCAGATCTGGATTCCTCAGTGTGTATGCCCAGAAGTGGTATTGCTGGGTCATATGGCAGTTCTATTTCCTGTTTTTTAAGAAATCTCCACACTGTTTTCCATAGTGGCTGTACTAGTTTGCATTCCCACCAACAGTGTAAGAGTGTTCCCTTTTCTCCACACCCTCTCCAGCATTTGTTGCTTGTAGACTTTTAGATAGCAGCCATCCTGACTGGCGTGTAATGGTACCTCATTGTGGTTTTGATTTGCATTTCTCTGATAATGAGTGATGTTGAGCATCTTTTCATGTGTTTGTTAGCCATGGAAAAAATTGACCATGGAAAAATCCAGCCTACCATCCCTTTATTTATGGCCCAGAAGCTAAAAATAGTGTTTACATTTTTAAATGGTTGGACAAAAATGATGTTACATTGCACATGAAAATTACATGAAATACAAATTTCATTATTCATAAATTAAATTTTATTGAAAAACATGCACATTGATTTGTTTATGTATGCCCTCTGGATAATTTTATGCTACAGTGATAGGTTGTTAAGTTCAGTTCTGTAGCTCAGTCATGTCCGACTCTTTGTGATCCCATGGACTGCAACACGACAGGGCTCCCTGTCCATCACCAGCTCCCAGACCCTCCTTAAACTTATGTCCATTGAGTTGGTGGTGCCATCCAACTGTCTAAACCTCTGTCATCCCGTTCTTCTCCTTCCTTCAATCTTTTCCATCATCAGTCTTTTCCAATGAGTCAGTTCCTTGCAAAAGTTGGCCAAAGTATTGAAGCTTCAGCTTCAGCATCAGTTCCTCCAATGAACGCCCAGGACTGATTTCCTTTAGGATGGACTGGTTTGATCTTGCAGTCGAAGGGACTCTCAAGAGTCTTCCCCAACACCACAGTTCAAAAACATTGATTTTTCAGCACTCAGCTTTCTTTATAGTCCAGCTCCCACATCCATACATGACTACTGGAAAAACAAAAGCTTGGACTAGACGGACCTTTGTTGGCAAAGTAATGTCCCTGTTTTTATCATACTATCTAGGTTTGTCATAGCTTTTCTTCCAAAGAGCAAGCATCTTTTAATTTCAAGGCTGAAGTCACCATCTACAGTGATTTTGGAGCTCAAGAAAATAAATTTGGTCCCCATTTCCATTGTTTCCCCTTCTACTTGCCATGAAGTGATGGGACTGGATGGCAGGATCTTTGTTTTTTGAACGTTGAGTTTTAAGCCAACTTTTTCACTCTCCTCTTTCACTTTCCTCAAGAGGTTTCTCAGTTCCTCTTCAATTTCTCCCATAAGGGTAATTTCATCTTCATTTCTGAGGTTATTGATAATTCTCCCAGCAATATTAGCTCCAGCTTGTGCCTCATTCAGCTCAGCATTTCTCGTGATGTACTCTTCATATAAGTTAAATAAGCTGGGTGACAATATACAGCCTTGATGTACTGCTATCCCAATATGGAACCAGTATGTTGTTCCATATCTGGTTCTAACTGTTGCTTGTGTACTTGTATACAGATTTCTCAGGAAGCAGTTAAAGTGGTCTGGTATTCACATCTCTTGAGAAATTTTCCATGGTTTGCTGTGATCCATACAGCCAAAGGCTTTGGATAGTTAATAAAACAGAAGTAGAGATAAGAAATCCTTCCTCAGTGATCAATGCAAAGAAATAGAGGAAAACAATAGAATGGGAAAGACTAGAGATCTCTTCAAGAAAATTAGAGATATCAAAGGAATATTTCATGCAAAGATGGGCACAATAAGGGACAAAAATGGTATGGACCTAACAGAAGCAGATGATATTAAGAAAAGGTTGCAATAATACACAGAAAAACTGTACAAAAAAGATCTTAATGACCCAGGTAACCACTATGGTATAACCACTAATCTAGTGCCAGAAATCCCAGAGTCCAAAGTCAAGTGGACCTTAGGAAGCATCACTATGAGTAAAACTGGTGGAGGTGATGGAATTCTAGTTGAGCTATTTGAAAGCCTAAAAAAATGATGCAATTAAAGTGCTGCACTCAATATGCTAGCAAACTTGAAAAACTCATCAGTGGCCACAGGGGTGGTTAATGTCAGATTTTATTCTAATCCCAAAGAGAGGTTATGCCAAACAATGTCCAATCTATTGTACATTTGTGCTCATCTCACACACTAGCAAGTTAATGCTCCAAGTTCTCCAAGCCAGACTTCAACAGCATGCAAACCATGACCTTCAAAATGTTCAAGTTGAATTTAGGAAAAGCAGAGGAACCGGAGGTCAAATTGCCAACATCCATTAGATCATAAAAGAAAACAAGAGAACTCCAGAACAACATGGCCTACAAGGGAAAAATAACTGATGTCTATTTGCAGAGGTATCTGTTGATCCCCCAGTTAGTGTATAATGATTAATATGAAAGACAAAAGAATACTGTTGGAAATGAGACTCTAAAGAATGTCAAGATCACTTTTGTAGTAGGTCCACTACATACAAGCACGTTCCATTCTGAGAGCATGTTCCTAATGTAAGTTTGCTTGCAAGTCCAACACAGTTAGCCTAGACATTCAGCTAACACAATTGGCTATATAGTACTGTACTGTAATAAGTTTATAATACTTTTCACATAAAAAATAATACATAAACGCAAACCAAAGTAAAAGAAAACATTTTTAATTTTATGGTATAATACCTTGAAAAGTACAGTCAGTCAGTCAGTCAGTTCAGTCACTCAGTCGTGTCTGACTCTTTGTGATCCCATGAATCACAGCATGCTAGGCCTCCCTGTCCATCACCAACTCACGGAATTTACTCAAACTCATGTCCATCAAGTCGGTGATGCCATCCAGCCATCTCATCCTCTGTTGTCCCCTTCTCCTGCCACCAATCCCTCCCAGCATCAGGGTTTTTTCCAATGAATCAACACTTCGCATGAGGTGGCCAAAATATTGGAGTTTCAGCTTCAGCATCAGTCCTACCAATGAACACCCAGGACTGATCTGCTTTAGGATGGACTGGTTGGATCTCCTTGCAGTCCAAGGGACTCTCAAGGGTCTTCTCAAACAACACAGTTTGAAAGTATCAATGTTTCAGCACTCAGCTTTCTTCACAGTCCAACTCTCACATCCATACATGACCACTGGAAAAACCATAGCCTTGACTAGATGGACCTTTGTCGGCAAAATAATCTCTCTGCTTTTTAATGTGATGTCTAGGTTGGTCATAACTTAGTTTCCAAGGAGTAAGCATCTTTTAATTTCATGGCTGCAATCACCATCTGCAATGATTTTGGAGGCCAAAGAAATAAAGTCAACTACTGTTTCTACTGTTTCCCTATGTATTTTCCCATGAAATGATGGGACCAGATGCCATGATCTTAGTTTTCTGAATGTTGAGCTTTAAGCCAACATTCTCACTCTCCTCTTTCACTTTCATCAAGAGGCTTTTTAGTTCCTCTTCACTTTCTGCCATAAGGGTGGTGTCATCGGCATATCTGAGGTTATTGACATTTCTCCTGGCAATCTTGATTCCAGCTTGTGCTTCTTCCAGACCAGCATTTCTCACGACGTACTCTGCATATAAGTTAAATAAATAGGGTGACAATATACAGCATTGATGCAATCCTTTTCCTATTTGGAACAAGTCTGTTGTTCCATGTCCAGTTCTAACTGTTGCTTCCTGACCTACATACAGGTTTCTCAAGAGGCAGGTCAGGTGGTCTGGTATGCCCATCTCTTTCAGAATTTTCCACAGTTTATTGTGATCCACACAGTCAAAGGCTTTGGCATAGTCAATAAAACAGAAATAGATGTTTTTCTGGAACTCTTTTGCTTTTTCAATGATCCAGAGGATGTTGGAAATTTGACCTCTGGTTCCTCTTCCTTTTCAAAAACCAGCTTGAACATCTGGAAGTTCATGGTTTACTTATTGCTGAAGTCTGACTTAGAGAATTTTGAGCGTTACTTTACTAGTGTGTTAGAGGAGTGCAATTGTGTGGTAGTTTGAGCATTCTTTGGCATGGCCTTTCTTAGGGATTGGTATGAAAACAGACCTTTTCCAGTCATGTGGCCAATGCTGAGTTTTCCAAATTTGCTGGCATATTGAGTGCAGCACTTTCACAGCATCATCTTTCAGGATTTGAAATAGCTTAACTGGAATTGCATCACCTCCACTAGCTTTGTTTGTAGTGATGCTTCCTAAGGCCCACTTGACTTCACATTCTAGGATGTCTGGCTCTAGGTGTGTGATCACACCATCGTGATTGTTTGGGTCGTGAAGATCTTTTTTGTACAGTTCTTCTGTGTATTCTTATCACCTCTTCTTAGTATCATCTGCTTCTGTTATGTCCATACCATTTCTGTCCTTTATCGAACCCATCTTTGCCTGAAATATTCCCTTGGTATCTCTAATTTTCTTGAAGAGATCTCAGTCTTTCCCATTATGTTGTTTTCCTCTATTTCTTTGCATTGATCACTGAGGAAGGCTTTCTTATCTCTCCTAGCTATTCTTTGGAACTCTGCATTCAAATGGGAATATCTTTCCTCTTCTCCTTTGCTTTTCTCTTCTCTTCTTTTCATAGCTATTTGTAAGGCCTCTTCAACCAAACATTTTGCCTTTTTGAATTTCTTTTCCATGGGGATGGTCTTGATCCCTGTCTCCTGCACAATGTCAAGAGCCTCTGTCCATAGTTCATCAGGCTCTCTATCAGATCTAGTTCCTTAAATCTATTTCTCACTTCCACTGTACATTCATAAAGGATTTGATTTAGGTCATACCTGAATGGTCTAGTGGTTTTCCCTACTTTCTTCAATTTAAGTCTGAATTTGGCAATTAGGGGTTCATGATCTGAGCCACAGTCAGCTCCTGGTTTTGTTTTTGCTGATTGTATGGAGTTTCTCCATCTTTGGCTGCAAAGAATATAATCAATCTGATTTCGGTGTTGACCATCTGGTGATGTCCTTGTGTAGATTCTTCTCTTGTGTTGTTGGAAGAGAGTGTTTGCTATGACCAGTGCGTTCTCTTGGCAAAACTCTATTAGCCTTTGCCCTGCTTCATTCCGTACTCCAAGGTCAAATTTGTCTGTTACTCCAGGTGTTTCTTGATTTCCTACTTTTGCATTCCAGTCCCCTATAATGAAAAGGACATCTTTTTTTTTTTTGATGTTAGTTCTAAAAGGTCTTGAAGGTCTTCATAGAACTGTTCAACTTCAGCTTATTCAGCGTTACTGGTTGGGGAAAAGTACAGTAGTCGAGTGCAGTGACTGACACACAGGGACTGTCTGAATGAACAGCAAGAAGAGTTACTGTATGGAGGAGCGAGAGTTGGTGGGAGATAGTAGAGCTGAAGGACTGTCAGCAATCGGAGATTTTGCTCATGTCTGATAGCAATGGCACGTGTTCTTTTTCCTTGCTGAATTGAATTTAGCCTACATCTTTAAAAAACGATCCAGTGATTTCTGGGTAGCAACTCATTTTTCTCTGATCATAGATGACACAGTAGCACTGGATTGTATTCTGAAAGGCTCTGCAAACTTGGTGTATTGTTCTACAATCACATCCTGCGTCTTAGAAATTAACCATGCCTACTCAGATAAAGAAATTTTCCTTGACATTTTCTGCATTGAGAATCTCTTCAGCTCTTCACTTAGTTCTTCTTCCTCTTGTCTTTCTTTATCTTTTCTCTGGGCCTGCAATTCCATCAGGTCTTAATTAGTAAGCTCCTCATGCTGCATAGCAACAGGACTGTACATTAAAGCACACAAAAATGCAACCACTTGCAGAGAATGCTGGCGTGTGACAATGTACACCAGACAACCAAAGCTAACTTATATAATTGAACATGGGAATACATGTTTATACCTTTGAAAGTTCACTAGTTGAAGGTTTATATGTTGGGAACTTAATGTAGTCCTTAAATTTAGAAACTTGCTCACATCTCATGCAGTCTAGGATATATAGCAAGAGTGATAAGGTTGAGAAAACGTGAGAGGAACATTATTCCACTCATTTGTCAAAGATAAAAGAGCTAGGGATCATATTGTCCTTCCAAGTCACTTTTACATGAGCTTACTTCACTCCAGTGCCTTGATAGCATTAAAGAGCTATATTTCTGTTTACTTAGCTTAAGTTCATGTTATTCACCAGATAGTAAACTTATGTTTGAAGGATAAGTAAATAGTATGGCTACAGTTTGAGAAAACTCTCAGGACTTTTCATTAAAACCAATGTAGCATTAAGTTCACAAAATGGTCTTTGGAGACCTTCAGATATAAAACTTCTTAATAGTTGAAGAACACCAAAACTTGGGAACAGCAACAAAATTTTGTCAAAATTAAAAGTCTTCCCCTCAAATAAGGTAAACAAGACCTTAGTGTCATTTTGATAATGGATAACTCTAAATAATTAAAATCCATAATTACTTGATTCATATCCAAATTTCTTTAGGGAGCAGACATATATGTGTCTGTATTTTCCCCCAAATGTGATCACTTTTATATTCTTTTCAATTATTTGTAAAAATAGAAAATAAAGGTCCAAGCTCAAAGGTTGAAGTAATGACTATAAAATTGGAAGTTCAAACATTTTCTCCTAAAATAATCTCCTTCAGTACCATTGACTTGAAGGATTTTATGCTTTCTTCCATTATAGCTCTTGTTCTCTCTCTCTCCCCTTCCCTCTCTCTCTTCCTCTGTGTTTCTCTGTTTTGTCTTTTATTTTTCTCCCTAGTTATAACCAATTATAAACCGAAAGATTCTTTTTGAAAGAATCTATGACATTTCTCTTGTATCTAATTATAGAATTGTAATAATTGAGTTTATAATTATTGAACAGAACCTCTATTTACCTTATGAAGACTTAAAAATCATTGTATGAAAAAGCAGCAATTTAATCATTTGATCTCTTTTCAATGAGATCAATATATTGATTGTTATCTACTTTGAAAATTACTTTAAGTGTCACAGAAGAGTATTAACATAAAATAAAGATATGATAATCATGAATTCACTGCTACAATTCTGGAATTATAAATGAACTTTATGGATTAATGATAAAATTAGCCAAAGAATTTATTTTCTTATTTTTTTTTAAAGCAAAGTAATTTTTTTTTCTACAAATGAATGTTTTTAAAGTGAGACTATTTTGTTTAAAATACAGCAAGGTTCACAGAGTCTTACACAAACTCACATGCACGCTTACACAAGTCAACCCCAGCCAACTTGGACAACCATAGCATTCTACACTACACAGTATGAAAGCATTAAACTAGTCAATGTATGGCTAAAGCCACTACAATATTGTAAAGCAATTAGCCTCAAACTAATAAAAATAAATAAACAAATAAATAAACTAATCTACTGTAATCTTATTTGCCAGGTCAAAGATATTGCATGCAACATTAAACAAATCAACATTCCTTTGGTTGAATTCTTTTTATTATCAGTTCCTACAACTTTGTAGCCTTTTTATTAGACAAGACTCTCATTTCTGTGATGAAAGTTATGTACTCTGGACTCCTTTAACCTAGAACAGAGATGACCTGACATTTTCTGCTAAGGGCTAGATAAGCCCTTAATATTGTTAATATTTTAGGCTTTGCAGTTCAGAAAGTATTTGTTGAAGATACTTAACTCTATATTTTAAAAACAGCTACAAAGTACATGAAGAAAAAAGAAAAGTATAGCTGTGTTCCAATAATAATTTGTCTACAAAAATACTCAGTAAGGAATGACATCAGTGAAAAAATGTCAGAGTAATCAATTCCGAGGGCTTTTACCACCCAGAAACTCCAAAAACTGTAGAGAAAATATTCAAAGTTACATCAACCAATGGATTTGCTGAATAATTAAAAATACAACTTAAAAATGGCAGAGAATTATTTGTGACAGTTTTACTGTCCCATGCCACACCCTCATCCTAGGTTCAGCAACAGCCTGTATTCTGAGTGTGGGACTCTGACCCTAGGTTACTGAGGAAGCACAACAAGCATTATTCTATAAGTGATGTGGTTGTCCATCATATCCTATCAAGGACTACCTGAAGGAATGGCACAGATATCTGCTTATTTTGCCTAACTCTGAATTCTCTCAGCACAGAAAAAACAACTACAGTACTTGGAGACATTGAAAAACACTGCTGTAGCCATGCAGGTTATAGTTGAGGTAAACAATACACATAAAGAAGACTGGAAGGAAAAAGTGATGAGTGTCTCTGGGAAATTAGAGAATTAAAAGCATTTGCTTATACCAGGAAATTTAGAAAGCTGCATTCAAGGCCAGCGTCGGACACACACTCAGAAAAGGCATGAATCATCCTAGCGTAATTAATACCTAGGCTCAGAGAAGCAGGACGTGATGACATGGGCAGATTTAAGTGCTTGGCTAAGTATAAACTAATGCCTCAACACAGGGCAATTCTTCTAAGATTAGGAGAGGTTTTTTTTTTTTTTCTCCTTTATTTTCTTTATTTATATTTTTTGGATCTATTTGCTCAAGGAAATCTCTGTAAAAACTCTAGTTGACCACAAGCTAAAGCAACAGTGAATTCAGAGGCCATGTGCAACAAAGACTACAAAGTTTATGGAAATAGTTTAGAAAACTAACTAAACAACATGCAGAAGTCAGTAAAAATACACCATGAGGAAGGAAAAGAATATGATTTCCAGAGTAACCACATTATATCACTCAAAATGCCCAAGTTGCAACAAAAACTATGAAATGAAAACAAACAAGAAATGATAGCCTATTCAGGGCTTCCCAGGTGGTGCTACTATAAAGTACCTGCCTGTCATTGCAGTAGACACAGAGATGCAGGTTTAGTCCCTGGGTTGAGAAGATCCCCTAGAGGGAGGCCATGGAAACCCACTGCAGTATTCTTGCCCGATGAATTCCACGCACAGAGGAGCTTGGTGCGCTACAGTCCATAGGGTCAAAAGGAGGCAGACACAACTGAGGCAACTTATCAAGCATACACACAAGCATGGCCTATTCAGAGGAGAACTGAGTAGAAACTGTCCCTGAGGAAACACAGATATTGGATTTATAAGACAAATACTTAAAATCAGTGATCTTAAATACACTCAAAGAGCTAAAGAAAACCATGTAAAACTAGCTGAAGAAGATATAGAGCCATATATAAACAGAAAATATCAACAGATAGAAATTACAAAAAGTAAACAGAAATTCTGAGGCCCAAATTACAATAACTGAATAAAGAATTTCAACAGCAGATTTGAGCAGGTAGAAGAAAATATCAACAAACTTGAAGATACGTAAATTGAAGTTGTATGGTCTTAGGAGCAGATGATCAAAGAACAAAGCTAAACAGAGCTAAGGTACCTGTGAGACATCATGAATCATATCAACACAGAATTGTGTTACTTCCAGAAGGAATGAATGTTGCAAAAATCAATAACAGAATATAAAATTTTCTTAAATGCACATGGAACATTCTTCAGAATAAATCATATATTAAGTAAAAAAAAGAAACCTAAGTAAATTTTACAAGGTTGAAATGTTTTAAAGATAACACAATGTTATAGAAATAAATATGCATTTCTTAAAACAAAATAAGATGAATATAGAAAGAGAAGAAAATAATTCATACACAGCTGTCATTGCCAGAAATGAATATTTAGGATTTCATACTCCTTCTATTGAAGAAATATTATACTATTTAAACATTTTTATTCATATTCACAGGTTTTTGCTTTCATTTTGAGTACATTTAGAAAAAAAGCAATTGTGCAGTGATTTTATTTTATTTCATATACCCAAGTAGCTATTTATACTTCTGTGAGATGATTTTATCAATATAAAAAACAATTTTTGAAATTTGGTTTAGCAACATATTTGTTTCAACTTAACATCCTCTTATCAGCCTGGGTTAGAAATTGATATAATGACGAGAAATCAGTTTGTCATAAAACCCATGTTTTATGGTCATAAAGTCAAAGTGATGTATCCTAGCAAGTCAAAATACTTTTTTTGCTCCTTATATTGTTTCAATCCTTGAAGTATTAGAAGTATGCCCTGTGGCTTTGAGAGTATGCAAGTATGCTTTTCTTGGGCTTTGTTTATACAGAAACCATGTCTTTAACAGATGAATAAGTCTTCACAAGCTGCATATTACTCTAATACAGTCTTGCATGGAACTGTACAAGGACAGAACAGACTTCTTACTAAGATGAGCAAAGTACACTCAAGCTTCCCAAGACTGCTGCACCATTCTCATGATTATGATTAATAAAATATAAATGTGGATGTGATTTCTTTTTGGTAAAAATAAAAATGAAAGAGGGTGTCAACTACTTTTTAGTATGTTGGGAAAAGTCTGTGAGATATAATAATAATAGATCAGCATCAAAAAGTTGAACTGGCAGGGGTGGAACAAGATGGCAGAAGAGTAGGTGAATGTGGAGGGCATCTCTTTCCATGGATACATCAGGAATCCACCTTCACATGCAGAAGGGCATATGGAACACCAGCTGAGAGTGGACAGGAGCACCTGACCTGTGGAAAAGAATACACAGGACCACGCAAAAAGCAATAGGATGAAGGAACTGGGGGGGGGGGGAACAGGAGTGTTAGTAGGACTGGACCTGCCCTGGGCGGGTGGGGGAACTGAAGCAGGGGTCCGACCCCCACATTTGTCTGGGTCAGAGGAGAAACATTTAAGGCTGAGAGTGAAGCAGCTGAACTGTGGAAGCCTAATTGGAATGAGAAACAGACAGTCCTTGCTGCATCCATACATACTCCAGACAGGAAGCTGGTCCCCTGGAAGGGGGAACTGGAGTTTAGGGATTATGGAGCAATTCCAGGCTGCTGTTGACTGTGGACAGATTGAGGGGATGTGAGGGAGGAGATTGGGGTGGGAAACACCTATGGAGGAAAGTCAGACAGCCATGGAAGTAAGGCGATACTGCTGAGTCATGCGTAGGGGTTGGAACCATCACTATAGCCTCTCTCTCCCCACACGCCAGCATCCACAGCTGAACAATAAAGAGACTGGCCCATCAAAAGCCTGATACACTGACCTACAGAGTAGGCCCCCACCCAGGGTGCTCCTTTAAGTGACTGATGCACCAAACTACAGAGTAGGCCCCCAACCAAGGTGCTCCTTTAAGTGACTGATGCACCAAAGTACAGAGTAGGGCCCTACCCAGGGTTCTCCTTTAAGTGACTGATGCACCAAATGACAGAGTAGGACCCTCCCCAGGGTGCCCCTTAAACTGCCTGACATGCCGATCTACAGAGTAGGACCCCAAATGGAGGCGAGGGGGCCTCTATATGCCTGATGCACCAAAATACAGAGTAGGACTCCATCCAGGGTGCTCCTTTAAGTGACTGATACACCAAATTACAGAGTAGGACCCTACCCAGGGTTCTCCTTTAAGTGACTGATGCACCAAACTACAGAGTAGGACCTCACCCAGGGTGCCTCTTTAAGTGCCTGGCATGCTGATCTACAGAGTAGGACCCCAAATGTAGGTGAGGGGGCCTCTACGTGCCTGATGCACCAAACTACAGAGTAGGGCCCCATCCAGGGTTCTCCTTTAAGTGACTGATGCACCAAATGACAGAGTAGGGCCCTACCCAGGGTGCCCCTTAAACTGCCTGACACTTTGATCTGTAGAGTAGGACCCCAACCAAGGGGTCCTTCTATGTGCCTGATGCACTGAACAGTATAGAAATGTCCCAGGCAAGGGAGCCCTCTAAGTGCCTGAACAGGCAGAGCTATGGAGAAAGACTGACCACAGAGGGCTTCTGATCGCCAGCTACAAGAGGCTCAAAAAAAGACTCTGATAGGGCCACAACTCCTGCAGCAGAGGCCGTGCATGTCCTTTCACACTAAGCACCTCCAGGATCCCCAGAAGTCAAGCAGCTGCACCACCTTCACGCTTATCTTTCATTGAGGCAGAGCTGCCACAGGCAAAAAATGTTTTGTGTCTATGCGCATGGGGTCACTTGGTCATGTCCAACTCTTTACAGCCCTTTTGTGGCCTACCAGGCTTCTCTGTCAGGGAGGGAGGTCTCCAGGCAAGAATACTGGAGCGTATTGGTCAATACTGGTCACCATACCCTTCTAGAGCACTATATTCCCTGCTGCCCTAGCCGCCAACCCCCTGTGAGTACCTGGTGCTGCCAGAACCCTGCCACCCAAGCAGCTGCACCTCCTCCACACCTGGCCCTCACAGGGGCAAACCCAAGTCCTCCAGGGCAGCCTCAGGTGCACACCCCAGTGGACAATCCACATGTAGAGGTGGAAATAAAACCACAGTTGAAACCAAGGGGGTAGTGTGGCTGAGGAAGAAGACCCAAAACCTTCCTACCAGTTGTAGAAGCTGCAGATCAAATCCACATGATCAACTAGGCAGACTCTGTGTCTATGGGATATATAAAAGGCCATTGAGAGTTCCTATAAAAGAAAACGCACTAGTTCTGATAGCTGTGGGCCTTGGAGGCAAGAACACACAGGAGGACCAGATTAGAATCTGAGCCGCCTCACAGCAGGTCTAGAGCTCATCACAGAGTTGGAGGGCATCCTAGGGAGGTGAGGTTGACCGTGACACCCAGCGAGGAAAAGGGCTCTGACAGCAGTGACTGAGGAAAGCATTCGTTGTTTTATGCTTTGACTTGTTCTGCGGATTCTTTTGATTTTTTTTTTTTCTTTTCATTTTTCGCCCCTCTGTTATAGTTGTCAATTTTATTGGCACTATGAAATCCAGTTAAGCTTTTGAGTTTGTTTGTTTGTTTTTTTCTCTGAGTCACAATTTTACTGCTGTTGTAAACTTCTGCCTCTACGTTGAGCTTGTGCAGCTCTGTGGAGTTTTCCTTTTGGTTTTGTTGTTGTTGCTGCTGCTGTTGTTTTTTTCTTTTCTCTCTTTTATTTTTAATAAAAAAAAATTAAATCTATTATACTTTTTCTATATTTATTCTTTTGTTTTCCTTTCCTACTGTATTTTCCCCTTGCAGTTAATCTTTAATGTACATAAATCTTCTTCTTCTACCTCACTTTAAATTTGCATCTCTATTATTTCTTTCTTTCCTTCCCTCTCAAAATATTTGCTAGTTTTATTTTCATTGATTTGTTTCTGACTTGGCATCTTGCTTTACTTTTATTTTCCAGTTTGTGCTTTAGTTAGCTTTGTTCTTAACTGGTCAATATAAATTTTTATTTCCTTTGTTTGCTGGGTCAATCTACTGTACTTTACATTTGTTGGACAGTTTTTACTTTGATCGTGGGTGTATATGTATATGTGCATTTTGCATTATTTCAATTTTTTTTGCCTGATTTTGCAACTGCCATTTGTCTGGAGTTCATCTTTGGTTTCTCCTTTTTGGATATTTATTTTAATATTACTTAATGTCATAACAAACCACTTTTGGAAACTTCATTCCTCATCAGATAAGCCCTGAGCCTTTGCACTGGTAGAACTGATTTCAAGACCCTAGACTATCAGAGAACTAACCCTCAGTTCAGTTCAGTTCAGTCGCTCACTCATGTCTGACTCTTTGCGACCCCATGAATCGCAGCATGCCAGGCCTCCCTGTCGATCACCAGCTCCCGAAGTTTACTCAAACTCATGCCCATCGAGTTGGTGATGCCATCCAGCCATCTCATCCTCTGTCATCCCCTTCTCCTCCTGCCCCCAATCCCTCCCAGCATCAGGGTCTTTTCCAACGAGTCAATTCTTCACATGAGGTGGCCAAAGTATTGGAGTTTCAGCTTCAGCATCAGTCCTTCCAAAGAACACCCAGGACTGAGCTCCTTCAGGATGGACTGGTTGGATCTCCTTGCAGTCCAAGGGACTCTCAAAAGTCTTCTCCAACACCACAGTTCAAAAGCATCAATTTTTTGGTGCTCAGCTTTCTTCACAGTCCAATTCTCACATCCATAGATGACCACTGGAAAAACCATAGCCTTGACCAGATGGACCTTTTTTGGCAAAGTAATATCTCTGCTTTTTAATATGCTATCTAGGTTGGTCATAACTTTGCTTCCAAGGAGTAAGCGTCTTTTAATTTCATGGCTGCAGTCACCATCTGCAGTGATTATGGAGCCCAAAAAAATAATGTTTGACACTGTTTCCACTGTGTCCCCATCTATTTCCCATGAGGTGATGGGACCAGATGCCATGATCTTAGTTTTCTGAATGTTGAGCTTTAAGTCAACTTTTTCACTCTTCTCTTTCACTTTCATCAAGAGGCTTTTTAGTTCCTCTTCACTTTCTGCCATAAGGGTGGTGTCATCGGCATATCTGAGGTTATTGATATTTCTCCCAGCAATCTTGATTCCAGCTTGTGCTTCTTCCAGCCCAGTGTTTCTCATGATGTACTCTGCATGTAAGTTAAATAAGCAGGGTGACAATATACAGCCTTGACATACACCTTTTCCTATTTGGAACCAGTCTGTTGTTCCATGTCTAGTTCTAACTATTGCTTCCTGACCTGCATACAGGTTTCTCAAGAGGCAGGTCAGGTGGTACACTTAGTCAAATACATGTTCATGGCATCTGGTCCCATCACTTCATGGGAAATAGAAGGGGAAACACTGGAAGCAGTGATGACTTTCTTTTCTTGGGCTCCAGACTCACTGTGGATGGTAACTGTAGCCATGAAATTAAAAGGCACTTGTTCCTTGGTAGAAAAACTATGACCAAACTAGACAGCATATTAAAAAGCCAAGATATCACTTTGACAACAAAGGTCTGTTTAATCAAAGCAATGGTTTTTCCAGTAGTCATGTGTGGATCTAAGAGTTGGACTATAAAGAAAGCTGAGGGCCAAAGAATTGACGTTTTTGAACTGTGGTATTGGAGAAGACTCTTGAGAGCCCCTTGGACTGCAAGGAGATCAAACCAGTAAATCCTAAAGGAGATCAGTCCTGAATATTCATTGGAAGAGTTCCAATCAGATGGTTTCTATTTTGATTTCCAATATAGTTTCTATATGTTTTCTAATACTTTGGCCACCTGAAGCAAAGAACTGGCCCTGATGCTGGGAAAGATTGAAGGCAGGAGAAGGGGACGACAAAAAAGGAGATGGTTGGATGGCATCACCAACTTGATGGACATCAGTCCAAGCAAGCTCTACAAGTTGATGATGGAGAGGGAAGTCTGACGTGCTGCAGCTCATTGGGTCGCAAAGAGTCAGACATTACTGAGCGACTTAACTGAATTGATGTAAATGTTATTGCTCATAGTGAGGCTGTGGAACAGCAGTATGACATTCCTTGCTTAGGATGCAAAATCCAGGCCCTAACCCACGCCTCCTAATTTAGAATCTGTGTTAAATGACAATCCCAGGTGATTAAGGCACACATTCAATTTGAGAAGCATAACACCGTAATATGCTTATCTATGCCTGTGTGTAAATCTAAATATTGATTTATGTTTATCCAACTGGTTCAGAATCCATTCTCAAAGGTAAGCAAATGCATTGGCAATCTATAAATCAGTAACATCATTGAAATATCCTATTGGAATAGTTGCTGAATATATGTCATTATTAAAAACAAAATAAATTGAAAGGAACAAACTCCCTTATGGACAGTCCCTTGAATATGATTTATTGCATTTCCCTTGATACTTTTAATAATATTTTTTCTTTGGGTTTAATTTCTGTTAGTTTGATTGATGTGTCTTGGAATATTTCTCCTTGGACTTATCCAAGGGAGTATGGGACTTACGGGAGTTGTGGGACTTTTGGGACTCTCTGGGCTTGCTGGATTTAGATGGCTCTTCCTATCCCATGTTAGGGAAATTTTTGACTATTGTCTCCTCTAATATTTTGTCATACCCTGGCTTTTTCTCTTCTTCTTCTAAGACACCTATAATTAGAATATTCTTGTGTTTAATGTTGTCCCAGGGGTCTCTGAGACTGCCTCAGAGGAGTAAGATTGGGAGATGGCCAGCCTTGCTCCAAATACCTCAAAAACTCATGAAGTCATGGTACAACTCCTACGAAGCAAGCTCTAGGCCTCCAGGGGGACAGGCCTAACTCCCTGAAATGAGATAGGAGAGAGGAGGGAGACATAAAAAGGGAAAAGATGGAGAAATTCTGGACAGGAGCTTGTTCCCCAAGGGAGGAAGGGAACGCTGAAACAGGAATCCCCATGCACAGGGAAATTCCCTCACAGGCGGGTCCAAAGGGGAGTTGCGAAGTCTCTGAAATTCAGGCAAAGCAGGGACTTGGAGGGCAGTGGGTAAAGCGTCTGCATGCAATGAGGGAGACCCAGGTTCAATCCCCGAGTCAGGAAGATTTCCTTGGAGGAGGAAATGGCTACCCATTCTAGTGTTCTTGCCTGGAAAATACCATGGACAGAGGAGCCTGGTAGGGTATAGTCCGTGGGGTCGCAAAGAGTCCGCATGACTGAGCGACTTCACCTCACTTCAAACAGAGAAAGCTGCGCTCCTCAGCCCCTTAAGAGCGCCTGGACCGTGTCCCCAAACAGACGGCGGGCGCAGGGAACCGAGAGCGGGCCGGCACACAAACCCAGCCAGTGCAGACAAGCCCTGCAGCACAGAGGGCAGGTCGGGGTGGCCGCGTGGGACAAGCAGCTGGCACAGAGCGGGGCTGGGGTGCCGACAGAGAGGAGGCAGACAGACGGGCCGCGCACACAGCCCCGCTGGCGCAGCCTAAAGAGGAGCAAATAACCCCGGTGACGGAGAGTGCGGGCAGTGAGGTGAAACAAGTGCACACACGGCCCGCGACGCAGAGGGCAGGCCTCGGGGACTCAGACAGATATACACACGCCCCGCGATGCAGAGGGCAGGCCTCGGGGACTCAGACAGATACACACACGCCCCGCGATGCAGAGGGCAGGCCTCGGGGACTCAGACAGATACACACACGCCCCGTGACGCAGAGGGCAGGCCTCGGGGACTCAGACAGATATACACACGCCCCGCGACGCAGAGGGCAGGCCTCGGGGACTCAGACAGATACACACACGCCCCGCGATGCAGAGGGCAGGCCTCGGGGACTCAGACAGATACACACACGCCCCGTGACGCAGAGGGCAGGCCTCGGGGACTCAGACAAATGCACACACGGCCCGCGATGCAGAGGGCAGACCTCGGGGACTCAGACAAATGCACACACGGCCCGCGATGCAGAGGGCAGACCTCGGGGACTCAGACAGATACACACACGGCCCGCGATGCAGAGGGCAGGCCTCGGGGACTCAGACAGATACACACACGCCCCGCGATGCAGAGGGCAGGCCTCGGGGACTCAGACAGATATACACACGCCCCGCCACGCAGAGGGCAGACCTCGGGGACTCAGACAAATGCACACACGCCTGGCGACGCAGAGGGCAGGCCTCGGGGACTCAGACAGATACACACACGCCCCGCGACGAGGAGGGCAGACCTCGGGGACTCAGACAGATACACACACGCCCCGCCATGCAGAGGGCAGGCCTCGGGGACTCGGACAGATACACACACGCCCCGCGACGAGGAGGGCAGACCTCGGGGACTCAGACAGATACACACACGCCCCGCCATGCAGAGGGCAGGCCTCGGGGACTCAGACAGATACACACACGCCCCGCGATGCAGAGGGCAGACCTCGGGGACTCAGACAGATACACACACGCCCCGCGATGCAGAGGGCAGACCTCGGGGACTCAGACAGATATACACACGCCCCGCCACGCAGAGGGCAGACCTCGGGGACTCAGACACATACACACACGCCCCGCCATGCAGAGGGCAGGCCTCGGGGACTCAGACACATGCACACACGGCCCGCGACGAGGAGGGCAGGCCTCGGGGACTCAGACAGATACACACACGGCCCGCGATGCAGAGGGCAGACCTCGGGGACTCAGACAGATATACACACGCCCCGCCACGCAGAGGGCAGGCCTCGGGGACTCAGACAGATACACACACGCCCCGCGATGCAGAGGGCAGACCTCGGGGACTCAGACACATGCACACACGGCCCGCGACGAGGAGGGCAGGCCTCGGGGACTCAGACAGATACACACACGGCCCGCGATGCAGAGGGCAGGCCTCGGGGACTCAGACACATGCACACACGCCCCGCGACGCAGAGGGCAGACCTCGGGGACGGAGACAGATACACACACGCCCCGCGATGCAGAGGGCAGGCCTCGGGGACGGAGACAGATACACACACGCCCCGCCATGCAGAGGGCAGACCTCGGGGACTCAGACAGATATACACACGGCCCGCGACGAGGAGGGCAGGCCTCGGGGACTCAGACAGATACACACACGGCCCGCGATGCAGAGGGCAGACCTCGGGGACTCAGACAGATACACACAAGCCCCGCGACGCAGAGGGCAGACCTCGGGGACTCAGACAGATACACACACGCCCCGCGATGCAGAGGGCAGACCTCGGGGACTCAGACAGATACACACAAGCCCCGCGACGCAGAGGGCAGACCTCGGGGACTCAGACAGATACACACACGCCCCGCGATGCAGAGGGCAGACTTCGGGGACTCAGACAGATACACACAAGCCCCGCCACGCAGAGAGCAGACCTCGGGGACTCAGACAGATACACACACGCCCCGTCACGCAGAGGGCAGACTTCGGGGACTCAGACAAATGCACACACGGCCCGCGATGCAGAGGGCAGGCCTCGGGGACGGAGACAGATACACACAAGGCCCGCGACGAGGAGGGCAGACCTCGGGGACTCAGACAGATACACACACGGCCCGCGATGCAGAGGGCAGACCTCGGGGACTCAGACAGATATACACACGCCCCGTGACGAGGAGGGCAGACCTCGGGGACTCAGACAGATACACACACGCCCCGCAATGCAGAGGGCAGACCTCGGGGACTCAGACAGATACACACACGCCCCGCCACGCAGAGGGCAGACCTCGGGGACTCAGACAGATACACACATGCCCCGCGATGCAGAGGGCAGGCCTCGGGGACTCAGACAGATGCACACACGCCCCGCCATGCAGAGGGCAGACCTCGGGGACTCAGACAGATACACACACGCCCCGCGACGAGGAGGGCAGACCTCGGGGACGCAGACAAATGCACACACGGCCTGTCATGCAGAGGGCAGACCTCGGGGACTCAGACACATGCACACACGCCCCGCGACGAGGAGGGCAGACCTCGGGGACGCAGACAAATGCACACACGGCCTGTCATGCAGAGGGCAGACCTCGGGGACAGAGACAAATACACACATGCCCCGCCATGCAGAGGGCAGACCTCGGGGACTCAGACAGATACACACACGCCCCGCCATGCAGAGGGCAGACCTCGGGGACTCAGACACATGCACACACGCCCCGCGACGCAGAGGGCAGACCTCGGGGACTCAGACAAATGCACACACGGCCCGTGATGCAGAGGGCAGACCTCGGGGACAGAGACAAATACACACATGCCCCGCCATGCAGAGGGCAGACCTCGGGCACTCAGACAGATACACACACGCCCCGCCATGCAGAGGGCAGACCTCGGGGACTCAGACACATGCACACATGCCCCGCGACGAGGAGGGCAGACCTCGGGGACGCAGACAAATGCACACACGGCCTGTCATGCAGAGGGCAGACCTCGGGGACAGAGACAAATACACACATGCCCCGCCATGCAGAGGGCAGACCTCGGGGACTCAGACAAATGCACACATGCCTCATCACGCAGAGGGTGAGCTCCGGGGCTGAGGGAACGCACAAGTGACCGCGACACGGAAGGATCCGCCCAAGCACCTACCTAGCAAGCTCCTGCCAGCAGCGCAGGGCGGGACAGGGGAACAGAAGCACCAGCAATGATCCCAGGGACAAATCGGGGGCTGGCGGCACTGCAGATGCGCTGAGAGGGCCCTCTGAAGCAGCTACGGAAATGGACGCGCCCAATACCACAAAAGCAAGAACGACTGCCCAAAGGCATTCTGAACCCGTAGACACTCCAAAACCTACTACGGACACTGCACAGCGCTCCAGAGAGACGAGATCCAGCTGCAGCAACCAGGACGCAGGCACAAGCTCCTCCAACCGGGAAAGCACACAGGACACTAACCCAACCGCATCCGCAGGGGCAGACTCCACAACCAGGAGCCTTGAGAACCTTTTAAAAATGTTTTTCTTTTTTCTCTTATATACCACACTGTTTATTTCCCCAGCACATTTCCGCCTTCACACTAGCCTTCAGAGGTGCTATGGAGTTTTCCTCTTTTTTCTTCTCAAGAAAATAAAAAAAAAAAAAAAAATCATTTTAAGATTATTTATCCTTATAAATCACACTGTTTAGACCCCAACATAGTTCCACCATCATACTAGCCTTTTGCAGTGCTGTGGAGTTTTCCTTGGTTAAAAGAAAAAAGAAAAAAATCATTTTAAGATTTTGTTTTCTTATAAATCACACAATTTACCCACCCTACACATTTCCACCTCCATATTAGCCTTCGTAGTGCTGTGGAGTTTTCCTCTTTGTGTTTCTTGTCAAAAAAAGAAAGAAACACATTAATTTTAAGTTTTTTTTTTTTCTCTTTCTCACTTTTATTTTCCTTGATGAGTTTTTTGGATTTTGTTTTTGATGTATTCAACTGCTTTTCCTATAGTTCTTTACCAGCTGTAGCTATTCCTGAATATATATAAATCTTTTCCACATACATCTATTCATCTTTGCTCCTCTAGTTTTTCTTTTCTCTCTCTCTTTTTCTTTAATCCTCTTCTCCACCCTCTCCTTTTGTCTTTTCCCTCCTTTCTCTTTCTCTTTTCCCTCTTTTTATATTCTCCCCCTTTTCCCTCACTCTTTATTCTTTCACCAGGTAAGTTAAATTCTTGAGCTCTCTATGCTACATTCCCGGTTGGCCTTCTGCTCCTACTCAGATTTCCAGATTGAGCATTAGCTATCTCTGCTTTCAATTGGCTGATAGCACCTCTGGTTTCCCTTGCTCACCAAGTCAGATTCCTGTACTCTTTTCTGTAGAACACTTTGGTTATAACTGTATGTTCAGAAGCATGTGGATATGTCCCAGTATTTCTGTAATTACCTACTTGATCTCCTCCTACTCCGATAACACAGTCACATCAACCTCAACAAGAAATCAACACAATCCACCCAGTCAACATTTCCTTCCAAGGGCAAAATTAAAAAAAAAAAAAGAAATAATACAACCCTAAAGCCTGCGAAAAGGAGATCTCAGGTGGAGCAAGTTAGGGGAGAAAAATTAAAAGACTGAGAAATACACTACAAATGAAAAAGCAAGGTAGAAGATCACAAAACCAAATAAGTGAAGAGGAAATAAGTAATCTCCCTGAAAGGTAATTCAGAATAATCACAGTAAAGATTCTCTGAAGACTTGAAAATAGAATGGAGAAAATGCAAGAAGCATTTAACACAGCTAATACAATCACCAAGGACATAGAAGAAATAAAGAATAGGCAAACATAGGTGAATAACACAATTACTGAAATTAAAAATGCTCTAGAAGGAACCAATAGCATAATAACTGAGGCAGAGGAACAGATAAGTGAGCTAGAGGATAGAATGGTGGAAATAACTGCTAAAGAGAAGAATAAAGGGAAAGGAATGAAAAGAATTGAGGACAGCCTCAGAGACCTTTGGAACAATATTAAATGCACCAACATTCTAGTTATAGGGGTCCCAGAGGAAGAAGGAAAAAAAGGAAGGCTTTGAAGAAGTCATAGTTGAAACTTCCCCAACATGGGAAAGGAAATAGTCAATCAAGTCCAAGAAGCTCAGAGAGTCCCCTACAGGTTAAAGCCAAGGAGAAACACATTTAGACACATATTATTCAAGCTCACAAATGTTAAGCACAAAGAAAGAATATTAAAAGCAGCAAGGGAAAAGCAACAAGAGGCATGCAAGAGAAAACCCATACAATTAACAGTGGATCTTTCAGCAGAAGCTCAAAAGGCTAGAAGGGAATGGCAGGGTATATTAAAGTACTGAAAGAGGAAAATCTACAACCACAATTACCATACTGTCTTGATGACTGTAGCTTTATAGTATAGTCTAAATTCAGACAGGTTGATTCGTCCAGCTCCATTCTTTTTTCTCAAGGTTGTTTTGACTATTCAGATTCTTTATGTTTCCATGCAAATTGTGAAACTTTGTTCTAGTTCTGAGTGAAGTAAGTCAGAAAGAGAAAAACAAATATCATATACTAATGCATATTTATATGACACCTAGAAAGATGGTACTGATAAATCTATTTGCAGGGCAGAAATGAAGAGGCAGGCATAGAAACCAGATTTACTGACACTATAGGAGAAGCAGAGTGTGGGAAAATTGAGAAAGTAGCATTGAAACACATTGATTAACATATGTAAAATAGATAGCCAGTGGGAATTTGCTATATGATCCAGGGAGATGGAACATGGTGTTCTGTGACAACCTAGAGGAGTGTGATAAGGTGTGGGGGGGGAGGGATTTAAGGGGGAGGGGGCATATGTATACTTATGGCTGACTCATGTTGATGTATGGCAGAAGCTAACACAATATTGTAAAGCAATTATCCTCCAATTAAAAATAAATAGATTGATTTAAAAACACCTAGGAATAAAACTAACTAAAGATACCAAAGACACCTATGCAAAAAACTGTAAGACATTGATGAAAGAAATAAAAAAATGACACAAACAGATGAAGAAATATAACACGTTCTTGGATTGGCAGAATGAATATAGTGAAAATTACTACCCAAAGCAAACTACAGATTTAATGGAATTCCCATTAAAATAGCAATGGCATTTCTAACAGAATTAGAACAACAACAACAACAAAATACAATTTGCATGGAAACACAAAATATCTTGAATAAGCAATGCATTCTTGAGAAAGAAAAATGGATCAGGAGCACTCGACCTACCTGACTTCAGACTATACCACAAAGTTATTGTCATCAAGACAGTATGATAGTGGCACAAAAACAAAAAATATATAACAATGGAACAATACAGAAAACCCAGAGATACCCCACACACCTATGGCCACCTTATATTTGACAAAGGAGGCAAGAATGTACAATGTAAAAAAGACGACTTCTTCACATGGCATCAGGAAATCTTGATAGCTCCATGTAAAACAATGAGACTAAACACTTCCTAACACAAAAATAAACTAAAAATTGGTTAAACACTTAAATGTAAGTACAGAAACTCTATACCTCTTAAGGGAAAACATAGCCAGTTTGACATTATTTGACATAAGTCACAGCAATGTACTCTTTGACCCATCTCCTAGAATAATGGAAATAAAAAGCAAAAAAGAAATAAGACCTAATTAAACTTAAAGCTTTTGCATAGAAAAGGAAACCATAAACAAGATAAAAACATAACCCTCATAATGAGTTCAATTCAGTTCACTCACTCAGTTGTGTCTGACTCTTTGCAACCCCATGAATTGCAGCACTCCAGGCCTCCCTGTCCATCACCAACTCCTGGAATCCACCCAAACCAATGTCCATTGTGTTGCTGATGCCATCCAACCATCTCATCCTCTATCATCCCTTTCTCCTCTTGGCCTCAATCTTTCCCAGGATCAGGATCTTTTCAAATGAGTCAACTCTTCGCATGAGGTGGCCAAAGTATTGGAGTTTCAGCTTCCACATCAAGCCCTCCAAAGAACACCCAGGACTGATCTCCTTTAGAATGGACTGGTTGGATCTCCTTGCAGTTCAAGGGACTCTCAAGAGTCTTCTCCAACACCACAGTTCAAAAGCATCAATTCTTCCATGCTCAGCTTTCCTCACAGTCCAACTCTCACATTCATACATGACCACTGGAAAAACCATAGCCTTGACTAGATGAACCTTTGTTGGCAAAGTAATGTCTCTGTTTTTTACTATGCTGTCTAGGTTGGTCATAATTATCCTTCCAAGGAGCAAACGTCTTCTAATTTCCATGGCTGCAGTCATCATCAGCAGTGATTTTGGAGCCCAGAAAAATAAAGTCAGTCACTGTTTCCAATGTTTCCCCATCTATTTTCCATGAAGTGATGGGACCGGATGCCATGATCTTAGCTTTCTGAATGTTGAGCTTTAAGCGAACTTTTTCACTCTCCTCTTTCACTTTCATCAAGAGGCTCTTTAGCTCTTCTTTACTTTCTGCCATAAAGGTGGTGTCATCGGCATATCTGAGGTTATTGACATTTCTCCCACCAATCTTGATTCCAGCTTGTGCTTCTTCCAGCCCAGCATTTCTCATGATGTACTCTGCATATAAGTTAAATAAGTAGGGTGACAATATACAGCATTTTTTCCTATGACAATATACATCCTTTTCCTATTTGGAACCAGTCTGTTGTTCCATGTCCAGTTCTAACCTTTGCTTCCTGATTTGTGTACAGGTTTCTCAAGAGACAGATCAGGTGGTTTGGTATTCCTATCTCCTTCAGAATTTTCCACAGTTTATTGTGATCCACACAGTCAAAGGCTTTGGTGTAGTCAATAAAGCAGATATAGATGTTTTTCTGGAACTATCTTGTTTTTTTGATGATCAAGAAGATGTTGGCAATTTGATCTCTTGTTCCTCTGCCTTTTCTAAAACCAGCTTGAACATCTGGAAGTTCATGGTTCACATATTGCTGAAGCCTGGTTTGGAGAATTTTGAGCATTACTTTACTAGCGAGTGAGATGAGTGCAATTGTGTGGTAGTTTGAACATTCTTTGGCATTACCTTTCTCTGGGATTGGAATGCAAATTGACCTTTCCGAGTCCTGTGACCACTGCTGAGTTTTCCAAATTTGCTGATATATTGAGTGTAGCACTTTCACAGCTTCATCTTTCAGGATTTGAAATAGCTCAAATGGAATTCCATCACCTCCACTAGCTTTGTTCATAGTGATACTTCCTAAGGCCCACCTGACTTCACATTCCAGGATAACTGGCTCTAGGTGAATGTGAGTCATCACACCTTTATGATTATCTGGGTCGTGAAGACCTTTCTTGTACAGTTCTACTGTGTATTCTTGCCACCTCTCCTTAATATCATTTGCTTCTGTTAGGTCCATACCATGTCTGTCCTTTATTGAGCCCATCTTTGCGTGAAATATTCCCTTGGTATCTCTAATTTTCTTAAAGAGATCTCTAGTCTTTCCCATTCTATTGTTTTCCTCCATTTCTTTGCATTGATCGCTGAGGAAGGCTTTCTTATCTCCCCTTGCTATTCTTTGGAACTCTGCATTCAAATAAGTGTATCTTTCCTTTTCTCCTTTGCTTTTTGCTTCTCTTCTTTTTCACAGCTATTTGTAAGGCTCCTCAGACAGCCATTTTGCTTTTTTGCATTTCTTTTTCTTGGAGATGGTCTTGCTTCCTGTCTCTTGTACAATGTCACAAACATCCATCCATAGTTCATCAGGCACTCTATCAGATCTAGTCCCTTAAATCTATTTCTCACTTCCACTGTATAGACATAATGGATTTGATTTAGGTCATACCTAAATGATCTAGTGGTTTTCCCCTAGAATACCACTCATAATGAAAGAAAATAATTGAAATTGAAGTAACTGATGAAGGATTAATCTTCAAAATATATAAGCAACTTATATGGCTCAATATCAGAAAACACACAACCCAATCAGAAAATAGGCTGATGACCTAAATAGACATTTCTCCAAAGAAACATAAAGATGGCTAATAAATATATTAAAAATGCTCAACATAGCTTATTATTAGAGACGTACAAGTTAAAACTGTAATGAGGTGTCTTCTCACACCAGTCAGAATGGTCATCACCAAAAAAATCTACAAATAATAAATGCTAGAGAGCATGTGGAGAAAAGGGAACCCTCTTGTGCTGTTGGTGGAAATGTAAATTGATATGGCCACTATTGAGAACAGTATGGGGATTTCTTGGAAAAAACAAAAAACCAAAAAAAAAAACAAGAAGAAGAAAAGTAGGAATAAACTACTATGTCAGCCAGCAATCCCACTACTGGGTATATGCTCTGAGAAAACAGTACTTTTAAAAGACATATGTGCCCCAATGTTCATTGCAGCACTATTTACAATAACCAGGGCCTGGAATTGATCTAGATATCCTTTGGCAGATGAATGGCTAATGAAGAGTGGTACCTATATACAATGGACTATGATTCTGCCATAAAAAAGGAGCAAATTTAAGTCAGCCGTACTGAAGTTGATGAACCTAGAACCTGTTATACAGAGTAAAATAAGTCAGAGAAAAAAACAAAGATCATACATTGATGTACATATATGCAATCTAGAAAAATAATACTAATAAAGTCATTTTCAGTGAAGGAATAGAGGTGCAGATGTAGAGATCAGACTCGTGGACTCACTGGGGGAAGGAGAAGGCAGGATGCATTGAGAAAGTAGCACTGACACATATACACTATCCCGTTTAAAGCAGATAACGAGGGAGAAGCCGCTATATATCACAGGGAGCTCAGGCCTGTGCTCTCTGATGACCTAGAGGGATGGGATGGGAGAGGGCAGGGGGGCTCAAAATGCAGGGGATGCATACTTATAAAGTCATAACTGATTCATGTTGTGGTATGGCAGAAACCAATGCAACATTGTAAAGCAATTATCTTCCAACTAAATAAAAAAGAAGCTACAGTCCCCTATTTTTCAAGGTGCTCAATACTTTGATATACAAAGATGTGTTATCTAATTCCTGGCCTCTATAGAAATATTATGATTTATTTAAAATAAAATATTCTATGTTAGAATATGATTGATTTATATTTTAAAAAAACAAGTTTAAAGGCAAACAGAAAATAATTTCTTTTCAATATGGTGCAGACGAAGAGAGCAGCTCCATGGAGGCCTAATATGTATTTCAGCAATCAGTTAAAGTGGTATGGTTTTTCTCTTTTCAAATAATTAATTTTCAAAAATTGGAAAAAAAGGTGAAAAGAATCTTGATATTTCTGAAAATATACCAATACCTCAACACGCAGTACTCTCAATAATGTTATTAATATGGGCTTTCCTGGTGGCTCAGATAGTAAAGAATCTGCCTGATTTTGCAATTTGTTTTCACAAATAGATTAAACCGTGAGTGTATACAAGTGTATATATTCATGCACTGACACATTCAATGATTTATTGACTCATTCAAAAATGTTAAGCACACTCATAGTGCAAATTTGAAATTCAGCTATCACCCACTCTTCAACAAATTTTGTATAATGTCATTGAGACAATAACAAGATTTTGCTGCACAAATTTTCCACCAGCAATTTCCTGAGGGTCTGAATATCACTATCTTAGTATAAAAATTTAAGTCCTGCTACTCAACTGAAATGTTCAGTAGATAACTATAGTCATACTATAATTGCATGCATATATATGTATACATACAGATATTATAATTGCATGTGTATATATGTATATATACAGATAGCAGCCCATCACTTTAAAAGTGACCCAGGAATGGCACATGTAGTTTTGAATGGCTGATAATTTCTCCTGTTTATGTGCATGTACAAGTAATATTGATATAAATTTGTCCTATTCTTATACCACTCTTAGCTACTAAGTTCTTTGCAATAGGATATAAAAGTTTCTATTAAGCAGAGCATACTATATTCTCTTGTTTACTCTCAATCATTCACCTCTTAGCACATTTTATTTCCTTATTACATTCTAAACTGGATTTTCTATATATATGACCCCAAATTGCAAAACCTTTCTGAGTAAGGCATAACTCATTTGCTTTTTTCCAAGTACAATCTATATCATTTTAAACGTATCTTAAGCATTTTATTTAATTAATTTTATTTCTCTATTTTTTCCTCTGATTTTGTTTCTCTAATTAAAATATTAGGTATATTTTGATTTAAAGCACCTTTCATTCTATTAGGGATCCAACCCTTAACAAGATAATTGCTGAACCTATGATTTATTATATGAGGATAAGCGTTAAGAAGAAACATAAAGCAGGGAAAGTGGTGATGTGCGCTGTTTGAAAGCTTCAGTAACAGCCTCTTGTTTCTTTATATATATATGTAGAGACCTTGAAGAAGTGAGAGACCAGACATACAGATATCTGATGGAACAGCATCATAGAGAGAGACCTGGAAAGTGCAAGGACCCTAAAGAGGGACCATATCTTTCACATTAGAAGAATAGAAATAAAGACAGTGTAGCTGGACTAGAGAAGAATAGCTACACATATCCTCATTTCTCTGTCTCTTTGTTCTGTTTTCATCTGTGCTGCATCCATCCTCAGGTAGATTTTTGCAACCTTAGCCACCAACAACAAATGAATATCTCCTATTTGACTGGAAACAAAATTTCTACTTCAATTATTTCTAGCATAAGTTGATTGATAGAAGACTTTCATTGCCTCATCTTAGATCATGTGTTTCAACTTTGAATCAAAAACAGATAAAAAATGCCAGTTCTTTAACTGGCCAGGCCCTGGTTCTGTGTCAACCCTCATGGCCAGATGGCTGTACTCATTCATACACAATTATGAAAGTTCAGAGTAGAGGCTAGTGTGTCCACAACCAAAAGTTAGGTAGCTGTTTCTTAAAGTAACTCATGCATGCTCAGTTACATCCTACTCTTTACAATTCCATGAAATGTAGTCCACCAGGTTCCTCTGTCCATGGAACTTTTCAAGCAAGAATGCTTGAGTGGGTTGCCAGTTCCTGCATGCTATGTTAAATTTTTAAGATTTTTAAATGCCAGAGTAATATCTGCAAATTGCAATGCAATACTTGTTGAAATCAAGAAGAATTAAGATTACAATCATTATAGCCATATAAAATGTACTTCTTATACTTAAAGCAACCACAGACTTCCTCTTTTTTTTTCTTTTTCTTTACTACTATTTGGTTTCTTTCTTTCTATTTTTGGATATTTACTATAGGGCTTTGGTTTGCGGTTACCATGTGGTATGTATGAGTGTGCATATATTTTAAGCTAGTACTTAAGTTTGAACACATTCTATAAGCACTATAATTTTTACTCCCCACAACCAATGTTTTGTTTTTAACATATTTTACACCTTTTAATTTTATGTATTCCTTAATTATGTATTGTAAATATAGTCTTTTTTTATTGTCTTTTAACCTTCATACTAACTTAAGTGGTTGATCCACTGATGTTACTATATATTTGCTTTTACTAGTGAGATTTTATTTCTTAGATTTTTAGGGATGGTTTTTCTTCCTTTTAACATTTATTCTAAAGCTAGTTTAATGCTAATGTACTCCTTTAATTTTTCCTTGTCTTGGAAACTATTTCTCCTTTTAATCCTGAATGATAACATTGCCAGGTAAAGTATCCTAATCTGTGAATTTTTTTCTTTCTTTCTTTATTTCAGCAATCTGAATATATCATTCCACTCCCTTCTAGAGCTGCAAAGTTTCTGATGAAAAATTATCAATAATCTTATGGAAGTTTTCTTATACATGACTTGTGATTTTTCTCTTGCTGCCTTAAAATTCTCTTTTTCCTCCCTTATGGACTTCCCTCCCAAAGTGGGGGGGGGGGTACATGTACACATATATCTGATTCATTTCATGTTAAAACAGAAACTAACACAATATCGTAAATCAATTATACTTCAATAATAATAGTATAAAAAACCCTCTTTCCTTTACTTTTGCTGTTTTAATTGTGATATGTCTTGGTATGAATATCTTTGGGTTTAGCTTGTTTGGGACTGTCTGTGTTTCCCAGATCTGGATATCTGTTTTCTTCTCCAGGTTAAAAATTTTTCAGTCATTGTGTCTTCCAATGATCTTTCTGCTACTTGCTTGCTCTTTTCCTTCTGGGACCTGTATATGAAAATATTAGGATGCTTGATAATATCTCAGAGATCCCTTAAATGATCCTTATTTATTTATTATTTTTTTTTCCATTCTAACTTGGTTATTTCCAGTATTCTATTTCTGAATCGCTGATTCATTTCTCTGTGTCCTCTAATCTTCGGCTGTTTCCCTTTCATTTATTTTTCACTTCAGTAGTTGTAGTCATCATTAATGACTGGTTCTGATATTTTCCTAGCTCTTTGTTGAACTTCTCATTGTCTTCCATTCTTCTAAGCTTGGTAAGCATTTTTGTGATTGATTTTGACCTCTTTATCTGGTTAAAGACTGGAGATCTCCTTAAGCTTATAATTTCTTTTATTTGGAATTTGTGTCCTCTGTCTTTTCATTTTGTTTGTTTTTCTGCATTTATTTTAATGCACTAGATGAAACAGCTGTTTTCTCCCCGTCTTGAAGGTGTGACCCTATGCAGGCATCCCCTATCTTGACTGTGTGTATAAAAGCCTTGGCAGGCCAGCTGGGGCTGGAGTGGACGTGGGTCAGGGGTGTCCTGGGGTGCAACTGTGTCAAGGCACCCTGGGCAGCTGGAGCTGGAGTGGATGTGGACTGGGTGAGTCCTGTAGTGTGCTGTGTCAGGGCTGTCCTAGTGGGATGGACAGAGTTACAGTGGGCTTGGGCCAGAGCCAGAGGTCCTGGTGCATGCCACACCAGGGTTCCTGGGTGGGACTGCTGCAGCAGAGTCAGCTGAGGCTGCATGGTTCATCTCAGGATAGTGGCTGGAGCTGTTGTGGGCCAAGGGCCTGTGGTTTGCTGGACTGACTGTGGCAGGCTGGTCAGAAAGCCTGGATTATGGCCCCGCCTGTACTATCAAGGTGGGCAGAGAAGGCAAAAACTGACGCTCAATGGTGCCTCTGACCTCAGAGAGAGTTGCAACAGTTTCCCACCATCTAGTGTATATTCTAGGGTCAGAATACAGATTTTCTTCGCATGTAATCTAGGTACCCTTTAAATGACTTTTTTTTCTGTGCCCCAGTGTAAGCAAGTCTGCACAAGAGCCCCTCAGTGGTATCCCACTACCGTTCTGCCTGTGATGCTTCTATAGTTTGTTGTGTTGAAACTGTTTAATCAGCCCTCAGTTGTTCTTCAAGAGGAATTACTCTGTACGTAGGTATAGATCAAATGTGTTTGTGGGAAAAGTTGAGTTCTAGGTATCTCCACTCTCCCATCTTGGACCAGAGCTCTGACCCTATCATTATTCCTGCCACCGATTTCAAAAATTAAATGAGGCAATACAAGCAGAGTACTTAAAATATTGCCATGTGCATTTCAGATACTAAATTAGTGCTGAGAAACAATATTATTGGGGCTTTCCAGGTTGCACTAGTGGTGAAGAACACACCTGAAAATGATGGAGACATAAGAGATGTGAGTTTGATCCTTGGGTCAGGAAGATCCCCTGGAGGAGGGCATGGCAACCCACTGAAATATGCTTGCCTGGAAAACCGCATGGACAGAGGAGCCTAGGGGGCTACAGTTCATAGATTCCCAAAGAGTCAGGCATGACTGAAAAGACTTAGTTCAGTTCAGTTCAGTCACTCAGTCATGTCCAACTCTTCTTGACCCCATGGACTGTAGCACACCAGGCCACCCTGTCCATCACCAACTCCCGGAGTTTACTCAAACTCATGAGTCGGTGATGCCATCCAACCATCTCATCCTCTGTAATCCCCTTCTCCTCCTGCCTTCAATCTTTCCCAGCATCAAGATATTTTCCCAGCATCAGTGAGTCAGTTCTTCGCATCAGGTGGCCAAAGTATTGGAGTTTCAGCTTCAGCATCAGTCCTTCCAATGAACATTCAGGACTGATTTCCTTTAGGATGGACTGGCTGAATCTCCTTGAAGTCCAAGGGACTCTCTTGTACTTGTCCTCTCCAACACCACAGTTCAAAAGCATCAATTCTTCAGCCCTCAGCTTTCTTTATAGTCCAACTCAAATCCATACATGACTACTGGAAAAACCATAGCTTTGACAGACCTTTGTTGGCAAAATAATGTCTCTGCTTTTTAATATGCTGTCTAGGTTGGTCATAGCTTTTTTACCAAGGAGCAAGTGTCTTTTAATTTCACACTTGCAGTTACCACCTGCAGTGATTTTGGAGTCCAAGAAAATAAAGTCTGTCACCATTTCCCATTATTTCCCCATCTATTTGACATGAAGTGATGGGACCAGATGCCATGATCTTAGTTTCCTGAATGTTGAATTTTAAGCCAACTTTTTCACTCTCCTCTTACACTTTCATTAAGAGGCTCTTTAATTCTTTTTCACTTTCTGCCATAACACTGCTGTCATCTGCATATCTGAGGTTATTGATATCTCTCCCAGTAATTGTGTTTCCAGTTTGTACTTCATCCAGCCCAGCATTTCTCATGATGCACTCTGCATATCTGAGGTTATTGATATTCAATATTGATTCCAGCTTCATCCAACCCGGCATTCCACATGATGTGCCTTTTCCAGTCCTGGAGCCACTGCTGAGTTTTCCAAATTTGCTGACATATTGAATGCAGCACTTTCTCAGCATCATCTTTTAGGATGTGGAATAGCTCAATTGGAATTCCATCACCTCCATTAGCTTTTTTCGTAGTGATGCTTCCTAAGGTCCACTTGATTTCGCTTTCCAGGATGTCTGGTTCTAGGTGAGTGACCACACCATTGTGATTCTCTGGGTTGAGAAGTTCTTTTTTGGTATACACCTGTATATTCTTTCCAACTCTTCCTAATATCTTCTGCTTCTGTTAGGTCCATGCCATTTCTGTTCTTTATTGTGCCCATATTTGCTTGAAATATTCCCTTGTTATCACTACTTTCTTCAATTTAAGTCTGAATTTGGCAGTAAGGATTTCATGGTCTAAGCCACAGTTGGCTCTTGGTCTTGTTTTTGCTTACTGTATAGAGCTTCTCCATCTTTGGCTGCAAAGAATATAATCAATCTGATTTCGGTGTTGAGCATCTGGTTATGAAGAGGCTTAGCACACACAAAAATAAATAAGATCTTCCCAGGTGACTCTAGTGGAAAAGAACCTCACTGCCAGTACAGGAAATGCAAGAGACATCAGTTCAATCCTTGAATTGGGAAATCCAAAGCAATGTCTGAAATGTGTATGAATTTAAATGAGGATTTTATTTTATTTTTAATAAGAGGTAAATAAGAACATTTAAAAAGTAAGATGAGGGAGTGTGTATAATTACGTGGGAGATCATGTAAGTCTCCTAAGGAAAATGAGAAGAGTCTGGTACACTTAAGTGCCAAATAATGTGTATTTATGAACATTGCTATCATCATTGTAAGTATTACATTAGGAAAACAGCGCTGTGGGAGGGGGATGGGGGAGAAGAAGAAAACAATTCTGTGGCTGAAAGCTTACTTTTGCAAGATAAAAGAATTCAGATGGATGCCAGTGTAAGTACTATGTATGTGAAGAGTTACAAATAGATGATTTCTATTTCTTGTGTAAATTTGGATGAACATTTATTTACTAACAACTCAGAATAGGAGATGTAAATATTTAGGAAACTATGAGAGCATTATTATTATGCATTCATTCACTAAATATTGACTGGGAACCTCCTATATGTCATTACTTTTCTGACAGAGGTCTGTATAGTCAAAGCTATGGTTTTTCCAGTAGTCATGTATGGATGTGAGAGTTGGACCATAAAGAAAGCTGAGCACAGAAAAATTGATGCTTTCAAAAGCATCAACTGTGGTGTTGGAGAAGACTCTTGAGAGTCCCTTGGACTGCAAAAAGATAAAACCAATCAATCCAAAAGACAATCCATCCTGAATATTCATTGGAAGAGTTCCAATCAGATGGTTTCTATTTTGGCTTCTAATATGGTTTCTATATGGTTTCCAATACTTTGGCCACTTAATGCAAAGAACTGATCCTGATGCTGGGAAAGATTGAACGCTGGAGGAGAAGGGGAAGACAGTAGATGATATGGTTGGATGGCATCACCAACTCGATGGACATCAGTCTGAGCAAGTTCTGGGAGTTGGAGGTGGACACGGAAGCCTGGCGTGCTGCAGTCCCTGGTGTCGCAAAGAGTCAGACACGACTGATCAACTGAACTGAACTGAACCTATACGTCAAGTATTAGTCACTGGAGATATTATAATGTATAAAACCGGAACTCTGTTAAAGTTTGATAAACACATATCAGATCAAATTACTTCTAATTGTGACGCATATTCTTGAAGGAGACAAAAGACGAAACACAATCAGGGAGGTTGGTGAAGACTTTGCAATTGTGTAACATTTGAATAGAGATGAGATTAAGTGCTAGCAAAATGAGAAGATTTATTCCATATGAACCCACTTTTATTTAAATTAATGTATATTAAATACCTAATACGTGCCAGATATAATGGTGCACATTGGTGATAGGAATACTGCTAAACCACTTCAGTTATTTCCGACTCTTTGTTTCCAGGCATGAATATTGGAGTGAGTTGCCATTTTCTCCTCAAGGGACATTAGCAGATGGGTTCTTTACCTCTAGTGCCACTTTGGGAGGCCGTTGGTGATAGAGAGAAGTGGGGAAAAAAAAAATCACACTATTCTAACGTCTCATGGAGCTTTTTAGAGTAAGGTGGAAATAATTTTGTATTTGCTAGTTCTTCTCCTTGAAATGTTTTTCTCCTGAACATCAATACCATGGCTTGTTCTCTCACTTCCATCAGCTTTTAATCTAAATGACACCAATTTTTAGTAAGCTTTTTAAAAATACTCTGATATTTCTTCTACTCCATCTTTCCTGGGTTTATCCACATTTACCATTCAGTGCATTTTGGGAGTTTGCCTTGTTTACTGTTGACCTCCCTTTTTAGAATGAAAGATTCATGAGGATAAATCACATTTGTTGTTGTCTTACTCCCAGATATACCATTCTACAAAAATGGTGGACATAGAGTTGATAATCAATGAATATTTATCAGGTAAATAAAGTAATCATTATATACTGGGTGTATTCTAGCAATAAATGGTAGACCTAACATTAAGAATATTTTCACCTGTAATTTTTATTTTAATTATTGTTGCCATGATACCATATTAGAATAGCTCTAACACTCTTAAAAAAAAAATCTAATATAGTAAAACTTTGGCTTTACACTTCCCTGCTCTTCCCCTCACCATTTTATGAGCGCTTTAAAAGTGGCAATCATAAAAAGGTGTAATGAACTTTGCATCTGCGGATTATACATCAAGGCTAAATCATAGATCCCATTATTATTCTGTTTGAACATTTTCATTAAATACATGGCCATTAGAGAGAAAAAGGATAGATAGACTTCTTATCCTAGAGTCATCATTTTGACTCCTAGTCAATTATCAGATGCAATCACATAAATGACAGCATGTTGCTCAAATATTTTTGTTTCTTAGCAGAAAACCTCTCTAATATTTCATGGCAGACCCTCCCTGCTTTGCTTTATAACTGTTATATTCTGTGCACTCTGCAAATTTTAGCATTATCTTAGGGATGTTTCTCTTAATGTGTTCTAAGAACCACATTTTCAACATGTGTAGGGAGGATTAACCCTCACTCCCCAAGCTGGATGTCTTATAGTTGGATTCATTTCTGCCACTATCTACTCAGGGATAGTCTCAGATCCCACAAATTAATGGTTCCATCCTACAAGATTGCCTCCATCCCACTTCAGATGCTAACCACAAACACAGGTTGTCACTTGTGTTCTGTGCTATCTATCGGAAGTTTCCATGATATCATCTGACTCAGTCAACTCACAGAACTCAAGAAACCCATTTACTCACTAGATTTTTAGTTTACCACGTAGTAACAGCCAGATGGGAGAGATACATAGAGCAAGGTATGGAGGGAAGGTGCCAAGCATTTGTGTTTTCCTCAAGCACTTCACTCTTTCCAAATCTCCACTTGTTTACCCATTCTGGAAGCTCTCCAAGTCCTGTCTTTTTGGGTATTTATGGATACCTCATTGTATAAGCATGGTTGATTAAATCACTGATCACTGATGCTTGACTCCAATCTCTAGCATCATTCTCCTCCCTAGAGGTCAAGGGGTGGAGATGGAATTTCCAGCCCTCTAATAACATAGTTGGCTCCCCTTAGGTGGAGCCCCCATCCTTAGTGTTAAGTATTATCATTCTTAACACTTAGGAAACCCCAAGACTTGGGGAGCTGTGAATAAGAAACTATTGAGGAAGATCAAATATATGTGAGAAATGCATTTTGGTCATTTGAATGATCAAATATGCAATTTTATTATAAATCACAAAACTACAGTTTCTTTTGTCACTTCCACAGAATTTGTTGTAACGTTAAAAAGTAAGTAAAAATACAAACACTATTTTCAATATGTGAAGACATCAAGGACTTTATTTCTATTATTCCCCAAAATATTTCAGTTACTATAAGGTTTAGGTATAGTATCATGCTATTTCACCTCCTCAGCCCACCTTAGCTCTGGGTGAAATGATCCAGTAACCATTTTGCTAATTTTTTCTCTTTAAATTTTATGTCCAACTATATGGGTTTCATATGAATCCCAGGGACGGGGGAGCCTGGTGAGCTGCCATCTATGGGGCTGCACAGAGTCGGACATGACTGAAGTGACTTAGCAGCAGCATATGGGTTTCAAGTGTATTTTTATAAGTGTACTATGAAGGATATTAGCTTGCTTAAATCCCTTTGTATAATAATAAAAATAATACATTTTTTATACAAACTTATAATAGAAAATGTTTGCTATGCTCCTCTTTATGAGTTCATGAAAGCAAGTCGTTTCTTCATAATTTCCTCTGGCTTTGGTCTTCAAGAATCCCCAAAGTAAGTTTATCTCAAATACAGTAGTAGGACTACATTTGATGTAACTGAAAAATGTCCTCTTGCATATCATTCAAAATTCCTCTTTAACTTTTTGCTTACAAACATCTTGTCAATTCACATGTATTCTTCAGTCCTTTATATGCATGATATCACACAATTCTGTGAAGAAGCATTTAAGAAAGCCCTTTTACCAAAAAGAACATATATGCATAAATACTGATAAGCTTATATGTCAAACTACAAGTTCACACATACGTGCATCATCCTTCACTATCTCCCAACATTTGCTCAAATTCATGTACATTGAATCCATAATGCTATCTATCCACCTCATTCTCTGTGGACCCCTTCTCCTCCTGCCCATAATTTACCAGCATTAGTGTCTTTTCCAATGAGTCAGCTCTCCACATCAGGAGGCTGGAATATTGGAGCTTCAGCTTCAGCATCAGTCATTCCAGTGTATATTCAAAGTTGATTTCCTTTAAGATTGACTGGTTTGATCTTGCTGTCTAAGAAACTCTCAAGAGTCTTTTCCAGCACCACTATTTGAAAGCATCAGTTCTTCAGTGCTCAGCCTCCTTTATGGTCCTACTCTCACATCTGTACATGGCTACTGAAAAAACCATAGCTTTGACTACTGGAAGTAGTCACTTTGGTCAACAAAGTGATGTCTCTGTATTACAATACGTTGTTGGGATTTTTCATAGTTTTCTTTAAAGAAGCAAGCCATAGTCACCATCAGAAATGATTTTGGAGTTCAAGAAAGTAAAAACTGTCTACTTCCATTTTTCCCCTTCTATTTGCTGTGAAGTTATGGAACCAGATCTATGATTTTGAATGCTGAGTTTTAAGCCAGCTCTTCCATTCTCCTCTTTCAGTCTCGTCAAGAGGCCCTTCAGTTCCTCTTCATTTTCTGCCATTAGATTGGTATTACCTGCATACCTGAGGTTGACAGTATTTCTTGCCACAATCTTGATTCCAGTTTCTGATTTATCCGGTCAGCATTTCACATGATGTAGTCTGCATATAAGTTAAATAAGTAGGGTGAGAATATACAGCCTTGACATTCTCCTTTTCCAATTTTGAAGAGTCAGTTGTTCTATATAAAGTTCTGTTTCTTCTTGACCCGCACACAGGTTTCTCAGGAGACAGGTAAGCAGGTCTGGTATTCACATCTCTTTCAGAATTTTCCAGTTGGTTTTGATCCACATTTTAAAAGGCTTTAGTACAGTCAATGAAGCAGAATGAGAGGTTTTTCTGGAATTTCCTTGCTTTCTCAATGATTCAATGAATGTTGGCAATTAGATTGGTTCTTCTGCCTTTTCTAAATCCATCTTGTATGTCTGGAAGTTCTCAGTTAATTCTCTTGAAGTCTAACTTGAAGGATTTTGAGCACCTTGCTGCTGCTGCTGCTGCTGTTAAGTTGCTTCCGTTGTGTCCGACTCTGTGTGACCCCATAGATGGCAGCCCACCAGGCTCTTTTTGTTTTGTTTTTTTTTTTTGCTAACATGTTTTTGTCTTTTGCTGACATGTTGAGTGCAGCACTTGAACAGCATCATCTTTTAGAATTTTAAACAAATCCATTGGACTTCCAGCACCTTCACTAGCTTTGTTTGTAGTAATGTCTCCTAAGATCTGATTGACTTTACACTCCAGGGTGTCTGACTGTAAGTGAGTGACCACACCACCAATGTTACATGAGTCATTAAGAACTTTTTGTATAGTTCTTCTGTGTATTCTTGCCCTCTCTTCTTAATCTCTTCTGCTTCTGTTATGTCCTTACCATTTCTGTTCTTCACCATGCCCATCCTTGTGTTAAATGTTCCCTTGATATCTCAAATTTTCTTGAAGAGATCTCTAGTCTTTCCCACTCTAATTTCCCTCTATTTCTTTGCATTGTTTATTTAAGAAGGCCTTCTTTTCTCTCCTTGCTATTCTCTGGAAATCTGAATTCAGTTGTATATACCTTTCCCTTTCTCCCTTGCCTTTTACTTCTCTTCTTTTCTCAGATATGTGTAAGGCCTCCTCAGACAACCACTTTGCTTTTGTGCCTTTCGTTATCTTTAGGACAGTTTTGGTCACTGCCTTTTGTACAAGGATACAAATCTTCATCCATATTCTTTCAGGTGCTATACCAGATATAATCCCTCAAATCTATTCATAACCTGTACTGTGTAATCATAAGGAATTTGATTTAGGTCATACCTTAATGGCCTAGTGGTTTTTCCCTACATGCTTCAATTTAAAACAGAATTTTTCAATAAAAGAGTGTTGATTTGAACAACAGACAGCTCCAGGACTTGTTTTTGCTGACTATATAGAGTTTCTCCATCTTCAACTGCAAAGATTATAATCAATCTGATTTTCCTGTTGACCATTTGGTGATGTCCATGTGTAGAATCATCTCCTGTGCATTGGAAAAGGATATTTGTAATGACCAGTGTTTTTTCTCAACAAAACTCTGTTAGCCTTTGCCCTGCTTTATTTTGTACTCCAAGGCCAGACTTGCCTGTTACTCTAGGCATCTCTTGAGTTCTTACGTTTTATTCCAGTCCCCTGTGATGTAAAAGACATCGCCTTTTGCTGTTAGTTCTAGAAGAGTCGGACAGAACTGAGTGACTGAACTGAACTAGAAGGTTTTCATAGAGCGCTCAGCTTCAGTTTCTTCATCATTGTTGGTTGGGACTTAAACAGGGATTAATATGTTGTTGAATGTTTTGACTTGGAAATGAACCAAGATCTTTCTGTCATCTTTGAGATCACACATACATACTGCATTTTGGAATCTTTGGTTGAATATGATGGGTAGTCAGTTTTTCCTCAGGGATTTTTGCCCACAGTAGTATATATAATGGTTATCTGAATTAACTTTTCTCTTCCTGTCCATGTTCATTCACTGATTCCTCAGATGTCAATGTTTATTCTTGTTGCGCTTGACCGGTTTCACTATGTCCAATTTGCTTTGATTCACGGAGCTAACATTCCAGGTTCCTAGGCAATGCTATTCTTACAGCATTGGACTTTATTTTCACCATCAGACACCTCCACGGACTGAGCATCATTTTGACTAAACCTAACAAGGAAGTGAAAAGCAAAGGAAAAAAGGAAAGATATTCCCATTTGAATGCAGAGTTCCAAAGAACAGCAAGGAGAAATAAGAAAGCCTTCCTCAGCGATCAATGCAAAGAAATAGAGGAAAACAACAGAATGGGAAAGACTAGAGATCTCTTCAAGAAAATAAAAGACACCAAGGGAACATTTCATGAAAAGATGGGCTCAATAAAGGACAGAAATGGTATGGACCTAGCAGAAGTAGAAGATATTAAGAAGAGGTGGCAAGAATACACGAAAGAATGTACAAAAGAGATCTTCACGACCCAGATAATCACGATGGTGCTATCACTCACCTAGAGCCAGACATACTGGAATCTGAAGTCAAGTGGGCCTTAGGAAGCATCACTACAAACAAAGCTAGTGGATGTGATGCAATTCCAGTTGAGTTATTTCACATCCTAAAAGATGATGCTGTGAACCTACTGCACTCAATATGCCAGCAAATTTGGAACATTCAGCAGTGGCCACAGGACTGGAAAACGTCAGTTTTCATTCCAATCCCAAAGAAAGGCAATGCCAAAGAATGTTCAAACTACCACACAATTGCAGTCATCTCACATGTTAGTAAAGTGATTCTTATAATTCCCCAAGCCAGGCTTCAACAATATGTGAACTGTGGACTTCCAGATGTCCCAGCTAGTTTTAGAAAAGGCAGAGGAACCAGAGATCAAATTGACAACATATGATGGATCATGGAAAAAGCAAGAGAGTTTCAGAAAAGCATCTATTTCTGCTTTATTGACTATGTCAAAGCCTTTGACTGTGTGGATCACAATAAACTGTGGAAAATTCTGAAGGAGATGGGAATATCAGATCACCTGACCTGTCCCTTGAGAAACCTGTATGCAGGTCAGGAAGCAACAGTTAGAACTGGACATGGACCAACAGACTTGTTCCAAATAGGAAAAGGGGTATGTCAAGGCTGTATATTGTCACCCTGCTTATTTAACTTATATGCAGAGTACAAGAAGCACAAGCTGGAATCAAGATTGCTGGGAGAAATATCCATAAACTCAGATATGCAGATGACACCACACTTATGGCAGAAAGTGAAGAAAAAATAAAGAGCCTCTTGATGAAAGTGAAAGAGGAGAGTGAAAAGGTTGGCTTAAATCTCAACATTCAGAAAACTAAGATCATGGCATCCAGTCCCATCACTTCATGGCAAATAGATGGGGAAATAGTGGAAACAGTGGCTGACTTTATTTTTCTGGACTCCAGAATCACTGCAGATGGTGACTGCAGCCATGAAATTAAAAGACACTTACTCCTTGGAAGGAAAGTTATGACCAACCTAGGCAACATATTCAAAAGCAGAGAGATTTATTTGTCAACAAAGGTCCATCTAGTCAAGGCTATGATTTTTCCAGTGGCTATGTATAGATGTGAGAGTTGGACTATAAAGAAAGCTGAGCACAGAAGAATTGATGCTTTTGAACTGTGGTGTTGGACAAGATTCTTGAGAGTCCCTTGGACTGCAAGGAGATCCAACCAGTCCATCCTAAAGGAGATCAGTCCTGAGTGTTCATTGGAAGGACTGATTTTGAAGCTGAAACTCCAACACTAGGGCTACTAGATGCGAAGAGCTGCGAAGAAAAGACCCTGATGCTGGGAAAGATTGAAGGCAGGAAGAGAAAGACAGAGGATGAGATGGTTGGATGGCATCACTGACTCAATGGGCATGGGTTTGGGTGGACTCTGGAAGTTGGTGATGGACAGGGAGGCCTGGCGTGCTACGATTCATGGGGTCACAATGAGTCAGGCAGGACTGAGTGACTGAACTGAACTGAACTTCATTCTTTCTGGCTGCTGCTGGTACTACGTCCCGTCAGTCGTGTCCTACTCTGTGTAACCCTGTAGATGGCAGCCCACCAGGCTCCTCTGGCCCTGGGATTTTCCAGGCAAGAACATTGGAGTGGATTGCCATTTCCTTCTCCAATGCATGAAAGTGAAAAGTGAAAGTGAATTTGCTCAGTCTTTCTGGAGCTACTAGTAATTGCTCTCCACTCTTTCTCAGAAACATATTACACTCCTTCTGATCTGGGGGCTCATCTTCCAGTCTTTTGCCTTTTCATAATCTTCATTGCATTCTTGTGGCAAGAATTCTGGAGTGGTTTGCCATTTCCTCCTCCAGTGGGCCATGTTTTTTCAGAACTCTTCACTATGACCTGTCCATCTTGCACAGCTTAGCTTAAAATTTTGTTGAGCTACCTAAGCCCCTTTATCACTGCGAAGCTGTGATCCATAAAGGGCATCATGTTGCTAATGTATAAATATATCTCCTTAAAAAAATTCTTAAAATGTGCCAATGTTTTCATATCTAGATTTTTCTCTGTACTAGGCCTAGCAATTTCAATTTGATTTTCTATTCTCCTTTATGGGCAATCTCAGCTTTTTCACTCAAAACAACTTTTGTTTAATTGCACACTAATTTTTTATTTCAAAATGTTTATGTCATAAGTAACTTTTATTTTCTCTCTCTCTATATATATATATTCTTTTTGTTGCTCTTATTTTCTTCCTGTATTCACATTATTAAAATGAAGTCACTCACTATCACACTCATTCTGCCATTCTGAATATATAAGCTTCAATCATTCTGGCATTTTCATTTATTCAAATTACATAGTCAAGTGTAATTATTTGCAGTTCCTTTCATTACTTTGCATTAGAGATTTCTTTATAATACATATCTTTTTGATATATCTTCACCTTCTTGTTACATTTTTTAATATACTAAGGCCCTGAGATGCAATTAAATAAATTGGGCAGAAGTTGAATAGTACCCATGTGCAAGGCTTACTTGGTATTCTGTGAAGCATTTTAAGATAAGGGATTTCCTGAAAGTATTTGCTTATGCTTTACTCTCAGTTCTGATATGAAGAAAATAAGAGTAAGAATTAATTGCTAATGCTTCCTCTTTCCTTTATATTTAATAATATTCTGTAGACAGAAAATGGGAATGATCATTAGCATTCCTTTTACATGACTTCAATAGTAATATGTAAAAAAGAAGTCAATACTGTGACTTTTTTGAATAATAAAAAATTAATGTTTCATAGAAAGAGGCAATGGTATGAATGAGCAGGTTTTAGAAACAAGCAAAGCTGTGTTTCAATGCTGATAGTATTGTGTGACCTTGTTTAACTCCTCAGCAATATGTGATTTAATGATTTTCATGAGTGTGTGTTTGTTCTGAGGGAAGTACAATAATAAAATAAGCCCTGGTTTCAAAGTTTTATTTCAGTTAGTTTCAGTTGCTCAGTCGTGTCCAGCTTTTTGTGAACCCCATGGACTGCAGCATGCCAGGTTTCCCTGGCCATTACCAACTCCCAGAGCTTGCTCAAACCCATGTCCATTGAGTCAGTGATCCCATCCAACCATCTCATCCTCTGTCATCCCCTTCTCCTCCCGCCTTCAATCTTTCCCAGCATCAGGGTCTTTTCCAGTGAGTCATTTCTTCACATCAGGTGGCCAAAGCAATGACTATTCAGGACTGATTTCCTTTAGGATTGACTGGCTGGATCTTCTTGCAGTACAAGGGACTCTCAAGAGTCTTCTTAACATCACAGTTCAAAAGCATCAATTCTTTGGCACTCAACATTCTTCATAATCCAACTCTCACATCCATCCATACATGATTACTGGAAAAACAGTAGCTTTGACTACATGGACCTTTGTCAGCAAAGCAATGTCTCTGCCATTTAATAAGCTGTTCAGATTGATCATTTAATTAGTTTTATTTATCACATTTTACTTTCAAAATCTGGACAGTGGGCTTATTTTCTAATGTATTTCTCATGGTTTTTTTTGTTAGCAAAGCTACTGATTTGGGACTGCTTTTTGAACATTGCTCAAATCCCTACTTTTAGTTAACCATTCAGTCTTTTATCTATACAATTATATATTCACTCATCTATTAAATTATTTAAAAGTCACCTGCTACAAATGCATCAGATAAAGTATTAATGATTACACACACACACACACACACACACACATATATATATATATATATATATATATATATATAATGACTTGAATTAGATCTGTATCTTAAATAGGCTTACTTAGACAACTTATTGTCTTTTTATAGAGGAAGTTCAGAAAAAGAGGGAAAAAATAAATGTCCTTTGAACATTATCTATGTCCCAGTTTGAAAGGCTACCCACTCCAGTATTCTGGCCTGGAGAATTCCATGGACAGTCCATGGGGTCACAAAGAGTCAGACACGACTGAGCAGCTTTCAAAAAAAAAAAAAAAAAGATTTTGAACTAAGTATTGTATACATGTTATGTTATTCAATTCCTAGACAAATCCATAACTGTGCCAAATGAAAAGAGTACTAGAAAATGCTGAATAATAATATGAATATACTTAGCAATACTGAACATTTCAAATATTTTAAAATGGTAAATTTTATGTAAACATTTGTCCCAATGACATACATACATGAAAAATTTGGATTAAAACTCAGTTTAATTTCTTTTTCCATCTAACATTTCCACTGAATAAGAACAATGCCTTAAGAAGTACATTGGCAACCTCGTTGGGACTTCAAATATATAATGGATAACATACCTGCACACTCCTACCACCAGATTCATTCTCTTCTGTTGAAATCATCTCTGTGTGAGTCTCCTCCATCACACCATAGGTTTCCCTTAGGAAAGAACCTTGTCTTACTCATCTTGCTATTTCATACCTTGGTACTGTACCTGGAATACTGGGTGAGAGCAGGATCTTGGAGGACCCGATGTAAGAAATTGACCTTGAAAGATGTATAGAACTTAAAGAGATGAGGAAGACTGGGTTAGGAAAGGAGGAAATCCAGTTAACAGAAAGTACTCTGAGAATAAAAATGTGAATTTGGGGCAGCACGGGACATGTTAAATCTAAAAATCTGTCTCATTTCTTCAATTGAGAAATCTAGATGAGTACTAAAGAGTATAGATGTTGATGGTATACAATTTATCTTAAACTTCATGACTATGAACTGGATGTGTTAAATCTGGCTGCTCACTTACTGGTATAAGAAAATATCCAGATTAGATTAAATAGAATGGCAGAATACATGAGCATTAAAAGATAAACAGTGCAAACAGTATGCTAAAATAAACATAGAATTCACCCTATCAAAGAGTATTCCAGGGAATTTTACACAATCACAATTAGTTTTAATGACAAGAAAGTTTCCTCAGAGATAATACATTGCTAAAGAATACAGGCTGAGTGAAAGACAGGATTAGCATGAGCACTAAAGCCTACATTACTTGCAAATCAATACCTTTTGTTAATGAGAGTTGATCTGTCAACCAGTATTTACCTAAATCCTCAGAATAATGATCAGTGTTTATTGTGTGGATTCTGTGAGATCCTCAAGTGCTTTCTGAATCATCAAAGAAATATAAAATTGCTTTACATTATTTAAATGAAAATTAGGTTCTATCATATCTTAATTATTTTAAAACTGGCATTCTATGCATAATACCATGGTGAACATATTAATCAGAACACTTGACCATTCTGAGCTTCTTATTCTTCATAGCTTCTGAATATTAAGGCTTTATCATTGTGCTTTTTCCATGTCAATCTCTGAGATACTGAACTGGGGAAAGAAATTCACTCATCTTCCAACTCTGGGCAGTATCATCATGAACAATTTTCTCTTTCTGGTAAGTTTCTTTCATATATTCAAATTGGTATGTGAATCCCATCTGCATTCATCTACAACATGTGCATAAATGTAATATATGTCAAAATTTAATTATGCATAGATTTTAAAGATGGCTATATCTTTAAAGTCTTACTTTAATGTTTTTAATTGACAGGAAAAAGTTTAAAATCTTAAAAAAGATATCATAATCTATTATTAACATTAAACATCAGTGACAATTCTCTTTATGCATTTCTTTTTGTTCATATTTTAAAAAGTATGAAATATTCCACTTGTCATTCCAGAGCTTCAGGCCTTAGAAGCTATTGTTCTATATATATGTGTGTATACACACACACATATATATCTGCATATATGTAACATTTTTTAAATCAGGTATTTTCTTACATAACTATAGATATCAAACTATTTTTAAAATAATTAGAGTGATGAAGTTTAGACTTTGGCCAATGAAAGAAGTCAAATATCTATTGACCATGAGGGTTATAAGGAAATCTGAAAATTCAGATAGAATTTTGATGAAATATTGAAGGAGCTGCAATCAACCAGTGGAAAGTAGGAAGTCAAAGGAAACATGAAAAGTTACAAATAAGTGGTCAGTAGGTTTTACTGCTCAATGAATGGCCCTATGTAGTTCAGCCTTCTTTCATTTACATGGGACCAAAATACTAGTCTTGACCAACTGGCCATGAGTACAAGTGAATGTGTCATTTATGGGTTGGGTCACAGAAAATCAGTCAATTTCCTATGTTCTGGGTTCTTCTGATGAGAATCTCAAATGAATGCACAATTGTGACATGGCAGAGCTTATTTACCCTGGATGACTGAGTCACTTTGCATAGCAGAGCCTTGCACCAACTTGTCAGGACATGAAGAAACATGGAATGATTTTAATGTGTTTAATTACTGAATTTTCAGTTGTTATCTAAGTATAGCCTAACCTAACTTGGCAAAAAGAGAAACTGGTTCTGGAAGTGGAATAATACAGTAATTAAATCTAAAATATACAACATTAGCTAAATGAAAAGTAACTATATTGGAGACTATAAAATTGATGATTCATATCATACAGTAGCAAAATATTTCATAAAAATTTAACTTGTGGTAGTTTGGAAGGTGGATCATTCTCTTTTTCATGCAACAATACTGGATGCTGTTCAGTAGCTAAGTCACGTCCGGCTCTTTGTGATCCCGTGAATTGCAGCATACCAGGCTTCCCTGTGCTTCATTATCTCTTGGAGTTGGCTCAAACTCATGTCCATTAAATCAGTGATGTCATCCAAACATCTTGTCCTCTGTTGTCCCCTTCTCCTCCCGCCCTCAATCTTTTCCAGCATCCAGGTCTTTTCCAATGAGCCAGCTCTTTATATTAAGTGGCCAAGGTATTGGAGCTTCAGCTTCAGCATCAGTTCTTCCAATGAATATTCAGGGTTGATTATCTAAAGGTAGTCATAGAAGGATTGACTGCTTTGATCTCCTTGCAGTCCAAGGGGCTCTCAAGAGTCTTCTCCAACACCACAATTCATAAGTATCTGTTCTTCAACACTCAACCTTCTTTATGGTTCAACTCTCACATCTGCATATGACTACTGGAAAAATCATAGCTTTCACTATATGGAACTTTTTCAGCAAAGTAATGTCTCTGCTTTTTAATATGTTCTCTAGCTTTGTCATAGCTTTTCTTCCTTGGCACAAGCTTTTCTTCCAAGGACTAAGTTCCATGTCCGGTTCTAACTGTTGCTTCTGGACCTGCACACTGGTTTCTCAGGAGATGAATATTCTCAGTGAGATGGTCTGGTGTCCCTATCTCTTTAAGAATTTTCTACACTTTGTTGTGATCCACACAAAGGTTTTAGTATAGTCAGTGAAGCAGAAGTAGACAACAAAAGCATTGGCACTGGGAAAGAGGTTCAAAACTAAACCTTAGTAATGTGGATTAGTTGCTATTGGAAGGATTAAGAAAAGTGTTAGATGAAATAGATGATCTATGATAGAGTTGGCAGGGATACATGTAGAAGTAAAAGGTCACAGTGATTCTATAAATCTAAGAGTTTGAAATATTTAAAAAATATTTTGTGGCCTCAAATCACTAAAAATAGGCTAAAAGGCTTTGACTCAGGAACTTTGATATGGTGGCCATTGTATTGAGAGAACAACTTGAGGGACAGAATGCAAATCTGTACAGCAAATCTTGGAACTGTGTCCTCAGAAGAACACTGGGTGTGATTATTATTATACAAACTTAATTGAATAAAGCAATTAGAAGGCCACTTTTTTTTTTTTAGCTTTTTATTTTGTATTTAGCAGGGGTGTGAGAGGGCCGAGAGGAGCTACTCCATGTTGAAGGTCAGGAGGGGCGGCCGTGAGGAGATACCCCTCGTCCAAGGTAAGGAGCAGCAGCTGTGCTTTGCTGGAGCAGCCGTGAAGAGATACCCCAAGTCCAAGGTAAGAAAAACCCAAGTAAGATGGTAGGTGTTGTGAGAGGGCATCAGAAGGCAGACACACTGAAACCATAATCACAGAAAACTAGCCAATCTGATCACATGGGCTACAGCCTTGTCTAACTCAGTGAAACTAAGCCATGCTGTGTGGGGCCACCCAAGATGGACGGGTCATGGTGGAGAGGAATGACAGAATGTGGTCCACTGGAGAAGGGAATGGCAAACCACTTCAGTAATCTTGCCTTGAGAATCTCAAGAACAGTATGAAAAGGCAAAATGATAGGACACTGAAAGAACTCCCCAGGTCGGTGGGTGCCCAATATGCTACTAGAAATGAGTGGAAAAATACTACAGAAAAAATAAAGGGATGGACCCAAAGCAAAAACAACACCCAGTTGTGGATGTTACTGGTGATAGAAGCAAGGTCCAATGCTGTAAAGAGCAATATTGCATAGGAACCTGGAATGTTATGTCCATGAATCAAGGCAAATTGGAAGTGGTCAAACAGGAGATGGCAAGAGTGAATGTCAACATTCTAGGAATCAGCTAACTAAAATGGTCTGGAATGGATGAATTTAACTCAGATGACCATTTCATCTACTACTGTGGGTAGGAATTCCTTAAAAAAATGGAGTAGCCATCATGGTCAACAAAAGAGTCCAAAATACAGTACTTGGATGCAATCTCAAAAATGACAGAATGATCTCTGTTTCTTTCCAAGGCAAACCATTGAATATCACAGTAATCCAAGCCTATGCCCCAACCAGTAATGCTGAAGAAGCTGAAGCTGAATGGCTCTCTGAAGACCTACAAGACCTTTTAGAACTAACATAAAAAAAAAAAAAAAAATGCCCTTTTCATTATATGGGACAGGAATGCAAAAGTACAAAGTCAAGAAACACCTGGAGTAACAGGCAAATTTGTTCTTGGAGTACAGAATGAAGCAGGGCAAAGGCTAATAGAATTTTGCCAAGAAAACACACTGGTCATAGCAAACACCCTCTTCCAACAATATAAGAGAAGACTCTACACATGGACATCACCAGATAGCCAACACCAAAATTAGACTGATGATATTCTTCACAGCCAAAGATGAAGAAGCTCTATATAGGCAGCAAAAACAAGACTGGGAGCTGACTATGGCTCAGGTCATGAACTCCTTATTCCCAAATTCAGACTTAAATTGCAGTGGAAGATGGAGAAACTGTATACAGTCAACAAAAACAAGACCTGGAGGTGACTCTGGTTTAGATCATCAACTTCTCATAGCAAATTCAGGATTAACCTAAAGAAAGTGGAGAAAACCACTAGGTGAGTGAGGTACAGTTTAAATCAAATCCCCTATGAATATACAGTGGAAGTGATGAATAATTTCAAGGGATTAGATCTAGTAAACAGAGTCCTGAAGATCTATGGGCATAGGTTCATCATATTATACAGGAGGCCACTAACAAAACCATTCCAAAGGATAAAAAAAAAAAAAAAAAAAAAAAAAAATCAAGTAAGCAAACTGATTGTCTGAAGAAGTTTAAAAATAGCTGAGGAAAGAAGAGAAGTGAAAAGCAAGGGAGAAAGGGAAAGGTAAATCCAATTAAATACAGAGTTCCAGAGAAGAGCAAGGAAAGACAATATGCCTTCTTCAATGAACAGTGTAAAGGAATATAGGAAATCAATGGAAAGAGAAAGACTAGAGATCTCTTCAAGAAAATTGGAAATATGAAAGGAATATTTAATTCAAAGATGAGCACAATAGAGGACAGAAATGGTAAAAACCTAATAAATCAAGAAGAAATGGCAAGAACACACAGAAGAACTGTACAAGAAAGATCTTAATGACCTGATAACCATGATGATGTAGTCACTCCCCCAGAGCCAGACATTCTGGAGTGTGAAGTCAAGTGGTCCTTAGGAAGCACTGCTGCCAATAAAGCTAGTGAAGGTGATGGAATTCCAGTAGAACTATTTAAAATTCTAAAAGATGATGCTATTAAAGTGCTGCACACACTGTGTCAGCAAATTTAGAAAACCCATAAGTGGCTACAGGAATGGAAAAGGTCAATCTTCATCCCAATTCCCAAGATGGGCAGTACCAAAGAATGTGCAAAACACTACAGTTGAACTCATCTCCCATGCTAGTAAGGTCATAGTCAGCATTCTTCAAGCTAGGCTTCAGCATTATGTGAACTGAGGACTTTCAGATGTTCAAGCTGGGTTTAGAAAAGTCAGAAGAACCAGAGATCAAATTGCCAACATTCACTGGATCATAGACAAAGCAAGGGAATTCCAGGAAAATATCTACCTCTGTTTCACTGACTATACTAAAATCTTTGTGTGAATCATAGCAAACTGTGGAGAACTCTAAAAGAGATGGAAACCTGTATGCCAGTCAACAAGCAACAGTGAGAACGTTGTATCGACAACTGACTGATTCAGGATTGAGAAAGATGTATAACAAGGCTGTTTATTGTCACCCTGTTTATTTAACTTATATGCAGAGCACATCATGCAAAATGCTGGGATGGATGAGTTACAAGCTGGAATCAAGATTTCTGGGAGAAATATCAGCAACCTCATATATGCGGATGATACCACTCTAATGGCCTAATTTGAAGAGGAACTAAACAATCTTTTGATAAGAATGAGGAGGAGAGTGAAAAAGTTGGTTCAAAACTCAAAATTGAAAAACAAGTTCATGACATCTGGTTCCATCACTTGATGACAAATAGAATGGGAAAATGTGGAAACACTGATCTTTCCTCTTCTTGGGCTGTAAAAGCACTGCAGATGTTGACTGCAACCATGAAATTAGAAGACAATTGCCTCTTGGCAGGAAAACTATGACAAAAGTAGACAGTGTGTTTAAAAGGAAAGACATCACTTTACAACAAAGTTCTGTATAGTCAAAGCTATGATTTTTCCAGTAGTCATATACAAATATGAAAATTGGACCATAAAGAAAGCTGAGGGCCAAAGAATTGATGCTTTCAAACTGTGGTGCTGGAGAAGACTCTTGAGAGTCTTTTGGAAAGCAAGGAGATCATACCAGTCAATTTTAAAGGAAATCAAGCCTGAATATTCATTGAAAGGACTGATACTCAACCTGAAGCTCCAGTACTTTCGCTACCTGATGGGAAGAGCCAACTCATTGGAAAAGACTCTGATGCTGGGAAAGATTGAAGGCAGAAAGAGAATAAGGCAATAGAGAATGAGATATTTGAAGGCATCAATGAAACACTGAAACATTGAACGCATCACTGATTCAATGGATATGAACTTGTGCAAGGACTGAGAAGGGCTGGGAAGATTGGTGTGCCACAGTCCATGGGGTTGTGAAGAATTGGACATGACTTTGGGGCTGCACACGAGCAACACATATTCATTGATTCATTACTTATCATTCAAATCTCAAACCTTTTTTTTTTTTTGGAAGACCAATAATGGTATGACAGAAGAGAAAATGAATGAAAGTATGCTTATTACTCATATCTTTTCAACAACCCTCACAATTGAAATCAAGCTTCCCAGGTAGTGCAGTGGTAAAGAATCTGCCTGCTAACGCATCAGGTGCAAGAGACGTGGGTTTGATCTCTGGGTTGAGAAGATCCCCTGGAACAGGTAGTGGCAGCCTACTCCAGTCTTCTTGCCTGGAAAATCCTATAGACAAAGGAGCCTGGTGGGCTATAGTCCACAGGGTCACAAAGAGTTGAACACGACTGAGCTACTACGTGGGGCAGCTCTTTGGCTTAGAGTGTCTGGTAAAATATGGAAACTTGTCCCCTGAGATCCATGGGCTTCAGTGTTAACTTCTAACTTACATGCACAATTTCATGTATATGTTCAATTTCATTTTCCCTCCTGGGAGGAACATTAACTACTTCAGGTTTTTTAAAGAATATATAATTTCAAAAATTTAAATGTCCAAATGTTTGGAAAAAAGAGGAGGACTTTCTATCAGATTGTCTTTATTCATTGTATTATCTCTGTTTGGTTGTCTATTAACAGTTATCCATTGCAAACTCTCATACAGTCAACAGAAATTTGTTTTCTTATTACCCTCAACTCAGTAATGTTTGCCCACAAACACTGTACCGGGGTCTCTTCTTTTCTTTCACTCTTTTTTACATATTGTTCTCTTGGCTATGAAGAAAAGAAATTCTGAACAGTTATGTCCCATTGCATCTTCTAATTTTGAACTCTCTCAGTAACTAAATACCTCTATTTCCATTTAAAAATGAAGCAGTGCTTTTTAAAAATTAAATTTTTAACATCTATGTGATTTAAATATCAAAATACTACAAACTCTACTTTGAGAAGTTTTATTCCAAGTGTATGCCTTTCCTCTGTCCTACCTCTGGTTCCCTATAAATAATAATTTTAATACACACACACACACACACACACACACACACACACACACACACATATATATATAGAGAGAGAGAGAGAGACAGAGAGAGAGTCAGTTTTTCTTTGTGGAAATACAAAGAAAATTAAACATGTATTCTTATATTTCTCCTCTCCTTACACAAAAGTAGAAAATTATGCAGTATAATTTTAAACTATTCTCAATCATTATTGCTGTGTTCACTTTATTTGAATTTTTGTTATCGAGTATCCTTCTTGAATTTCCAACTCATATTTTATCTTAAATATTGTTTTGTCTTTGATAGAACTTTAAAAAATCATTTAAAAGATGAATTCTCAAAACAAACATTTATTTTTATACTTGCATTTTGTTTTGCTGGTTATTCCTGTTGACTGACTTCTAAATCTTAAGATGAATGAAAAATCACAGCCAATTAAATAGATTAGTAGTTTTCTTTTCAATTTGGTTTAAAGGATGGAGGAAACAAAATGTTAATCATATTGATACTGACATAAATTTTACTGGGGAAGATAGAATGATAATTTTATTATGTAGCTTCCTCTGTGTATGAAAATGAAGTGAAAGTGTTAGTCACTCAATTGTGTCCGACTCTTTGTGACCCCCATGAACTGTAGCCTGCCAGTCTTCTCTGTCCATGGAATTATCGAGGCAAGAACACTGGAGTGGGTAGACATTTCCTTCTCCAGGAGATCTTCCCCATCCAGAGACTGAGCCCAGGACTTCCTCATTGAATTCTTTACCAACTAAGTCACTGATGAAACAATTAATGATATAATAAGCTTCAGAAATTCTCAATTACATCAATGAGTTAATTTTCACTTGGAATCTGTAAAAGAAAAATATCATGTGCAATATTTACCCCAAATTATTTAAAAGTCTGACTAACATTACCAAGAAAAAGTGCTCTTCAAAACAAAATTTGGGTAAGTATGTGTAGTCTCAGGAAAACAAGTAGTAAAAGGGATTAATTAGAGATCCTCAATTCTACTCAATATTTTACGCTTTATACAATAATTCCCAGCATCAGTACCTGTTCACAGTTGTTGATGGGATACCTAGGTAGAGACAATTTCAGGAGAATTTCAGTTCATCAATGTATGCTTTTTGCAAATATCTATGCTCTCAATACACCTATTGTACACATTAATAAGAGATGATTACAAGCAGATTACAGCTATTTTAATGGTTTGCAATTTAGTTTGAATCTGCATAATCTCCCTATCTACCTAGGATACTTTATATATATATATATATATGTGGAGATAAAAAATAAGCCTACGCACTGGCAATTCAAAGATCTTTGGTATAAACTCTGCAACTGAATGTTAGAAGAGTTTTCTTAACATACTTATAATTAAAAATTACTTGGTAATGAACTGAAGCCATTTATTATACTCTGATTAAGGAAGCCAAAAAAGAGGAAAATGTCACATATAAAAATAAGCATCATGACTACTAAAGGAATTTTATCATCGTGCAATGTGTCAAGGGACTAAATTTGATATATAAAAACTCTTTCCCCTAGAAACTGATCTTTAAAAATGTAGTAATTATTTAACAATATTTATTTCCAAGCATAGATTTCAAATAAATCAGTCGTTTAAAAAAAAAAGTCTCTAGCCGAAGCTGATATGCAAAATAAGTAAAATAAGTTCAGTACAAAATCTCAGTTAAGAAAAATCTGGTATAATAAGTGAAGTGTCATTTATTTGGCCCTCTCTAGAAATATAAATATATTTAAACCCTCTCGACCTCATGTAGTATTTAAAGACAACTTCCCTCCCCCTGAAAATGACTCCAAATGCTTTGTTTATGGCATTTGCTGCTAGAGATACAACTTCCTCACCTTATCCCAAATGGAGAATTTATGTTTCAAGTTTTCTTCATTACTACCTTCCCAACAAAGCCTATCGTTGAGGTCCTTAAATTGAATGTGAATTTTGAACTACCACTAAATTGTGTTGGTTCATATTAGAACTTGATATACTCAATTGTATATTTACCTTTTTCTCTTAGACTCTAAGCTCCTGAAGTACAACTTTGCATTTAGCAGAATAACTTACAAGTATTAGGAGCTCACAAAATGACCAGTAGATGAGTTTACTAGAGTATAATTCAACACTGACCAGCCCTGGGAAAGTAAAGAGGGGAAGAAAGATTTATGTTTGAGCCATTAATCCACACTACACTAGTAAAATCTTCATTAAACTTCAAATTTTTTATGATTTATTTTTGATATTGACTGGCTTCCTTGTTGGCTCACTTGGTAAAGAGTCTGTCTGCAATGCGGGAGACCTGGGTTCAATTCCTGGGTCAGGAAGATCTCCTGGAGAAGGAAATGGCAACCCACTCCAGTATTTTTGCCTGGAGAATTCCATGGACAGAGGAGTCTTGTGGGCTACAGTTCATGGAGTCACAAAGAGTTGGACACGACTGAGTGACTAACACTTTGATATGGAATGAATATACACCAATTTAATGTCCATGAGATAAGAAGAATAGTAATAGTAATGCATTTAAAACATAAGAGAATTTCTATAATGAAATAAAAATAGTTGATCAGCATACTATATAAAATTTCCTAAGTGTCAACTTATGCTAAAATTTATTTCAAGTGAAAAAAATATAAGACAATTGACAAGTTGTTGTTGGGTGCACATCATATGCTTGGCATATTCTGGTTTAAGTAAAGAACAGATTCAGAGCCCACAGCATAGTCATTTATTGAAGCGATTATTCATACACTCGGTTCAGTTCAGTTCAGTTCAGTCACTCAGTCGTGTCCGACTCTTTGTGATTTCATAAACTGCAGCACACCAGGGCTCCCTGTCTATCACAAACTCCCAGAGTTTACCCAAACTTATGTCCACTGAGTCGGTAATGCCATCCAAACATCTCACCCTCTGTTGTCCCCTTATCCTTCTGACCTCAATTTCCCCAGCATCAGGGTGTTTTCAGATGAGTCAATTCTTCACATCAGGTGGCCAAACTATTGAAGTTTCAGCTTCAGAATCAATTCTGCCAGTGAACACCCAGGACTGATCTAACTTAGGATGAACTGGTTGGATCTCCTTGCTGTCCAAGGGACTCTCAAGAGTCCTCCAACACCACAGTTCAAAAGCATCAATTCTTTGGCACTCAGCTTTCTTTACAGTCTAACTCTCACATCCATACATGACTACTGGGAAAGCATAGCCTTGAAAAGATGGATCTGTTTTGGCAAAATAATGTCTCTGCTTTTTAATATGCTGTCTAGGTTGGTCATAATTTTCCTCCCAGGATTAAATGTCTTAACTTCGTGACTGCAGTCACAATCTGCAGTGATTTTGGAGTCCCCCAAAATTAAGTCTGTCACTGTTTTCTCTGTTTCCCCATCTATTTGCCATGAAGTGATGGGACCAGATGCCATGATCTTAGTTTTCTGAATGTTGAGCTTTAAGCCAACATTCTCACTCTCCTCTTTCACTTTCATCAAGAGGCTTTTTAGTTCCTCTTCACTTTCTGCCATAAGGGTGGTGTCATCGGCATATCTGAGGTTATTGACATTTCTCCTGGCAATCTTGATTCCAGCTTGTGCTTCTTCCAGACCAGCATTTCTCACGACGTACTCTGCATATAAGTTAAATAAATAGAGTGACAATATACAGCATTGATGCAATCCTTTTCCTATTTGGAACAAGTCTGTTGTTCCATGTCCAGTTCTAACTGTTGCTTCCTGACCTACATACAGGTTTCTCAAGAGGCAGGTCAGGTGGCCTGGTATTCCCATCTCTCTCAGAATTTTCCAGTTTATTGTGATCCACACAGTCAAAGACTTTGGCATAGTCAATAAAGCAGAAATAGATGCTTTTTCTGCAACTCTCTTGCTTTTCTGATGATCCAGTGGATGTTTGCAATTTGATATCTGGTTCCTCTGCCTTTTCTAAAACCAACTTGAACATCTGGAAGTTCACGGTCCACATATTGCTAAAGCCTGGCTTGGAGAATTTTAAACATTACTTTATTAGCGTGTGAGGTGAGTGCAATGTCTGGTAGTTTGAGCATTCTTTGGCATTGCCTTTCTTTGGGATTGGAATGAAAACGGACCTTTTCCAGTCCTGTGGCCACTGCTGAGTTTTCCAAATTTGCTGGCATATTGAGTGCAGCACTTTCACAGCATCATCTTTTAGAATTTGAAACAGCTCAACTGTAATTCCATCACCTCCACTAGCTTTGTTCTGAGTCATAGTTCCTAAGGCCCACTTGACTTCACATTCCAGGATGTCTGGCTCTAGGTGACTGATCACACCATTGTGATTATCTGGGTCATGAAGATCTTTTTTGTACAGTTCTTCAGTGTATTCTTACCACCTCTTCTTAATATCTTCTGCTTCTGTTAGGTCCATACCATTTCTGTCCTTTATTGAGCCCATCTTTGCATGAAATGTTCCCTTGATATCTCTCATTTTCTTGAAGAGATCTCTAGTCCTTCCCATTCTGTTGTTTTCCTCTATTTCTTTGTGCTGATCACTAAGGAAGCCTTCCTTATCTCTCCTTGTTATTCTTTGGAACTCTGCATTCAAATGGATATATCTTTCCTTTTCCCCTTTGCTTTTCATGTCTCTTCTTTTCATAGCTATTTGTAAGGCCTGCTCAGGCAGCCATTTTGCTTTTTTACATTTCTTTTTCTTATGGATAATCTTGATCCCTGTCTCCTGTACAATGTCAAGAACCTCCATCCATAGTTCTTCAGGCACTCTGTCTATCAAATCTAGTCCCTTAGATCTATTTCTCACTTCCTTGTTTAAATGTTAGGGATTTGATTTAGGTCATACCTGAATGGTCTAGTGGTTTTTCTGACTTTCTTCAATTGAAGTCTGAATTTGGCAATAAGCAGTTCATGATCTAAGCCACAGTCAGCTCCCAGTCTTTATTTTTGCTGACTGTATAGAGCGTCTCCATCTTTGGCTGCAAAGAATATAATCAGTTTGATTTTGGTGTTGGCTATCTGGTGATGTCCCTGTGTAGAGCCGTCTCCTGTGTTGTTGGAAGAGGATGTTTGCTATGATTAGTGCATTCTCTTGGCAAAACTCTATTAGCCTTTGCCCTGCTTCATTCTGTACTCCAAACCAAACTTTCTTGTTCCTCTGGGTACCTCCTGACTTCCTACTTTTGCATTCCAGTCCCCTATGAGGAAAAATACATCTTTTTTTGGTGTTAGTTCTAAAAGAGCTTGTAGGTCTTCATAGAACCATTCAACTTTAGCTTCTTCAGTGTTACTGGTAGGGTCATAGACTTGGATTACCATGATATTGAATGGTTTGTCATGGACATGAACAGAGATCATTTTGTCATTCTTGAGATTACATCCAAGTACTGCATTTTGGACTCTTTTGTTGACTATGATGTCAACTCCATTTCTTCTAAGGGATTCCTGCCCACAGTAGTAGATATAATGGTCATCTGAGTTAAATCCACCCATTCCAGTCCATTTTACTTTGTTGATTCCTAGAATATCAACATTCACTCTTGCCATCTCCTGTTTGACCACTTCCAATTTGCCTTGATTCATGGACCTAACATTCCAGGTTCTTATGCAATATTGCTCTTTACAGCATCGGACCTTGCTTCTATCACCAGTCACATCCACAACTGAGTGTTGTTTTTGCTTTGGCTCCATCCCTTCATTCTTTCTGGAGTAATTTCTCCAGTGATCTCCAGTAGCATACTGGGCACCTACCTACCTGGGGAGTTCATCTTTTAGTGCCCTATCTTTTAGTCTTTTCATACTGTTTTGTAAGAAAAATGCCTTAGTCCCAAATCTGTGATTGAAAAAAGTTAAAAGAATAGATTTAGTGAAGTTCTGTCATGCAGATTTGTGTTAGGTGATGTTTTCTAAGGTATAAGATGATTTAAATATTCATTCTTACTTCATAGCCTATTCTTTCTTCCCCTAACCTGGAGTTATGTAAGGTAACCTTTCCAAAATCTACTTTTATTATTTTCTTCTCATATACATCTGACACTGGGTATGTATGTTTTTATTTCTCCCTTTAAAAAGAATGTTTATTTTTATTACAGTAGTTATGACCACGTAGAGCTTTAAAAGTGAGAAAACTGGCTTCGATATAGGGGAAGAAAGTAGTTCTGATAAACTTTCAGTATTGTCCTTCATATATTAAAACTGGAAAGTTTTGTGGCTATGCATGGATTGCTTTAACCTCATCTCTACCCAGAAATGTTTTTGAAAATGCTAGTGATCTAATAATGAGACACCCAACAGTGGAAAATAATATCCTTTTTATTTGGATTGGAAGCAAATCTTAACATACAATAGTTTCATTACTTTTACACTAAGCATCCCCAGATTAAGTGAACCTTGCATCCAACAGTTGAATCAATGTTTAGTGCAATTGCAGAGTAAGATGCATTGCTTGTGTTCCTGCAATTTCAAAAGTGGACATATTTTTCATGTCTGCTATTTTGATATAAGACTCAATTCTAATAGTATTTCAACAAAAAATATGTTTTGGGGGAATTAGTTTCCTAGTTGATAAGATTCTGACAATGATTGATGTTTGATACTTCAAATCCATTCATAAATGTTTCAGTACTTTGATTGCCTTTGGAAGCAAAACTAAAACCCAAGGAGAAATATTATTTGAAGCATGGCTCAAGCCAATAACAGCACAAATTCAAACAAATGCAGACATGGCTTAAATGTCACAACAGTTGAAGTTGTGGTAATCATGTTTTACCTTATATAAAAATTTGATTCCACAGAATTTGTAGCATATTTTTTTATTTTTATACTTATTATGCTTAATATGATTATATAGATAATTTAAATAGATACCCATCAGTTATCCAAATAGGATATGAAGTTGATTTCAACTTCTCAGAATAAGACTTATTCTATTTCAAGGCCATGATCCTTGTTATATACTTGGTTTTATCTTATCTCTTCTGAATAGTCAGAATTGCACACCTTTGTTCCTTTAGGTCAATAATATAATGACAACAACAGCAAAACCTTGATTTTAATGCTTATTAATTGAGCAGATAGCTCTATTTTAGTAGGGTGGTTTAAAAATGTCTCTCTCAAGAATAATACTGGGGCAGTTCTCTGAGTATGGGAAGAAAATGTGTCAAGTGAATATTTAAAAAAGAATATTCCCAGGAAAGGGAATAGTTAACCACATTAAAGTCTGTGAGGAAGGGAAGAGTTCAGGATGCACAGGAAAAGAAAAAAAATTCCACAGAGCACAGTGAGCTTGAGGAGAGAGGTAAGATTGATTGTTACCTTTGAAGGTAAGATTGATTGTTATGGCAAGACATTGTACCATAAATGTAATTGGAAACAATTTTCAAGAGTTTGAGTAGGAAAGTGACAAGATCTGAGAGGTAAGAAGAGTATTTAGCTACTGGGTAGAGAGTGGAATATAGGGAATGATGAGTAAAAGTAAGAAAACCATGAAACTATCAACTTCAACAACCCAAGTGAGAAATGATGGGAAATTTTACTAGTTGAAGGTCATATGCATGTTTGCTGAGTTGCTTCAGTCATTTCCAACTCTTTGCATGCTATGGACTATAGCCTGACAGCTCCTCAACCCATGGGATTCTCCAGGCAAGAATACTGGAGAATGCTGTCATTTCCTTCTCCAGGGGATCTTCCTGACCCAGAGATCAAATCCGTGTCTTCTGTTTTGCAGTCAGATTCCTAACTGACTGAGCCACTAGGGAAACCTTGACGGCCATATAGGTGTCAGTAAATGGTCATATCTGGAAAAATTTTAAATTAGAGCTGCTGCTGCTGCTGCTGCTGCTACTAAGTCGCTTCAGTCGTGTCGGACTCTGTGTGACCTTATAGATGGCAGCCCACCAGGCTCCCCTGTCCATGGGATTGTCCAGACAAGAGTACTAGAGTGGGTCGTCATTGCCGTCTCCTAAATTAGAGTTAAACACTAGCTAATGGTTTAAATATGGGTTCTGGGAGAAGAGAAGGAGTTGGCCAGGACAACTAAATGAGTGATGGTGATGTTTTTGAAGGTGGAGTAGATTGGTGGAGAACATTTTAGGGGATAAGAAAGGAAGGAATCAACAGTTTTCTTTAGGGCATACGTGCTAGATATTCAGGTTGGTGACATACACACCTAAGAATCACCTGTGGATATATGGTATTTAAAGCCAAAGGAGTGAATGAAATAATCTAAAAAATAAATTTAGATCAATAAAAGCAGAGTCTGAGAGTGAGTTCTTATGGGAGTGCAGCATGAAAAGGCCAAGGAAGACAATCCTGAGAAGGAATAGCCCCTGCAGTCAGAGGAAACCTGGGAGATCCTTTTGTCCCAGAAAGTAAGTGATAAAACAATTTTGAGAAAGATCAGATGCCATTGAGAGGTTGTGTGTGATGGTAATTATGAAAGGATTGTTGAATTTAGCAGTGTAGAGAATGCTGCTGATATTGACAAGCAAAATTTAACTAGAGAGATATAGGGGACTGCTTGGTTAGTACGGATTCAAGAGGAAAAGAGAGGCAAGGAGGTGGAGACAACCGATCCTTCTGAGTTATTCTATTATTAAGAGGAGCAGAGAAGAGCAGTAATTAAAAGATATCATAATCCACAAAAGGTATTTGTTTTCTTTGAATGCCATAAAAGAGGAAACACTTAAGATGAAGAAGAGGAGAGATGATTATGAAAAGACATGTTTTGAGTAGGCAAAAAGAGATGGGATTCAGTGCACAGAAGGAGTTGGAGTCAGGTAGCTGCAAGGGCACTTCAGCAATCATAAGATGGAAGGAAGAATATATGAGTAAAGATGGGGATCAGATATTAATTTAGGAGGAAAAAATAAGAGATTATTTCCTATTGTTCCAGTATTTTATCTTAAAAAATCCAAAGACATCAGCTGATGCTAAGAAAAAGAAGGTGTTGTAGATTGAAGGGGGAATAGAAGCTGTGAAGTAATCATACTACAGAGTGAGAAAGTAGTTTCACTAAGATAATACTAGCCAATATTAGTATTGCTAGGCATTGTTGAGAATTTACTTTAGAATTATGGTCATAAATCTAAAGTTATATTTATCAGCATGCTGTATATTACATCCTATATATGTTTAGATGTTTGGCTAGAGGTAGAGTGTGAATAGAAAGACTTATATGGAATCAGGATAGAGATTATTCTGCACAAGTACAAAGTGAGAGAAAGGGGGCAAGGTTGAGAGTGTATGCAAAGTAGTATTATAGTAATAAATGCAAGATGCAAAATACAAGGAAACTCATAGAGTAGATAACTGGATTGAAAATCCTAGTGAGATTGAAGAATTACAGAAATTTAGGTATTGGAGAAGATGAGCTGGACATACAGAAAGTCTTAGTTGAGCAGCAAGACACTTGACATGGTTTATATATTGGAAGTTATTAATAAGTAGTGATTAGTGATGAAGAACTAGTTATTACAACAGGAAAAAGATGACTAGAACTGAGGAGGTTAAGGAAGGAAGCAAGAGGACAAAGTGTTAAATATCAAATAAAAAATAATAACAGCAGTAGTATAGATACAAGCAAAATGAGGCTTATACTAAAAGCTTCAATGGGGGTGACACAAAGCTTTATATAAACATACATTAATCAGGCATGGCTGATACTACCAGTGCAAAATACTTGGTGATAGATGCTTCTAAGAAGCTTTTCAGGAGCATTCTAAAATGCTTGGCATTTAGAGAAGGATGGATGAAAATGAATAAGGGTCTGGAAAAATAAGCCAAGATGAACAAATATATACCTAAACTCTTACTTCTATGCTCTGAGTAACAGTGGAAATATGAGAAAACTGAATTATCTCTTGAAAGACTTTTAAGCAATCATTTCAGTTGCTCAGTCGTGTCCAACTCCTTGCGACCCCATGAATCACAGTACACCAGGCCTCCCAGTCCACCACCAACTCTCGGAGTTTACTCAAACTCAAATTCATCAAGTCGGTGATGCTATCTAGCCATCTCATCCTCTGTTGTCCCCTTCTCCTCCTGCCCCCAATCCCTCCCAGCATCAGGGTCTTTTCCAATGAGTCAACTCTTCGCATGAGGTGGCCAAAGTATTGGAGTTTCAGCTTTAGCATCAGCCCTTCCAATGAACACCCAGGACTGATCTCCTTTAGGATGGACTGGTTGGATCTCCTTGCAGTCCAAGGGACTCTCAGGAGTCTTCGCCAACACCACAGTTCAAAAGCATCACATTTTTGGCAATAGCAATGTCATAAGGGAAAGATTTCCTCTTCTTGGGCTCCAAAATCACTGCAGATAGTGACTTCAGTCATGAAATCAGAAGATGATTGCTTCTTGGAAGGGAAGTGATGACAAACCTGGACAGGGTGTTGAAAAGCAGAGGCATTACTCTGCCAAGAAAGGTCCATATAGTCAAGGTTATGGTCTTCCCAGAGGTCACATACAGTTGTGAGAGCTGGACCATAAAGAAGGCAGAATGCCAAAAAACTGATGTCTTCAAACTGTGGTGCTGGAGGAGACTCCTCAAAGTCCCTTGACAGCAAAGAGATGCAACCAGTCAATCTGACAGAAGATCAACCCTGAATATTCCCTGGAAGGACTGATGCTGAAGCTGAAGCTCCAGTATTTTGGTCATATGATGTGGACAGATGACTCATGAAAAGTCCCTGATGCTAGGAAAGATTGAGGGCAGAAGAAGAGGGCATCAAAGGATGAGATGGCTGGACAGTGTTATTGATGCAATGAACATGAACTTGAGCTAACTCCAGGAGATGACGAGGGACAGGGAGGCCTCATATGCTGCAGTCCATGGGGTCACAAAGAGCCGGACGTGATCAGGTGACTGAATAACAACAAAGGGAAAGATAAAAGGATTTTTGCAGATGACAAACCAGGAGTCCCAGGAGGTATGGGAGAAAAGTATTGTGAAAATGACAGAAGGATAAAAAGTGAATCAGAATAATAAAACTCTCTCTGCAAAGCCAAGTAAGAATTAGGGTCTGGGTGAATGTGGAAGGCCACCTGTAGTGACTGAGGTAGAAGGGAATGTGAGGCACTGTGTGTCTATCCCTGCTGGATTCCTACTCAAAAGGAATCACCACTTTCTTGAGGTTGATCTAGTAGCCAGTTTGTTGATATAGAGGAAAATTACTCAGGGGAGAGGTGCCAGGGAGATGTATTAGGAGCTTACTGGGAGTAATAATAACTCTGAAGAACTCTTAAAAACACTACTCTAGACAATATTTGAACCAAGTTGGCCTTCTTTAAAACTTGCCAGGGGTATGTTGGCAGAACAAAAGGGAATACTGAGCACAGTATTCAGTATCACTTGGAGCCCACTGTGGATGCTATTAAGATCTAAGTTTGTGAAAGGTTGTTGCTGAACGATAAGACGCCAGGATTCTTGGCCTCCGGGGGAGATGAATTCAATCCCAGGGAGATGAATTCAATCTGGGGCCAGAGACGAGGCTGGATTGCTCAGAGCTTTTGTGTAATAAAGTTTTATTAAAGTATAAAGGAGATAGAGAAAGCTTCAGACATAGGCATCAGAAGGGGGCAAAAGAGTACCCTCCCTCCTAGTCTTTAGCTGTATGTTATATAGTCACTCACAGTCTGTTAATGAAAAGAAAGGAATGTCATAAAATTTAAAATGGCACCAGATAATTCATCCCTGGCCATAAAACGATTGACTTGAATCTTGTAGAAGGGCAGAATACCAACAAATAGTTTCATTTACATAGATTAGGGGAACAATACCTGAGTAAGTAAGTTAGGCCATTTGGCGGAACCAACTTGAAGATAGAGCCTGGGGTACATTAACATAGCTTAAGACATTTCCGTAAGAAAAAGAAATGTATTGGTTAACTCAAGGTTTGAGAGTAGTTAGCTTCAGGTGAAACCAGGTGTCATGGCAACACAGCATTTTAAGAGAAACCTTTTAAATTTGTAGAAAAGAAAAAATATCGCTCTTTTTCTTTTTTTTTTTCTCCTGCCGCTTAAGGGAGATAAAAATGTCTGGCACTTGCAGTCTCTTTCCCCCGTTTGGAGACCCCTGACCTTCCTGCCTGTTACCTTCTCAGTTGGGGAATATCATGAGGAGAGCAAGAATTTTTCCATGGAGTCTGTCCTTGACTCCCATAGGCACCAATGAAAATGCCTTGCCTTGCTGTAAATTGTGCACTATATACCTTACCTTTGCCCCTGTAGATCTAATTTCCATCTTTCTCTGCCCTGTTCTTTTCCCTGACTTACGCGAACTGCATCCTTTGTCCTCCCTCTTCAGGTTGGGTTTGCTCAAAAGGATTGGAGAGGAAGAGAAGAGTGAAGTCACAGTATTCACTTCCCCATTACTCTCCTCTTGACTTCTGTGTAAACTACTGTATTCCTTAACTACAAATCCATTGAAGATCTATTATTGTTGGCTTCTACATAGCTCTTTTATTGTTTATGTTTTGTTAGCTACTCTCTGTTATTTCAAGCCTAGGCATGGTAATGATATTCCAGTCTTAGGAACATGCTTAGGATTTTGCACTCTACCTAGTGGTTTTCCTACACCTTGCTCACAGCTTCACACATCACTTTTTCAGATGGCCAGCTTTGAGTAAGTTGCTTCCTGCCACAAAATATAGTAAATGACAAATGGTGCATCAATGTCCAACAAGTGGACCTTAAATGAGATTCTGGAATTGGGTTGCTCACATATTTGAGAAATTCACAGATAACTCTTTTGCTGTGGAGAAATAGGAGTAACCCAGGGTATGTTCTAGTATTCAGTATGCACATGCAACATGCAATGAGGCAGGTCAAAGACAAAGTGTTTGGCAATCAAGGGCTGTGTTGATCCTTCACTACGACTACAACAGTAATTATATGAATGTTGTAGTATTGGCTAGCCTACTGTGAAAGGTATATAGTACAACCAACTTTTGACATATTGATAGTTTCTGATTAGATGGCCAGTGAGGCATTGAAAGAATTACTAGAACACAGTTGCCTAGACAGTGTATTAAAAAGCAGAGACATCACTTTGCAGACAAAGGTCGGTATAGTCAAAACTATGGTTTTTCCTGTAGCTAATAGATGTGAGAGTTGGTCCATAAAGAAAGCTGAGTGCCAAATAATTGATGCTTTTGAACTGAGGTCCTGGAGAAGACTCTTGAGAGTCCCTTGGAGAGCAAGGAGGTCAAACCAGTCAATCCTTAAGGAAATAAACATTGAATATTTATTAGAAAAACTGATGCTGAAGCTAAAGTTCCAATACTTTGGCCACCTGATGGGAAAGAGCTGACTCGTTAGGAAAAGACCCTGATGCTGGGAGAGATTTAGGGCAGGAGGAGAAGGAGGCAAAAAAGGATAGATGTTTGGATGGCATCACTGTCTCAATGGATGTGAGTTTGAGGAATCCCCGGGAGATAGTGAAGAACAGGGAAACTTGGCATGCTACAGTCCATGGACTAACAAAGATTCAGACACAGCTTAGTGACTTAACAATAACAACACGGTTGTTATTACACTACAATCATTATCCTATCATTGGATTTGTTATATGTTCATTGCTTGGATTGGGTAAAGGTTTTTGTGTTTTAGTCTCCAACCCTTTATATTTGCTCCCTGACCTCAGATAACCCTATTTGATTCTATATCAGAAGTAAAATGAAGGCAACTTATTGCTATGCAAATTAGTTCAATTCAGTCATTCAGTCTTGCCCAACTCTTTGTGACCCCAGAGAAATAGCACACCAGGCTTCCCTGTCCATCACCAACTCTGCAAGTAAAAGTTACCAAATATTTCAATGAACAAAATAAAGTGTGGCAGTTACCACATTCTCTGAGCAATATTAAACAACTTATGAAGTCACTAGCTTTGAAAGGTTATAGTACTGTAGATTTTGCTGAAAAGGAACTACATAACATGTCATGTATAATTTCAACTTCTCTTTACACTTTTTCTCTGATCCCAGAAAATTAGAAAGTTGTGTGGTATAGTCTGAATACTGACTCATTCATATACTTTCCTAGGACAAGTTAACTTATTATCTCTAGGTCACATTTTTGTCATCTACATAATTTGACTATTATAACATCTTTTACTATTTTGTGAACAAAAAAATATGATAATTAATGTGGCCAGTACAGTGCTCAGAACATAGAAATGTGCAGTGGAAGCTTTACTTTAATCCCCAACCCAAAATCACCCAAACTTTATCAATGACATTTATGATTTTTTTTGAACTGTATTTCTTTACCATCTGAGCCACCAGGGAATCTCTTTTTTTAAACTTTATTTATTTATTTTACTTTTATTTTATGCTGGAATATAGTTGATTCACAATATTGTGACATTTATGATTTCTGAATAGAAACATTAAGAACAAGTAGGGTGATAATGCTGTAATGAATATGTGTATGGTGGGGGAGGTGGTGTTACAGCATCTGGCATTCAAGGAATTCTATAGGTTTTACCAAATGCTTGTATTCTTGACTGTAGAAAACACTATTTTAGCCAGATTATTCATTTGAAATAACAAAATTATCATTCAGGCTTTGTTATAGATTGAGTTACATTCCCTCAAAAAAGATATGTTTAAGTTCTAACCACTTTAGAAAGTGACCTTATTTAAAAATAAGATCATCACATATGTAATTAGTTAAGACTCAGTCATGCTGGTGTGGGATGAGCCCATAATCCAATGTCAGTGGTATCTTTAGAAGAAGATGGCCATAGAATATCATGTGGCAATAAAGTCAGAAATTGGTAGTAATCCAGCTGCAAGCCAAAGAATATCAGAGATTTCTGGGAAACCACCAGAAGCTGGAAAGAAGCAAGGAGGAATTCTTACAGGGTTCAGAGGGAGCATGGCACTACTGATATCTTGATTTTCCATTTCTAGCTTCTGAAACTGAGAAAAAATGAATGTCTGTTATTTCGATTAATGTTTCTTGGTACTTTGTTATGGCAGTCCTAGGAAAAAATACAGACTTAAAAGTGAAGTACAAAAAGTAGAAATCATTGAGGAATAGCTTTCAGAACTCTGCTTGGATATGTAGAATCACTCAAAGAATTGTAGTTCCCAACTACCGAAAGACTACCAACTCTAGGGTTGCAAACATGCAAATCAACTGCAAACATGAAATATATCCTACATAAGACAGAAATCACAGCACTTCTCTTAAAAATAGTGTGAATAATTGGATTAGTCTTGGATATTTTCCCTTTATGTTTTACTTTTTATCCTATTTTTTAACCAAATGGATGATGTTTTCAGATATTTTTCTTTATTACATTTTTAGTCTCTCACTAGTCCAAATGATGATTTAAACAAATTTAAAATGTTTTATTATTATTTTCTCAAAAGCAATAGCTAACTGTATCCTAAACCTCCACATTGAGAAATTTCACAATAGGTTAAAAATGAATGGCTCCAGTGATCACCAAAAAAGAGCAAGTATTACACTTTTACAAAAGTTGGACATTATCCTAATACAGAGATGCTGTTATAAGAACTTTGGTTTATTGTTCTTTTCCACAAACAGAAAAAAAAATTACAAAGGAAGGGAAATGTGAATTGTTTTCTTTAAAAGAAATGGATTAGTTTTTAAAGCAAGAACACATTGCTATACAGGTATGTTGTTTAGGTCAAAACATATTGAAGAGAAACAGTTTGGAGATAAACATTCAAACAGCCTCCAAATTAGTTAAAATCATTTCTTTAAATATCTGGGGGTCACACCCATATCATGTATGCTGATACTATACTGATTTTTTGTTCTCTTCCTGAAAGAATATCTTTCTGGATAAGTGTACTTTGGGGAAGGAGTGATAGAGTGAAAACTGCTGAATTATTAAAAGTTTTATATATATATATATATATATATATATATATGTATAGTCTTATATATGTGCTTCCCTCATAGCTCAGTCGGCAAAGAATCTGCCTGCAATGCAGGAGACCTGGGTTCGAGTCCTGGGTCGGGAAGATCCCCTGGAGAAGGAAATGGCAACTCACTCCACTATCCTTGCCTGGAAAATTCCATGGGCAGAGGAGCTTCGCGAGCTACAGCAAATGGGTTGGCAAGAATTGGACACGACTTAACAACTAAATCAGTCTCATATATATAGTCCTTTCCTATATATCCATAAGAAAGACTGTGTGGAGTACTCGTGTCAAGATCATTTGGGAAGATAATCAAGCTGAGTAGACAGGCAGATCAGCCATGAAAGAAATTAGATATAAAATGAGAACCACCAAAATCAGAATTATTTAAATATGGTTGCCATGTTTACAAATAGACTGAACAAAATATCTCAGTAAATTAAAAGTAGTTTTCAAGGGAAAGCTGGAAGTATCCACAACACAGAACAAGAACAAAGATAACAAATGCCAAGCATTCAGCTAAAACAAGCTGCTTAATTAGTTTTCCTCTGCCTCATGAAGAACAAACAATTGCTTTCCATGTTTATAACTTACCAAGCACATTCTTCAGGGAACAATTTATTCTTATTAAAGCTTTGAATGATCATTTTGTATTGAATTTACTTCACTTCAAAAGCAGAATTCTAACTTTCATACTTGTATTTCAATACTCAGGTGTGGTCTTTACAAAGCTGATGATAAATTAGGTGTTAGCAATATTTTCTAGAACTGTGCAACACAGTGTGAGGTCTGCAGACAGGTTTGCTCTGCAAGATATTTGCTACCAGAAAGCAGAAAGTACAAAGGTTACAAGTTTTAAAAACTTTTTTAGCAGTTGATGGTCTCATGTCATCAAGCTTGTGGTGAGTAGACTCCTCTCATTGAACAGAATCTAAACCAACTGGATGTTGTTTAACTTGTAGTTGAGTTCCATTGAACAGAAGCTTCATATTAGTCATTTATAGTTGGACCACGTATTGAACTATGACAGAATGAAAACTGAACAAAATGCCTTTTATTACACATAGTTTGGAATAGCAGCAGCAACGTGGAGTCTGAAATCAGGCTTACTTTCAAATACAACACCACATTCCCTATTTCCTGTGATTTCAAGGATGTTGCTTGACTTCAAAAGATGGAGATGGAAATTTTTACCCCAAAGGGTCAGTGAGAACATTAAATGGAATGCCCTGACAATGAATAAAACAGTGACTTACCAGTGCTTCAAAGTTATTCCAGTAACTTAAGTTCCGATACTACCTTTCCCACTAAGGCAGTCACCATCGCTGGGATGGACAAATCTAGTCTTCTAGCAAAAACAACACACTTTCTAATGTGACCATGAAGTAGAACAGGTAATAATTCTATGTTGGAATTCTCTGAATAAAATAGAGAAATCATAATTTACTGTATGTGTACATGTATATTCAACACTTTTGTTGTTCAGCTGTTAAGTCGCGTCTGACTCTTTGTGACACATGGACTAGTACACTAGTACACTAGTCTCCTCTGTCTTCTATCTTTCAGAGTTTGCTCAAATTCATGTCCATTGAGTCAGTGATACTATCTGATGATCTCATATTCTGCCACTCCCTTCTTTGCATTCAATTTTTTGCATCATTAAGGTCTTTTCCAATGAGTCAACCCTTTGCATCAGGTGGAAAAGTACTGGAGCTTCACCTTCAGTAACAGTCCTTCCAATCAATATTCAGGGTAGATTTCCTTTAGGATTGATTAGTTTGATATCGTCGAAGTCCAAGGGAATCTCAAGAGCTTCCTCCAGTACCACAATTCAAAAGAATCAATTCTTCAGTGCTCAACCTTCTTTATGGTCCAATTTTCACATCTGTACATGACTATTTTTAATTATATTTTAACCATAGGTGAATAAATTAACCAGAAAACAATGTTTCCTAAATCCTCCCTAACATGCTTCCCTGAACTTGATTTTACTTTCCAATCAAGCTCTAAGCATTGGTATAGGAATATTCTTATTCTGTGTGCTCCAGTCCATCAGTTACTTCACATGAAAATCTTGATATATTTCAAACCTACTCAGATTGATTAAAGCATAATTTTTCTAGGTATCTTTGTAGAGACCTCATGGTTCATATGTTTATATGTGTAGTCTATGCTGATTCTTGCTTTTTACTGCATAAATAGACGACTAAAATGAACTGATAGTGGTCTATATCCAATATAGACAATACTGTTTGTCTTAAAAATAACTATTATAATTGATATGGGTTAATGATGTGAGTTCCAGAAAAACATCTATTTCTGCTTTATTGACTATGCCAAAGCCTTCGACTGTGTGGATCACAATAAACTGTGGAAAATTCTGAAAGAGATGGGAATATCAGAACACCTAACCTGCCTCTTGAGAAACCTGTATGCAGGTCAGGAAGCAACAGTTAGAACTGAACATGGAAAAACAGACTGGTTCCAAATAGGAAAAGGAGTACATCAAGGCTGTATATTGTCATCCTGCTTATTTAACTTACATGCAGAGTACATCATGAGAAACACTGGGCTGGAAGAAGCACAAGCTGGAATCAAGATTGCTGGGAGAAATATCAATAACCTCAGATATGCACATGACACCACCATTATGGCAGAGAGTGAAGAGGAACTAAAAAGCCTCTTGATGAAAGTGAAAGAGGAGAGTGAAAAAGTTGGCCTAAAGCTTAACATTCAGAAAACTAAGATGATAGCATCTGGTCCCATTACCTCATGGGAAATAGATGGGGAGACAGTGGAAACAGTGTCAGACTTTATTTTTTTGGGCTCCAAAATCACTGCAGATGGTGACTGCAGCCATGAAATTAGAAGACGCTTACTCCTTGGAAGGAAAGTTATGACCAACCTCAGTTCGGTTCAGTTCAGTCGCTCAGTCGTGTCCGACTCTTTGTGACCCCATGAATCGCAGCACGCCAGGCCTCCCTGTCCATCACCAACTCCCAGAGTCTACTCAAACTCATGTCCAACCTAGAAAGTGTATTAAAAAGCAGAGACATTACTTTGCCAACAAAGGTTCGTCTAGTCAAGGCTATGGTTTTTCCAGTAGTCATGTGTGGATGTGAGAGTTGGACTGTGAAGAAAGCTGAGCACTGAAAAATTGATGCTTTTGAACTATGGTGTTAGAGAAGACTTGAGAGTCCCTTGGACTGCAAGGAGATCCAACCAGTCCATCCTAAAGGAGATCAGTCCTGGGTGTTCATTGGAAGGACTGATGCCGAAGCTGAAACTCCAATACTTTGGCCACCTCATGCGAAGTGTTGACTCACTGGAAAAGACCCTGATGCTGGGAGGGATTGGGGGCAGGAGGAGAAGGGGACGACAGAGGATGAGATGGCTGGATGACATCACTGGCTCGATGGGCATGAGTTTGAGTAATGTCCAGGAGTTTATGATGGACAGTGAGGCCTGGCGTGCTGCAATTCATGGGGTCGCAAAGAGTCGGACACGACTGAGCGACTGAACAAACTAACTAAGTGTGTGGATAGGAAGTTCCTAGGAAATAAATGCAAATGGTTAAATAAATACGTGAAAAGTTCAACATCACTCATAGCTAAAGAAAGAGAAATTAAAATGGTAGTGACATTTGTCATGTCTCACATTGGCAAAGATTAATATGTTTGCTAAATTACAGTACTGACAATGTGCATGGGAGACAGAAATGTCCATTCTAATCCAAATTATTACAACAATCTAAAAGAAAAAATGATACCTATCAAATTGAAAATATGCATACCTTTGACAAAGAAGCACTATTGTTAGTTTACTATAAAATAACCTTGCAAAAATTTGGCAAAATATGTAAATGGAGTTGCTAATAGTTTCATTACTACTACTAGGAAAAAATGAAGTACTCTAAATATCCATCAAGATGAGACTAGAAAAGCAAATTATGGTACCCATGGGTACCTTATTTTTGACAAAGGATCCAAGAATATACAGTGGGCCAAAGACAGCCTCTTCAATAAATAGTGCTGGGAATACTGGGCAGCTACATGTAAGGAATGAAATTAGAGCACTTCCTAACACCATATACAAAGATAAACTCAAAATGGAATAAAGACCTAAATGTAAGACCAGAAACTATCAAACTCTTAGAGGAAAACATAGGTAGAGCACTTGATGACATAAATCAAAGCAAGATCCTCTATGACCCACCTCCTAAAGTAACGGAGATAAAAATAAAAGCAAACAAGTGGGATCTGACTAAACTTAAAAGCTTTTTCACTGCAAAAGAAGCTATAAGCAAGGTGAAAAGACAATCCTCAGAATGGGAGAAAGTAATAGCAAATGAAATAACTGGCAAAGGATTAACTTCCAAAATATACAAGCAGCTCATACAACTTAATACCAGAAAAACAAAAAACCCAATCAAAAAGTGGAAAAAAGACCTAAACAGACATTTCTCCAGAGAAGACACAGATGGTTGACAAACACATGAAAGCATGTTCAACATTGATCATTATTAGAGAAATGCAAATCAAAACTACAATGAGATATCATCTCACACCAGTTAGGATGGTCATCATCAAAAACCTACAAACAATAAATGCTGGAGAGGGTGTGGGAAAAAAAGGGGATGATCTTGCACTGTTGTTGGGAGCATAAATTGATACAGCCACGATGGAAAATAGTATAGAAAACTAGGAATAAAACTAGGAATAAAACTACCATATGACCCAGCAATCCCACTCCTAGGCATATACCCTGAGGAAACCAAAACTGAAAAAGACACATGTATCCCATTGTTCATTGCAGCACTATTTACAATAGCTGGAACATGGAAGCAACCTAGATGTCCATTGACAGATGAATGGATAAAGAAGTGGTACATATACACAGTGGAATATTACTCAGTCATAAATAGGGATGTGTTTGAGCCAATTTTAATGAGGTGGATGAACCTAGAACCTATTATACAGAGTGAAGTCAGTCAGAAAGAGAAAAATAAATATCTTATCCTAATGCATATATATGGAATCTAGAAAAATGGTACTGAAGAATTTATTTAAAGGTCAGACATAGAGAATGGACTTATGAACCTGGGGAGAGGGGAGGAGGGGGTGAAATGTATGGAGAGAGTAACATGGAAACTTACATTACCATATGTAAAATAAAAAGCCAGCGGGAATTTGCTATGTGGCTCAGGAAACTCAAACAGGGGCTCTGTATCAACCGAGAGGGGTGGGATGGGAGGGAATGGGGGAGGTTCAGAAGGGAGGGGGTATATGTATACCCATGGCTGATTCATGTTAAGGTTTGACAGAAAACAACAAAAAAAGCAATTATCTTTCAATTAAAAAAAAAAGCTAATTAAGGAAATGTTTGAATAGCATGCACCACCATCCATTCTATAAGTAATATAAGGGGTGTGTGTGTCTGTGTGTGTGTGGTGTTGTGTGGGGAAGTGTTACAAAACAGGTGTTATATTCAAATTAGAATAATTTGAGGACTGATTGATAATAGATCTTTTTAAAGTGGTGAGCATAATACAGGGACCCAAGGAATAGCATACATCCTGAGGCTACTTTCAGTGGAACCCTTACAATCCCTAAACTTGCTGCGAGACAGAAGACAGAAGCTAACAGGATCTAGAAGTCAAAAATACTTATATAGGTGTCTGTCTTGAGGGAGCACTCATAGAAGAATAAAAGTCTACTTCAAGCAAGCCAAAAGCAAGGGGACTAGAGAAATGTCTTCACCCCTCACTCTCATTTCAACTTCTGTCTTCCTTCTAGAACTTCTGATTGGCCTAACCCAAAAAGAAGCCAAAGTTAAGGAAGCCTATACAGATTAGCCTTTTGAGGTTAAGTAGTGATGTTAAAAGACACAAAGATACAAAGAGCATACCGAAAATAGTGTGTGTATACAAAAGTGTGCATATATATCACAAACATACACAGATAAGAAAAAGGGAGATAGTCTGTCCTCATTGTATTTATCAAAGTATTAACTGTAGTTATTAACTATGGTAAAGTGAGATTTGAAATGAATTTTACTTTCATTATCTTTTTCAGAGTGATTTCTTTTTCTTATTAGATGAATATGATTTATATATTTAGAAATAACACTAAAGGTAATTTTATGGAAAGAAAAAGAAAAAAACAAACAGCACAGGATTGGTGGTAGTTCAAAAGAAAAAGATAGAGGAAAGAAGACATGATCCAAAATTTGAGACAGGCTTTCCTTAACCTTGCTTAAGCCTACTTGACCATCCAGTAGCTCATGCAGCTTCTAGTACGTTGTAACAAAAGACACCAAACAAAGCAAAAGCTAAGCATTAAAGAAGTAAGTTGTGAAAAACCCAAATGATGCAGAAACAGAAGAAATGAGAATTAAAGACTCAAAACCTATTTCCACGTAATCTGAAGTCGTGAGTCATAACAGAGTGCACCAGAACTCTATTTTCTCAAAATATATAGAGATGATTCACTGCCATGATTTTCAGAAAGGTCATGGATCCCAGGGAAAAACAGAGTCAGAAATCAGGACAAACAGAAAAATTGCATTTTGTTAGCAGTGCTTAATATATATTGCATCTAAATAAAGGCTAACATGAAATTCTGACCTGACATGTTTTCCAAGAAAATATTTTTGTTTCGGTATATAGCAATGACAGAGCAGAGATATGAAATGTTTAAATCTCATCTCAAATACTTACTTGTATCCATGACCTTGAAAATCCATCACACAACATCTACAGATTAGAATTTCTCTAGAATGAGAGATAATATGACTCAAGTTCACACTGACTTCTGTTTTTTTTTTTTTCTTTTTCATGTAACAGAAGTAAACTGCTAGCCTACTTTTATTTACTGTAATTGTAAGAATATCCAAGTGTATCAGCAACTTGGCCCTTATACTGATCAGAAATAAAGGGAACCTGTAGGCCTCCAGCTGTCTTTTCTCATTAATGACTTATTTGTACACACAGTATCACTTCCCTGTGACATCACACAGAAAGACTCTAAATAGTCCGCACTCTTTGACCAAGCCTCCTTTTGTGCCTTTTTCTGACACAACTCTTGCTTTGTATTATGTGATATTCTGGGTTGTGGACCTTGTAGCTTCAATCTTCTAAAGCATCTTTTAAGAAATAATGGGGCTTTTGTATCCCTGCCACTCCCTTAGGCACAGCGTATCCTGGGGGCCAGAGATAGACCAATGAATAGTACAGTTATAACCTACACCCTCATGGAGCTCTAGGTTAAGTGGGTGTGATGTTTGATTTCATGGGTCAAATTGGTTAAGCTATAGTTTCCAAATATTTGGTTAAACAACAGTTTGGATATTGATATGAAGATAATTCTAGATGAGATTAACATTTAAATCAGTCAAATTTGAGTAAAGCAGATTATTCTCCATAATGTGAGTTGGCCTTATCTAATCAGTTGAAAGATTGAGGGTAGGAGGACAGGAGGGCAACAAAGGATGAGATGGTTGGATGGCATTATGAACTCAATGGACATGAATCTGAATGAACTTTGGGAGACAGTGAAGAACAGAGAGGCCTGGAAAGCTGTAGTCCAACAAAGAATTGGACACAACTTAGCAACTGAACAACAACAGCAAATCAGTTGAAGGCCTTTAAAGAAAACAGATTATTGCCCCAAGGGAAAGAGAGTTCTTTCTGAAGACTGGTTTTGGACACCAACTACAATATCTACTCTTCCCTTGATATTCAGGCAAATTTTGGACTTAGCAGCCTTCAAACCTGCATAAGTCAATTCTTTAGAATAAATTTCTCTCTCTTTCTCTCTCCCTCTCTCATATATAGATGAGACAAGGAAGAGAGCTCTCAGCAGGAATAGGATCAGCTATTACTGTGATCTTGGACTGCCTAGCCTCCAGAACTGTGAGAAGCAAGTTTCTATTGTTTAACCCATCCAGTCTTTGGTATAACCTTCCATTCAGTTCAGTTCACTCAATCGAATCCGACTCTTTGTGACCCCACGGACTGCAGCATGGCAGGCCTCCTTGACCATCACCAACCGCCAGAGTTTCATCCAAACTCATGTACATTGAGTAGGTGATGCCATCCAACCATCTCATCCTCTGTTGTCCCCTTCTCCTCCTGCCCTCAATCTTTCCCAGCATGAGGGTCTTTTCAAATGACTCAGTTCTTCGCATCAGGTGGCCAAAGTATTGGAATTTCAGCTCCAACATCAATCCTTCTAATGAACACCCAGGACTGATCACCTTTAGGATTGACTGATTGGATCTCTGCAGTCCAAGGGAATCTCAAGAGTCTTCTCCAACACCACAGTTCAAAAGCATCAATTCTTTAGCACTCAGCCTTCTTTATAGTCCAACTCTCACATCCATACATGACTACTGGAAAAACCATAGCCTTGACTAGACGGACCTTTGTTGGCAAAATAATGTCTGTGATTTTTAATATGCTGTCTAGGTTGGCCATAACTCCTCTTCCAAGGAGTAAGTGTCTTTTAATTTCATGGCTGCAGTCACCATCTGCAGTGATTTTGGAGCCCCCCAAAATAAAGTCTGATGCTGTTTCCACTGTCTCCCCATCTATTTCCCATGAAGTGATGGGACCGGATGCCATGCTCTTAGTTTTCTGAATGTTGAGCTTTAAACCAATTTTTTCACTCTTCTCTTTCACTTTTATCAAGAGGATCTATAGCTCTTCTTCACTTTCTGCCCTAAGGGTGATGTCATGTGCATATCTGAGGTTATTGATATTTCTCCTGGTAATCTTGAATCCAGTTTGTGCTTCATCCAGCCAGCATTGCTCGCTATGTACTCTGCATATAGGTTAAATAAGTAGGGTGACAATATACAGCCTTGATGTTCTCCTTCACGTGTTTGGAACCAGCCTGTTGTTCCATGTCGAGTTCTAAGTGTTGTTTCCTGACCTGCAAACAGATTTCTTAAGAGGCAGTTCAGGTGGTCTGGTATTCCCATCTCTTTGAGATTTTTCCACAGTTTATTGTGATCCACACAGTCAAAGGCTTTGGTAAAAAGCAGAAATGGATGTTTTTATAGAACTCTCTTTCTTTTTTATGATCCAGAGGATGTTGGCAAATGGATCTCTGCTTCCTCTGCCTTTTCTAAAACCAGCTTGAACATCTGGAAGTTCATGGTTCACGTTTTACTGACGCCTGTCTTGGAAAATTTTGATCATTACTTTGCTAGCATGTGAGATGAGTGCAACTGTGTGGTAGTTTGAGCATTCTTTGTCATTGCCTTTCTCTGAGATTGGAATAAAAACTGACCTTTTCCAGTCCTGTGGCCACTACTGAGTTTTCCAAATTTGCTGGCATGTTGAGTGTAGAACTTTCACGACATCATCTTTTAGGATTTGAAATAGCTCAACTGGAATTCCATCACCTCCGCTAGCTTTAGTTGCAGTGATGCTTTCTAAGGCCCACTTGACTTTACATTCCAGGATGTCTGGGTGAGTGATCACACCATCATGATTATTTGGGTCATGAAAGTCTTTTTTGTACAGTTCTTCTGTGTATTCCTGCCACCTCTTCTTAATATATTCTGCCTCTGTTAGGTCCATACCATTTTTATCCTTTATTTAGCCCATCTTTGCAGGAAATATTCCCTTGGTATCTCTCACTTTCTTGAAGTGATCTCTATTATTTCACATTCTATTATTTTCCTCTATTTCTTTGCACTGATTACTGAAGAAGGCTTTTTTTTTTTTTTTTTTTTAAATCTCTTCTTTCTATTCTTTGGAACTCTGCATTCAAATGGGTATATATTTCTTTTTCTCCTTTGCTTTTCACTTCTCTCTTTTTCACAGCTATTTGTAAGGCCTCCTCAGTGAGCCATTTTGCTTTTTTGCATTTCTTTTTCTTGGGGATGGTCTTGTACCCTGTCTCCTGTACAATGTCATGAACCTCCATCCATACTTCATCAGGCACTCTGTCTATTAGATCTAGTGCCTGAAATCTATTTCTCACCTCCACTGCATAATCATAAAAGATTTTATTTAGGTTATATCTGAATGGTCTAGTGGTTTCCCCCACTTTCTTTAATTTGAGTCTGAATTTGGCAATAAAGTGTTCATGATCTAAGACACAGTCAGCTTCCGGTCTTGTTTTTGCTGACTGTTTAGAGCTGCTCCATCTTTGGCTGCAAAGAATATAATCAATCTGATTTCAGTTTTGGCAATCTGGTGATGTCCATGTGTAGTCTTCTCTTATGTTGTTGGAAGAGGGCATTTGCTATGGCCAGTGTGTTCTCTTGGCTAAACTCTATTAACCTTTGCCCTGCTTCATTCTGTAGTCCAAGGCCAAATTTGCCTGTTACTCCAGGTGTTTCTTGACTGCCTACTTTTGCATTCCAGTCCCCTATAATGAAAAGGACACCTTTTTTGGTTCATTCTAAAATGTCTTATAGGTCTTCATAGAACCATTCAGCTTCGGCTTTTTCAGCATTACTGGTTGGAGCATAGGCTTGGATTACCGTGATATTGAATGGTTTGCCTTGGAAATGAATAGAGATCATTCTGTCATTTTTGAGATTGCATCCAAGTACTGCATTTCAGACTCTTTTCCTGACTATGATGGCTACTCCAGTTCTTCTAAGGGGTTCCTGCCCACAGTAGTAGATATAATGGTCATCTGAGTTAAATTCACCCGTTCCAGTCCTTTTTAGCTCGTTGATACCTAGAATGTCAACGTTCACTCTTGTCATCTCCTGTTTGACCACTTCCAATTTGCCTTGATTCATGGGCCTAACATTTCAGGTTCCTATGCAATACTACTCTTTACAGCATCGGACCTTACTTCCTTCACCAGTCACATCCACAACTGGGTGTTGTTTTTGCTTTGGCTCCGTCCCTTCATTCTTTCTAGAGTTATTTCTCCACTGATCTCCAGTAGCATATTGGGCACCTATCAACCTGTGGGGTTCATCTTTCAGTGTCTTATCTTTTTGCCTTTTCATACTGTTCATGGGATTTTCAAGGCAAGATTACTGAAGTGGTTTGCCATTCCCTTTTCCAGCAGATCATATTTTGTCAGAACTCTCCACCATGAGCCATCCGTCTTGGGTGGCCCTACATGACATGGCTTAGTTTCATTGGGTTAGACAAGGCCATGGTCCATACGATCAGATTGGCTAGTTTTCTTTGATTTTGGTTTCAGTCGATCTGCCCTCTGATGCCCTCTCTCAGCACCTACTCTTTTACTCGGGTTTCTCTTACCTTGAACTTGGGATATCTCTTCACGGCTGCTCCAGCAAAGCACAGCCATTGCTCCTTACTTTGGACATTGGGTATCTCTTCTCAGCCTCCGCGCCTGACCTTGGATATGCGGTATCTCCTCTCCAGTTGCCACTCCTTATAGCAGCCCAAACTGATTAAAATACCAAAATATCAAGATTCTTCATATTTTTCAGCCTCCTCTGGGAACAGAAACAGTTTTCTGAACATTCTTCCAAATTCTTTTGAAGATGATTATGTGTTTACTGTTCTCTCTGTATTGTATACTAATAGTCTACTCATGTGATATGTTCCATGAACCATCAAAGGCCAATAATTTTCATCATTTGAAGGACTCCATGACAACAACTAACTGCTTTCTCACACCTGAGCTGTTTCCACCCTGAAACAGTTAGTAAATAATGCAGATCTTTAGAACTACAGTTTGCAGCTTGAACTCACAATTCCGCACTACTAACCTCTCTTTGCCTGGGGGTTTTATAGTGACTTAAACTTGGTAAGGGCTGCCTAGGTGGCTCAAAGGTAAAGAATCTGCCTGTCAATGCAGGAGAGATGAGTTTGACTCCTGGGTAGGAGAGACCCATGGAGAAGGAAATGGCAACCTACTCCAGTATTCTTGCTTGGACAATCCCATGGACAGAGGAACTTTGGGGATGTAGTACATAGGGTTGCAAAGACTCCAACACAGTTGAGCATGCATGCATGCAAGCCTAGTAAGTCAATATATGTAAAAGACATAGGCTTCACCAGTTCATGGAAGAACTAAAATAATAAAATTAGTTTTAGTACATTGTAAGGAGGCCTTACAAATAGCTGTGAAATGAAGAGAAGTGAAAAGCAAAGGAGAAAAGGAAAAATATTCCCATTTGAATGCAGAGTTCCGAAGAATAGAAGGAGAGATAAGAAAGCCTTCCTCAGCAATCAATGCAAAGAAATAGAGGAAAACAACAGAATGGGAAAGGCTAGAGATCTCTTCAAGAAAATTAGAGATACCAAGGGAATATTTCATGCAAACATGGGCTCAATAAAGGGCAGAAATGGTATGAACCTAAGAGAAGCAGAAAATATTAAGAAGACGTGGCAAGAATACACAGAAGAACTGTACAGAAAAGATCTTCAAAACCCAGCTAATCACAATGGTGTGATCACTCACCTAGAGCCGGACCTCCTAGAAAGTGAAGTCAAGTGGGCCTTAGAAAGCATCACTATGAACAAAGCTAGTGGAGGTGATGGAATTCCAGTTGAGCTTTTTCAAATCCTGAAAGATGATGCTGTGCAAGTGCTGCACTCAATATGCTGGCAAATTTGGAAAACTCAGCAGTGGCCACAGGACAGGAAATGGTCAATTTTCATTCCAATCCCTAAGAAAGGCAATCTCAAAGAATGCTCAAACTACTGCACAATTGCACTAATCTCACACGTTAGCAAAGTAATGCTCAAAATTCTCCAAGTCAGGCTTCAGCAATACATGAACCAAGAACTTCCAGATGTTCAAGCTGGTTTTAGAAAAAGCAGAGGAACCATAGATCAAATTGCCAATATCTGCTGGTTCATGGAAAAAGCAACAGAGTTCCAGAAAAACATGTATTTCTGCTTTATTGACTGCACCAAAGTCTTCGACTATGTGGATCACAATAAACTCCAGAAAATTCTGAAAGAGATGGGAATACTAGACCACTTGACTTGCCTCTTGAGAAACCTGTATTCAGGTCAGGAAGCAACAGCTAGAACTGGACATGGAACAACAGACTGGATCCAATTAGGAAATGGAGTGCATCAAGGCTGTATATTGTCACCCTGCTTATTTACTTATATGCAGAGTACATCAAGAGAAATGCTGGGCTGGAAGAAGCACAAGCTGGAATCAAGGTTGCATGGAGAAATATCAATAACCTCAGATATGCAGATGACACCACCCTTATGGCAGAGAGTGAAGAGGAACTAAAAAGCCTCTTGATGAAAGTGAAAGAGGAAAGTGAAAAAGTTGGCTTAAAGCTTAACATTCAGAAAACTAAGATTGTGGCATCTGGTCCCATCACCTCATGGGAAATAGATGGGTAGACAGTGGAAACCGTGTCAGACTTTATTTTTTGGGGCTTCAAAATCACTGCAGATGGTGACTGCAGTCATGAAATTAAAAGACACTTACTCCTTGGAAGGAAAGTTATGACCAACCTAGATAGCATATTAAAAAGCAGAGACATTATTTTGCCATCAAAGATCCGACTGGTCAAGGCTATGGTTTTACCAGTGGTCATGTATGGATGTGAGAGTTGGACTGTGAAGAAAGCTGAACGCCAAAGAATTGATGCTTTTAAACTGTGGTTTTGGAAATGACTCTTGAGAGTCCCTTGGACTGCAAGAAGATCCAACCACTCCATCCGGAAGGAGATCAGTCCTGGGTGTTCATTGGAAAGACTGATGCTGAAGCTGAAACTCCAATACTTTGGCCACCTCATGCGAAGAGTTGACTCATTGGAAAAGACAGTGATTCTGGAAGGGACTGCGGGCAGGAGGAGAAGGGGACGACAGAGGATGAGATGGCTGGATGGCATCACCGACTCGATGGGAATGAGTTTGAGTAAACTCCAGGAGTTTGTGATGGACAGGGATACCTGGCATGCTGCGATTCATGGGATCGCAAAGGGTCAGACACGACTGTGCAACTGAACTGAACTGAACTGAACTGAAGGTTGTTGCTATACCCACAAACTTTTTTCCTAAGCAATATATCTGGGTCTACCTAGAAACTGCTGGAATCCATCCAATGGATACAGTGATTAGAAATCATTCTCTTCACATACAGCCTTTTTAACCACCCTGCCAAGGCTGATTTCACATTTTTGTTAATGATTTTGTTCTTAGCTGACTAAATATTTACTACAAATAATTTAATCATAGACAATTTTAAGAAGAAAAAATACATATACAATTTATCATGTATATTTACCATAGTCCTATCTGCCAATATTTCTCCAGAGTCAGCATTTCTGAATTACTTTTAACTGTGTTCAGCAACCAAGAGCCTTTTAAGTGGAATAGTTGGCAGAATCATTGTAGTGACAAGCACATTTCTAGGTAATAAATGACCCAACATTTAAAACTGAAACAGATCTACATGTAGGAAAAGACAAACTAATGCAGTTCTTCATCTAATCAAATGGAAATCATTCTATATTATAGCTTGCATTTCCTTGGGCCTCCCACATGTGGAGCTAAAAGACATTGGAAAATGATGTTGCTTTTACCTGTTCTAAAACACCAGCTCCCGATAGTTCCTTCCCTCTTGCCCTTTTTATTCAATTTCTATGGACAGTCCTTTGAAGATCATCCTTGCAAGAGGGTTTTAGGTAATGTGACCAACCCTCAATGGCCAACAAAAGTTTTTGTAGATTATGTTAAGCTCTTCTTTATTATTGCCATTTTACCAGTCAACATAAATCCTTCTAAAAGGTGTTTTAACTCCCCACTAAGCCCCATTGATTTTACTAGATGTTGGCAAGATATTTTCATTGGAAATGTGTTAGTTTGCTTGGGCTGATATAAACTAGTGCCATAAAAAACAAAAATGTATTCTCTTCCGGAGTCCCTTGGAATGCAAGGAGATCAAACCAGTCTATCCAAAGGAAGTCAGTTCTCAATATTCATTGGAAGGACTGAAGCTGAAGCTGAAACTCCAATACTTTGGCTACCTGATGGGAAAGTCCGACTCATTGGAAAAGACCCTGATGTTGGGAAAAATTGAAGGCAGGAGAAGGGGATGACAGAGGATGAGATGGTTGGATGGCATCATCAACTCAATGGACACGAATTTGAGCAAGTTCTGGAAGTTGTTGAAGGACAGGGAAGCCTGGCATACTGCAGTCCATGGGGTCACAAAGAGTTGGACACCACTGAGCGACTGAACTGAACTGAACCAGTTCTGTAGGCCAGAAGTCTGAAATGAAGGTATTAACAGGGTTGTACCCTCTCTGACAGCCCTAAGGAGAATTCTTCCACATGTGCCCCTAGCTTTTAGCAGTTGCTGGCAATTTTTGGCATCCCTTCACTTCAGCCTAATTTCTGTTGTTGGAGTCATTTGGCTTTCTCCTTTCATTTATGTTCTGTCCAAATTTCCTTTTCACAAAGATACCAATAATTGGATTAAAATGCATCCTAATCCAATATGACCTTACTTTAACTTTATGGCCCTATTTCCAGATAAGATCACATGCATAATTACCAGGGCTTCAGACTTAAACATGATTTCTTGAACACAGTTTAGCCCAGAAGAGAGAGATCTTGAAGGTGTTAAACAAGTATTTCTCGAGTGTTTACTATATGCTTGGGACTCTTAGCACTCCTTCTGGGATTGCTGCTGCCTCTCATATTTCCATCTACCCTTTCCCACCAAGTACCAACTCTCTGCCATCCCCTTAGGAAGTGGTTAGGCCACTAATATGTGAATGCCTTTCAAATGCCAGGGCTGCACAGAGTCAATGCCAAAAGAACAGATCTATATCTTTCTCCCTTTTGTAACTGGTTTTGTAAAGGAGGTACAGAAGCGATGCTGCTTGTGCCTAACCATCTTAAAGAGTTTCACATGACATGGATGGTTTCTTTTTAACCTTTGGTTTTCATTCTACTGAAGGCATAAATTGTGATTGAATGGGTGGGGGCTGGGCCGAGGACAAAGTTAAATGAAAGACCTGGGCTATATTCAGAGAAGAAAACAAACAACAAAAATAAATCACATTCTGACCCTGTGGTTTAAAAAATGGCCCCAGATTCCCTTCCCAGGATCTTTTCTTGAGAAATATTTCTGTGAAATCTAAGTCTGTCTTTCAAATTAGTTTTTATCTGTGCTCCTTCTATGCAAAGTTTACTCACTATTTATGTTATTAGTAACATTCAGGCTTCTGAACAATCAGCTTCGTTTGAAACTATCCATATCATCTCTCTTACTTTAAATGCCAGTGGCATTCAGTATTAAAGGAATGCTTAATACTCTGAAAATGCAAGCCCAGTTTCAAAGAGACTTGTGATCCTAAAATGTTAGTTTTATAGAAAATAAATGAAAATAGGGATTATTGAGAGCTTACCATTTACTAGATGCTATAATAAAATTTTTATATACATATGTGCTATGCCTAGTCCCTAGTTGTGTCTGACTCCTTGTGGCCCCACAGACTGTAGGCTTCTCTGTCCATGGGGATTCTCCAGGCATGGATACTGGGGAGTGGGTGGTTATGCCCTAGTCCAGGGTATCTTCCCAACCCAGGGGTCAAACTCAGGTCTCCCTCATTGCAGGTGGATTCTTTACCAACTGAGCCACCAGGGAAGCCCTTATAAATGTATATACACACATATATACACACATATGTATTTTATATTTACACATAAATATGTATACATATATGTATATGTGATTAGATCCTCACAGACACTTATGAAATAAGTAGTAATATCATGTCTATTGGACAATAGCATGTCTATTATACAGTAATAGCATGTCTATTGTACTATTGTACAAATAAACAATAATATCATGTCTATTTTACACATCTATTGTAGAGTAACATCATGTCTATTGTACAAACTGATGTAGCTCCTCCAAGCTAAATAAATAAATTGCTAAGTTTGCATAGTTAGAACATAGCACATAGCTGTAACTTTAACTTTGCCTGTTGGTTCTCAACAGTTTGTATTTTACTTTTGCATTATCATTCACGTAGCAGAATCCATAGGACATTTAAAATTATACTCTATAAATATTTTACATGACTTTTATCCTTTTAAATTTGATGAGCAATTAGTAAATAAAATATACTCTTAAGTGCTTTAAGAAGCTATGTAAAAATAAATCAGACAGGTGGAAGATTGTGCTTGGCAAATTGTAGGAATCCCACATTCATGTTTAATGCTGAGTTTAAAGGTGTATCATCCCAGAATGTGTCACTGTTATAATCAGTGATTGAATTGTTTCATACATAAATTGCATCTTCCAGTGTAATGTATACATTGTTACCTTAGCTATGATACCTTTTCCATCTGTGGTTGAATGCAAATATTTTATGTATGCACACATAAATTTCCCCAAAACAAATCCAATTTATTGGTATTAGCATGTGCCTTCAACCTCCAATTTGCTGAAACAGTCAATTTATGTTGGAAACTTCATAAAACCAGTTGCATATTCATAGATAGAAATGTCTCTGTAGGGTAATAAATTGCTTCATTTTTTTTTTTTTTTCTTTTGAGTTTTTCTAAAGGAGTCAAATGAAGCTAAAGAATAATACTGGACAGTTTTATTTGTTTGACATAATTACTAACTTGAAAGCAGTCTTTTTTTATTTATGACTGGTGTTTTTGTTTTCCCTCTTTTATATATATATATATATATATATATTTTTTTTTTTTTCCTATTTCAGGACAACCTCATTTATCCCAGGCAGCAAGTTAAAAATAAATAAATAAATAAATAAGTATAAGTATTCAGTTTCCAAAATGATGGCCCTCTCCGCCAGTTTGCTATAACATAAGGAATACTGCCTTGGTCAAATACATCATGTGACAATGATCCCTAGTGGTCCATTTGAGCAACTTTTATTATCATCCATCCATTTATCACCAGCTTGTCCTAGTCATGAGGCATCAATAATGTGTCAGACATTCTGATAAGTATTTAAGTGATTCTTTGTCTAGTGGACTTTCTAGGACAGTATATCACTCTACGGTGTAACTGAGACTTAAACTCAATCAGAATAGAGATATTCCTATTCTGTTTGAGGTTAATCTTTAAGGTAAGAGATATGCAATTACCTCAAGTAATAATATGAGTATTTGATAGTGGACAGGTCATTTTATCCAGTCTTGGAACTCATTTTCTTCATCTATAAAATAACAAATTAAGACATGCCAAGTCAACACTGTATAGCAATTTCCTCTGATTAAAAATACAAATAAAAGATAGAACAATTAAAATGTCTTAAAAATTATAGTCAAATTCTTGATCACTGAGGAAATTTTAGATACTACCAATGTTTATAAAAATGGAAAGCACAATTACCTTTAATAATATGTTCCAGAGATGAGTGTCAATATTTTAGCATTTTTTTGTTTTTATCCCATAATTTTATAAGAAATTATATTTTACAAGATATTTTCATAACAAAATACTTTCTTTTTCTGATTATACAAGTATCTCCATCTAGTCCCCAAGGTTTTGTGCATGTGTGGTCAATCACTTCAGTAATGTCTGACTGTTTGTGACCCCATGGACCTGCCAGGCTCCCGAGTCCATGGGATTTTCCCTCTAAGAATACTGCAGTGGGTTGCCATGCCCTCTTCCAGGGGATCTTCCTGACCCAGGGACTAAACCCATGTCTCTTTCATCTCCTGCATTGCAGGCACATTATTTACCTGCTGAGCCATTGGGGAAGCCCCCCAAGATTTTATAGTGATTTTTAGATTGTTTTCTGTGTATTTATAGAAGTTCTTTGGTATCTTTCCAAGTTCTGCCATTGGGTGGGAAAAGCAGAAGAAAAACACCAGCTGTGAGATCTCAGGGTAAATGAAGAACTTCCACTAGATTCTAGGGAGGTCTGAAAGAGAGTTATGTTGGCAATGAACACAGCACAAAAGGGTTATCAGAATTAATGCAATGATTGCTACTTGGGGATTCTCATAGAAAGACCATTACACAGTCCAGAATGAGAAAATTGACAAGGAAATCTCTTGGAAAAGAAACTTGGTTATTGAGCCCGTTTGCACACTTACTGATTCTGGCTGTCTGGGTTAATCAGGCATCAGGGAAGCACCATTTATGCAACAGTGACTTCTAGGAAAATGATTCACAATGAAAATGAATGAAGGTCTGTGTTCAATCCAAGAGAAACATTTGCTCAGCTGGAAAGTCAGCCAAGTGGAATATATGTCTGCTCACCTCAGAATTCTGTACTCTAGCCATCTTCTATTTAATTATATGATAATGGGAGGGATCTAATGCATACCTACCTCATTAAAACTGCAGAATTTCATAACATTTCCTGAACTGAGAACATTTTTCCTGTTCCTTTTAAGTATCCTTTTACTTTGCGAAGTGCTATGATCTTGCATTTTTATTGTTTTCGATCTCCTCTTCTTTCATTACCACCCATAAATGAAACACAAATATGAAGCATTCAAGCATTCCTTTTAGACTGGTAAAGAGGAGATACTGTGAGGGATGCAAAGGCATGGGGAGCTCTTTAGTAAATCTTCCTTTCACCTTTTTTCCTAGTCAAAGAATGCTGACCCCTCTTGTTTTGAGCCAGGCATCACAGACTTGACATTAGCTATGGGGAGAAGAGTGCTAGTTTTCTCACTCTCTTATTCTTTTTGGTTTTGACCTAAGAAACTCTAAATCTGTAAGCCACATCAGTCTTCTGTCAAAAGATAGATAAGAATCAGTTTCTCAAGAACTTATCAAAAACAAACAAAAAAAAAGCATCAGCCCTTGGCAATCACACATTGTCTGCAATTCCTGGTGATCCTCTTGATCATTCCCTCTTGCAGCTGTTGTTACTTGGCTTTACCCTCCTATTTGAACCTAATTATCAACTTTGGGATGCAGTTCCTCTCCTATCTTCCTGAAACCTTTCTGTAAGTTTTTTTAGTCTCTTGCTTTCACTTCCTGTGATCACCTGATTGAACCAACCTTGGTGTCAATCAAGAGGTTGTCAAGAAAATTACTGAAGTTGGCATAAAATCTCCTCAAGAACTTCACAAGACTAAGTTAGTGTTTATATAAGTTAAGTTTTTTACAGTAGTGAATGAACAACTCTAAACTTATCACAACAGGCTATTTATATTTAACAGTGAAAACCTAATTGTTGTCTATAGCAGGGGTCCCCAGCCTCTCTAAGCCAGGATGGGCCTGTGGCCTGTTAGGAACTGGGATACTCAAAAAAATGTGAGCAGTGAACCAGCAAGTGAGGCTTTATCTGGTGCTGTCCATTGCTATCTATCGTTCACATTACCACCTGAACCAGTGCTCATATTACAGACTGCACCATCCCTCCCATGGCTCACATTGCTGCCTAAACCACGCTCCTTCCGCTATTCTCCCAGGTCCATGGGAAAACTGTCTTCCACTAAACTGGTCCCTGCTGCCAGAAAGGTTAGGGATGACTGAGCTAAAATGTTTCTTAAGAGCTTCAGAAAAATTAAAAAAAAAAAAAAATTCTTAAGGCTCTGTCTCAATGTCTGGTTTTTCCTTTCTATTATTTCCTCATTTAACATCATTATTTCATCTATAAACTTTGTGTTAATAATTAAAAACTTCAAACTTCAATGTTAGTTTTGTTTTTTTTTTCTCCTTAATTTAATGGCAACCAATACTGGCTGAGGATGTGACAGGTACAATTACACAACTATTTCTGAAACAGAGTAGGACACTATGGTCCTTGCCCTCCACTGCCCCATGTCCTCTGCCTGCCTCTTGCCTGTGGAAAACTTGAGTCAAAAATAAGCTTAATCAGAGAATTAAGAACATACAAAAACCAAGGAAAATAGTCAAAGGAGACCAAATAATAATAAAGTAGTCATTAAGCATGGTCAAGGATCTTTAGTTCCTTCTCAAGGACTCTAGAAAATACTATGATCTATATTTTGTGAGCTGCCTTAGAAAAACCACTAAACCATTCAGGTAGGACCTAAATCAAATTCCTTACAATTAAACAGATGAAGTGGCAAAGAGATTCAAGGGATTAGATTTTATAGACAGAGTGCTTGAAGAACTATGGACAGAGGTTCATGACATTGTAAAGGAGGCAGTGATCAAGGCCATCCCTATGAAAAAGAAATGCAAAATGGCAAAATAGTTATCTGAGGAAGTCTTACAAATAGCTGAGAAAAGAAGAGAAATGAAAGGCAAAGGAGAAAAGGAAAGATGTATATCCATCTGAATGCAGAGTTCTGAAGAACAGCAAGAGATAAGAAAGCCTTCCTAAGTAATCGATGTAAACAAATAGAGGAAAACTACAGCATGGGAAAGACTAGAGATCTCTTCAAAAAAATTAGAGATAACAAGGGAAAGTTTCATGCAAAGTAAAGAGCAGAAATGGTATGGACATAAAAGAAACAGAAGATATTAAGAAGAGATGGCAAAAATACACAGAAGAATGATACAAAAAAGATCTTCATGACCCAGACAACCACGATGATGTGATCACTCACCTAGAGCCAGACAACCTGGAATATGAAATCAAGTGGACCTTAGGCAGCATCACTATGAACAAATCTAGTGAAGGTGATGGAATTCCAGTTGAGCTATTTCAAGTCCTAAAAGGTGATGTTGTGAAAGTGCTGCACTCAATATGGCCACAAATTTGGAAAACTCATCAGTGGCCACAGGACTGGAAAAGGTTAGTTTTCATTCCAATCTCAAAGAAAGGCAATGCAAAAGAATGTTCAAACAATCACAAAATTGCACATATTTCATACGCAACAAAGTAATGCCCAAAATTCTCCAAGGCAGGTTTCATGAACCATGAACTTACGGATGTTAAAACTGGATTTAGAAAAGACAGAGGAGGCAGAGATCAAACTGCCAAAACTCACTGGATCATCGAAAAAGCAAGAAAGTTCCAGAAAAAACATCTACTTTTGCTTTATTGACTATGCTAAAGCCTCTGGCTGTGTAAATCACAACAGTCTGTGGAAAATTCTTCAAGGGATGGGAATACCAGACCACCTGACTTGCCTCCCGAGAAATCTGTATGCAGGTCAAGAAGCAACATTTAGAGCTGGACTTGGGCCAACAGATTGGTTTCTATTTGGGAAAGGAGTATGTCAAGGCTGTGTTTTGTCACCCTGCTGATGTAACTTATATGCAGAGTACATCACACAAAATGCTGGGCTGGATGAAGCACAAGCCAGAATTAAGATTTCTGGGAGAAATATCAATAACCTCAGGTAGGCAAATGACACCACCCTTATGGCAGAAAGTGAAGAAAGACTAAAGAGCCTCTTGATGAAAGCGAAAGAGGAGTGTGGAAAAGCTGGCTTAAAATTCAACATTCAAAAACTAAGATCATGGCATACAGCCCCATCACTTCATGGTTGATAGATGGGGAAACAATGTAAACAGTGAGGGACTTGATTTTGGGGGGCTCCAAAATCACTGCAAATGGTGACTGCAGCCATTAAATTAAAAGATGCTTGCTCCTTGGAAGAAAAGCTATGACCAACTTAGACAGCATAGAGACATTATTTTGGAGACAAAGGTCCATCAAGTGAAAGCAATGGTTTTTCCAGTGGGCATGTATGAATTCAAGAGTTGGACTATAAAGAAAACTGAGCATCAAAGGATTGATGTTTTTGAACTGTGGTGTTGAAGTAGACTCGTGTGAGTCCCTTGGACTGCAAAGAGATCCAACCAGTCCATCCTAAAGGAAATCAGTCCTGAGTGTTCATTGGAAGGACTGATGCTGAAGCTGAAGCTCCAATATTTTGGCCACCTGATGGGAAGAGCAGACTCATTGGAAAAGACCCTGATGCTGGGAAAGATTGAAGGCAGGAGGAGAAGGGGACAACAGAGGATGAGATGGTTGGATGGCATCACTGACTTGATGGACATGAGTTTGAGCAAGCTCCAGGAATTGGTGATAGACAGGGAAGCCTGGCATGCTGCAGTCCATGGGATCGCAAAGAGTCAGACACGACTGAGAGACTGAACCGAACTGAACTCATAGATATGGAAGCCCTAGGTGGAAGAAGTTAACTTCATTAACTTAAGTTAACCAGACTGCACACATGCCATATGCTGCCACAGTTCCAAGAACTGACCTCAGAGAAATGCGAGCAACCAGACACTGGAACTGAGTAATGCATGCATACATCCTAAGTTGCTTCAGTCATGTCCAACTCTTTGCAACCCTATGATCGGTAGTCCACCAAACTTCTTTGGTACATGGGATTCTCCAGGCAAGAATAGTGGAGTGGGTTGCTGTTTCCTCTTCCAGGGGATCTTCCCAACTCAGGGATCAAACCTGAGTCTCTTATGTCTCCTGCATTGGTTGATGGGTTCTTTACCACTAGAGCCATCTGGAAAGCCCCAGAACTGAATATTAACTGTACCTAAAATAACCAAGATGATGCTGGTCAGACCACCGATGACCAATTTGAAGATAACTGTCAGAGATGACTGTGCTGTTTCTGCCTGGAGCCCACTCCTTCTGTCTGTAAAAAGTTTTGCCTCACTGGTTGCCAGTGGAGGAGATGTTGGCCTTTGGACTGACATCCACCCTCCCCTCCCTCCAGTTACTGACATTTGAAAGAAAACAAAGTTTCCTTTCTACCAACCTGGCCTGTTTATTGGTTTTGAGCAGCTAGCAGCCTGACCCCAAACTCTTTTTGTAATATTCCTGCACTGATCTTTTTTACTTCCTAAAGTTTTCATAATGAATACATGATATGATGTCTTTAGTGCACAGAGAGTTGTTCTAGGTACCTGTCACTAGCATCTGATTAACATTATTTGTGATTAATTAATTCTTGATTAATTGTTTTCAGTCTTCCTCATATACAGCCAGACTCTTAGCAATGCATGGAAATGAGTAAGGAATTGAATCACCATGAATGTTCTTACCTTCCAAGAGAGTCCATCATTAGATATGGTCTTAGATTCGAAAGTAATCTTGGGAGCTTAATTTAAACAAAAGAGTCTCTGGCCTACAATTCCTTGGTCAGTACAATCCTTTGCCCTCCATTTTCCATTAAGTCTTTGTTATTAAGTGACACACACCAGTTTACTACTTATTTCACTTGTCTCAGAATCTCAAAATAGATAGAAATTTTCTCTCTCAGTAAATAGGGTTTAGTTGAGACTTCTGGCTTATTCATCACTTCTCAAAATAACTTTGGCACTCCATCTGGTTTTTATGTGTCTGTTAATGCCTATTAATTTTTCTTGATCTTAGTTTAATTCCTGTTTTTATTTTTCAAGATGATCTGGCTTATTCACAAATGCTTGCATTCATTGTTCCCAATTTATACACATAAAATACATTCATATACTTTATAGACATACAGAATTAAATAAACAATATTGCCCTGCCATTATTATCCTTATCCCACTCAGATCTCTTGTGTTTCTTGTTTGACCATTTTCCTTCAAATTACCAAGGTTTGAAAATTTCAGTGTCACTGAATATTCTAATTCTCCATCACTCCTTAAACTTAAAAAGTGAAGTGTAATCACTCAATCATGCCAGACTCTTTGGCACCCTATGGACAGTAACCCACTAGGCTCCTCGGTCCATGGAATTCTCCAGGCAAGAATATTGGGGTGCCCTTTCCAGTGGATCTTTTTGACCCAGATATTGAGCCTGGGTCTCCTGCATTGCAGGAGACTTTCTTTACCATCTGAGCCATGAGGGAAGCTCTCCTTAAACTTAATTGAAGCATCATATTTTGTTTATCTCATCATACTTTTTAATTCCCGGAGCCATTTCCAGGACCAGTTCCTCATCATCTCTCTTGATTTGTGAAATATTGCCTGAAATCATTCTCACAATCCTTTTTTATCTGTCATTTGCAACTCCATGAAAATTTCCACCATACTATTAACAAACAATTTATATTTAGATGTGTCACAGTTATCTTTTTTTTTTGATCATGACTGTAGGATAATCTCAGATTTATAAAGGTTTCCAAACACCTCCAAAATCTCCCTATTTGTAAGTAAGCTATATAATCCTTACATTTTTCTATAGTAACCATTTCATTAGTATTCCATACTTTTGCTCATTCTAGTCCCTTTACTTAGGATGTTCTTCATAAGGTCCCAGTTTTCTAAGGTTTAGTTCAAATATGATCCTCCTTCATTCAGTCTTCCAAGATTAACATCAAGCAGAATTCATGCCATCTTTAATTCTTTTATGATCATTATGGGATACTCTAACATATACATTTTTATTTTAATTTGTGTACAGTTCTCACTGCAACTTAGCTATTTTACCTCTATTATTCTGCTGTTGAGAAAAAACAACACATTGTTTCATTGCTGAATATTGATTTGTTTTTATTTTTAAAATATTATTTCTCACATGGATCTATTCTTTTTTATTACAAGGTTTTATTGAGATATAACTCACACATCATAAAATTCATCCATTTAACTTTATGATTCACTGTTATTTTTAGTATACTCACAAGGCAGTAAAACAATTACCACAATCTAAGTGATTGAAAATGCTAGAATATTTTCATCATTCTAAAAAGAAATCTTACATTCATCAATAGTCAGTCTCTATGTCCTTTGCCCAAAGCATTAGGCAACAATTAACTGTATATTTTGTTTCTACAGATTGCCTGTTCTGTACACTTCATTTGGATGAAATCACATAATATGTGGCCTTTCATGACTGGATTCTTTCACTCAGTATAATTTTTCAAAAGTCATTCAAACTAGATTAAATATTTTTATAGATTATACTCCATTTAAAGTTTTTGAAAAATAATTTCAAAAAATACATTTTCTAATCCTTTCTCTTTCTCTTCTCCAGTACATTTGGTTTTTTCTCCAGGGCCCTTAAATTATCCTCATTTAAAAAATTTGTTTTCCTTTTTTGCTGTCCTGATTGGGTGATTTGCATTATTCTGTCATCCAAATCACTTCCATATTCTCCTGTATCAACCTCTGCTGCATCTTCCTCCTAGTGTGCTTTTCATTTCAGCTATCATATTCTTCAGTTTTGACTGGTTCTTTTTCATATTTTCTAATTCCTTGTTAAAATTCTCACTGTGTCCATCTATTATTTTGTCTAATTTGGTTAGCATTCTAATTACTAAGGCTTTGCATTTTTTGATTTGGCAGCTGTTTATTTCTGTGTTATTCATGTTTGTTTGTTTTTGGCATTTATTTTTTTCTCTTGCTCTTTCAAATGAGACAAATCCCCTTGTCTTCTCATTTTCCTTTACTTTATCTGTCTGTATAAAATTAGGTGGTAAAGTTAGTTACTGAGATCTTAAAGTGGTATCCTTATTTAGGAGTGCCCCTATACAGTCTGTGTGTGTCCAGTGGCTTGAATGGGAGATCTGGACTTGGCATGAACAGAAGCTGTGTCTTTCCTAAAGACAGCTATTACCTTAGCAGAGGATGGGGCTGGAAATGGAGGGTTTACAGTCTGAGCCAGATGTGAGGCAGGGTATCCTCTCTGCTCAGTGGCTGTCATTGCCCTATTGCGTGCATGGTTGGATCCCAGGTTGCTAGATAAGAAGCCTTCAGGTTCAGGTAAGTTGATTCCATTCCCTTTAGGTGTGTGTTCTTCCTCCTCCCAGCACCAGCACCTCTGTCTCAGAGGGGAGAAGTGTTGGAGCAAGAAGGGCTAGTGTGGGCACTTGGTTGGGTTAGGGCATGAGCTGTGGTGATCCACCACAGTCAGACCTTCAGACTGCTTCTGACACATTGCCTGCAGACTGTCCCTGTCCTTCTCAGAGGCAGCTTCAAGTCAAAGTCTCCTTTGCCCTTCACAAATGATTTCTCCCCTTGACCTCTGCCACCTTCACCTTGATGTGGATCTACACCACGGGGTGAGGGGCCTGTGCAGGCTTCTGGCATGGTCAGGCCGTGGGCTATGGTAGTTCAGTCGCAGACAAGATGTGACTGCTTCTGATACACTGCCTTTGTGAGGACCAGGAATGGCTTACCCCGCCTTTTGGCTCAGACGGTAAAGAATCTGCCTGCAACACCAGAGTCCTGGGTTCAGTCTCTGGGTCAGTAAGATCCCTTGGAAAAGGGAATGGCAACCCACTCCAGTATTCTTGCCTGCAGAATTCCATGGAGAGAGGAGACTTGCATGTTCCATGGGATCATCAAGAGTCAGACACACCTAAACAACCAATACTTTCACTTCCACCTTGTTTAGATGCTGCTTCCAGTGTGAGTGATCTGTGTCCCACAGCCAAGCCATCTCCTTGATCACTGCAGCCCTCATATAAGTGTGAAGTTGCAACACGAAACAGCGGGACTGTGAGGAGGGAGGTGGGGTGGAGGCGGGGGGTGAAGGGGAAGAGTTTGCAAGGCCAGTTGAGAACTGCCCTTGGCAATAGAGAGAGACTGACCAGGCATTTGCACAGTTTTGAATCTACCCTATCCAACCTGCTTTGGGAGCAAGCAAGCCTGTGCACATTCTTCGGAAGCAGATGCTGGGCTTCCTATAGTCCTCCTATTAATACCACCGGCACTGCAAGCAGCTTAGGGGGCTTGTCTTCCCTGCATAAGACCCAATATGTTTTGGGGCACACAATATGTGGTTTGAATCACTCACTCCTCAGGGAGGATCTCACCCATGCTGTTTTTGAGTCAGTCTGACTCTCTTCTACCCAATGGATTGCAGGAACCCAGGCTTTCCTGTCCTTCACCATCTCCCAGAGCTTGCTCAAATTCGTGTCCACTGAGTCAGTGATGCCATCCAACCATCCCATACTCTGTCATCCCCTTCTCCTGTCTTCAATCTTTCCCAGCCTCAGGGTTTTTTTTCCAGTGAGTCAGCTCTTAGCATCAGGTGGCCAAAGAATTGGAGATTCAGCTTCAGCATCAGTCCTTCCAATGAATATTCAGGGTTGATTTCCTTTAGGATTAACTGGTCCCCTTGCAGTCCAAGGGACTCTTTTTTGAATTGTGTTCAATTCAAAAGCATCAATTCTTCAGTGCTCAGCCTTCTTTATGGTCCAAATCTCACATCCATACATGAATACTGGAAAAAAAAAACCAAACAAAACAAACACATAACTTTGACTATACTGACCTTTTTTGGCAAGTAATGTCTCTGCTTTTTAATATGCTGTCTAGGTTTATCATAGCTTTTCTTCCAAAGAAACAATGTCTTTTAATTTCATGGCTGCAGTCATTGTCTGCAGTGATTTTGGAGCTCAAGAAAATAAAGTGTTTCACTGTTTCCGTTGTTTCCCCATCTATATGCTATGAAGTTATGGGACCTGATGCCAATCTTAGTTTTCTGAATGTTGAGTTTTATTGTGGTTATTGATATTTCTCCCTGCAATCTTGATTCCAGCTTGTGTTTCATCCAGCCCAACATTTCACATGATGTACTCTATATAAGTTAAATAAACAGAGTGATGCTATACAGCCTTGACACACTCCTTTTCCAATTATGAATCAGTCAGTAGCTCCATATTTGGTCCTAACTGTTGCTTCTTTACTTGCATACAGGTTTCTCAAGAGGCAGATAAGTGGTCTGGTATCCCCATCTCTTTTAAGAATTGCCCGTAGTTGTGTTCCACACAGTCAAATGTTTTAGCATAGTCAATATGAAGCAAAAGTAGATATTTTTTCTGGAATTTTCTTGCTTTTTCTATGATCCAACGCATGTTGGCAATTTGATGTCTGATTCCTCTGCCTTTTTAATATACAGCTTGCACATCTGGAAGTTCTTGGTTCATGTACTTTTGAAGTCTAGCTTGGAAGATTTTCAGCATAACTTTGCCACTTACATGAAATGAGTGCAATTGCGTGGTAGTTTAAACATTCTTTGGCATTGCCTTTCTTGGGTATTGGAATGAAACCTGACCTTTTCCAGTCCTGTGTCCCCTGATGAGTTTTCTAAATTTGTTGGCATATTGACTGCAGCACTTTAACAGCATCATCTTTTAGGATCTGAAATAACTCAGCTTGAATTCCATCACCTCCACTAGCTTTGTCCATAGTGAGACTTCCTAAGGCCCACTTGACTTCACACTACAGGATGTCTGGCTCTAATTAAGTGATCACACTATTGTGATTATCTGGGTCATTAAGATTTCTTTTGTATAGTTCTTCTGATTATTCTGACCACCTCTTCTTAATATATTCTGCTTCTATTAGGTCCACACCATTTCTGTCCTTTATTGTGCCAATCTTTGAATGAAACATTTCCTTGATATCTCTAATTATCTTGAAGAGTTCTCTAGTCTTTCTCATTCTATTGTTTTCCTCTATTCCCCAACCCACATAATCTCTCTTTCCTTCTGATCCCTTGTCCCCTTCCAGGGGCATATATCTTGACCTGCTTGACTCTTTCGCCTTTCTACTGGATTCTGTGTGTATCTTTCTTACAGTCTTGATTTTATAGGAATCTCTTGCCAGTGTTCAGCTAGTTTTCATTGAGATTTGTTCCACATGTAGATATATTTTGATGTGTTTGTGAAGATAGTTAAAATCTCCATCCTCTGGCCCTGCCATTTTGATTCAAGTCCCATATTCCCTTTACTTTTGCTTACTTAACATTTCATCTGCATATCTATTACAGTGTTTCTTTTGTGTGTGTGTGTGTGTGTGTGTGCGCATGTAGTATATTTTGCATAAATATATGGCTTCCAAATTGTATTGAGGGCTCATAATTATTGTGTACCCTACAGTACCTAGAACAGTGTGCTGTGCACAAAAATAAAGGCAAATATCTATAGGATGCAATACATAAATTTACTTGTAACTTACTCATTCAATAATGTGAGTAACAAAGCTACATGACACCTACTAATTCTGTATATTCCTGAGAATTTCCTTTATATAATAAAGCTAGGTACATTTTATGTTCCTTGTTTCTACCAGTGGGTCCAGAACCATAAACTCATTTTTTTTTATCCTCATCTGTAAAATGAAGCTATATTGTTACATACCTGATGTGATTATAGTAAATACTATCAGCCAATACACATAAAATACATTGAGATATATAGTGTTACCCATAAGCGTTAGGAATCACTAATGATACATGGCTGAAAAGTAAATATAAAAACTTTGATAACATCAGTTACCTTTCTAACCTCCCTATTATACAAGAGTATACCAATTAAAATTTTAAAATAAAATTAGCCCTGATTATTTCATATTTCATCAAGGTAAGTCCTCTGATATGAGTAAAACTATAACATTTTCTGGCCCATAGTAAGAATTAAAATAGTAACAATAATAATAGGACTTACTGCCCTGGCGTGCTGTGATTCATGAGGTCGCAAAGAGTCGGACATGACTGAACGACTGAATTGAACTGAACTGAACTGATATGTATTTTCTCATTTTCTTTGAAACAAATTTTAATAAAAATGCTATAATTCTTTCCATTTTTGAGATGAGGATGGCAAATGAAAGATTACACAGCTATTAAATGTGAGAAGGGATAGCTGAATCCTGACCTGTTTAACTCAATACCACATTAATTTGATAATATAATGTTTGTTCATACAATGCAATGCTCCATATTTTAAAAATATATTTTCTCTCACTATTCACTATCCAAGTATATCCAGAATATTTTTTTCCTGATCACTATATATGCAAAATAATACTTATTTGAAGGTCATGTAAATGAGAATTGGCGTATGAAACTTCCCTTCACACTCTGTAAATTTAACATTTTATATGTCAGAAATTTGATACAAGTTTATCTCTATAACTTATAGCATCTATGGATTTTGATCTTAAGTTATAATTATTAACATATATTTTACCCTTATCTCTAAGTTTTTTGGCAAAAACACCTGTGTTTTATCCAGTTTTGAACTCCTTGGAGTATTTAGCACACTGTATTGTATATGGTAGGTGTATAAATATTTGAGATTATGTATCTTTATTTTTCATTCCAACCTTATAAGACGTGTATGATAAGTTTACATTTTTTCTTTGCTTAAGTGAGGAGAAAGGAAGAGTGTTCATTGTGAGCAATTGTTTTCACTATATAACAGTGTACATGCAGGTTTGATCATAGGGCTAAATGTGTTTGAAGACAGTTAAACACTAAATAGCTTTTTAAACTAACCCTGTTTTCTTTGATCTGCATGACTATCCTAAATCTGGGTACTGAGAAATCTCATAAAATGTAGTTTCTAGAAATTGTGGTTCCAGTCAATTGATAGTTTACTGTTGTGAATGATACTAGGAAATGAGTTTTAATTCCTGACAGAAACAATACATTTTCTATGTGAGAGTTTTATCTACGTATTTATATACATATTAAAAGGCAATCATTGTTAAGTGACCAATTACTTTATCATTGACCTTATTTTCTGGACCAGCAATTCTTAGACACACATTATTAAGCTACCAAATTGAATCTACAAACTCCAAAACATCAATGGTTCCTTAAAGATGTACCCTGCATCCATTGATTTCTCCCACATCTATTGCTTTCCAGGTTCAAATAATATGTTTACAGCTTTACTTAGTCATTCAAATAACTAAGTTCCCAGAACTATAAATAGCCCATGCTATATGCCTAAACACATTTCTTGCTGACGACTGCTACCTTGAAATCTAGTCTCCAAGACTTCTTCCTGAACAGTGGAATCAAAGCTCTCACAAGTCTTTCATGCAATTTCCTATTCAAATTTGCTCAAGTTAAAAGTCTTCTGAGCCAAATATTTCTTGTAAGGCAATACTTCATTTTTAAAATCAGAGAAAAGTTCTATGGAATTCTTAACTAATCATGCAACTTAAACAGCTTAAATAAAACACCAGAAAATAGCCTCGCCCCACACATCACATTGTACAGTCCTGGATATTTCTCTTTGAGCTATTCATTGTCTTCTTTTCATGTTCTATTTTAGCATTCTTTCTCCCTCTCTGAAAATGTTAGTCTTGAGCCAAAAATCATAACTTCAGTGACTTACATTGTGACAGAGAAGCATCCATCCTTATTTAAACAATGAGAATAGTATAAATGGAATCTCCCCTCCTAAAGCTAACAACATCAATTATTTAATCCCAAATATCATTAACATTGCAACACACTAGCATAAAAAAAGCACTAATGGGTTTCAGTTGGTAAACACTTTATGAATTATAATCTTGTCAGTCAACGTGATTAACATATTTGCACATACAGCTAGAATTTGAAAATACAAGACAATTAATTAAATTTCATATTTAGACTAAAGGTAGCTTATGATACTATCATCGAAGTGGGAAAGTTTTGACCCTATAGACCTATATGAAGGTAGTTATGCCAATAGATTCAGATTATACCATTATAGCATAGACAAAATTTCAGATATGTAAATTGGTGATTTTAAAGATAACAACTCCAATGCACAAACAGAATATAGGAGATTCAGGAAATATGGCAGAGGAAGAACACATGGAGATCACCTTTCTCCCCACAAATACATCAAAATACCTCTGTATGCAGAACAACTCCTTCAGGATACACTGAATGCTGACAATGGCTTTCAACTTCCAAAGAAGCAAGTTAATCTCCACATAAAGGAGTAGGGTAAAATAATTAAGGGGGAAAACAAAACAAACAAACAAAAATCAGAGAGACAAAGGAATCTGGATGGAACCTGCACATCTTGGAGGGAATTGTGAAGGAGGAAACATTCTTGCATACTTGGAAACCCCCTCCTGGGCAAAGACAGGGCGACACCTTTATACCTCAGAGGAGAGGGCAGCAACAGGTGTGTGGAAGGCAAAAGGAAGAGAATTCTGCATAGAGATCAGAGCTGGACACTGCCCTCCAGCCTGAGATGTGTGTCTGCACGCTCAGCAGGGCAGACAGGGACTGGGTGGTGAAGCCCAGGCTTTGGAGATCAGACCTCAGGGAAAGAACTGGAGCTAGTATGACCCAGGAAAAAGACTGGATCTGCCAAGAGGCAAGAGGTCATTGTCTTAGGGACCTTTTAACTCAGGGCACTCACAGACAGTGAGACACTGCCTTCACGAGTGCCAGAAACCAGGCAGGATGCAACCCGTGACACCAGAAGTGAGCATGCTGGTGATGTGATGGCCACTGCAGCTGTCTGTGAGCAGGTTCAGGTCACTGCCCACAGGTTCCCAGAAGCCTAGGTAGCCTAGCCTTGCCAAGAGACCCAATTCCTGGGGCCAGTTACCCTGAGAGAGCACATGACTGCATCAGGCTGCAGCAGCTTTCGGCAGACTTCAGCTACCTCAGGCAAGCCCCACACATCCCACTGTGTCTATCTCATCCCTCCCTCTCACAGCCCGACTGATCAAGTGAGCCCTCGCAAGCTGCAGCTTTTACCCCATCTTGTCTGTGTGAAGAACAGACATCAGAGGGTGACCTACAAACAGGCATGGCCAAAACCAGAACAGAGAGCCAGGGACTGTGTGTCCAAAGAAGAGGAAGGAAATTCACGTTTTCAATCACAGAAGCAGTGGATTAAACCCCCATAATTGGCTAGAGACTGAATTTTAGAGGCAACTGTGGACTTTAGAAGCAAGTACAACCTGGACTTAGGCTAGATCTGAATCTAAGTCGACCCCACAGTGCCCACGTTAGGTTCACAGACACTTCTAGAAATATTAAGGATCTTTCTGAGTAGGCCAATTGATTAGAGATCAATGCACTGGAGAGGACACCACTGAGGACATGGGAAAATATTCTTACTACTGTTGCAGGAAGGGGGACCCCTTCCAGGGCCTGAAACTGGGCTCTTGTCTAACACTAGGAAATGAGGAGACACATGTGCTGACAAAGCAAGAGATTTCATTGGGAAAGGGCACCCGGGTGGAGAGCAGGAGTGTAAGGGAACCCACAGAACAGCTCTGTCTCATGGCCTGCAGTCTTGGGTTTTATGGTGATGGGATTAGTTTCCAGGTGGTCCTTGGCCAATCATTCTGACTCAGAGTCCTTCCTGTTGGTGCAGCCTTGTTCAGCCAAGATGGATGCCAGAGAGAAGGATTCTGGGAGGTGGTCGGACATGTGGTGTCTCCTTTTGACCTTTCCTGAACTGTTCTGATTGGTGGTGGCTTATTAGTTCCATGCCCCTTACCAGGACCTCCTGTCTTAAAGCAACTCATGCAGATGGTTACTATAGTGCCTGGCCAGGGTGGGTGGTTTCAATCAGTGTGCTTTCCCTACTAACTCCCCACTGAGATACTTCATACTCAAGATACTTCTTGGGAATTGGGGTGCAGGTCACTGTCTTCTGTAACTTCTTCCTGCTGTGCATGGACGTAGGCCTGCCTAGCAGAGCAGAAGTCTCTCTCTACCTGATCTAAGTTAAGGTATTTTTTGCCTTGACTGAAACCAGCATTCACACTTGTAATAACAGCACTTTAGTTTGAAACAATTGGCTCGTCTCAGAGATGAAATAGACAGGGGCCAAACAGGAGACCTAACAGGGTGGTCATCAGAGGTCCCCAGAAACAGGAGGCAACATTTGGGATGAAGGCAGTAGGGTCTGTGACTTTTTTTTTTTTTTTTTGATTGGCTGGTGGTGAAGCAACAGAGCTGTGCTCCAGGAATCTTGTGTTTAGTCTGAAGTTACCATCCACCACCTGGGTGGGGGCCCCAGTTCTGTAGAACTCAAAGACACTGTTATGCATATTTCTTTGAGTGGGAACCAGGACCCTGTCTCAAGGCTGTACCACCATTTGATTGTTTCTCCTCTGTTTCTGTATCCACTCCCTTCCCTGATTAGCAATTGTTTGAATCCACCCTTTGGAACACAGGGAAGGTCAAGGAGGCTGAATGAAGCCTATATCCTACAGACACGAAATGGAGAACACAGAACAGATATGTACTCCAGAGCCCCACAGAGTTCTTCTCTGTTTTAATTTAGGGAACTGGACAACTATGACTGTGATAACTTCCTGCCAAATGGGGCATACGACTGCCTCAGCTTGGTGAATAGACACTGAATTGGAAGTATTCCTGAGTTCCAAGTACTAGATCTGAGCCTTGTATGATTAAAATCTCAATCCCTTGGTCTGCCATTTTGTTGTAACTGACACAATTAGAAGTAGCTGGAAGAGGGATACCTGGAATTTTAACAGACAAAATAAACCTCATTTCTTTTTAGAAGAATAGGCCTGAAACCCAGTTTGGACTTGGCACTTCAGGGAGATTTGTAAGCAGGTAGCCAATTGCCTAGTTTTATAAAAAGTGAGGTTGCAGTTACTAGCTTCCAGCAGATACTATTTTGAGAATGGTGACATCTAAGCCTGACATGACTCAGAAAACTCGTGTTTAGCAATACAACGTCTAATCTGAAATTATACCCATAGTATCATCTAGTTATTTCCCAGGATGTCTGAACCACAGCTACTTTATTTTGACTTTTAATGTTAAATTTTCCTTCATAGCCAAAACTGCTGCTGCTGCTGCTGCTAAGTTGCTTCAGTCGTGTCCGACTCTACACGACCCCATAGATGGCAGCCCACCAGGATCCCCCGTCCCTGGGATTCTCCAAACAAGATCACTGGAGTGGGTTGCCATTTCCTTCTCCAATGCATGAAAGTGAAAAGTGAAAGTGAAGTCACTCAGTCGTGTCTGACTCTTAGCGACCCCATGGACTGCAGCCTACCAGGCTCCTCTGTCCATGGGATTTCCCAGGCAAGTGTACTGGAGTGGGGTGCCATTGACTTCTCCACACAGCCAAACCAGTTGTCACCATTAATGATGTCAGTGTTTCTCTAGGCATGAGAAGATGCAAAATTTGGACTCATAAAATCTTCTCCTGAAAAGATCTAATTATCCGAAGGCCTGTTCTGCCAGTTTTTCCCAGAGCACAGAGTGCCTCATTCCTGATTTTCACACTGAATTCCTTTCAGTGGAGTTGAAGGTCAGCAGTTGCAGTGGCCGTGATTTAATCTTTGTAGACGTAGATGGCAAGTGTCAGTTTTCGGTTGGCAGAGCCCCTTTTTGTTCATAAACTTGACCATAATTTTGAGGGGGGGGGCATTTCTTGACCATTTATCCCACGGTGCTGAGACTGTCCATTCTCAGGTTTGGCAAAGATTTTGTTGACAGGCCACTCAATGTGCTTGACTGACTAGGCCATAAAACAGTATCCAAAATTCTCTGGACCATCTGTCTTACTAGCCTCTTGGTCCAGGAAAACATTCCCTCTTGTTGCTTCTTCCCATATCTAGAGTTACACTGTTACCATCATCAATCTCTTATGGAACTATATATTATTTTATTAGAGGCCTCAGTCACACATTTGGCAGTGTAAGAAACAACAATTTTGTAAAACAGGTGAAATGCAAATAACATAGCCAGCAGTATTAGTAAAGTCACAAGTAAGACTTAAGAGCTTCCATTAGATGTTGCCCAGTATATCCCAGATCATCTGACTTAGTCTACTCTGTATGAATCTTTATCTTCCAGGGAAATTATGTATTGGCACTGTCTATAAGGCACATAGTCTAGTTTTCTAGTGTTACTAGACTGATTATTTTTAGTATGATTTAATTGTTTCCAACATAGAGGAGACTTTAAACCTAAATTACCGTAGCTTGGTGTTATCTATATAAATCCATCCCAAAACTGTGGGAGATTTTTCCTCCTTTGCTGAAACTTTGCTTGTTGCTCTGAGCTTGAGTAATAGAAGAAATCTCAAATTTATGGCCAGAGTCAGAGGAGGCATTATTAATTGGCCTGGTAAGGGGATCCCATCTAGTAATGAGAGAGTCAATTCCTAGGCAGGTTGATAAGAAGTCTAGGGATCCTCACGGAGAGAGGGGTTTGGAATTCTCAAGGAGGAAGAAAGGACAAACTTTTTTCCTCTCTACATTCCTTAGGATTATATAACAATAACGTATCCTGATTGAGGACAGTCTCTGAAAAAAAACCTTCTGGTTAATTCTGTTATCTCAAAATGTAAATCATGGGAGTAGGTCTGGTGAGGTCTTTACAACCTCTAGACATTCTTTTGATTCACTGTAATAACTAATTTGAGAGTATATAATTCCAGTGCTAAGACTAGCAAAGGGGTACTCTTTCTATCCCCTTCTGATGTCTATGTCAGAAGCTTTCTCTATCTCCTTTATACTTTAATAAAACTTTATTACACAAAAGCTCTGAGTGATCCAGCCTCGTCTCTGGCCTCGTATTGAATTCTTCTCCTTTGGAGGCCAAGAACCTCGGTGTCTTTATGTGATTCAGCAATAATCTTTCACCTTGGGGGCTCATCTGGGATCCTTCAGGGCAAGGTAAGGATGCTTGGAACTCTAGTTCTTTGTTCTCCTAGCGAACACGTTTTCCGGTGTACTTTACTAACTCTACAGTGTGGTTGTGTGAATGAATGAAATGCTCTGCGTGAAGCAAGTGAGGAGCCCGGCTCTGTGGTTCCATGGCGACCTCATATGGCTTATGGCAGAAACCTGTCAGGGGCTTATATCTACCTGCCAATGCCAAGAGGCACCCAACATCTCCTTCAGGAACCGACCGGAAATGGGCAAAGCATGTGAACTGAACTCTCCTTTCTCAGTCAAACTTTTCAGTCTCTTTGACCATTTCATTACTCTTGGGGAATTAGAAGTACAACCTAATCTATTGGATCATAGACTTTCAAGGGACTTGTAATCAATGCTGCTAATGTGTACTGTGGCCTAGGTCCCAAACTTGGATTGGTAGTCAGGAAGCGCCCAGCCTCGCTAGGCATGGAAAGTTCGGAAGCTAGATGGAGATCTAACTCCAAGAGCATCTCTGAGGTTAAAGGTTACTCAGATTGGAACTGCAAGGGACTTTTTTTCCCCCCCTTTGGTAACACTGGTTCTTGGTGGACCAGAGGAGGCTCTTACACTGGTGTGGTGACGCTTGGAAGAAACATCTCAGTTTCATGCTCATATCGGTTTTACTGTGGTCAGGAATATACTCAGGGTCATGCACAGGCACTCAGGTGACGAATGTTTCCCCCAGTGGTCTTGGCTTGGGAGGCATTCTGGAAGGTTAGTCTGGTTGCACCCCAGGTGGCATCAGAGACAAGCAAGGTTTTAATGGAGAAGAGCTGGACGTCAGTCAGGGAAGCCATCAGGTCTACTCCTGGTGCATCCCCACCCCGTCTCGGTGATAGAACCGGGAGGACAAGTGTGATGCCTGCGTCGGTAAGCGGCAGACTAAGTCCGACCGAAGGAAAAGCTTTTTGGTGTAAAGTCTGTCTACACCCCCATCTAGAGCAGGGAGGGATGCCTCCAGTAGAAAAATGGTGCTGGTCATTTTTTTCTCTCTTACAGATGGGAGCTAACAATTCCAGCCTCACTCCTTTGAACTGTATCCTGAAAAACTGGGATAGATTTGATCCCCAGGGCTTAAAGAAGACACACCTGGTCTTCCTATGTGATAATGCATGGCCATGGTACCCACTGGAGGAAGGCAAACAGTGGACAGTTGGAGGGTCTCTTAAGTATAATACTGTTTTACAATTAGACTGGTTCTGTACAAAACAAGGAAAATGGGTGGAAGTAGCATATGTGTTGCTCTTTTTTGCTCTGCAAAATATGCCAGACTTAGGTCCTAAGGGTGTAGATTTGGGTGTGAAACCTTCAGCTTCCCCCTGTCCTCCTACTTTGCCCCCGTACCTGGGGCTCCAAATTGAGATTCCAACTGTCTTGGTCTCAGTGGAAACCCAAACTGAAATACAAACTTCCTCGGTCTCAGTGGAAACCCAAATTGAGTTTGGAACTCTCCACGTAGAGACCCAAACAAACTCCTGTCTCAGTACGATTTCAGACTACTCTGGTTTCAATAGAAACTCTGATCATCGAAGTAAGAGATGAGATGCAGATAGGAGACAAAGAGATAAAGAAAAGCAGGTTTCTCCAATCTATCCCTGGGATATGTGCAGAGCAGGCAGAGAGACCGGGGGACAACCACACAAGCTGTTGCCTCTTCATGAAGTACCCACCAGGAGAAATAATCAGTCTATGAGAGTTAATAAGCCTTTTTCTTATCAAGAAATACAAAGAATCAAGGAAGATCTGGGAGACTATTTAGAGGACCCAGAAAAGTATATTAGAGTTTTTAAAGGTGCTACTCTATATTATGACCTTACTTGGAAGGATATGATGTATATCTTGGGACAAACGCTGACTCTTGACTCAAAAAGTTGAGTTTTGGGAAAAGCGGTTGCTTATGGAGATGAATGGCTTGGTAATGAATCAATAGGAAAGAGGGAGGACAAGATAACTGCTCTCCCCACTGGGAATCAGGTGGTCCCAGCTACGGAACCAGACTGGGATTACAACACAGCAAAAGGAAGATGGGATCAGAGTCATTTTGTCAGATGTATTCTTGAAGGACGCAGGCAGGAGCATTCTAAGCCTTTAAACTATGGCAAACTGGCAGACATAGAACAGGAGGAGAAGGAAGCTCCTAGTAGATTCCTAAACAGACTGAGAGCCCTTCGCAGATACACTGAGATTGATCCCAAAAATGAGGAGGGAAAAGTGATCTTAAAAGATAGATTTCTCACTCAGTCGGCTCCAGATATTCACCGTAAGCTATCAAAACTGGCATATGGACCAAATCAGTCTTTAGATAATCTGTTACAACTGATTCAGACAGTCTATTATGGTAGGGAATATGAGGAAAAGAAAGAAAGTCAGAGAAAGACAAAAGACAAAGGAACAGGCAGAAGCCTTCACAATGGCTATGAAAACCATTTTTAAACAGCCTGAGAAAAATGCCCAGAGGGACCCAGATGAAAAGGGATGGACTTGCTATTACTGTGGAAAGGAGGGGCACCTCAAGCGGGATTGCCCTCAGGCATCTAGGCAACCCCCCCCCCCCACCATGTCTGGTCTGCAAAGCACCACACTGGAAGAGAGACTGCCCCCAGAGGTGTAGGTCTCAGGGGTCGGACTCTCAAGACAACCAGGACTGAAGGTGCCTGGGGCTCCCCGCACAAGCTCCCGTCCTAATTACACCTGAGGAGCCCCAGGTACTGATAACTGTTGGAGGCCAATTCGTCGATTTCCTTTTAGATACTGGGGCAAAAAATTCCGTGCTTACTGAAGCCCCTGGCCCAATTTCTTCCCAATCTGCTTCCGTAATGGGACTGTCTGGATGAGCCAAAAGATATTATTTCAGTTATTCTTTATCTTGCAACTGGGATTCTGTGCTATTTTCACATGAGTTCCTGATCGTGCCAGAATCACCCTCACCCCTTTTGGGGAGGGATAAACTGAGCAAGGTCCATGCCTCTGTTTTCATGATTATGGAACCCTCCCTTTCTCTCCCTTTAGTTGAACAAAATGTAAATCCTAGGGTATGGGCTGATGGAAAATCTGTGGGTCGAGCACAAAATGCTATTTCTGTGGTTGTCAAGCTCAAAGACCTGCTCTTGTTTCCACATAAGAAGCAGTATCCACTGAAACCTGAGGTTAATTCTCAAACCATCATTGAGAATTTAAAGGAGCAAGGGACTATTAGTTCCCAATAACAGTCCATTCAATACTCCTATTTTGGGTATAAAGAAATCAAATGGTAAATAGAAACTAGTTCAAGATTTACAAATAATAAATGAGGCTGTGGTTCCTTTCCACCCCGTGGTGCCTAATCCTTATACTCTATTGTCTGAAATTCCTGAACTAGCCAAATATTTCTCAGTAATTGATTTGAAAGATGCCTTCTATTCAGTGCCTTTGGCAGAGGAGAGTCCATTTCTATTTGCCTTTGAAGACCCTATGCAAGCAGCTTCTCAGTTAACCTGGACAGTTTTGCCCCAGGGATTTCGTGACAGTCCTCACTTATTTGGACAAAGTTTGTCACGGGATCTACAAAACTTTAATAGCTCTAAAGCGGTGGTGTTACAATATGTAAATGATATTTTGCTCTGTGCTGAGACAGAGGAAGCTTGTTCACGAACCTCAGAAGATTTCTTAAACTTTCTGGCAGGCTGCGGTTACAAGGCATCAAGAGAAAAGGCTCAGCTTTGTCAACAATCTGTTAGATATCTGGGCCTAATCATATCAGAAGGGACTAGGGCCATAGGCCCTGAGAGAATTAAATCTATACTAAACCATCCTCTACCTATGACTTTAAGACAATTGAGAGGACTTGGGGGAATCACAGGCTACTCTCCTATTTGGATTCCGGGTTATGGGGAACTTGCCCGGCCTTTATATAAACTTATAGCTGAAACTCAGCAGGCCCAAACCGACAAACTGGTTTGGTCTCCAGATACTCAAAAGGCTTTTAAGGTTCTTCAGACTGCTGTCCTGCAAGCTCCCGCTCTGAGCTTGCCCACAGGTTCAGAATTTAACGTGTTTGTCACTGAAAGAAAAGGTATGTCCTTGGGAGTTTTGACACAACCCCGAGAGACTCACCAGCAATCTATTGCTTATCTAAGCAAAGAATTAGATGTAATTGCACGTGGGTGGCCCCACTGCCTAAGAGTAATTGGGGCAGCTGCTTTATTAGTACCTGAAGCTTTAAAGATAATTAATGGACAAAACCTTACTGTACTGATTTCTTATGACGCGAGTGGAATCTTAAATTCTAAGGTTAATATTTGGATGACAGACAGTAGGCTTCTTAAATATCAATCATTGTTGTTAGAAGGACCAGTATAGTATCTAAGCTCAAAGTTTGTGGGAATTTAAAACCTGCCACTTTCCTTCTTGAGAAGGAAAATGAAACACCTGATCACGGTTGTTCCCAATTCCTAACTTTAATCTATGAAGCTCGGGAAGGTCTAATGGATATTCCCTTAGACAATCCTGACATGGAAATATTTACAGATGGCAGTTCTTTTGTGCGGGATGGAAAGCGTAAAGCAGGTTATGCAGTGGTGACTGCTGAACAGGTTTTAGAAGCAAAATCTCTCCCCCAGGGAAACAGTGCCCAGTTAGTGGAGCTAGTGGCTCTGACCTGAGCTCTAGAGTTAAGCAAAGAGCAGAGAGTAAATATCTACGTTGATTCTAAGTATGCTTATTTGACTTTACATGCTCATGCTGCAATATGGAAGGAAAGACAGTTTAAAACAGCAACAGGAGAACCTATTAAATATTTCAGAGAGATTGAAAGACTTTTAACTGGTATCTATTGTCCTAAAGAAGTAGCGGTTATGCATTTCAAAGGGCACAGCAGGGATGGGAGTAAAGTAGCCTCCGGTAACCTGTTAGCTGACTCTGAAGCCAAAAAAAAGTGGCACTTTATGAAACCCCTTCCCTACAGATGCCTTTGATCTGGACATGTCCTGTGGAACAGGAAAAGCCACAATATACTGTGGAAGAATTAGAAAGATGTGAGAAAAGAGGGGCAAAGATTACTGATTAAGGATGGTTACAGTCCGAGGATGGACGATTAATAATTTCTGAAGATGCTCAGTGGAAAATTCTTAAGGGTTTACACCAGAGTTTTCATTTGGGTGCAGAAAGTACTTACCAGATGACTTCTAGTTTGTTTGAAGGTAAAAATGTAATGAAAACTTTAAAGAATATTATCAAAAGGTGTGAGGTTTATCAGAAAAATAACCCAAAGACTGAAAAGCTAGCAAAATCTGGATTACAACGACATGGAAACTATTCTGGAGAGGGCTGGGAAATTGATTTTACTCATATGCCAAAAACTAATGGGTATTCTTGCTTAAAAGTTTGGGTGGATACTTTTGCTGGATGGATTGAGGCTTTCCCCTGTCATAGTGAACAAGCTAAAGAGGTTATAAAGATTTTAATCCATGAAATTATCCCCAGGTTTGGGCTGCCCACGGAGCCTTCAGAGTGACAATGGCTCCACCTTTAAAGCTGCTGTAACTCAGGGAGTGTCTAAAGCTCTAGGAATAGAGTATCACTTACACTGTTCCTGGAGACCCCAATCCTCAGGAAAGGTTGAAAAAGTTAATGACATTATCAAAAGACATCTGCGCAAATTAACTCAAGAAACGCAGGACAACTGGATTAAAGTCCTACCCATAGCTTTAATGAGGGCTCGAACTGCCCCAAAAAAGGAGGGGCTGTCCCCCTTTGAATGTATTTATGGAAGGCCTTTCTTCTGCACCAACACTGATATAGACCCTGAAGCCTTGGAATTAACTAATTCTGTACCTCAGCTCTCAGCTTTTCAATAGGCATTAACAGAGCTCTGGGAGATGACTCCTAACCCAGCCTCTGAGTCAAGTAAGCCTCTATTTGAGCCAGGAACCGAGGTCCTCATAAAAACATTGGGATCTGGGGGCCCATCCCTCGAGGCCCTCTGGGAAGGCCCTTACCAGGTTATGCTTTCTTCTCCCACAGCTGTCAAAGTGCCAGGAATTGATTTGTGGGTACATCACACTCAAGTTAAGATGAAGAAGGAATTCATAGGGCCTGGACTCCATCTGAGGCCTGTCCGTGCTGATCGTGCTTGGCCACCTCTCCAGTGGACTCTGAACTCTCTGCTTAGTGCCTGTGGGAACAACAACGGAAGGATAAGAACCCCTCTGGACAGGGGAACCTTGAAGATCATATCCAGGTTACTCATCACCTAAGAGAAAACAGACACTAATCACCCCTGCCTCTGGACAGTATCTATCGGAATGTAACCACAGGCTTATTGGTTATTAACTGGTTGTAATGTAACCATGGACTTATTGATTATCAACTGTTTGAAGATAAAACACGTGAATGATGGGGTTATTGTGATTGTATTTACCCTTCCTTTGGAAGCCTCAAGGGATTTGGGGTGGTGGGTTTGGACACATATACATGGGGTATAAAAGATTTTCACAAATGCTAGTCGGGGTCCTTGGCTAAGAGGAGACTCTGCCTTGGGCCCGCCGGCATAATAAACTGCACTCCACTATCTGCATTGTCCTTCTGAATGAGTTTGTTTCCCGGAAAGCATGGCTATAACAAAGAGGTGGCACCCTGACCAGAACTAAGTGATGGCATTTTATGTCTTTACTTTCTATGCTCTGACTTTGTACATTTCAGATGGGCCTGGTAATCTATGTAAGTCTACTGCTGACTCCAAAGATCCTGAGTCTGCTGTTTGATCCTCAAGACAATGCCTTCCTGTCCTGGGCTCACTCCTACACTGCATTCCACAATCTGTCTAACTGCTGGGTCTGTGGAGCACTCTCTTCTTCATCGGTGGAAGGCTTCCCATGGTGGACATCTCCATTTCAAGGAAAGGACTTTCTCCAAGTCTGCACAAATACCTTCAACAGTCACATGTGATGCCTCTTCTTAAACTGATGACATCTAACAACCCTAAAATGGACTGGTGCAACATTTTGTACTTTAACTATGGACATAACGTGACTTTTGATTTTGATTACACATTGTCTCGGTTTAATGACTATTTTGTTACGCATAAGACAACTAGTTCTAGATCTGATAGTTTTTTATCTGACGTTTATCAAACATGGGATGAGGTTATATGGCTAACTCCTGAAAAAGGACGTCTAATATCTACTGCCCCTATATGCGGGGAACAAACCGAGCCATCCCCAAAACTTAGCCAACAACTTACTTATAGTGATTGGAAACACTTGGGATTTTTGCCTCAGGAAATATGCAATGTAATCATTCCCATGTTTTCCAACCCCAATTCAGGTCATCCCTTTGTCTGGCCAGGCACTGATTGGGATTGGATATCTCAGTCACGCTGGCTTGCTCCAAACAGGACTTACTGGATATGTGGCTCTTGCCTATGGGCATGGCTTCCCCCTGGCTGGATAAGGAGATGCACCCTAGGTCTAGCCTTTACTCACGGCTTTATATTTTCAGAGCTTCCAGAGAAGCATGCTAATTTACCTCACCTTAAAACTCGGTGGGCAAGGTCTGTATTTCACTGGTATGATTATCTGGCTGCAGTGCTTGTCCCCTCTTTGGGAACTACAGATGTTATGCTACGAGTAGATGCTTTGACTAATTTTACTCAACAGGCATTACAAGATCCTCAAAAAGTTATTTCAGCTCTTAATGCTGAGCAAGCACAAATTAGAAAGGTGGTTTTACAAAACAGATTGGCTTTAGATATTCTGACAGCTGCGCAAGGAGGAACTTGTACCATTATTCACACCCAGTGCTGTACTTATATACCTGATATGAGCAGTAATGTTACTCATTTTACTAAACACATGACCAAGATGACTGGGGCTATGGATACTCTTGAAGCCTCAATTGCCTCACTTTGGGAGACGTTAACTAGTTCCCCATGGTAGAAGACTACCTTAATTACAACAATTCTGATTGTTCTACTTTTGCTGTTTGCTCCTTGCATCTGTAACTGTGTGATTGGATTTGTTTCTAGTCGCATGAAGCCTTTTAAGTTACAGATGGTTGTCCAAGGTCCTATGAGTGCCACAGCCTCCTCCAACTACTATTACATGGGGCCCCTGGATCAGAGACCCTCACTATGAGGGTTAGGAGAATATGTTGCCTTAACAATTTAGGGACCACGCCCCTAAACAGCAAGAAATAGTTATGGAACGAAAATGACACCCTTTCTCTTGGCAGCATAATTCTCTTAAAAGAAAAGGGGGGAATGAGAGAGTCAATTCCTAGGCAGGTTGATAAGAAGTCTAGGGGTCCCCATGGAGAGACGGGTTTGGAATTCTCAAGGAGGAAGAAAGGACAAACTTTTTTTCCCCCTCTACATTCTTTAGGGTAATATAACAATAATGTATCCTGCTTCATTCTGTACCAACTGAGCTATGCAGAGTACATAATGAGAAACACTGGGCTGGAAGAGGCACAAGCTGGAATCAAGACTGCCAGGAGAAATATCAGTAACATCAGATATGCAATGACACCACGCTTATGGCAGAAAGTGAAGAGGAACTAAAAAGCCTCTTGATGAAAGTGAAAGAGGGGATGTGAAAAAGTTGAGTTAAAGCTTAACATTCAGAAAACTAAGATCATAGCATCTGGTCCCATCACCTTATGGGAAATAGATAGGTAAACAGTGGAAACAGTGTCAGACTTTATTTTTGGGGGCTTCAAAATCACTGCAGATGGTGACTGCAGCCATGAAATTAAAAGACGCTTATTCCTCGGAAGGAAAGTTATGATCAACCTAGACAGCATATTAAAAAGCAGAGACATTACTTTGCCAACAAATATCTGACTGATCAAGGCTGATTTTTCCAGTGTCCATGTATGGATGTGAGAGTTAGACTGTGAAGAAAGCTGAGTGCTGAAAAATTGATGCTTCTGAACTGTGGTGTTGGAGAAGACTCTTGAGAGCCCCTTGGACTGCAATGAGATCCAACCAGTCCATCCTAAAGGAGATCGGTCCTGGGTGTTCATTGGAAGGACTGATGCTGAAGCTGAAACTCCAATACTTTGGCCACCTCATGCGAAGAGTTGACTCACTGGAAAAGACCCTGATGCTGGGAGGGATTGGGGGCAGGAGGAGAAGAGGACGACAGAGGATGAGATGTCTGGATGGTATCGCCAACTCGATGGGCATGAATTTGAATAAACTCCGGGAGTTTGTGATGAACAGGGAGGCCTGGCGTGCTGCGATTCATGGGGTCACAAAGAGTCGGATACGACTGAGTGACTGAACTGAACTGAACTGATTCTGCTTGAGGGCAGTCTCTGAAGAAAACCTTCTGGCTAATTCTGTTATCTCAAAAGTAAATTATGGGAGTAGGCCTGGTGACGTATTTACAACCTCTAGACATTCTTTTGATTCACTGTAATGGTTAAAAAAGATGTTCTTTTCGTTATAGGGGACTGGAATGCAAAAGTAGGCAGTCAAGAAACACCTGGAGTAACATGTAAATTTGGCCTTGGAATACGGAATGAAGCAGGCAAAGGGTAATAGAGTTTTGCCAAGAGAACACACTGGTCATAGCAAACACCCTCTTCCAACAACACAAGAGAAGACTCTACACATGGACATCATCAGATGGTCAACACCGAAATCAGATTGATTATATTCTTTGCAGCCAAAGATGGAGAAGCTCTATACAGTCAGCAAAAACAAGACCTGGAGCTGACTGTGGCTCAGATCATGAACTCGTTATTGCCAAATTCAGACTTAAACTGAAGAGAGTAGGGAAAACCACTAGACCATTTAGGTATGACCTAAATCAAATCCCTTATGAATATACAGTGAAGTGAGAAATAGATTTAAGGGACCAGAACTGACAGACAGAGAGCCTGATGAACTATGGACAGAGGTTCATGACATTGTACAGGAGACAGGGATCAAGACCATCCCCATGGAAAAGAAATGCCAAAAGGCCAAATGGTTGTCTGAGGAGGCCTTACAAATAGCTGTGAAAAGAAGAGAAGTGAAAAGCAAAGGAGAAAGGAAAGATATTCCCATTTGAATGCAGAGTTCCAAAGAATAGCCAGGAGAGATAAGAAAGCCTTCCTCAGCAATCAATGAAAAGAAATAGAGGAAAACAACAGAATGGGAAAGACTAGATATCTCTTCAAGAAAATTAGAAATACCAAGGGAATATTTCATGCAAACATGGGCTCAATAAAGGACAGAAATGGTATGGACCTAACAGAAGCAAAAGATATTAAGAAGAGGTGGCAAGAATACACAGAAGAACTGTACAAAAAAAATCTTCACGACCCAGATAATCACAATGGTGTGATCACTCACCTAGAGCCAGACATCCTGGAATGTGAAGTCAAATGGGTCTTAGAAAGCATCACTATGAACAAAGCTAGTGGATGTGATGGAATTCCAGATGAGCTTTTTCAAATCTTGAAAGATGATGTTGTGAAAGTGCTGCACTCAATATGCCAGCAAATTTGGAAAACTCAGCAGTGGCCACAGGACTGGAAAAGGTCCGTTTTCATTCCAATCCCAAAGAAAGGCAATGCCAAAGAATGCTCAAACTACCACACAATTGCACTCATCTCATACAATAATAAAGTAATGCTCAAAATTCTCTAAGCCAGGCTTCACCAATGCATGAACTGTGAACTTCCAGATGCTCAAGCTTGTTTTAGAAAAGGCAGATGAACCAGAGATCAAACTGCCAATATCCGCTGGATCATCAAAAAAGCAAGAGAGTCCCAGAAAAACATCTATTTTTGCTTTATTGACTATGCCAAAGCCTTTGACTGTGTGGATCACAATAAACTGTGGAAAATTCTGAAGGAGATGGGAATATGAGACCACCTGACCCGCCTCTTGAGAAATCTGTATGCAGGTCAGGAAGCAACAGTTAGAACAGGACATGGAACAACAGACTGATTTCAAATAGGAAAAGGAGTACATCAATGTTGTATATTGTAACCCTGCTTATTTAACTTATATGTAGAATACATCCTGAGAAACCCTGGCCTGCAAGAAGCACAAGCTGGGATCAAGATTGCCAGGAGAAATATCAATAACTTCAGATACACAGATGACACCACCCTTACAGCAGAAAGTGAAGAGGGACTAAAAAACATCTTGATGAAAGTGAAAGAGAAGAGTGAAAAAGTTGGCTTGAAGCTCAACATTCAGAAAACTAAGATCATGGCATCTGGTCCCATCACTTTATGGGAAATAGATAGGTAAACAGTGGAGACAGTGTCAGACTTTATTTTGGGGGGCTCCAAAATCACTGCAGATGGTGACTGCAGTCATGAAATTAAAAGACGCTTACTCCTTGGAAGGAAAGTTATGACCAACCTAGATAGCATATTAAAAAGCAGAGACATTACTTTGCCAACAAAGTTTCTTCTGGTCAAGGCTATGGTTTATCCAGTGGTCATGTATGGATGTGAGATTTGGACTGTGAAGAAAGCTGAGCGCAGAAAAATTGATGCTTTTGAATTGTGGTGTTGGAGAAGACTCTTAAGAGTCCCTTGGAGTGCAAGGACATCCAACCAGTCCATCCTGAAGCAGATAAGTCCTGGGTGTTCACTGGAAGAACTGATGCTGAAGCTGAAACTCCAATACTTTGGCCACCTCATGCGAAGAGTTGACTCACTGGAAAAGACCCTGCTGCTGAGAAGGATTGGAGGCAGGAGGAGAAGGCGACAACAGAAGATTAGATGGCTGGAATGCATCGCCGACTTGATGGGTATGAGTTTGAGTAAACTCCGGGAGTTTGTGATGGACAGGGAGGCCTGGCGTGCTGCGATTCATGGGGTCGCAAAGAGTCAGACACGACAGAGCGACTGAACTGAACTGAATAACTAATTTGCGAGTATATAATTCCAGTGCTAAGACTAACAAGGGGGTACTCTTTCTACCCCCTTCTGATGTCTATGTCAGAAGCTTTCTCTGTTTTCTTTATATTTTATTAAAACTTTAATACACAAAAGCTCCTAATGATCCAGCCTTGTCTCTGGCCCCAGATTGAATTCTTCTCCTCTGCAGGCCAAGAACCTCAGCATCTTTGCGTGATTCAGCAACAGTAATATTCAGTAATATCAATAAAATTCAATAATATCAATAGTGACCTGAATATGACCATAATTTTTTTAAGTAAATTTTCTCAGGGCCAACCAGTTAGAGTCTTGTAGTAGAGAAATTTAGCAAGGTAACCCAGGAATAGACACAGTTAAATGGCCACAAACCCAACAATTGGATTTATTTCTAAAACTAACATGGGATCAGGCCTATGATAGAAAAGCATTTGATTTATATACAATGTCTAGGAAGTCAAGAAAACATTATAAATGATCATAGGAATGAGGTCCAGCACCTTGGACATGCTGTCTACCTCTGATGTCGTCATCTTATCCTGGTGTAGTGTAGTTTCTCCTCTGTTTGAGCATCATTTTAAGGTGAGATCAGGTCAGCTATCTTCTCTATAGATCAGTCCAGTGTAGGGGACATTAGAAGTGGGAATTAATCTAAGAGTTAATTTCTCTTCCGTTTCATTGTGAATGAGCTAGTTAAGAGTACCTGACAAAAAATCCTTCCATCCAGGTTGGAAACAGTCCCTTAAATTATGTCTTTTTCCAGTCCTGGTTGCAGGTCATGATGCATTTTATCTTCATCCAAAGATATATTACTGAGATAAGCTTCAGAAACAAACTTAGGATGCTCTTTAAGAATTCAATTACATTTTACATTAATATCATGTAACAGCAAAGGACTATTTATGAAATGAGTCTTACTAGATGCAGACCTTTATTAATAAATTGGGATTTAACATTTATTGAAACATCTTTTTCTCCCTAAAATTACCCTTATTTTTATCAAATATAACCAAATTAAGGCTAGTTTGTTTGCAAAATAGGTCTGGTCTCACTAATTTTGACCTGATGATTTATATAACCATAATTATTCATAGACTTTTTACTTTGCTGGAATGTTTATAGAGTCTCAGACTGAACTTTTAAAATAAAACAAGGCTGAGAAACTCACACCAAAGGCTTATCACAAATTTCACCTAACAAATCTGGGTGAATTCTTCCCTTTTTTAAGGTCTCAAAAATTCCTTGAGATTTTGTACCTGTTAGTGAGATAAACTTTCTTATTTGTTTGATAAACTTACTGGAAACATAAGAGTTTCCCATTTCTGGAGGAGTCAGATAGAGAGAAAATATAATTGTTTGGTTTATAACATATAATTTTACTAAATTATTGCCATGATTATTTTGAGAGGGACGTTTTTCCTACTCCCAGAAAACACAAGATTCAAACCTGTAATTTTTCAGAGAGAAACCATAAAAGTTATAAGCATATTCGCTGGTTCATTCAGTCCTTTGTTAATTTTTGTGAAGTCATCATGTTTTTCATTAGAATACCAAGACATATCAGAATGTTAAGAGTTCCATATAATTTCTTGGATATCTATATTAGTTTTATTTACCATACATTGTAGCATGAGAGGATTTATTACTCATTTGATAATACTTTTCATGTAATTTAACCAACCAAATTAGCACAGTTTAATATCTCTCTTTGGGATGTTTCAGGGGCCCTTTGAAACACCCCAAAGTTAGCTAGAGATCAAAGGAAATTCAAAAGAATTCAATTTAACAAGTTTTTGTCCAAAACCATCAATTAAAAGGGTTTAGAACTTTTAGTCAGATTTAGTCAATGTTGATGGGTGTATCATTTAGCTTGTTGATATGTCATGATGGGCATATATACTGAGGCTCAAGGTCTAGAGAAAGTTGACTCTGCCATCTTAGACCTAACCAATTTTGGCTCTAACCAGTTTTCCTATGGCTGTGTCATTCCTAACAAAATCCATTTATCTAACTCAATGTAACCCAATTTTTAAAAAATCCTGATCATGCATAACTCTTTTTGGTATTTTTTCATACTTTTTTTTTTTTAACTAAAAACACAGTTCCTACTTTCCTTTAGTAACCAAGAACTAACTTTTAGAGTAGCATTTTATAGATTGGTGGGCATAAACACCAGTAATAATTTCTAAAACCCTTGCTTTCTTAAAACATTTTAGGATGACACCAAATATTGTTAATTTATAGTACCAAATCTCTTTAGTTTTTCTGTAAAAGGAAATCTGTGTTTAGTAGTAGATGTTCCAAAATCTTATTTTATTTGGAAATTACCTAACTATTCAATAAACTTCCAACACTTAGTTTAGCACAACCCTTAGAAATTCAAGTTACCCCAATCTGGAGAGACTATTTTAGACAGATATTCCTAAAGCATAATTATTCTTAATAGAGCTTATCTAAAATCTCATATCTCATTTACATTTTTTTTAGAAGTTTCTTCACTCGAGGTAATTTCTTTGTTGACAAACTTGTAACAGATATTGTAATATTTAACTTATATTAAATCTAGGTACAATGAAAATATTCTACTTAATGTTAACTACTGTAAGATATGTGTATATTAGATAGATCAACAAACAAACAATATCAGGTATTTAATACTGAGTATTTACCAGTTCACATGAACCTGGAATTTATTGCTTAATTTAGAATTATTTGATTTGTAAGTGCTTACCTTTCTTTAAGCCAATTAAATAGAGTTTATTTACAAACTAACCTCAAAAATATTATCCAGAGACAAAGACATACCAAGACATATTTAGACAGACACAACACAAGATCTAGTTTCATTTTCTAAGTTTAATCATGAATGAGATATTGCAACATAAAATTTACTAGTTTAAAAAAAACAGTTGGAATAAATAACGTTTTTAAAGGCTTTCTCCCATTTTTCCTCAATCTCAGGAGTTAGAGATGGTCTAGATAAGTGTTCATGAGAGCCCTGGTTTCAAGGCACATGGAAAGAAAATCAAGCTCTAACAAAATGGTGGCAGGTCTAAACGAAATGGTGGCCAGACAAAGAAAAATGGCCATCAAAAATCACAACACAGAACACAGAGTTAAAACACACATATAAACCTAGTAGTCCTCATCAGACACTCCCTTAAATACAAGAATACAGTCTCTCAGAAAACCTCCTATAGAGACACAGAACTTCAGATCCAAGTACTAACAAAGTAAAGGAAAATATCTCAGGTCTTCAAAGATTTCAAAGGAAGGAAAGGAAGCCAGATTGAAAGCAGAAGGGGGAGGAGGCAGGAGAGGGGGAAAAAAGGGGCGGCCTTACAGATGTCTCCTGCCACCTGCAGATACCCAGGCATTACGGGACTTTACCCTGGGCCTCCAGAGAAGGGAGGACTGGAACTCGGCCCTACCAGAAACCATACCAAAACAGAACCATAATTCGCATTCTCTGCCAAGAGGAGGTGATCAGTCTCCAATCCTTAGTTGAGGCTGAGACCCTTTGACCAGATTCCTGCATCCAGGACCAGGGGACTAGAAAAACGGGGAAGGATAGGAAGGGCTAAGGAGAGGAAAGAGAGAGGGAAGAGGAGAGAGGTCAATAAAGTCTCTTGTTCCTTACCAATTGAGGCACTCTGGTCAGTTGTTCATGTCAAGAGAGGGTCAGAGACAAAAGGGTCCCAGCTGTGGCTGCTGGATCTGGTCCATTGGCAGGCAAGCTGTCCCCTGAGTACCCTGAGTGGTCAGGATGTCAGTCGCAATGAAGAAGAATTCCCGCCAGAGTCGCCATTTGTTGCTGATTGAAACCACCCACCCTGGCCAGGCACCATAATAACCATTTGCATGAGTTGTTTTATGACAGGTTGTCCTGGTAAGGAACAGGGAAATAATAAGCCACCACCAACCAGAAGAGTTCAGAAAAGATCAAAAGGAGACACCACCTGTCCACCCACCTCCCAGAATTCTTCTCTCTGGCATCCATCTTGGTTGAACAAGGCTGCACCACCAGGAAGTACTCTGAGTCAGAATGAGTGGCTAAGGACCACCTGGAAACTAATCCCATCACCATAAAACCCAAGACTGCAAGCCATGAGACAGAGCTGTTCTCCTGGGTTCCCTTACCCTCCTGCTCTCCACCCGGGTGCCCTTTCCCAATAAAATCTCTTGCTTTGTCAGCACATGTGTCTCCTCAGACAATTCAATTCTGAGTGTTAGACAAGAGCCTAGTTTTGGGCCATGGAAGAGGTCCCCCTTCCTGCAATACTACCACTGTCAATATACACATATTTTTGTCTCTTGTCTTTTAGGTTTTGTCTATTATTGTTCTTTTTAAAATTTTTCTTTAGATATTTTTACTTATGTTTCCTGTCTTATGCTTCAATTATTAGTTTAGTTCAGTCGCTCAGTTGTGTCTGATTCTTTGAATCACAGCACGCCAGGCCTCCCTGTCCATCACAAACTCCCAGACTTTACTCAAACTCATGCCCATTGAGTCGGCGATGACATCCAGCCATCTCATCCTCTGTCGTCCCCTTCTCCTCCTGCCCCCAATCCCTCCTAGCATCAGGGTCTTTTCCAGTGAGTCAACTCTTTGCATGAGGTAGCCAAAGCATTGGAGTTTCAGCTTCAGCATCAGTCCTTCCAAAGAACACCCAGTACTGATTTCCTTTAGGATGGACTGGTTGGATGTCCTTGCACTCCAAGGGACTCTCAAGTGTCTTCTCCAACACCACAGTTCAAAAGCACTGATTTTTCGGCACTCAGCTTTCTTCACAGTCCAAATCTCACATCCATACATGAGCACTGGAAAAACCATAGCCTTGACCAGAGGACCTTTGTTGGCAAAGTAATGTCTCTGCTTTTTAACATGCTATCTAGGTTGATCATAACTTTCCTTCCAAGGAGTAAGTGTCTTTTAATCTCATGGCTGCAATCACCATCTGCAGTGGTTTTGGAGCCCCCAAAAATAAAGTCTGACACGGTTTCCACTGTCTCCCCATCTATTTCCCACAAGGTGATGGGTCCAGATGCCATGATCATAGTCGTCTATTATTACATAAATTTATTTCATTTTTTTCCTATTTACACAATGTTTGTCATTATATTACATTTTCCCCATGTTTTTGGTTTTCTAATTTTTATAACCTAGTTTTTAGCATTTGCCTTCATTTATGGGTTTCTTTATTGGTTTGATTGCTCTCTTCTTTTTTGATTCTTCTTTTATACTTTTTTTTTCTTTCCTTCCTTTCTCTTCGTTTCTTCACAAGTGTGGGTGTGTGAGCTTCCTAATGTGTTCTTGTTTGTTTAGATTTAATTTTAACACATATCCTGGGGTTTTGTCTTTTCATTCTTTTCATGTTTGTTTGAATGTAATTTTTCTTTTTCTTTCTTCTATTTCTTTCTTTCTCTTCTGTGTTATGTGGCTGTGGAATCCTGGGGTTCCACAAAGGGGGCAGGCCTGAACCTCTGAAGTGAGAGGACTTCGGGCCACCAGAGATCTCCTAACTCCATGGACGATTAACCAGTGAGAGCTCTCCCAAAGATCTCCACCTCAACACTAAGATCTGGCCCCACCCAAAGGCCAGCAGACTCCAGTGCTAGATTCACACCAAACACATAGCAAAACAGGAACATAAACCTATCCAAGAGCAGACAGGTAGACAAAGTCATGCCAAAATCACAAATACCTTAAAACATACCACTGGTCCAGCACTGCTTTCAGAGAGATAAGATCTAGCTTCATGCAACAGAACCCAGGCACCCCTTCTCCCCTCCTATGACAGGAAACCTTCACAAGACTTTCAATCCCATCCACTGGAGGCAGACTCCATAAATAAGAGGAAGTATGACTTTGCAGAATGTGGAAAGGAGAGCCCAAACACTAAATTAAGCAAAATGAAATGATAGAGAAGCATGTAGCAGATGAAGAAGCATGGTGGAAAGCCCAAAGGCCAAACAAATGAAGAGGAAATAGACAATCTACCAGAAAAAAATTTCAAGATAATGATAGGAAAGATGATCCAAAATCTGGGAAATACGATAGAGGCAGATAAATAGAATGGAGGCACAGACTGAGAAGATTTAAGAGATGTATAGCATATAACTAGACGAACCAAAGAACAATCAACAATGAGAATGCAATAACTGAAATTAAATAAATAAATAAATAAAATACACTGAAGGGAACCATTAGCCAAATAACTGAGGGAGAAAAATGGATAAGTGAGTTGGAAGACAGAATGGTGGAAATAACTGAAGCAGAGCAGAATAAAGAAAAAATAATGAAAAAAAAAAGTGAAGACAGTCTCAGAGACCTCGAGGACAATATAGAGCACCAGCATTTGAATTATAGGGTTCCCAGAAGAAGGAGAGAAAAAGAAAGGATACAATAACATATTTGAGAGGATTATAGTTGAAAACTTCCCTAAAATGGGGAAGGAAATAGTCACCCAAGTCCAGGAAGCCTAGAGAGTTCCATAGAGCATAAATCCAAAGAGAAACACACCAAGACACATATTAATCAAACTAAAAAAAAAAAAAAAAAAAATTTGAACACAAAGGGGGAAAAAGTATATTAAAACAGCAAGGGAAGAGCAACAAATAATATTCAAAGGAATCCACATAATGCTAATAGTGAATACTTTATCTGAAACTCTGCAGACCAGAAGGAAGTGGCAGGATATACTAAAAATGATGAAAGGAAATAACCCAGCAAGGATCTCATTCAGATTTCATGGAGAAATCAACTGAAAAAAGAAAAAAGGAAAGAAAGAAAGGGAATCCAGATTGGAAATGAAGAGGTAAAACTCTCACTTTTTGCAGATGACACTACACTATATGTAGAAACCCCTAAAGATGCCACCAGAAAATTGTTACAACTATTCAATGAGTTTAGTACAGTTGCAGGATAAAAAGCTTTTGCACAGAAAAGTAAACAATAAACAAAACAAAAAAGCAACTCATAGATTGTGAGAAAATATTTACAAATGATGAGATAAGAAATCAGTCTCCAAAATTCGCAGAGTTTATGATGACTGATAGCACCAAAACAATCAACCCACTCAACAAATGCGCAGAAGACCTGAATAGATATTTCTCCAAAGAGTACAGACAGATGACCAGTAGGCCCATGAGAAGATATTCAACATTGATAGTTAATAGATAAACTCTATTCACAACTTTCTGAATATATAATACAGTATCATTAACTAGGAAAAAAGTACAGATAATTGCAAATCAAAACTACCATGAAATGTCACTTCATACTGGTCAGAAAGGATATAATCGAAAAGTCCACAAACAGGAAATGCTGGAGAGAGTGTGGAGAGAAGGGAACCCTCTTACACTGTTGGAGGGAATGTGCATTGGTATAGCCACTGTGGAGAAAGTATGGATATTCCTTAAAACACTAAAAATAGAGCTAACATATGATCCTGCAATACCACTTCTGGGCATATGTCTGGAGAAAAACTGTATCCAAAAGGATACATGCATCCTAATTCTTTGCAACACTGTTTACAGTAGCCAAGACATGTAAGCAACCTAATGCCCACTAGTAGAAGACTGGGTAAAGAAGATATGGTTCACATGTGCAATGGAATATTACTCAGCAATTAAAAGAATGAAATAGCGCCATTTATAGCACCATGGATGGACCTAGAGAGTGTCATAATGAGTGAAGTAAGTCAGACAGAGAAGGAGAAATATTGGATGGCATCCCTTATATAGGGACTCCAAAAGAAATGATAAAATAAACTTACTTACAAAATAGAAAGAGACTCATAGACTTAGAAAAATAACGTATGATTACTGGAGAGGGGAGGGATAGTTAGGGATTTTGTGAAGGTCATGCACACACTTCTATATTTAAATTGGATAACGAACAAAGACCTATTGTACAGTACGTGGGATTATGTTCAACATTATGTGTCAGCCTGGGTAGGAGGAAGGTTTGGGGGAGAATAGATACATGCATATTGTGGCTGGGTCCCTTCACTGTTCAACTGAAACTACCACAACATTGGTAATAGACTACACCCCAATGCCGTCTTCCCTGGTGGCTCAGACAGTGAAGAATCTGCCTGTAATGTGGTAGACCTGGGTTCAGTCCCTGAGCTGGGAATATCCCCTGGAGGAGGAAATGGCAACCCACTCCAGTATTCTTGCCTGGAAAATCTCCATGGACAGAGGAGCCTAGCCAGTTCAGAGGGTCGCAAAGAGCTTGACACTACTGAGTGACTAAGCACAGCACCCCAATACAGAAAAATGAATAAATAAAGAGGAAAAAAGGTTGACAAATCATTAACCAGACTCATCAAGAAAATAATGAGAAGACTCAAGTCAATAAAATTAGAAATGAAAAAGGAAAAGTCACACAGATAATGCAGAAATTCAAAGAATCCCAAGAGACTATTTTGAGCAACTATATGCCAATTAAATGGGCAATCTTGAAGAAATGACAACCTTAAAGAAATGGCATATTAAAAAAAAAAAAATACAACCTTCCAAGACTGAACCAGGAAGAAACAGAAAATAAGAACAGACTAATCAAAGTACTGAAATCAAAACTGTGATCAAAAATCTACTAACAAACAAAAGTCCAGAGCTTGATTGCTTCACAAGTGAATTCTATAAGACATAGAGAAGAGCTAACACCTATTCTGCTCAAACTCTTTCACAAAAAAAAAAAGCAGAGGTAGAAAAACTCCCAAATTCATTCTGCAAGGTCACCGTCACCCTAATACCAAAAGAAGACAAATATATAGCAGAAAGAGAAAATCATAACATCACTGAAGAATGTAGAAGCAAAAATCCTCAACAAAATTCTAGCAAACAGAATAAACAACACATTAACAGGATCATATACCATAATCAAGTGAGGTTTACCTCAGGGATGTAAAGATTCTTCAATATATGCAAATCAATTGTTGTGCTATATTATATCAACAAATTGAAATATATGAATCATTTGATCATCTTAACAGATACAGAGACAGTTTTGGCAAAATTTGACACCCATTTGTTAATAAAAAGAAAAGAAAAAAGAAGACTCCCCAGAAAGTCAGTATAGAAGGAATCTATCTCAACATAATAAAGGTGATATAACAAACACACAACAGCTATTATCAGTGGTAAAAAAATTGAAAGGATTTCCTCTAAGATTAGGAATAAGACAAGGGTGCCCACTTTGGCCACTATTATTCAATGTAGTTTTTGAAGTTCTAGCTATTGCAATCAATGAAGGAAAAGAAAGGGAATCCAGACTGGCAAAGAAGAAGTAAAATTCTCACTTTCTGCAGATGACATTATACTATACATAGACATTCTTAGAGATGCCACCAGCAAATTGCTAGAGATAATCAGTGAGTTTAGTAAAGTTTCAGGATACAAAATTAGTATATATAAATCCCTTGGATCCCTATACACTAACAATGAAAAATCAGAAAGGAAAGCTAAGGAGACAATCATATTTACTACTGCAACAACAATAACAACAACAACAACAAAAATAGAATACCTAGAAATGATCCTACCTAAACCAAGATCATGGCATCTGGTCACATCACTTCATGGCAAACAGATGGAGAAATAGTGGAAACAGTGGCTGAATTTATTTTTTTGGGCTCCAAAATCACTGCAGATTGTGACTGCAGCCATGGAATTAAAAGACACTTACTCCTTGGAAGAAAAATTATGACCTACCTAAACCGCATATTAAAAAAAAGAGACATCACATTGCCAACAAAGGTCTGTCTACTCAAGGCTATGGTTTTTCCAGTGGTCATGTATGGATGTAAGAGTTGTACTATAAAGAAAGCTGACTGTTGAAGAATTGATGCTTTTGAACTGTGGTGTTGGAGAAGACTTGAGAGTCCCTTGGACTGCAAAGAGATCCAACCAGTTAATCTTAAAGGAAATCAGTCCTGCATATTCATTTGAAGGACTGATGCTGTCGCTGCATCTCCAATACTTTGGCCACCTGTTGTGAAGAACTGACTCACTGGAAAAGACCCTGATGCTGGGAAAGATTGAAGGCAGGAGGAGAAGGGGACAACAGAGGATGAGATGGTTGGATGGCATCACCAACTCAATGGGCTTGAGTTTGAGTAAACTCTGGGAGTTGGTGATGGACGGGGAGGCCTGTCATGCTGCAGTCCATGGGGTCACAAAGTCAGATATGACTGAGCGACTGAACCGAACTGATCCTATCTAAGGAGGCATAAGAACTGTATGCAGAAAACTGTAAGACATTGAGGAAATACATCAAAAATGACATACTCATATGGAGAGATATACCATATTCTTGGATTGAAAGACTCCATATTGTGAAAATGACTGTATTACCCAAAGCAATCTACAGGTTCAATGCAATCCTGATCAAATTAATAATGGTATTTTTCCCAGAGCAAGGGCAAAATATTTTACGATTTGTATGGAAAAACAAAAGACCCTGAATAGCAAAAGCAATCTTGAGAAAGAAAAACAGAGCTGAAGGAATCAACCTCCATGACTTCAGGTTACACTACAAAGCTAAAGTCATCAAGATAACGTGGCTCTGACACAAAAAATAGAAATATAAACCGAGGGAACAAGATAGAAAACCCAGAGATAAGCTTACATTCCTACAGGCACCTTATATTTGACAAAGGAGGCAAGAATATACAAAGGAATAAAGGCAGCCTCTTCAATAAGTGACTCTAGGAAAACTAGACAGCAGTGAAATGTGAACAATGCCTAACACCACACACAAAAATTAATTCAAGAAGGATTAAATACCTAAACATAATACCAGAAGCTAAAAAACTTTTAGAGGACAACATAGAACACACTTTGACATAAGTTGTAACAAGATCCTCTTGACCCACTTCTAGAGTAAAAGAAATAAAAGCAAAGATATACAAAAGGGATCTAATTAAGCTTAAAAGCTTTTGCATAGTAAAGGAAACTATAAATAAGATGAAAAGACAATCCTCACAATGGGAGAAAATAATCACAAACAAAACAACTGTCAAATGATTAAACTCCTAAATATAAGTAGCTCATGCAGCTGAATATTAGAAAAACAAAACAAACAGCTCAATCAAAAAATGGTCAGAATACCTGCCCAGGTATTTCTCCAAATAAGACATACAGATGTCCAATAAACATATCAAAAGATGTCCAATATTGCTTATTGTTAGAGAAATGCAAATCAAAGCTCAAATGAGGTACCACTTTCCACCATTCAGAATGGACATCATCAAAATCTAGAAACAGTAAATACTGGAGAGGATGTGGGTGTTGGCGAGAGTTGCATTGTTGGTGGGATTGTAAATTGATACAGCAACTTTGGAGAACAGTGTGAAGACTCCTTAAAAAACCAGGTATTAAACTACCATGTGACTCAGCAACCCAATTATGGGCATATACCCTGAGAAAACCACAATTTTAAAAGACCCATGTTATTCCAATGCTCACTACTGTACTCCTTACAATAGCCAGGGCAAGGAAGCGTCCTAGATGTTCATCAACTGATGAATAGATAAAGAAGTTGTGGTGCATATATACAATAGAATATCACCCAGCCATAAAAAGCAAATGAATTTGAGTCAGTTCTAGTGAGGTGGATAAACCTAGAGTGCATTATACAGAGTGAAGTAAGTCAGAAAGAGAAAATTTAAAAAAAAATGTATATGTATGTATGTATATACATATACATACATATATATATATATAGTATATTAAAGTATATATATGGAATCTAGGGGTTTCCCAGCTGGTGCTAGTGGTGAAGAACCCACCTGACAATGTAGGAGATGTAAGAGACCCAGGTTCAATCCCAGAGCTGAGAAGATTCCCTGAAGTAGGGCACAGCAACCCACTCCAGTGTTCTTGCCTGGAGAATCCCATGGACTAAAGAAATTGACTGGCTACAGTCCATAGGGTTGCTTAGAGTGAGACATGACTGAAGTGACTTAGCACAAACACAGGTATGGAGTCTAGAAAAACAGTACTGATGAACCTGTTTGCATTAAAGGACTGGAGACACAGGTGTAGCGAATGGACTTGTGGACACAGTCGGGGAAGGAGCGGGTGGGGTGAATTGAGAAAGTAGCATTGACATATATACACTACCATACGCAAAATGTTTGACTAGTGAGAAGCTGCTATATAACACTGGGAACCCAGCCGGGAACTTCGTGATGACTGAGAGGGACAGAATGGGGGATGTGTGAGGGACACTTAAGAGACAGTTCAGTTCAGTTGCCCAATCATGTCAGATTCCTTGTGAACCCAAGCACTGCCGCACGCCAGGCTTCCCTGTCTGTCACCAACTGCCGAAGCCTACTCAAACTCATGTCCATCGGTTCAATGATGCTGTCCAGCCATCTCATCCTCTGTCGTCCCCTTCACCTCCTGCCTTCAGTCTTTCCCAGCATCAGGGTCTTTTCTGGTGAGTCAGTCCTTTGCATCAGGTGCCCAAAGTATTGGAACTTCAACTTCAGCATCAGTCCTTCCAAATGAATATTCAGGACTGATTTCCTTTAAGATTGAATGGTTGGATCCCCTTGCAGTCCAAGGGACTCTCAAGAGTCTTCTCCAACAACAAATCTCAAAAGTAGCAACTGACAAAGTATTAATCTCAAAAATATACAAGCAACTCCTGCAGCTCAATTCTAGAAAAATAAATGACCCTATCAAAAAAATGGGCCAAAGAACTAAACAGGCATTTCTTCAAAGAAAACATAATGATGGCTAACAAACACATGAAAAGATGCTCAACATCACTCATTATCAGAGAAATGCAAATCAAAACCACAGTGAGGTACCATCTCATGCCAGTCAGGATGGCTGCTATCCAAAAGTCCACAAACAGTAAATGCTGGAGAGGGTGTGGAGAAAAGGGAACCCTCTTATACTGCTGGTGGGAATGTAAACTAGTACAGTCACTATGGAGAACAGTGTAGAGATACCTTCAAAAACTGGAAATAGAACTTCCATATGACCCAGCAATCCCACTGCTGGGCATACACACCGAGGGAACCAGAAATGAAAGAGACACGGTTACCCCAATGTTCATCGCAGCACCATTTATAATAGCCAGGACATGGAAGCAAACTAGATGTCCAACAGCAGATGAATGGATAAGGAAATTGTGGTACATATACACAATGGAATATAATTCAGCCATTAAAAAGAATGCATCCTGCATGAAATACCCTCTCTTTCATATGCAGTAAATTCTGAACAAGGCTAAACTTTAGGATATTCCTTGAACTGAAATTAAAAATACCCTGACAGTGAAAGCAACTCTTTCACCTAAGCTGAGTAAGAGCATCTTTCTCCGTGAACCACTGATGTGAACAGAAGCCTGATCTAAAATAAATTGGTTATTGAAGCAGTGCTGCTAATAGCATCCATCCCCCTTCATACCACCATTTTCATCCGGTTTCTTCCCCTACTCTGATTCCTTGGAAACTTGTGATCAAGGGGAACTTTGTTTTGGCTCTCTTGTGTTGTGGGCACTGGAGTAGAGATTTCTGGAAAAACAAGTTTATTTCACCCCCATCTTGCCTTTCATGTTTGAGTTATTTTTAATATTTTCTTGTAAATATATTATGATATTGTAGTGAAATGGATCACAATGTCATTTCCTAATACAAAGTGATATATGTGGGAAGAAAATGTACAATTCTTTGATTGATTAAAATTTCCACTGATCTAAACTTTGAGTGTTCCATGGGATAAATAAATAAATGTTCTACACCAAAAAAAAAAAAAAAAAAAAAAAAAAAAGAATGCATTCAAATCAGTTCTAATGAGGTGGATGAAGCTGGAGCCCATTATACAGAGTGAAGTAAGCCAGAAAGATAAACACCAATACAGTATACTAACGCATATATATGGACTTTAGAAAGATGGTAACGATAACCCTAAATGTGAGACAGCAAAAGAGGCACAGGTGTATAGAACAGTCTTTTGGACTCTCTAGGAGACAGTGAGGGTGGGATGAAGAGTATTGAAACATATATATTATCACATGTGAAACAGATCACAAGCCCAGGTTCGATGCATGAGACAGGGTGCTCAGGGCTGGTGCACTGGGATGACCCTGAGGGATGGGATGGGATGGGGAAGGGGGTGGAAAGGGGGTTCAGGCTGGGGAACACAAACACACCCATGGCTGATTCATGTCAATGTATGACAAAGACCATGGCAATATGGTAAAGTAAGTAGCCTCCAATTAAATAAATTAAAAAAAAAAACCGTCAACTCTTCAGCACTCAGCTTTTTTATACTCCAACTATCACATCCATACATGACTGTTGGAAAAACCATAGCTTTGACTAGATGGAACTTTGATGGCAAAGTAATGTCTCTGCTTTTTAATATGCTATCTAGGTTGGTCATAAATTTTCTCCCAAGGAACAAGCATCTTTTAATTTCATGGCTGCAGTCACCATCTGCAGTGATTTTGGAGTCCAAGAAAATAAAGTCTGTCATTATTTCCCCATCGTCTGCTATGAAGTGGTGGGATCAGATGCCATGATCTTAGTTTTCTGAATGTTGAGTTTTAAGCCAACTTTTTCAATCTCGTCTTTCACTTTAATTAAGAGGCTTCTTAGTTCCTTTTCACTTTCTGCCATAAGGGTTGTGTCATCTGCATTTCTGAGGTTATTGATATTTCTCCCAGCAATCTTGTTTCCAGCTTGTGCTTCCTCCAGCCCAGAATTTCTCATGATCTGCTCTGCATATAAGTTAAACCAGCAGGGTGACAATAAACAGCCTTGACATATTCCTTTCCCAATTTGGAACCAGTCTGTTGTTCCATGTCCAGTTCTAATTGTTGCTTATTGACCTGAATACAGAGTTCCCAGGAGGCAGGTCAGGTGGTCTGGTATTCCCATCTCTTGAAGAATTTTCCACAGTTGCTTGTGCTTTACACAGTCAAAGGCTTTGGCATAATCAATAAAGCAGAAGTATTTTTTTTCTTTCTTTCTGAAACTCTCTTGCTTTTTTGATGATCCAACAGGTGCTGGCAATTTGACATCTGGTTCCTCTGCCTTTTCTAAATCCAGCTTGAACATCTGGAAGTTCACGGTTCATGTACTGTCGAAGCCTGACTTGGAGAATATGAAGCATTACTTTGCTAGCATGTGAGATGAGTGCAATTGTGCAGTAGTTTGAACTTTCTTTGGCATTGCCTTTCTTAGGGATTGGAATGAAAACTGACCTTTTCCAGTCCTTTGCCTCTGCTGAGATTTCCAAATCTGCAGGCATTTGAGTGCAGCACTGTCACAGTATCATCTTTTAGGATTTGAACTAGCTCAACTGCAATTCCATCACCTCCACTAGATTTGTTCGTAGTGATGCTTCCAGGACCCACTTGAGTTTGCATTCCAGGATATCTGGCTATAGGTGAGTGATCACACCATCGTGGTTATCTGGGTCATAGAGATCTTTTGTAAGAGACAGGGGAAACATAAATATATAGTCATGACTGATTTTCAACCTACAGCAAAAAACAAAAACAAACAAACAAAAAACACTACATTGTAAAGCAATTATCCTTAAATTAAAAAAAAAAAATCACCCTGTATACTGCAATGCACTAATATTTACAAGGCCTAGGTTTTATGTATATCCATAATATTATATAGCAATAATTGTGAAGATTTCATTTTCAGTTCTTACAGTTCATTATTATCATCATCCAAAAGAAAATAAATGTCAATTGAATATTATTTAAAACCAAAGAAGCAAGTTAAAAAGCAATAACTGATTGAAGGACTCAGTATGAATAAATATATAGAATTTCATACATATTAAGGCATAACTGTAGCTGCAATCACAGATAGAAATGTTGCACATTTTTAAGGAGTTTAGTAGGATATTTGATAAATAAACCTTTTGAATAGATTTGTTTTCAGTGACTTTATTTTTCACTGGAGCTTCCTGGATCAATTGTTACTATATATATTTTTTACCTGCAATAAGTAATAATTCAGCTATCTTAACATTATTAAATGTTATTTTCCCTCATACTTATTATGTGCTCCTTGTAACATTATTTACACTCCTGAGTAGAATTCAAGGAATTAAAAGTGCATAGTCAAAGCTATGTTTTTTCTAGCAGCCATGTATGGATGTGAAACTTGGACCATAAAGAAAGCTGAGCACCAAAGAAATGATGCTTTTGAACTGTGGTGTTTGAAAAGACTCTTGAGATCCCTTTGGACTGAAAGGAAGTCAAACCAGCCAATCCTAAAGGAAATCAGTCCTGAATATTCACCGGAAGGACTGATGCTGAAGATGAAGCTCCAATACTTTGGCCACCTGATGCGAAGAACTGACTCATTGGAAAGATCCTGATGCCAGGAAAGATTGAAGGCAGGAGGAGAAGGAGATGACAAAGGATGAGTTGATGGGATGGTATCACCAACTCAATGAACATTAATTTGAGCAAGCTCTGGGACTTAGTGATGGACAGAGGAGGCTGGAATTCTGCAGTCCATGGGGTCGCAAAGTCGGACACGACTGAGTGACTGAACTGAACTGAACTGAATATTTTGTAAGACTTGAGATTTGAAACATGTCAGATTTGAAGCATGTTAGAGTGTATTTGAAATTTATGGCTCTGTCTAAATTTAGAATCCAGAATAATTTCTATATGGCCATAAGCTATCATCAATTAATAACTGGGTTTAAATATGAGTTTCAACTCCTGATAACTTTTATAAATTACGTTTGAACTAAGTTTAATAAATTACATAGTCACTAACAAGTCTACTCAGGATGTTTTTTTACAGTCTTTTAACTTAACCTTTAGTTACAGTGAAAATAAAGGGAGTGATACATCAACTTATGATTCCCAAATGCAATTGTTCTGAAGATGCTCTATTTTTCTCATTATTTGTATGTGTACATTTAGTGAGTTGAGTACATAACTTAATGAATCATATTCCTGATTTCTGAAATTACTCCTTATCCAACCAGTTTGTTATATTTTCAACTCTTAATCAGCCAGACCTGCTCTTACTCTCATCTCTGCCCCCCAACCATGTTAAATAATTTTAGTCTATTATTATACAAAAAGTTTTGTCTTTATTTCCCTTTTAGGCCACACTGGATCAATCTCATGGTTAACCATATCAGCTCCTACTTCACTATGTTTAACCTCCCTCCTTGTATGAAATGTTTACTTGTTACAGTAAGCTATTTAAATTAGAGATTATTTTTGCTTTGATGCATATCAACAAAGGTGATTATAGAGTTATTTTCTGCGGGATGTGTTCATCTTGTTTCCCTATTGTTATAACACATGTTCTGAACTCAGAGTGTAAAAAAATAAAATCATAGATTATAGGAATGTGTATATGTTCTTATTCTCCTGCTTTTCCTCCTCTTCTTCCTCCTGTGTTTTCTTCTCTTCATTATATCCTTTCTTTCTTTATCAATGATATTCTTGACTATCCATGACAAGCTAGATTATCTGAAGATGAAGAATATATAAAAAAGGCTTGCTAACAAACAATTCACTACTTTAACACAAATATACAAATGCAACCAAATACTAAGGAAAGAGCAATGACAGCATACTATGATAAATCCAACTGGAACATCAATTTTACGCCTTTTTTTTTTCTTTCTTTCTTTCTTTTTTTTTTTTTAAGTAAAGGTAGACAAGCACAAACACCTTGAAAACTCTTGCTTTTAAGTTAAGGTAAAATTTTTATATGATTTAAAATATATTTTAAAATACTATTAAGAATGTGATAGCAGTTTCAAGCTGGCTCCTAAACTCCCGAACTCTCTTGTCAATCTACTCTGACATTAAGGAAACTTGTTAGAGATATTTGAGAAATACTGATATAAGACTTTTCCAGATTATGTGATGTCAGAATTCTGATTAACATTCAGTCTCATAAGAGAAATGCCAAAGAATAACATAATTTGTGTTTAACAGACACACATTATAGAAACATAGAAAAAATATTATAGAGGAATCATAACCATGGTTTAAAATAGATATGCAATAAATACACACAATAAATATTGGAACACAAAACAAAAGCAAGCTAAAAAATGTAAGAATGTTGGCATTTGATCAGTATTGGTCAGTGGTTGAGATTCAAGTTGGTAATCTGTTTTATAGGAATAATTTGAAATAACGGGAAAAAAATACTACATTCCTATCACTGGAGACATCCTGAAGTAAATCCCCACTACATAACAGCAATGATATTAACTCCAAAGGCATTTTGGGACCATATTAAAGAGAATAGATGCTAAAGTAGGAAAAGAAATTCATTAAAGCTCTGATTTCTGCATTATATTTTCTCTATGAAATATTCCATGTTGGCTTCCCTCTCTGGAATATCACACTCCATTTATTTATTGAAAAAGTATAAGTTGAATGAACAAAATTAGTTATGTTCTAAGCCTTAGGAAAAAAACTTCTTATTTCTCTTAATATTCTCTTACTATGTTTTTGTTTTTTTCAGTATTAATTATCTTTGTCTTTGTCCCCTCTCATCTCCAATGGGACTAAATTGGGATATGGATCTTGTAGAAAAATATTCAAGAATATCTAAGGTAAGTTTTCAGATACTTGCACAAATATAGACATTCATGATAAATGTAATCAATAGGCAGGAATGTTAGAAGTCAGAATTCTAGAAAAGTTAGCCAGGTTCCTGAGAAGTATATTTATCTTGAAGCAAAGAGTTTGACTTCATTAGTCAGTTAACTAAAGCCTCTAAACAATCATTAAGCATATCTTAATATTACTATAGTCAAAGTGACTCCATAGAATTTTAGAGCCCCAAGCACCTTGATGAGGTACTTTTTCAATAAATGAGCTTAACACACAGGAAGGGAGATCATCTCTTTTATTTCAAAATATATTGTTGAGCTGACATGACATTTTAAGTTTCAACACTGTATTTTACTGACTATAAATTCCTATACAACCCAAGTCAGTGAGAAAACAGCTCTAAAACTGCTAGTCCAAAGGCTGCTGTCAAATCCTTTTCAGTGACAATTATTTTGAAAAGTATACAATAGCCTGGTTGATTTGTGGACTTATCAATGTCACACTTGGGGAGTCCCAGAAATACTCAAAAGAGAGAATTTTTCAAATGTCTGGATTTTTTCATAAATAGGTGAGCTCTAGATTTTCAAATCTTGATGCACATTCTTTCCCCTCTCTCTATTTCTCTTCTCTAGCTTTCCTGAGATATTACTATCAAGTAATATTCTGAAGATATTTGAAAATGCTCATTACAGTGGTTTGAAATATTGTTGTCTTTTTGGTTATAGTAATTCTGACATGTGTGAGATGATACCTCATTGTAGTTTTGATTTACATTTCCCTGATGATTAGTAATGTTGAGCATCTTTTTATGTGCCTATTGACCATTTGTATGTTTTCTTTAGAAAAATGCTTATTTGGGTCCTTTGCCCATTTTTCCATTGGGTTGTAGTTTGTTTTGCACATTGAGTTCTTCATATCGTTTGTATGCATGTGTGCTTTATCTCGTTGTTTCATATGCAGTTGTTCAACTCACCTATCATCACTTATCGCTTCAGTTGTATCTGACTCTTTGTGACCCTGTGAGCTGTAGCCCACCAGGATCCTCTGTCCATGGGACTCTACAGGCAAGAATACTGAAGTGGGTTGCCATGCCCTCCTCCAGGGGAATCTTCCTGCCCCAGGGATGGAATCTTCATCTCTTATGCCTCCTGCACTGGCATAAGGGTTCTTTAGCACTAGTGCTAAAAGTTTGGAGAACTTGAGTACACCTGAGATGCTCATAGTTTGGATATTAACCTTTTATTGGACATCATGCTTATGCTCCTGCTTAGTTGCTCAGTGGTGCCTGACTCTGCAACTCCATGGACTGTAGCTGGTCAGGCTCTTCTGTCAATGTAATTTTCCAGGCAAAAATACTGGAGCGGGCTACCATTTCCTCCAAGGGTTCTTCCCAACCCAGGGACTGAACCCACATCTTCTGAGGCTCCTGCATGGCCAGGCAGATTCTTTTACCACTGAACAACCTGGGAAGCCTTCATTTACAAATATCTTTTCCATACAGTGAGCTTCCTATGTAGCTCAGTGGTAAAGAATCCACCTGCCATTGCAGGTGATGCAAGAGACTCGGATTTGATCCCTGGGTTGGAAAGATCCCCTGGGATAACAGAGTAGGTAGTGGCAATCCATTCAAGTATTCTTGACTGGAAAATTCTATGGACAGATGAGCCTGGCAGGCTATCGTCCATGGGGTCACAAAAAGTTGGACACAACTGAGCACACACACACACACACACACACACACACACTCCCATACAGTAGGTTGCCTTTTCATTTTGTTGATTATTTCCTTCACTGCCCAAAAGCTTTTAAGTTTGATTTGATCTTACTTGTTTCTTTTTGCTTCTGTTTCCTTTGCCTGATGAGACACTTTCAAAAAAAAATATTGCTGAGACCTATGTCAATGAGTGTATGCCTATATTTTCTTCTGAGAGTTTTATGATTTCAGGTCTTAAATTTGAGTTTTTAATCATTTTGAATTTATTTTTATATGGCATGAGAAAATGTTCCATTTTCATTGTTTCATATGTAGTTGTTCATCTTGCCCATAACCACTTATTGCAGAGACTATCTTTTCCTTGTTATATAATTTTTGCCCCCTTTGTCACAGATTATTCAACTATATGTGCATGGGTTTATTGTGACTCTATTCTGTTCAATTGATCTGTGTGCCTGTTTTTGTGCTAGTACTATATTGTTTTGATCACTATAACTTGTAGTATAGTCTGAAGTCAGGGACTGTGATACCTCTAGCTTTGGTCTTTTTTTCTCAACAGAATTGGAGGGTATTATCCTTAGTGACATAAGTTAAACAGAGAAAGACAAATCCTGTATGTTCTCACTTATATGTGGATTCTAAAGTATAAAACAAATAAATATAACAAAGCAGAATCAGAGTCACAGAGAAGACACTAGTGGTTATCAGGAGGGAAAGGGTTAGGAGGAGGGGCAGAATATGTGAAGAGAATTAAGAGGTACAAACTACTAGGTATAAAATAAATGTAACAAGGATGCAATCTACAGTATGGGTAATATAGTCAATATTTTTAATGACCTTAAATGCAGTAAAATATTTAAAAATAATTGAAACACTATGTTAAACACCTGAAAACTAATATAATATTGCAAATCAACAATATTTCAACACGTTAGAAGAGCTTATCATAAGAAAAACTTATTATTGATGTATGTTTGTATAGTACTTTAACTATAAATGCTCTTGATTATTAAAAAAAAAAGAAATGAACAATTGGTATTTCAGTAGAAAATGAACTTAAATGTCCAGCAATATGTGAGCAAAAATGTCATACAACGAAATGTTGTATAGTCATTAAAATGTTGATTATGAAAGCATTAAGATAGAAAAAACATATTTTAAAAAATGATAAAGCAAAATTGTAGAGTGTAGTTTCAACTAGGTAGAAAATCATGAAAAATAGACTCAATAAAAATACAGAAAAATAATTTAGGTTATGTTGGACACACTCAGGACTAGCTGCCCCAGCTATACACTTGCACCTTACTAACTTGACTCCCATCAGAGGATTTCACTGCCATATTCACACCTGTGGCAGGAATGTAGCCACAGAAGTGTATGTTGACCACCAGCGCCCAGGCAGCTGCTAGTGGGACCAGATCCAGCCTTGTCTCCTGTCAATGGCTTGCACCACTGGGTTCACTAGCAGAAAATGACTCTAGCTATTCACCACAGGACCCCTACCCAACTGGTAGCAATTCTCATATCAAACAAAAGAGACCTTAAAATAAAGACTACAAGAGATAAGAGAGGACAATGCATAATAATCAAGGGATCAATCCAAGAGGAAGACAAAACAATTGTAAATATCTATGCACCCAACATAACAGCACTGCAATACCTAAGACAAACACAAACAGACATAAAAGGAGAAATTGACAGCAACTATAATAGAAGGAAACTTTAATACCCCAGCCACACCAATAGACAGATCATCAAAACAGAAAATTAATAAGGAAACACAAATCTTAAATTATACATTAAGTGAGATGTATCTCATTGATATCTTCAGGACATTCCATTCAAATGCAGAAGAGTACACATTCTTCTCAAGGGCACATAAAGCATTCTCCAGGATAGACCACATCTTGGGTCATAAATCCAACCTCACTGAACTGAAGAAAATTGAAATCATATCAAGCATCTTCTCCTATCACAATGCTATGAGATTAGATATAAATTACAAGAAAAAAACTATAGAAAGCAGAAACACATGAAGATTAAACAACACGTTTCTAAATAACCAACAGGTTACTGAAGAAATCAAATGGGAATCAAGAAATCAAATTCTAGAAACAAATAACAATGAAAACACGACAACTCAAAACCTATGGGATGCAGCAAAAGCTGTTCTAAGAAGGAAGTTTATAGCAATATAATCCTACCTCAAGAAACAACAAAAACATCAAATAGACGACCTAACTTTACACCTAAAACTGGGAAGAGAAGAACAAACAAACAAAAATCCCCAAAATTAGTAGAAGGAAAGAAATCATAAAGATCCAAGCAGAAATAAATGTAACAAAAGTGAAAGAAACAATAGTAAAGATTAATAAAACTGAAAGCTGGTTCTTTGAGAAGATAAACAAAATTGACAAACCATTAGCCTTACTCATAAAGAAAAAAGAGAAAAATCAAATCAGCAAAATTAGAAATGAAAAAGAAGATGTTACATCAGACAATGCAGGGATACAAAGGATTATAAGAGAAGATTATGAACAACTATATGGCAATAAAATAGATAACCTGTAAGAAATGGACAGATTCTTAGAAAAGTTCAATCTTCCAAGACTGAACTAAGAATAATTAGAAAATATGAACAATCCAATTACAAGCACTGAACTTGAAACTGTGATAAAAACAAAACAAAACAACAACAACAAAAAACACAAACAAACCTCCCCAAAATCAAAAGTCCAAGACCAGATGGCTTCACAGGAGAATTCTATCAGTTAGAGAAGAGCTAATGCCTATCATTCTAAAACTCTTTCAAAAATTTGAAGAGGAAGGAAAACTTCCAAATAGTTTCTACGAGGCCACCATCACTCTGATACTAAAACCAGAAAAGACAACACATAAAAAAGAAAACTACAGGCTATTATCTCTGATTAGCATAGATGCAAAAATCTTAACACAATTTTAGCAATCAGAATTCAGCAAAGCGTGAAAAAACTCATACACCATTATCAAGTTAGATTTATTTCAGCAATGCAAGGATTCTTCAATATATGCAGATCAATCAATGTTATACACCTTATTAACAAAGTGAAAGATAAAAACCATATGATAATCTCAATAGATGTAGAAAAAGCCTTTGACAAAAAGCCTTTTAATCAGCACCCATTTATGATTAAAACTCTTCAAATAATGGGCATAGAAGGAAACTACTTCAACATAGTAAAGGCCATATATGATAAGCCTAAAGCAAACATTAGTCTCAATGGTGGAAAACTGAAATCATTCCCCATAAGATCAGGATCAAGACAAGGGTGTCCACTTCCACCACGATTATTCAGCATAGTTCTGGAAGTAAACGTAGTTCAGCAATCAGTGAAGAAAAAGAAATAAAAGGAATCAAGATTGGAAAAGAAGAAGTAATACTCTCACTATTTGCAGATGACATGACACTGCACACAGAAAACCCCAAGATGCTATCAGAGTATTACTAGAACAAATCAGTGAATTTAGCAAAGTTTCAGGATACAAAATCAATACACAGAAATCAATTGCATTTTTCTATATGAACAATGAAAAATCAGAAAGATAAATTAAGGAATCAATCCCATTTGCATTGCAACAAAAAGAATTAAATATCTAGGAATCAACTTACCTAAGGAGACAAAAGAACTGTACATGAAAAATTATAAGATATTAATGAAAGAAATCAAAGTCTACATAAACAGATGGAGAGATATTCCATGTTTCTGGGCAGGAAGAAGCAATATTGTGAAAATGACTATACAACCAACACAATCTACAGGTTCAATGCTATCCTTGTCAATTTACCAATGGCATTTTTCACAGATCTAGAACAAAACATTTCACAATTCATATGGAAACAAAAAAGACCCCAAACTGCCAAAGCAGCCTTGAGAAAGAAGAGTGGAGCTGGAAGAATCAACCTTCCTGATTATACTACAAAGCTACAGGCATCAAGGAAATATGGCACTGACACTAAAACAGATACATAGACCAATGGAACAAGATAGAAAGCCCAGAAATAAACCCATGCACCTTAGGTACCTTACTATTGACAAAGGAGGCCAGGATATACAACTGGCCAAAGACAGTCTCTTCAATAAATGGTGCTGGGAAAACTGGACAGCTACATGTAAGGAATGAAACTAGGACACTTTCTAACACCATACACAAAGATAAACTCAAAATGGAATAAAGACCTAAATGTAAGACCAGAAACTATAAAATTCTTAGAGGAAAACATAGGCAGAACACTCAATGACATAAAGCAAGATTCTCTATGACCCACATTTTAGAGTGACAGAAATAAAAACAAAAGTAAACAACTGAGACCTGGTTAAACTTAAAAGATTTTGCACAGCAAAGGAACCTATAAGCTAGGTGAAAAGATAACCCTCAGAATGCGAGGAAGTAATAAGTGAAGAAACTGACAAAGGATTAATTTCCATATATACTCATACAACTCAATACCAGAGAAACAAACAACCTAGTCAAAAAGTGGGAAAAAAGACCTAAATAGACATTTCTCAAAGAAGACATACAGATGGCTAAGAAACATAGAAAAGATGCTCAACATTGCTCATTATTCAGTTCAGTTCAGTTCAGTCACTCAGTCGTGTCTGACTCTTTGCGAGCCCATGAATCGCAGTACACCGGGCCTCCCTGTCCATCACCAACTCCCAGAGTTTACTCAAACCCATGTCCATCGAGTCAGTGATGCCATCCAACCATCTCGTCCTCTGTCGTTCCCTTGCTCTCCTGCCCCCAAATCCCTCCCATCATCAGGGTCTTTTCCAATGAGTCAACTCTTCGCATCAGGTGGCCAAAGTCCTGGAGTTATTAGAGAAATGCAAATCAAAACTTCAGTGAGATATCACCTCACACTGGTCAGAATGGCTATCATCAAAAAGTCTACAGACAATAAATGCTGGAGAGGGTGGGAAGAAAAGGGAATGCTCTTGCACTGTTGGTGGGAATGTAAATTGATACAGCTACAATGGAAGACGGTATGAGGTTCCTTAAAAAAGTCGGAATAAAACCACCATATGACCCAACAATCCCACTCCTTGGCATATACCCTGAGGAAATCAAAATTGAAAAAAGACACATATATCCCATTTTTCATTGCAGAACAATTTACAGTAGCTAGAACATGGAAACAACCTATATGTCCACTGACACATGATTGGATAAGGGAGTTATGGTACATATACACAATGGAATATTACTCAGCCATAAAAACGTACACATTTGAGTCAGTTCTAAAAAGATGGACCTACTCTACAGAGTGAAGTCAGTCAGAAAGAGAAAGATAAATATCATAGTCCAATGCATATGTTCGGAATCTAGAAAAATGGTACTGAAGAATTTATTTACAGGGCAACAATGGAGATACAGACATAGAGAATAGACTTATGGACATGGGGAGAGGTTGAGATGTATGGAAAGAGTAACATGGAGACTTACATTACCATATGTAAAGTAGATAGCCAACAGTAACTTGCTGTCTGGCTCAGGAAACTCAAACAGGGGCTCTGTATCAACCTAGAGGGGTGGGATGGGAGGGGATGGGAGGGAGGTTCAAAAGGGAGGGGATGTATACATACCTATGACTGATTCATACTGAGGTTTGACAGAAAACAACAAAATTCAGTAAAGCAATTATACTTCAATAAAGAAAAATTAATTTTTTAAAAGTGAATGGAATACTGTCATTTGCAGCAATATGGGTGGTTCTGGAGATAATCATACTAAGTCAGGTAAGTCAGACAGAGAAAGACAAGTATCACATTATATCACTTATGTGTTAACTGTTAAAAATCTTGACACAAATGACCTTATCTACAAAACAGAAACAGACTCACAAACTTAGAAAATGAACTTATGGTTACTTGGGAGAAGAGGTGGGGGCAGGGATAGATTATGAACTTGAAACTGACATGTGCATTCTGCTATATTTAGAACAGATAGCCAGTAGATACTTACCATGTATCTCAAGGAACTGTACTCAGCTTTCTGTGCTAACTTCAATGGAAAAATAATTTGAAGATAATAGAAAGTGAATAAATGAATACAATGCAAATAATTTAATTGAAAATGATCAAAGGACATGAATAAATATTTTTCCAAAGATAAATTGTCAACAGGTACATGACAGGTGCTTAACATTATTAATTATCAGGGAAATATAAATCAGAAACACAATGATATTTTACTTCATACTTGTTAAAATATTTATTATCAAATACAACAAATAATAAATGCTGGTGTTGATGTAGAGAAATGAGAACCCTGGTATTCTTCTGGGGGAATATATGTTTACATAGTCACTATAGAAAATAGTATGGAGATTTCTTAAAATATATATATATATATATAAACAATATCATATATTTGTCTTTCTCTGTCTGACTTACTTCACTCAGTATGACAATCTCTGAGTCCATTCATGCTGCTGAAAATGGCATTATTTCATTCTTTTATTATGGCTGAGGAATAATTTCTTGTATATATGTACCATGTACAGTAGCTTTTTTGCCAGTTTCTCTGCTGATGAACATTTAGGTTGCTTCCATGTCCTGACTATTGTAAATAGCACTGCAGTGAATATTAAAGTGCGTGTATGTTTTTGAATTATGGCTTTCTCTAGGTAAATGCTCAGGAGGGGGTTGCTACATCATAAGGTAGTTCTATTTTTAGATTTTAAGAAATCTCTGTACTGTTCTTCAAAGTGACTATACCAATTTACATTCTCTTCAACAGTATAGGAGGGTTCCCAATCCTCCACATTCTCTCCAGTATTTCCTTTTTTGTAGATTTGTTGATGATGGTCAAAAATAGAACTAGTATATGATGCATCATTCCCACTTCTGGTTATTTGTCCAGAGGAAATAAAATTATAATCTCATAGGGAGATCTGCATCCCCATGTTCATTGTAGCTGCGTTCACTATAGTCAAGATACGGAAACAATATAAGTGTAAGTCAAGAGATAAATTAATACAGAAAATATGTTGTTGTATGAAATGAAATATTATTCAGACATAAAATGGAAAGAAATTCTCCCATTTGTGGCAATATGGATTGATCCTGATGACATTATGTTAAGTGAAGTATGTCAGAGAGAAAAAGACAAATACAGTAGGATCTCATTTATTTTTGGAAGAAAACAAAGTCATAGAAACAGGAAAGAGGTGGTTAATAGGAGCTGAGCATGGGAGAGGTAATGCAGACTTGTGAGTCAAATAATACAAAACTTTTATTTATAGATAAATAAATTCTGGAGATCTCAGGTACAGTATGGTGACTATAGTTAACATTATTGTATTATATGGATCACAACAAACTGAAAAATTCTTAAAAAGATGGGATTATAAGATCACTTTATCCACCTCCTTAGAAACCTCTACGCCGGTCAAGAAGCAACAGTTAGAACCGGATGTGGAACAATGGATGGGGAAAGGAGTACATCAAAGCTGTATATTGAACCCTGCTTATTTAACTTACATGCATCATGCAAAATGCTGGGCTGAGTGAACCACTTGCTGGAATCAAGATTGTCAGGAGAAACATCAATAATCTCAGATAAGCAGATGACAACACACTTAAGGCAGAAAGTGAAGAGTAACTAAAAAAACCTCTTGATGAAAATGAAAGACAAGAGTGAAATAGCTGGCTAAAAATTCAGCATTCAAAAACAAATAAACAAACAAACCTCAGCATTCAAAAAACTAAGATCATGACATCCAGTCCCATCACTTCCTGGCAAATAGATGGGGAAACAATGACAGATTTTATTTTCTTAGGCTCCAAAATCACGGCAGATGGTGACTGCAGCAATGAAATTAAAAGATACTTGCTCCTTGGAAGAAAAGCTATGACAAACACAAACACAGATAGCACATTAAAAAGCAGAGACATTACTTTGGCAACAAATGTCCATATAGTCAAAGTTATGGTTTTTGCAGTTGTCGTGTATGGATGTGAGAGTTGAACCATAAAGAAGACTGATTACCAAAGAACTGATGCTTTGGAACTGTGGTGTTACAGAGTTCCTTGGATTGTGACTAGAACCCTAAAGGAAATCAGCCCTTAATATTCATTGGAAGGACTGAATATGAAGCTGAAACTCCCAACACTTTGGCCACCTGATGCAATGAAGTGACTCATTTGAAAAGACCCTGATGCTGGGAAAGATTGAAGGTAGGAGGAGAAGGGGACGACCTATGTTTGATGTTTGGATGGCATCACCAACTCAATGGGCATGAGTTTGGGTAACCTCCTGGAGATGGTGAAGGACAGGAAAGCCTGGTGTGCTGTAGTCCATGGGGTTGCAAAGAATCAGACATGATTGAGTAACTGAAAAATAGCAAACATATTGTATAATTTAAAGTTTCTATGAGACTAAATATTAAATGTTCTCATTATGGCAGCAACAATAAAATTATAACTATGTGAGATGGATGATGTGAAAATTAACCTTATTTAATAAAAAATTGCTATATATACATGTACCAAATCATCACATTGCATTACACCTTAAATTAAAGCATTGTTAATTATGTGTGAATAAAACTTGGGGGAAAATATCATGTAATTCATGATAACATTAAGGATTTTTGTCACAAAGTCAATATAGCAATTGTAGGATATATATATAATGTAAATTCAGTTCTGTTCCATGTTGTAGAAGTAGAGCAAACAGCTTATAATGGATATAATGCAAAGACATGGGATCATGAAATTTTAAGGACTGTATATAAAAAAACTGATTGATTGTTCTATAAGTTGGCATGAAATACAATAAAACATTTTGTTCACTTACAAATGATTGAAACTGAAACTGAGTCCTAAAACTGAGTTTCCCCACTCAGTTGTATGATTAATCTCTCTACTCAAAACATTATTCCATCTCTTCTCCCCTCTGACCCGTACTAAATAAACACTATCAACCAGAGTCAGATGACTCTGTTGTTGATGACATTGTTACTGTACTTTTACATTGCAAAAGTCCTGTTGTCAGTATTACCATTAACGTAAAAACTCAGTTGTTTCTTTTCTTTCTTTTTCTTTTTTTTCATTAGGAAAGAATAACAAACCCCTGATCCATGAAACATCTGTCCTGGGAATTATAAACCAGAGACATTCCGTCTCCTGAAACCATGGTAAAGAAGTGTCACAAAATAAGACTTAACTAAACTTCTTTGTTCTTCCCCTTAAAAAAAAAAAATTCTAACACAAAGACTTAGATAAATTGGATATGAGATTTGTCTCCCACCCCATTGCATGATGTCTTGCAAATAAATACTTACTTTGTTGCAAATACCCCATGCCAGAGCTTGACTTTCAGAGTCATGTGTATCAGCAGCCTTTGTTTACAGAATGGAAGTCTAGACTAAATGCCACCAAGTAGTTGTAATTCAATTAAAAGCAAATATACCCTTCCCCCCTTATTTATCTAACACTAAAAGTTTTCAATCTGTTTTTTCCTCAAAGAAACATTTCTATCCTTGTCTTTTTGAGAAGTTCTTTTCTTGTATCTGAATTTTATTAAAAGTGACCGACCTAGCAAAGACGGAAAGATAATACATTTTAAAGATATTTGGTGCCACACAGAAATGAAGTTCTACATTTCTTTAAATTTAGGAAATAGAAGTCAAATTCAAATATTATAAGGTGGAACATTATTTTGTTTAAGAATAATTAACTGTTCTCTAGAAGGAGGCCTGAAGCATCAGAAAATCACTGACTAAATTCTTGGGAGAGAAATTTTTCAAAGCCTTATCAATAATGAAGACAAACATATAGGCAACTTCACTAATAGCTTTTAATTAAGTAAATATTAATAATCTACAGTGAGCCAAACCAGACTTAACAGTATGGCCTGTGCCAGTGGTTTTAATCATTCTTAGAGATTTTTTTTTTTTAATTTTAGTTTTATTGGTTTATAATACAATTTCACTTTACAATGTTGCATTAGCTTCTGCTGTACAAAGAAGCAGAACAGCTATATGTATACACATATCCTTTTCTTCTTGGACCTCTTTCCCAACCCCACTCTCCCATTCTGTCCATCCAGGTTATCAGAGAGCACTGAGCTGAAATTCCTGTGCTTGATAGCAAGTTCCCACTAGTTGTGTTGCATGTGGAAGTGTATATAAGTCAATCCTTATCTCCCAATTTGCCCCACTTGCCCCTCCATCCCCAGGTCCACATGTCCATTTTCCACATCTGCATCTGTATTCTTTCCCTGGAAATAGGTTTGTCATAACAAGTTTTTTCTAGATTCCACATTTATGCATTAATATATGATATTTGTTTTTCTCTTTCTGACTTATTTCACTCTGGGTGACAGATTCTGTGGCCATTCACATCTCTAGAAAGGTCTCAGTTTTGTTCTTTCTAAGGTTCAGTAACATATCAGTGCATACATGTACCACATCTTCTTTATCTATTTGTCTGTCATTGGGTATTTAGGTTGTTGCCAAGTACTGGGTATTGTAATTAGTGCTGCAGTGAACATTGAGGTACATGGGTCATTTTGAATTATGGTTTTCTCAGGGTATTCAAGGGATAAGCCCAATAGAGAGATTGCTGGGTCATATGGTAGTTCTATGTTTAGTTTTTAAAGGAGACTTTATGCTGTTCTCCACAGTGACTGTCTCAATTTACACTTCCACCAACAGTTCAAGAGGGTTCCCTTTTCTCTATACTCTCTCCAGCATTTATTGTTTGCAGATTTTTTTTTTTTAATAATGGACATTCCGACTGGAGTGAGGCCATACCTCATTATAGTTTTGATTTTCACTTCTATAATAAATAGTGACTATTTCTAATAAATAGCAGACAAGATGGTGGAGTAGAAAGAAATGTGCTTATCTTCTCCTGTGAGAACTCCAAAATTGCAACTTGCTGCTGAACAACCATTGACAGGAGAATATTGGATTTCACCAAAAACAGATACCCCACACACAAGGGCAAAGGAACAGCTCCAACAAGATGGTTCAGTTCAGTTCAGTTGCTCAGTCATATCTGACTCTTTGCAACCCCATAAACTGCAGCACTCCAGGCCTCCCTGTCCTTTAGGATGGACTGATTGGGTCTCCTTGAAGTCCAGCGGACTCTCAAGAGTCTTCTCCAACACCACAGTTCAAAAGCATCAATTTTTTGGTGCTCAGCTTTCTTTATGGTTCCACTCTCACATCCATACAAGACTACTGGAAAAACCATAGCCTTGACTAGACAGAAATTTGTTGACAAAGTAATGTCTCTGCCTTTTAATATGCTGTCTAGGTTGGTCATAACTTTCCTTCCAAGAAGTAAGTTTCTTTTAACTTCATGGATGCAGCCACCATCTGCAGTGATTTTGGAGGCCCCCCCCCTCCAAAATAATCAGCCACTGTTTCCACTGTTCCCCCATCTATTTCCCATGAAGTGATGGGACTAGATGCCATGATCTTAGTTTTCTGAATGTTGAGCTTTAAGCCAACTTTTCTACTGTCCTCTTTCAATTTCATCAAGAGGCTCTTTAGTTTTTCTTCACTTTCTGCCATAAGGGTGGTGTCATCTGCATATCTGAGGTTATTGATATTTCTCCTGGCAATCTTGATTCCAGCTTGTGCTAGGAGGTGCAGAATTGTGTTTAGAATCAAACCCAAAACCCACCAGAGACACTTGGAGGGCTCAAACAAAACCTTGTTCGCACCAGGAGACATGACAGAGGCTGAGCCAGATCTGCCTTTAAGTGTTTGAGTGTCTCCTGAGGAGGGCCAGGCCAGCAGTGGCCTGTCGCAGGGACAGGGGTTCTGGGTGCAGAAGATCTAGGTGTGGAATAAGCCCTCTTGGAGGAGGTCTCCATTAACTCCACCATAGAGCCACCGAGCAGATGATCCACTAACTGCAAAGCAATTGTATCAAATAAATTCTTGCACTGTTAGAAAGTTCTAAGACCCACAACAGATTTCCCAACCTAGGGATCCAGCAAAAGGACTGAAACTCCCAGGGAATTTGACTTTGGAGGCTAATGGGGTTTGATTACACAGCTTCCACAGGACTGGGGAAAAAGAATCTTGGAGGGCACAAGCAAAACCTTGTGTGCATCAGGGGCCAGGAGAAAGGAGCAGTGACTCCATGAGACTGACCCAGACTTGCCTGTGAGTGTCCAGGAGTGGGGACGTGGGTCAACAGGGAAGGAACACAGCCCCACTCGTCAACAGAAAACTGGGCTAAAGATTTACTGAGCATGGCCTGCCCATGAAAATAAGATCCAGTCACCCCCACCCCCCCGTTAATCTCTTATCCTTATTCATCAGAGGGCAGGCAAAATGAAAACCACAATCACAGAAAACTAACCAAACTGATGACACAGAACACAGCCTTGTCTAACTCAATGAAACCACGAGCTATACCGTGTAGGATGGGTCATGGGGAGAGTTCTGGCAAAAAGTGGCCCACTAGAGAAGGGGATGGTAAACCACTTCAGTATTATTGCCTTGAGAACCCCATCAACAGTATGAAAGGCAAAAATATATGACCCTGAAAGATGAACTCCCCAGCTCAGTAGGTGTCCAATATGCTGCTGGAGAAGAGTGGAGAAGTAACGCCAGAAAGAGTGAAGAGACAGAGCCAGAGTGAAAACAACACCCAGTGTGGCTGTGGCAGGTGATGGAAGTAAAGTTCGATGCTGTAAAGAGCAATATTTCAGAGCAACTTAGAATGTTAGGTCCGTCAATCAAGGGAAATTAGAAGTGGTCAAACAGAAGATGGCAAGAGTGAACATCAGCATTTTAGGAATCAGTGAAATAAAATGGGTGCATTTAATTCAGATGACCATTTTATCGACTACTGTGGGCAAGAATACCTTAGAAGAAATGGAGTACACCTCATAGTCAACAAAACGTTCGAAACAGAGTACTTGGCTGCAATCTCAAAAATCTCAAAAAGGAAAGAAAGGTATGTATTTATTTCCAAGGCAAATCATTCAATATCACAGTAATCTAAGTCCATACCCCAAACACTAATGCCAAAGAAGCTGAAGTCAAACAGTTCTATGATGACCTACAAGACCAGACCTTCTAGAACACACACACACGCGCACACACACACACACACACACACACACACACACACACACACAGAGTCTTTTTCATCATAGGGGACTGGAATGCAAAATTAGGAAGTCAAGAGATACCTGGAAAAACAGGCAAGTTTAGCCTTGGAGTACAAAATAAAACAGGGCAAATGTTAACAGAATTCTGTGAAGAGAACCCACTGGTCATAGCAAACACCTTCTTTCAACAACACAAGTGACAACTCTATATATAGACATCATCAAATGATCAATACTGAAATCAGATTGATTACATTCTTTGTAGCCAAAGATAGATAACCTCTATACCGTCAGCAAAAACAAGACTAGGAGCTGACTGTGGCTCAGATCATGAACTCCTTATTGCCAAATACAGACTTAAATTGAAGAAAGTAGGGAAAACTTCTGTTTCATTGATTGTGCCAAAGCCTTTGACTGTGTAAATCACAACACACCATGGAAAGTTCTTCAAAAGATGGGAATACCTGGCCACCTGACTTGCCTCCTAAGAACTCTGTATGCAGGTCAAGAAGCAACAGTTAAAACTGGACATGAAACAACAGACTGGTTCCAAATTGGGAAAGGAGTACGTCAAGGCTGTATATTGTCACCCTGCTTATTTACCTTCTATTCAGACTACATCATGGGAAATGCCAGGCTGGGTGAAGTACAAGCTGGAATCAAGATTGCCAGGAGAAATATCAATCACTTCAGATATGCAAATGATACCACTCTTATGGCAGAAAATGAAGAGGAACTAAAGAGCCTCATGAAGAAATGAAAGAGGAGAGTGAAAGATCAGGCTTAAAACTCAACATTCATAAACTAAGATCATGGCATCCGGTCCCATCACTTCATGGCAAATAGATGGGGACACAATGGAAACAGTAACATATTTTATTTTCTTGGGCTCCAAAATCACTGCAGATGGTGACCATAGCCATGACATTAAAAGACACTTGCTCCTTGGAAGAAAATCTATGACAAAACTAGATAGCATATTAAAAAGCAGAGGCATTACTTTGCTGACCAAATCTATCTACTTAAAGCTATGGTTTTTCCAATAGTCATATATGGTGTGAGATTTGGACTGCAAGAAAAGCTGAGTACTGAAGAGTTGATGCTTTTGAACTATGGTGTTTTAGAAGACTCTTTACAGTCCCTTGGACTGCAAGAAGATCAAACCAATTAATCCTAAAAGAAATCAATCCTGAATATTCTTAGGAAAGACTGATGCTGAGGCTGAAACTCTAATACTTTGCCCACGTTATGTGAAGAACTGACTCAAAAGAAAGAAAAGACCCTGATGCTGGGAAAGATTGAAGGCAAGAGGAGAAGGAGACGACAGAGGATGAGATGGTTGGATGGCATTACTAACTCGATGGACATGAGCAAGTTCCAGGAGTTGGTGATGGACAGGGAAGCCTGGCGTGCTGCTCCCATGGGGTTGCAAAGAGTCAGATACAACTGAGCAACTGAACTGAACTGTTAGAGTTACTTTATAATGTTCTGTTCATTTATTCTGTACAGCAAAATGAGCTAGCTATGTGTATACATATATCCCCTCTCTTGGATTTCCTTCCCATTTAGGTCAGCACACTAACTTTTAATTTCAAAATTTTAAGAAGCTGAGTTGGTAGTATGGATATGCTTTATTAAAATAAAAAAAAACATATTTTCATTATTATTTAAGAGGCTCATTTATATAGCAACACAAAGAAAGGAAAATAAAGACATTCTTAATCGTGCCTGATAGATATTTTTTATTCATTGATGTATAGGAAATTCAGGAACTAATTATAAAGGAGTGTATTAGGATAATCATCTGTCTATTTACATATTTATTGGTAAAGCAGGCTTACGAGCTTCAATAGACCTAATCTGTTTCAGTTTTAAATATTTACTATTGCCCATTAAGACTTTTGTCCGTTAAATGGTCACATAAAACTGCATGTTGAGTTCAGCCAATACTCATGCTTTAAGTGAACTTCATGAAGGGGAAAATAACTTTCCAAATTGTTAAGCTGTTTTGTTATTAGAGAGAAAGTGAGTACCCTAGTTCTTATTTACCCTTTAAAGATGGACTATTTCAAAAAAAAAAAATAATAAAAAAATAAAACCTAAAAAAAAAAATAAAAATAAAAAGCAGAGACATCAAAAAAAAATAATAAAGATGGACTATTATAAGTCTCAGTAATGAAAAAAACAAAAACAAAACAAGGCTCTAGAAAATGAATTAAGGGGGATCAATTATCTGCCAGAACATCTTGGATACTGGGTAGTTCACTATGTCAATAAAAACTTAACCACATCTCAAATAATTTTATTTTATTATAGTGGTTCACAAATCTATGTGAAAGACTTACACAGAATCAAAATATTCTTGCCATGTTTCTATATTACCAGTCTCTGAGTTCTGTACACCATTTTTACTCTAATTGCTATAAAATAGTAGGCAAGGTTGGGGTCAAGTTTAATTTCTACAAGTGTGCTTTCCTCTAATATTTTGACCTTGGTATGTCCTTCATGCCATATTCATGTAGATTTGAGAGGCTAAAATTTACAATTCTAAGGTAATCTTTAAATTTTCACTCTACTTCATTCTTTACTCTTTTAATTACCACTGCAAATTCAGGTTGTATGACAATACTGCTTTCATGGCATTTGAAGAGAGGAAAGTCTTTATATGAAAAGATGTCAGTTTGATTGTTCCTTAAGCTGAACTGAGAAAATAGAGCTTGATTAAATACATGTTGGAAGATCCTAAGAAATAAAGGCAATAGTAACAGGGAGAAGCTGTTCTGAGTTTGTACCAATAGCTAACTTTTGTGCTGTCAGACTCAATATCAAAACAAAACAAACAACCCAATCAAAAAATGGGCAGAAAATCTGAACAGATATTTCTCCAAAGACATACTGGTGACCAAAAAACACATGAACAGTTGCCAATATCACTAAGTATTAAACAAAAGCAAATCAAAACTACAGTGAGGTTATCACCTCACAGCAGTCAGAGTGGCCATCATCAAAAGTCTGCAGAGAATAAATACTGGAAAGGGTGTGAAGAAAACAGAATCCGCCCACACTCTCAGTGGGAATACAAACCGGTACAGTCACTTTGGAGAACAGCATGGTGATTTCTTCAAACACTAAAAATAGAGCTACCATATGATCCAGCAACTTCACTCCTGGGAATTTATCCAGAGAAAAGCATACTTAGAAAAGACACATGCACTCCAAATTTCATTATAACACTATTTACAATAGGCAGGACATGATGGCAACCTACATGCCCACTGAGAGGAGAACAGGTATAGAAGATGTGATACATACATGCAATGGAATTCTACTCAGCCACAAAAGAATGAAATAATGTCACTTGCAGCAGCCTGGATGAACCTAGAGACTATCATACTAAGTGAAATGTCAGACAGAAACTTATATGTGGAATCTTACAAAAATGATACAAATGAACTTATTTACAAAACAGAAACAAACTCACAGACATAGAAAACACACTATGGTCACCAAAGGGGAAAACTGAGGGTGAAGCATACAGTGGGAGTTTGGGATTAATTTATCACATGATTATATGCAAAATAGATAATCGACAAGGACCTACTGTATAGACAGAAAACTCTACTCAATGCTTGTAGTAATCTAAATGGCAAAAGAATATATATATATATATATATATATATATATATATATGCATGTATGTATTGGACTCTAGTATTGTTGCTTGGAAAATTTCATGGACAGAGGGGCCTGGCGGGCTACAGTCCATGCAGTCACAGAGTTGAACATGACTGAGCACACAGCACATGCACATGTATATGTATAACTGAATCACTTTTTTGTACATCTGAAATTACCACAGTATTGTAAATCAATTACACTCCAATATAAAATTTAAAAATACAATAGTGACATAAAAGTTGCTTGGTCATCATGTCCGACTCTTTGCAATCCCGTGGACTATACAGTCTATGGGATTCTCCAGGCCAGAACACTGGAGTGGGTAGCCATTCTCATCTCCAGGGGATCTTCCCAACCCAGGGGTCGAATCCAGGTCTCCCACATTTCAGGCAGATTCTTTACCAACTGACCCACCAGGGAAGCACAAAAATTCAATAATATCTGCAATAATTAAATGAACAGGTTAAATGTCGGAATTATAGCTTTTGCAGATAATTCTTATAATTTTAGGTTCTTGCATGTAACATTCGACATTTCTCCCAAGAATCATTTGAGAAGTAAATAAGTTTTTATAGAATTCTGAAATATATATTAAACTGGTTATCAACATATGTCCCTTTGTAGTATTAAAGAGAGAAAGCAAAAATTCTAAGTAATTGAGAACTGAAGATTTCTTTTATTAGGAAACACAATGCTATGAGACTTTCTATGTTTGCTTTATTCTGAAAAGTACAATAAGTAGTAAGAATAATTTTAGAATTTCATATACATTAAAAATTGTACATGATTTGCTACTTTTATGCTGTACTGTAGAGCATTAAAGGAATCTGTGGATATTAGTGATGCCTGCACAGTCTGTGCCATATATTGTGGTCTATTCAAATCTCCTTGAGCTCAGAAAATAATTTTGTTTTTGTTTTCTATAGAGAGAAAAAGTGGAGGGACAAAGCCTCTAAATTATATTCCAAATGGTGGTGGCTTAATTTTTTTTTTTTCAAAATGATTTCACTATTGTTACTCTGTGATGATACTATTTTACAATTCTCTGATGCAATAGTATTTTGGGGAGGATATCCTTGTATGACAAACCTAGACAGTGTGCTGAAAAGCAGAGGCATTACTCTGCCAACAAAGTTTTGTATAGTCAAGGCTATGGTCTTCCCAGTGGTCACATAGAGTTGTGAGAGCTGGATTGTAAAGAAGGCAGAATGCCTAAGAATTGATGTTTTTGAACTGTGGTGCTGTAGAAGACTCCTGAGAGTCCCTTGGGCAGCAAGGAGATCAAACCTGTCAATCTTAATGGAAATCAACTCTGAATACTCATTAGAAGGATGAATGCTAAAGCTGAAGCTCCAGTGTTTTTGTCATCTAATGTGAACAGCCAACTCATTGGAAAAGTCCCTGATGCTGGGAAAGATTGAAGGCAGAAAGAAAAGAGGGTGTCAGAGGATAAGATGGCTGGACGGCATCACCAATGCAATGGACGTGAACTTGGGTAAACTTTGGGAAATGGTGAGGGACAGGGAGGCCTGGTGTGTCAACTGGGTGACTGAACAACAACAATCTTTGTGTGAAATTATAGTCACTGACCAGAGAAACATCCATTTTTATCATCACTCATCCTTCTGCTCTATTAAGAAAAAGAATGATTCCCATAAGGCAAAAGTATATGCTAAATCTAATTTAAAAATTCTACTCAGCTTTTGCTGAAGAATTCAGGAAAAAATGCATCCATCCATTCATTCATTCAAAAGATATTTATTTTAAGGATATATCAAACCAAGATCTCTGTTTGATACAAAGAAAACTGAGGCACAGGAAATAAGCAAATTATATACAAACTGTGATGACTTGTATATTCCACACTATAGTGAAGGGTATACAAGAGTTACAAGTAGCATGTGTGGTAGATAAAATAGTTGATACTTTTAGATTTCCCAGCACATTCTGTTTGTTTTCTTGCTCCAAAAAATAAACCCTTTTTTATATGCAAAAAAAAAAAAAAAAAAAAAAAAAAGTCAATACAGGAGGATTTGGGGAGATGAGTATTGGATTTTAGATTTAGATAGTAAACCAGGTCTATTCAATCAATGTCCTTTTACTCTTGGCCTCAGAGATAAATCCAGTCAGACTAGAGTCCTATGGGGGTCATTCTCTGTGGTTACAAGGAAGATGGGTTCTTTCTGTTGTTGCTAAGTTGATGAAACATAAGCCTGCATCTGCTCGAGAACACATTTCTTACACATAATTATTTGCTTGAAAATAACACGATTTAGTGGGAATCAGAGCTGAAAGAAGAAAAGAGAGAAACAGTAATTCTGGTATTCTGATACCATTTCTAAAGCATGGATCCTGTAATTTCAGTGAAGATTAGCCTCTGTGTTTTTATGGTATGAGTTAATTTATCTTTTGGCCTTAAGTTGTATTGAGTTTATTTTACTTAGCTGCATTATCACATAGAGAAGAAACTTAGAGAAGAGAGAGGATACCTACACACAAAAGGATCACATGAGATTCCATGATGGATATATTATTCATTATCTGTTCTACTGTGCTAGATGCTAAGTATCTAACATCACAGAACATCAGATGTGGTCCTATATCCATCGAATTATTAGCTGTGGTGATGAAAGTAATAAAGAAGCACTTTTATAGTAGTGCTGATCTTGGGTTGACCTTACTCTGCATTGGTTTAAAGCAGGGCATTGGTTTCCAGCTAGAGGTTGAGGCCAGATCATTGCAATGAGAGCACCAAATCCTAGCCATTAGACTAGTGGACAGTGTCAAGCCCCTGGCCCTTCAGCTTTGTGGAAAGTAAGTCCCATAATGATGGAAAGTAGTAAAACAAGCAAAGTGTTTATTAGAAAGAAAAACAGTACAGTACATGTGGATAGGCACATGAGCAGGCTCAGAGAGAGTCATACACTCCTGGTGGTTTGAATCACTTATGGGGCATTTCTTCCAGATTTTCTTTGGTCAATCATTTTGATTTGTCCGGTCCTGAGGCCATACTTGGTATACCTCAGGAACCTCCCATGTGTGGGTGTTCATTTACAACTTAGCCAAGATGAATTCCAGTGAAGAGGCTTATGGGTGGTTGACATCACTTACCATGAGGTGACTTCCCTCCCCATTTTGATGTCTTAGAAGCCTTTCTATGCATGTGTAGCTGGGGAGGGCTCCTTGACTTTGAGAATGAGGAATATGTAGTCTTTTACCTCTTATCTGCACAGAGAACACTCTCCTCAATCATGTTACTTTTATGGAGTTTCTGCTATTATGGAGTTTCTGTCAACAGGGGAGCAACTGTTTAGCCTGGAGTCCCATCTATCTCCTGCTTCACTGCAATGTTACAAGGGCCATGAAAGAACAAATAGATGTTGAGACCGAGATAAGATAGTCAAGAAAGACCTCTCAGAAGAGGAAGTGACATTCAGGCTCAACCTGAAGAATGAGAAGAGATTGTGGAGGAGAGCTGGAGTGTGTGTGTGTATGCAAATGATCACATAAAACAAAAGAAAAACAGTCTTTATTTCAATAAGGACCACTTCTATGGGTTCAGGCTTCTGAAATGTGTTTGAATGGAGGCCATACTTAGTTCAGGATTGTTCAACTCTTTGCCACCCCACAGATTGTAGCCCACTGGTCTCCTCTGTCTATGGGGATTTTCCAGGCAAGAATACTGGAGTGAGTCACCACGCCCTCTTCCAGGGGATCTTTCCAACCCAGGGATGAAACCCAGGTCTCCCACATTGCAGGTGGACCCTTCACCATCTGAGCCACCAGAGAAGCCAAGAACTCTGGACAATTCATGTCAATTAAGTGATTCTTAGATTCACTGCATTAGAATTTCTGCTGCTTTTGTATTAACTAATCTATTTATACACTTCAGTAAGTTCTTTTGTTGATGAGATATGAATTCTATGATAAATTAGGACTATTTCTGGGGGGAAATCTTCACTTTTCAAAGAACTGAAGGATTCTGTAAAATAGAAAACTGAATAGTTGTAAATTTCAAATACCTGCAATTTTCCTCATACCTCATTCAGCAGCTTAGATCCATTTCAAGCAAATTTTAATGAAATACCTCACTTAGCCTTCAAGCTAACATAGTTTCTCTGTGGCACTACAACTCTTGTCACATTCATTGCTGATTGCATCATCTGTGTTCCTGTTAAGAATGATTGGAGAGAGAGAGGAAGGGAAAGAGAAAGAAAAAAAGAGAGAAATAATACTTGGAAAATTTGAGGAATGTCCTTGGGTGAACCTTTACTGGCATTTTTTCTCTCATGCCTGGTTCTGCAGAGTAAGCAAGTTAATTCCTGCCTTGAAATCATTTTATGAAAGGTTTACAACTTGACATCTGCTGAGTCATAACATCAAAATGGTTTTCCCAAGTTGATTGTAAGATAAATCAGGTCAACTCTTAGGTAGTAGCATTGATTCTGCATTAATCACTCAATTCCCTCTGCAATTTTTCTAAAGTGTATGAGCCTGTTATTTCTTCCAGAAAGATGTGCCTTTTATAGATATGAATGTAACACTGCTAAACCTAAGTTTTTATAATTGCAAACTAAGTCTATATGTTTTCATTATTGTTGGTTGGTTTGCTTTACTTTGCTTTGGTTGATCCCCGAACTTTAGTATGCTAAAATTGTATTGTTTGAATTCTAATGTGTTAATAAAAATAAATGAAAAAAATGAATTCTAATATGTCTTATATCATGAATACTGAAAACTCTAAGTTGATTATCCAAGTTAATTACGTAAATGGTGATGGTAAGATTCTCTTTAGCTGCTGTGATGATAACATACTCTTACTTTTTCACAGGAGGATAAACCTGGAATTTTGTTATAAATTCAACATTCATAAAAGTAACAAAGGCAAACCAGTAGAAAATGTTTCCTTCCAACAAGAAAATTACCTCTTAATATATAAGAAATGTTCTATTTTTAAAGTTCTAACACTTAATGTTATAGATTTTTAAACTACTTCCTTTGGTTAAAGTAGAACATCTATTAAGTTTTATCCTATTTTATTTACTATTCTGATAATTGCAGAGTATTTGGAAACAAATCAAGATTTATAAAGTCACAAAAGATTGTCTCTTTTTCATAATGAAACAAGCTGAATAAGCTACAAAAAATATAGTTTCTCAAAGTCCATCTGAAAGATCTAAATGCAAAGAAACCATGAAATGAACTTTAGAAAGTGATGAGTCTTTTATTACAAAGAGAATCTGGACACATCTTTGGCAGAATGATACAAGAATGAAGAATTTGACACTAACTGGAGTAGGAAGAAACCTGCTTTTTAGATCTACATCTGGACTTACATTCTACCTGTCTCCTGAGAAACCTGTATGCAGGTCAAGAAGCAAAAGTTAGAATCAGATATGGAGCAACAGACTGGCTCAAAATTTGGAAAGGGATATATCAGGGCTGTATATTGTCACCCTGCTTATTTAACTTACATGCACAGTGCATCTTGTGAAATACCCAGCTGGATAAAGCTCAAGCTGGAATCAAGACTTCTGAGAGAAATATCAATAACCTCAGATATGCAGATAATACCACCTCATGGCAGAAAGTGAAGAGGAACTAAAGAACCTCTTGAAGAAGTTGAAAGAGGAGAGTGGAAAAGCTGACTTGAAACTCAACATTCAAAAAACTAAGATTATGGCATATGGCCCCAACATTTCACGGCAAATAGATGGGGAAACAATGGAAACAGTGACAGACTTTATTGTGGGGGGACTCCAAAATCACTACAGACAATAACTGCAGCCATGAAATTAACAGATGCTTGCTTCTTGGAAAAGAGCTATGCCATATCTAGAGAGAATATATAAAAGCAGAGACATCACTCTGCCAACAGAGATCTGTGTAGTCAAAACTATTGTTTTTCCAGCAGTCATGTATGGATGAGAGAGTTGGACCATAAAGAAGACTGAGAATGAAAGAATTGATGCTTTTGAATTGTGGTGTTGGAGAAGACTCTTGACAGTCCCTTGGATTGCAAGGAGACTGAACCATTCAATACTAAAGGAAATCAACCCTGAATATTCATTAGAAGGACAGATGCTGAAGCTGAAGTTCCAATACTTTGGCCACCTGATGTGAAGTGTCAACTCATTAGAAAATACCCTGATGCTGTGAAAGATTGAAGGAAAAGGAGAAGAGGGTGGCAGAAGATGAGATGGTTAAATAACACCACAACTCAATGGACATGAATTTGAGCAAACCCTGGGAGGTAGTGAAGGACAGGGAAGCCTAGTGTGCTGCAGTCCATGGGGTTGCAAAGAGCCAGACACAACCTAGCAACTGAACAGGGAAGCAGCAGATTTTAAGGAAAACAAAACAAAACAAAAACAATAAATAAACCTAGAAGCAAAAATAATTCTATCTTGGCAGGAAGAAGAGAGAATTTTTCCATAATTTGGAAAGCTAGCAGCTCAGCTGTAAAGTGCAAAGATACCTCCAGAATCTTACAAGTTCTCATACCCCAAGCCTCATAGAAAAATAAAACATGGGATCAATCTCTCAACATAAAAAAGTAGTAATGAAACAACACAAAATAAAGCCATGTTAAATAGATGTGTCAAAAAACCCAGGCCTAGCTTAATACAAATAAAATTAATATAGTCCCCAACTAAAGCAGCCTAACATGAGAAGGTAAATTCTTTATTTCTGAATAAAAAATAATTTATTTCTGTCTATACTGTTCTTTAAAATAAATGGCCATTATGCAATAACAAATTTACAAAACTCACAAACAAAAACTAAGGGAGAGAAAAAGAGAGGTCCATAGTGAAGAGAGGAAAGTCATAAAGTAGATATAGAGATTGCTCAAATATTAAAATTATAATAAAGGGATTTCATGATAACTCTCACTTACAAAACCTCCTGGAACTTTTTTTTAAAGTGGCTTTACAGTATATAAATTCAACAAAATTGGCAAAAAATTAAAATAACTGCCAAAATACTAAAGGATAGAACTGAAAATGTGGGAAGCATATAAATATATAGGGTATTTTAGCAGAGATAAGAACTCTTAAAATGAAGAATAAAACGGTAATGTTGAAGTGTTGCAACATAGAAAAGAATTAAAGAATTTGAATACAAAGCAATAGAAATTTTATCTTAAAGAGAAAAAAGTGTGAAAAAATAGAACAGAGTATCTAAGATCTGTAGGAAATCATATGATCTAACATGCCTGCAGAAGGAACTGAAAGTGAATTGGAACAGACAACATATTTCAAGAGATAATGGCTTTGAACATTCCAAAGTAAGGAAACAATATCATGGATAAATCCCCAGATTGTTATATTGAATAAAGGAAGCTACAGACATACACACACACGTGAACTAGCTGTACTATTTTATTTCCATAAATTTTAAGAACATGAAATTAAATGATGATCATCAAAGACAAGAAGTTGTTGCAATACAAAGGACATGGACAAGAGAAAGGGGATATGAGTGAACTCATGTTGGTGATGAAAACATCCTGTCTTGTTCCTGTAGAATTCCAACATCATGTAGAAATGGTGAACCTAACTGAGCTGAACACCAAGGGTTGGTGTCAATATATGTAATACACATGTGCAAACATGATATCATGAAAGTTTTATTTAAAATGAAGTTGGGGAGCCCTGAAAGAGGACCTGTTATGCACGTACCTTCCCTCACAGCTTATATTAATCTCTGAACAGAAAGAAAGTGAATTTACTTCCCAAGCAGGAGGAAGGAATATTTCCTCTTTGCCCAGCAATAGTTCAGGCAATGAGAAACCATCACCATCCCAAATTCTCACTTTCGTTCAATGCACTTCTGTTCAAAGTAGCCACTTCTGACTTATTTTTTTGCCTATAAAGTAATGATGCGATCCTTTTTCTCTGAATTTCCCTGTGGTTTGCCACAGTTTGCATGTTTCAGATTACATTTCCTCTGCCATTTGCAAACAAACTCACTTTTGCTGGTTAAATAACTGGCCATTCTATTTTTAAGCTTGACAAAATATAAACAAACAGTTTGTAGTACAATCATTCAAGAACTATCATGGGAAATCCCCTCTCTTGTATTTCATTTTTGATACAGATACATATTACACTAGTAATAGATACAAATAAAACATTGTATACCTAGTTAACTTGGCTTCATACTAGATTATTTCCATTAACATGCCCAAGGAAATCAATAAAAAAGAGGAGGACATGCAACAAATCTAGGATTCAAGTAGAAGACGACTATATTTCCATGTATTTTAACAAAGGATTAAAGCACATGTGGTTCAGGTTAAGATGTTGCCAAAATTAGCTTCTAGAAAAGAATGAGGGTGAGAAAAGGAAGCAGGGTTTGTGTTTTGTTTTGGAACACAAAGAAGGGAGTATAATGAAAACTCCTGAGGGATGTCACCCAGAAACTAGAAAACCTAACCAGGCGCTTGTACTCTATTGCACTTGAGTCACACTTGACTTGTGTCTCACTGAGAATTCTCTCAGAGATCTATCTTCCTAATTATTTATTTGTGGCAATGACTGACTTCTTATCAGGGTTAACTCAAGGTCCATTTTGAATATTGTGGCTACTTATCTGATGAAGTGAAGTGAAGTGAATTCTCTCAGTCATGTCCAGACTCTTTGCAACCCCTACAAGCCTACGAGGCTCCTCCGTCCATGGGATTCTCCAGGCAAGAATACTGGCGTGGGCTGCCATTTCCTTCTCCAGGGGATCTTCCTGACCCAGGGATCGAACCCGGTTCTCCCACATTGGAGGCAGATGCTTTAACCTCTGAGAAATCAGGAAAGCCTAATTTAGTTGATAGTCCTATGTAACAGACTGTCTTTACTACAGGGTTGGCCTTGTAACATTTTCTTTTCTATCCATAACCTATCCAGCATCTTAATGTGGTGAAATATTAAGTTGCAGTTAGATAGAAATTGTCTTAGCATAAAAATCCAATTGAACATAGCTGCAAAACATAGGGTAAAACAAGATGTAGACCCAGAGTCCAATCAAGAGACTTTCACTTCAGTTCAGTTCAGTTGCTCAGTCATGTCTGACTCTGCGACCCCATGAATTGCAGCACGCCAGGCCTCCCTGTCCATCACCAACTCCTGGACATTACTCAAACTCATGTCCATCTAGTCAGTGACGGCATTCAACCATCTCATCCTCTGTCATCCCCTTCTCCTCCTGCCCCCAATCCCTCCCAGCATCAGGGTCTTTTCCAATGAGTCAACTCTTCGCATGAGGTGGCCAAAGTATTGGAATTTCAGCTTCAGCATCAGTCCTTCCAATGAACACCCAGGACTGATTTCCTTTAGGATGGACTGGTTGGATCTCCTTGCAGTCCAAGGGACTCTCAAAAGTCTTCTCCAACACCACAGTTCAAAAGCATTAATTTTTCGATGCTCAGCTTTCTTCACAGTCCAACTCTCACATCCATACATGACCAGTGGAAAAACCATAGCCTTGACTAGATGGACTTTTGTTGGCAAAGTAATGTCTCTGCTTTTTAATATGCTATCTAGGTTGGTAATAACTTTCCTTCCAAGGAGTAAGTGTCTTTTAATTTCATGGCTGCAAGCACCATTTGCAGTGATTTTGGAGCCCAAAAAATAAAGTCTGACACTGCTTTCACTGTTTCCCCATCTATTTCCCATGAAGTGATGGGACCAGATGACTTTACCATTCCTCAAATTGCAACACGAAAATGTTTGCCAAGAAATTTCAGAATGACTAAAAGAACCAGTAACTGCTACAAAATGCCTCTTTAAATGGGAATTTCAAATTCTGATCTCTTGTATTTTCCTGTTCCAATACTCTACTATGTGTCAGGGGATAGAGGAGGCATGGATGACTTGTTTACTTAGTTCATAGTTCTCCTTAGTAAGGATATCCATGTTTAGATCATCTTTTTGTTTTTGAACCTGTAGATATGATTAGATAAGATGAGACTCTTGGAGCTCTTGGAAAAGAGTGATTATATTTGACATATGGGAAGTAACCAATGATTAGAGGAAAGACTGTGGTAACTGATTCTAGAGGGAAGACTGTATTAATTGATTATTATTCTGGCATGAATTAATTAACCTTTTGTATCTATACTCTTTTCTCTGTAATTCTGTGTTTTACCATCCATATTCTGTTTCTGGGATGGCCTTTATTCTTGTTTTGTGTAATAGAACATGGTAGAAGTGTTTATGTTTGCAAGTCCTGAGCCTAGGCCTGAAAAGTCTATAAGGACTTTACCAGTTTAGCATAATTTTTTTGTGCTTTGGGGCTTGCTTGAATTTACACTTTGGCCTTGCCTGGTAACATACCATACTAGGCTGCTGGAAGGATATGAGTCATATAGAAATAAGAGTAAAAATAAATAAATAAATAAATAAATGAGTCAGTCCTGGTGGCTCAGATGATAAAGAGTTCATCTGTAATGCAGGAAACCCAAGTTCAACTCCTGGGTTGAATGATCCCCTGGAGAAGTAAATGGCAACCTGCTCCAGTATTCTTGCCTGGGAAACCCCAAGGACAGAAGAACCTGGTGGGCTATAGTCCATGGGGTCTCAAAGAGTTGGACAGGACTGAATGAACAACAACAGCAACAAAAACTCTGTTTTTAGCTGGATCACCTTCCATTTTCCCCCTTAGTCTTATTTCTGTGTGTTAGTGTTAGTCTCACCGGCACGGACTGCAGCACGCCAGGCTTCCCTGCCCTTCTCTACCTCCTGGAGTTTGCTCAAACTCATGTCCATTGAGCCAATAATGCTTTCCAACCATCTCATCTTCTGTCACCCACTTCTCTTCCTGCCCTCAATCTTTCCCAGCATCAGGGTCTTTTACAAGGCGTCAGCTTTTTGTACCTGGTGGCCAAAATATTGGAACTTCAGCATCAATCTTCCCACTGAACATTCAGGGTTGATTACCTTTAGGATTGACTGGTTTGATCTCCTTGCAGCCAGGGGACTCTCAAGAGTCTTCTCCAACACCACCGTTTGAAAGCTTCAATTCTTTGGCACCAACTTAATTCACAGCTGATCAGAGATTCATGATATTGTCAAGTCAACAAAAGAAATACATGATTCACTGGCCCTAGAATCATAAGTTTAAAAACACGAATATTGTTTGATGACATTGTGTTTTTGGATAATTTGCTTTTCAGAAATTTCCGATAGAGATAACCCACAATTTCACCTTTTTATAATTTATGTTTCATTCCCCGAATTAAGCACATTGTCATAGCTACTTCGTGTCTTAGTTTTTAAATACCAGAGGTAGTACTCATTTCTTATTCTTCCTAAACTAATTCATCTTTGTTTAAATGTCTATCTTCTGAAATATAATATACATTGAAGAAAGATCAGGTACTGCCTCTGAAACTATAGGAAGATTATGTTCCAAAAATCATAAAGTAATCGAGGGGAAGAAGTTTGGCCATTGTTTTTATTCTTTCTATAATATAATAGTAGATAGAACTACTTTCCTACTAGTTACTTACCCCCCCCCAAAAAAAAATCAGTAAAATAAAAAATTCCACATTTCATATTCTCTAGAAAAAATGCAAAACCTAAGATATAAGCAAGCTCTAGTATAGCAATATTTAGGCTAAAAATATTTAATTTCCTAGAATTCAGGATAGGGGATACTGCTATAATTATTTTGTTAAGCACAAATATACCCCATAATAAGAGACTTTGGAAGGAGAATGAAAATAATAATACATATATTTAACTTAATAGAATATAAATGTAGGTAAAATAATAACAAAAATAAAACCAAACCTAACAGCAACATACTATTTGGGGGAAATAATGAAGATTAAGAAAAACAAAAATTAATAAAACAGTAAAGTATGGAGTGAGGGGTCAACCAGGCTCAGAAATAATACATAAATAATTCTTAAACTGGCATATTGCAAGTTAATAGTTGTGATTTAGCAAATATAATTTAAAGGAAATGCAAAAACATAAATATACAAGATGAGAGTATTAAATAGATACTGATGAAATTATTAGATAAGAAATATAAACCTCCAGATATAAATTGATAACTAACTTTTTTCTACCCAGTTCTGAAAGCAATAGGAAAGAAAAAAAAGGTGAAAGAGAAACTGAAATTCCATATTCAGTAACAATAGTAAGTACTGAAAAACAGAATTAACACTAAGCATGAAGTGTCACAAAATTTAGTAAAAAAACAAACAAAAAATATATAATTTTTAAAAAGCAGGCTGTTTGGAAAGAACAGCTATCTCCAAAATAGGCAGTACTTAAACAGAGGCAGAGGCTGAAGGTACTGTGTGGTTCCAGTGTGGGTCACCTAATGCAGAGTCTCCCTACCCCTGTTTGAACCCAGTGTGCGGAGGACTCAGAGCCAAGGAAGGCGAGGCTAAAGAGGGAACCCCACGGGCATGCCATCTGGCCGTGTGTATCACATTGCATAAGAACACTGTGAGTGGTGAGTGGCCCTGTGAGTAGGATTTTCAGGAAAAAAAAAATTTATATATATATATATATATATATATATAAAATAAATATATATATGTATGCTGCTGCTGCTGCTAAGTTGCTTCAGTCGTGTCCGACTCTGTGCGACCCCATAGACCGCAGCCCACCAGGCCCCCCTATCCCTGGGATTCTCCAGGCAAGAACACTGGCGTGGGTTGCCATTTCCCTCCCCAATGCATGAAAGTGAAAAGTGAAAGTGAACTCGCTCAGTCTCGTCGGACTCCTCGCGACCCCATGAAAGGCAGCCCACCAGGCTCCTCCATCCATGGATTGCCCAGGCAAGAGTACTGGAGTGGGTTGCCATTGCCTTCTTATATATATACCTAAACTTGAATTTCAGATTTACTTAAAGGTATATGTGTACCCCAAATATTTTATGTGGCATTCCTATACACACATGCACACACAAAGCTATTTATTGTTTATCTTAAATTCAACTTTAATCGAGTATTCTGTATTTTTATTTTCTAAATCTGAAAAACTACCCATTCATCTTTGTTAACTGAAACAAAAACTAGTTACCTATTAGGTACTGAAACCCTGATTCATATAGAGGTTGGCTTGTGAGACAAGGATACTTTACACTAGCCAAGGCATTCCTGTATCTCCTCTTTAACAGTGTTCACAAAATATCACTTATTTGGGAAGACTTCCCCATACTTAAAAATAAGTAGTAGTGAAATACACAGCATAAACATTTAGATTCTATTAAAAAAAAAAAAAAAAGACAAAAAAATGATCAAAATAGAGGGAGGTGGGAGGGGGAGTTCAGGATGGGGAACACATGTAAATCCATAGCAATGTATGGCAAAAACCACTATAATTTTGTAAGGTAATTAGATTCCAGCTAATATAAATAAATGAAAACAATGATCAAAATAAAACAAAAAACACACCATTAGAAAAACTAAGAAATGAAAAGAGCAAAAAAGGGAAATAAAACTTATACAGCAGTAAGAATTTGCCAGAAAATTGAAAATCAAGACATACTTTCCAACTAACTCATTCTGAGGCCATCATCACCAGGCAAAAACATATCATATACACAAAAACTACAGACTAATATCCTTTATAAACATACATTCAAAACATCTAAACAAAATTTCAGTAAATTGAATTCAACAATATCCATAATAAATGCTACATCATGACAAAATGATATTCAACAAAGGCATGTAAAGTAACATTCAAAAGAAATAATGTGAAAGGGGATTCTGGAAAGATGGTGAAATAGGAAGCACCAGAAATCTTCTTCCCCATCCAGACAGCATCTGTACTGAAATAATCTGTCTGATGTAACTATTTTGGAACTCTGTAGTTTCTTGAAAGCTTACAACTTCCAGGGGAAAACTTGGAAAGTACAGGCATACCTCAGAGATACTGAATTATGTTTATATTATACTGTAGTCTTTAAATGCGCAATAGCATTATGTCTAGAAAAGTGTATGCACTTTAATTTAAAAAATACTTTATTGATAAAATGTGCTAATCATCATTTGAGCCTTCAGTGAGTTTCAATCTTAAGTCCTTTGTTGTCATTTTAATCATCTTCACAGCTTATTCTCTAGGTGTAGATTTTGTCTTAGAAATCATTTTCTTGGCCAATTTGTAAGAAGCAACATCTTATCCATTAGTTTATTTTGAGTTTGCAACAAATCAGTCATATCTTCAGGCTCCATCCTCCACTGAAGTCTTGAACCCCTTAAAGTCACCTCTGAGGATTAAAATTAACTTCTTCCAAATTATTAATGTCGTCATTTTGATCTCTTTCCATGAATTATGGATGCTTTTAATAGCATCTAGAATTGTGAACACTTTCCAAAAGATTTTCAATTTACTTTGCCCAGATCCAGCAGAAAAAATCACTGTCCATGGCAGCTATAGCCCTACAAAGTGCATTTTTTAAAGAATAAGACTTAAAAGCCAAAATGACTCCTTGATCTATGGACTGCAGAATGAATGTTGTGCTAGTGAACATGAAAACAACACTGTAATGAGTGGGTCTAGGGATGGGCCCTGAAGAATCAATAGAATTTAGGAAGAGAGGGAAGGATAAGAGTATTCCTTATAAAAGTAGCTATATGAAGAAAAAAACACATGAAGTGAAGAATTCGAATTTTATTATTAATACCAGAAGCACCTCTGTAATTTTTATTTTTTTTTATTTTTTTTTTAAATATTATTTTATTAGTTGGAGGCCAATCACTTCACAACATTTCAGTGGATTTTGTCATACATTGACATGAATCAGCCATATAGTTACACGTATTCCCCATCCCGATCCCCCCTCCCACCTCCCTCCCCACCCGACTCCTCAGGGTCCTCCCAGTGCACCAGGCCCGAGCACCTGACTCATGTATCCCACCTGGGCTGGTGGTCCGTTTCACCATAGATAATATACATGCTGTTCTTTCAAAACATCCCACCCTCACGTTCTCCCCCAGAGTTCAAAAGTCTGTTCTGTACTTCTGTGTCTCTTTTTCTGTTTTTAAAATGCTTATTAAAAAAACCCAAACTTTAAATTGGATGATGATTGCTTTACACCATTGTGTGATTTCTGCCATACAACATGAATTAGCCGTTAAGTCATATATTCCCTCCCTCTTGAACTGCTCTCCCAACCCACCTCATTCCACCCTCCATCCCACCCCTCTAAAGTGTCACAGGGAACTGGGTTGAGCTCCCTGCATTATTCAGCAACTTCCCACTTGCTATCTATTTTGCATAGGGTGATGTATATGTTTCAAAGTTACTCTTTGAATTCATGCCATGCTCTCCCTCCCCCACAACCTCCATAAGTCCATTCTCTGTGTCTGTGTCTCTATTCTTGCTCTGCAAAGAGGTTCATTAGTACCATTTTTCTAGATTCCATGTATATGCATTAATATATGACATTTGTTTTTTCTCTTTCTGACTTACTTCATTCTGCATAACAGGCTCTAGGTTCATCTACCTCAGTTCAACTCACACTTGTTCCTTTTTATGGTTGAGTACTATTCCATTATATACACATGCTATAGTTTTTTTTTTTTTTTTCTTTTTAATCCGTTCATCTGTAGGTGGACATCTAGGTGACTCCCATGGCTTGGTTATAGTAAGTTATGCTACATTGAATATTGGAGTACATGTGCCTTTTTGAATTATGATTTTCTTGGGGAACATGCTAAGTAGAGAGATTGCTGGATCATATAGTAGCTTTATTCCTATTTTTTTTTAAGAAATCTCCATAAGGCTCTCCATAGACTATATCAATTTGCATTCCCACCAACAGTGCAAGAGGATTCATTTTTCTCCACATCCTCTCCAGCATTTATTATTTGCAGTCCCCCCCCCCGCCCCCCCGCCTTTATAAGCATGTATTGAGGGTCAATGTTTTGCTGGAACCCAAAGATTCTGGAAAGAAAAGTCAGGTCCAATAAAACCTCTGTTCTTCAGAGGCTGACACCTTAGTAGAGCCATGGAGATAGTCAACAATTTCAGCATGGTAATATCAAGGTTCAGTTCAGTTCAGTCTCTCAGTTGAGTCTGACTCTTTGAAACCCCATGGACTGCAGCATGCCAGGCCTCCCTGTCCATCACCAACTTCTGGAGTTTATCCAAACTTATGCCCATTGAGTTGCTGATGCCATCTACCTCATCCTCTGTCATCCCCTTCTTCTTCCGCCTTCAGTCTTCCTCAGCATCAGGGTCTTTTCAAATGAGTCAGCTGTTTGGATCAAGTGGCCAAAGTATTGGAGTTTCTGTTTCAACATCAGTCCTTCCAATGAACACTCAGGACTGATCTTTAGGATGGACTGGTTGGATCTCCTTGCAGTCCAAGGGACTCTCAAGAATCTTCTCCAACACCACAGTTCAAAAGCATCAATTTTTCAGTGTTCAACTTTCCTCACAGTCCAACTCTTACATCCATACATGACCACTGGGAAAACCATAACCTTAAGTAGATGGACCTTTGTTGGCAAGGTAATGTCTCTGCTTTTTAATATGCTATCTAGGTTGGTCATAATTTTCCTGACAAGGAGTAAGCGTCTTTTAATTTCATGGCTGCAATCACCATCTGCAGTGATTTTGGAGCCCCCCAAAATAAAGTCAACCACTGTTTCCACTGTTTCCCCATATATTTGTCATGAAGTGATGGGACCAGATGCCATGGTCTTAGTTTTCTGAATGTTGAGCTTTAAGCCAACTTTTTCACTCTCCTTTTTCACTTTCATCAAGAGGCTCTTTAGTTCTTCTTCACTTTCTTCCATAAGTGTGTTATCATCTGCATATCTGAGTTTATTGATATTTCTCCCAGTAATCTTGATTCTAGCTTGTGCTTTTTCCAGCCCAGCATTTCTCATGATGTACTCAGCATTTAAGTTAATTAGGCAGGGTGACAATATACAGCCTTGATATACTCTTTACCATATTTGGAACCAGTCTGTTGTTCCATGTCCAGTTCTAACTGTTGCTTCCTGACTTGCAAACAGATTTCTCAAGAAGCAGCTCAGGTGATCTCTTATTCCCATCTCTTTCAGAATTTTCCACAGTTTATTGTGATCCACACAGTCAAAGGCTTTGGCATAGTCAATAAAGCAGAAATAGATGTTTTTCTGGAACTCTCTTGCTTTCTTGATGACCCAGCAGATGTTGGCAATTTGATCTCTGGTTCCTCTGCCATTTCTAAATCCAGCTTGAACACCTGGAAGTTCACTGTTCACATATTGTTGAAGCCTAACTTTGAGAATTTTTAGCATTACTTTGCTAGTGTGTGAGATGAGGGCAATTGTGTGGTAGTTTGAGCATTCTTTAGCATTGTCTTTCTCAGGGATTGGAATGAAAACTGACCTTTTCCAGTCCTGTGGCCATGCTGAGTTTTCCAAATTTGCTGGTGTATTGAATGCAACACTTTCACAACATCGTCTTTCAGGATTTGAAATAGTTCAACTGGAATTCCATCAACTCCACTAGCTTTGTTCATAGTGATGCTTCCTAAGGCCCACTTGACTTCACTTTCTAGGATGTCTGGCTCTAGGTGAGTGATCACACCATCGTGATTATCTGGGTCATGAAGATCTTTTTTGTACAGTTCTTCTTTGTATTCTTGCCGCCTCTTCTTAATATCTTCTGCTTCTGTTAGGTCCATACCATTTCTGCTCTTTCTTGTGCCCATGTTTGTATGAAATATTCCCTTGGTATCTCTAATTTTCTTGAAGAGATTTCTGGTCTTTCCGTTTCTATTGTTTTCCTTTATTTCTTTGCATTGATCGCTGAGGAAGGCTTTCTTATCTCTCTTTGCTATTCTTTGGAACTTTACATTCAAATAGGTATATCTTTCCTTTTCTCCTTTACCTTTAGCTTCTCTTCTTTTCTCAGCTATTTGTAAGGCCCCCTTTACTAAAGGTAAATATAGTCATATCATATAGCGGGGATAAAGACAGATCTCTTACCTAGATTTTGGGATCGAGGACAATTATCTAGTAGCAGTCATGTTTAAACTGAGAGTTGAAGTATCATAAGGCTGAAAATGTCAGTTAACTTTAGACAGAATTATTAGCACATTAGAAAACATAAACTATGGGGAACAAAGGCAGGGAAGCATACAGCTTGCTGTGGCAAGGTCAGAGGGATGGGAGTTAGGAGGAGAGTTATAAACTTAGGGCAAGATCCCATTGTATGTCCTGTACTATCATCTGCAAAATATTTTTTGGCATGAAATACTTGTGGATTTAATGAATTTTGCATAAGCACATGCATCCCTAACTGAGAAGAAAATTTAATTAGTGCAATAAATGAATTGCAGATAGTAACAATTGTTCCTGTTTTCTGCTCTCTCATTCGTTACTTCAGGATTCTATAGGAGTCTAAAATAATACAATGGACAGATAAAATAAAATTCTTATTCTGAAGGGATTTATAATTTAGTTTGCGAGAACACCGATGAATATTACCCAGCAACTAGGAGGCTACTAGACTGGAGTTAGAAGTGGTGGTTGTGGTATTGATTGTCTATAAGCCTTAAAGGTGTCTGCTAATGAAATATGTCTCTTGGAGACATTTTCAGCACTAAAAGTGAATGGATAGTCATTACTATGAGTTTTTACAATCCTGGAAGAATAAAACTCTCTGAGGCAATTAGCCTATTTTTAAGTGATTTTAAAGACTTTAGGGATGATTGGAACTGAATGTAAATCACACAAGAATGCTTTACTTTGGCATGTCACCTCCCTGTTTTTTTTTTAATTAGCAGTATTGACATAATTTTATAGAAAATGAGACATCTCATGTGCAATAGGGCATATAGTCATTGGCTGAGGAGTGAACTGACTTCTCCAGGATAAAAAAGTACTGATTATCAACCAATATTGGGTTAAGTAGTCCCGCTCTATAGATTATTTTACACAGTTGAATCTACAGAGTTTGTACTTATTAGTCACAAGCAGATTCCAGTGACTGGAGACTTGGAGAGTCTTCTATTTCAAGCTTTATAATGCTTCCCTAGGTATTCCCTGGTAATTCCGCTGGTAAAGAATTCTCTTGTAATGCAGAAGACCCCAGTTCAATTCCTGGGTCAAAAAGATCCCCTGAAGAAGGAATAGGCTACCCATTTCAGTATTCTTGGCTTTCCCTGGTGGCTCAGATGATAAAGAATCTGCCTGTAATCTGGGAGACCTGGATTCAATCCCTGGGTTAGAAGGAGCACCTGGAGGATGGCATGGAAACCCACTCCAGTATTGTTGCCTGGAGTATCCCTATGGACAGAGAAGCCTGGTAAGCTACAGTATACAGGGTAACAAAGAGTGAGACATGACTGAATGACTAAGTATAGCAATGGATTGGAAGAGATCTTAAGCAGAATTTTAGAAGGAAATTGCCTAGAAATTATAAACTCAAAGTCCAGGGAAAGTTTATAAGCCACTTGGAAAAGTTAGCTTTATTCTGTCTTGACTATAATCTACCATTGAGTGGATGGCTTTTGTTGTAGTTGTTCAGTCACTCAGTCCTGTCTGACTCTTTGTGACTCCATGGATTGCAGCACACCAAGCTTCCCTGTCCTTCACCATTTCCTGGAGTTTGCTCAAGCAACCATCCAACCATCTCAACATCTGGCATCCTCATCTCCTTCTGTCTTCAATCCTTCCCAGCTTCAGGGTCATTTCCAACAAGTTGGCTCTTCACATCAGGTAGCCAAAGTATTGGAGCTTCAGCCTCAGCATCAGTCCTCCCAATGAACACTCCCAATGATATCATTTAGGATGAACTGGTTGGATCTCCTTCAGTCCAATGGACTCTCAAGAGTCTTCTTCAACACCACAGTTCAAAAACATCAATTTTTCACTGTTCAGCCTTTTTTATGGTCCACCTCTCATATCCATATATGACTTCTGGAAAAACCATAGCTTTGATTAGACAGACCTTTGTCAGCAAAGTAATGTCTCTGCTTTTTAATATGCTGTCTGATATTGTCATAGCTTTTCTTCCAAGGAGCAAGGATCTCTTGATTTAATGGCTGCAGTCACCATCTGCAGTGATTTTGGAGCCCAGAAAAATAAAGTCTGCCACTGTTTCCATTGCCTCCCCATCTATTGGCCATGAAGTGATGGTACTAGAAGCCATGATCTTAGCTTTTTGAATACTGAGCTTTAGGCCAAATTTTTCACTCTCCTTTTTCACCTTCATCAAGAGGTTCTTTAGTTCTTTTTCACTTTCTGTCGTAAGAATGGTGTCATGTGCATATCTGAGGTTATTTTTATTTCTCCTGGAAATCTTGATTCCAGCTTGTGCTTCATCCACCCTGGCATTTTTGCATGATGTACTTTGCATATAAGTTAAATAATCAGGGTGACAATATCCAGCCTTGCCCTACTCCTTTTCCAGTTTGGAACCAGTCCATTCATCCATCCAAGAGTTTGTGTTCATTTAGAAAAAGCTCTAATTGTTTCTTCTTGACCTACATAGAGGTTCTGGGGAGGCAGGTAAGGTGATCCAGTACTCCTATCTTTTTAAGAGTTGCCCACAATTTGCTGTGATCCACATAGTCAGAGGCTTTAGTGTAATCAATGAAGCAGAAGTTGATTTTTTTTTTGGAACTTTTTTGCTTTTTCTATGATCCACGCGATGTTGGCAATTTGATCTCTGGTTGCTCTGCCTTTTCCAAATCCACTTTGAACATCTGGAAGTTCTTGGTTCACATACTGTTGAAGCCCAGGTTGAAGGATTTTGAGTATTACCTTGCGAGCATGTAAAATGAGTGCAATTGTGGGGTAGTTTGAACATTCTTTGGCATTACATTCTTTGGGATTGAAATGAGTGGAGAATATTAGTTAAAAAGAACAAAGCTAGAACTTTAATTTCATTAGTCATAAAATTAAATTAGACTTAAATAAATAAGGCCAGTGGAAACATTATGAAAACTATAAAATACTTCTCAAAATAAGAGTTTCTGGGATAAGTTAGAACTTTTTAAACTAAACATTTCATCCTTCTCCGCTGCTTTCATGGAAGGAGTATACTTCCCCATCACTTGACTTGGAAAATTAGTCAATAGATTTTAGTAGAAATGATGAGAACAGAGGGTTGATAAGTGCTTTCATTATTGAAGTATGTCAAAGTCCGTGCACTGAAATGCAATTTTCAGGAATTTTACATGTTAGCTGCCAAACACAACCATTATTCAAAAATAGTAAAAAATAAAAACAAAGGTAATACACACTCAAATCTCATAATTTCCTAACTTTTATACCTCTATGCCCTTGAGATTATTCACAGCTACTAAATCTATAAGATGGGAATTCTATATAAAGATGTGCTATTCTACATCTCTTACCAACTTTGCATTTGAACACATATTTTGCATTGTCATGGTGGAAATAGTCTTAAGAGATATGACAAAAATAACTATAACGGGAACAACAAATTTCCTTGGATGGTGTTTGTGCAAAGAAGAATTAACAGAAAAACCTGCTTGCAAGTTTCAGCCTTGGCTAGTATCTGGGAAGCTGACTCCAGAGTTTCTACCTTTCCCAGAACTGAGAAGAGTACTTAATTGTGCCTAACCTGTACAAGCAATATGCTTTATGTTGAACATTTGCTTTTGTTCTGGGAGCCAGGAAATTTGGTACATGCTAGGCAGAGGGTGTTTATGTGATTTTCTCCAAATTAAAATCTTGGTCACTGACTTTCAAATATGCTCTGTTAGTAGATAACACTTCACACACACTAGCACTAATGATGCTAGAGAAATTAAGTATGCCCTGTATGATACCACAGGGAGGCGACACTTGGAAGCTTGGGCCTGATTGACCTGCACTTCACCCATACAACTCCATGCTTTAGTGGATTTATTCCTTTCTCATTTTGATGTAATAAATCTTATGTTGATTCTTGTGAGTCTTTATAGTAAATCACTGAACCTGGGTGTGGTCTTGGGCCTCCTAACATAGCATCATATAAACAGAGTTAAAAAAATATATTGGCATGAAGAGTTTATGTCTGGTAAATTCTTACCTTGGATTTCTTGATTCTAGTTCAGAAGATTAAGGACTGCTTCATATGATGATTTTGGACTGCAAGGAGATCCAACCAGTCCATCCTAAAGGATATCAGTCCTGGGCGTTCATTGGACGGACTGATGCTGAAGCTGAAACTCCAGTACTTTGGCCACCTCGTGTGAAGAGCTGACTCATTGGAAAAGACTCTGATGCTGGGAGGGATTGGGGGCAGCAGGACAAGGGGATGACAGAGGATGAGATGGCTGGATGGCATCACCAACTCGATGGGCATGGGTTTGGGTGGACTCCAGGAGTTGGTGATGGACAGGGACGCCTGGCGTGCTGCAATTCATGGGGTTGCAAAGAGTCGGATATGACTGAGCGACTGAACTGAACTGAACTGAATATCATGATACTCTAATTGCTTAAACTTTATTAATTTCTCACTAAACCCTAAACTTTGTATTGTGTGGGATCGTATTTACTGAAGATTTCAGTAAATCTTCTGTTTATGTCTTTGAATGATTTCAATATTTTGGTGAATCACAGTTGGGAGGCTCTGTTTATATATTACTAAATATAAATTTGAGCCTCCTTAAGACTTTTTTTGCTCTTTTCAATCAGTGACACAGAATACTTCTTTTAGAATACAGCATAGCAAGCTTATGAGATCTGCACTGTATGTATGCTTAGAAACTAAACATAAGACAGGGTGAATATAGAAACTGCCATGCATAATTCATTTATTATAAGTTGTTATGCAACTTCCATGCTCTAGAGATGGGTTACATAAAATTTTAATGAAAGTTTTGGCAACTTAAAACTCATCTTATGCTCTTGAGTAACACAGGGGGATATCACTTTTCCCAAGGTTGGATCTGGGCACCTAAATCACAAGCTGCCAAGGAGATAAATTCATTAAGGTTCTTATAGACCTGCAGGAAATTAGATGGGATTTCCATTTATATTGTAGTTTCAACTATCACCTTTTTAATATTTTTTTTAAAGAGTAAAGACAGCATTTACCAAAGCGGTCCATTGAATGTATTATTTGTTATATTAATATTTAGTGCCTTGACTGCTATTAATAATAATGCATTGCAAATACTGGTTGTATTTTGCCTATATACCATCTAGAATGAAAGGAATAAAGTATTCTATTTGGGGAATTATCCTTTAAATGGTACCTAGAAGTTTGGCATGAGATTTTAGTAAGCATGAATAGTTCATTAGATTGACTGGTGAGAGTATTCTTCCTTAACCATCCATAATAGAGAGAGAATTTTTATTTTTATAGAAGGCAAAGATTGCATATGGGGCTCAATACACAGCTTTAATACTAAGTGTATTAAAAATGCAAATATACATTTAAGATATTTTTATCCTGGAATAGGCTTTTTTTCCCCCACTTTATGCTGATATCTAAATGGACTAGGATTTTAGGGATGAGAGCTTGAAAAAGTCATAAGAGACCATAAAGTTCATGTCCTTGATGAGCTAGTTACTCTAGGCAAAGCTGTCACAGATATAAACATATATATTCAGTGAAAAATGAAAATGTGAAAAGCAAATCAGGAGGTAAAGTAGAAAGTATGATCACTTATTTTGATAACATTCTCCCTTTGCTTTTTATCCAGGAGCTCTATTTAAAATGAACAAAAAATTTGATCCTGATATTTTTCTTTGATGTAAATCAATCAGCTGAAGATTGATTAAATTCACAGTTTTTGAGCTTTTCAGATATACTGTCTGAAAGAAGAAAAATTCCTTCACAGGCTAAAAAGTGAAATTCGCTTATGCTATGACATAAATATATTATTTAAGAAACCACAGGTGACACTAAGTGAAGAAAGCGACCACGTTGGTATGTACAGCATGCTCTAGCTATATAAAGCTACCTGAATCTGAAGGAAAAGAAGCTATCTAATTATAAACAATGACTACCTCTGTGTTATTAAAGACTATAGTCTTTAGGATGTAACACATTTTAACAAATGAACACATGATTTTATTGTTTATTCAAAAAAGCAGGGGAGTGTGTCTAAAGTAATATGCAGATAGATATACCCAAGGGGAAGTTAATATGCATCATAGTTTTCTTTTGGACTTGGCTCTCTTATGATTGAAACTAATGAGCTCCATTTCTGATATCTGAAACCCTACTTTTGCAGCTAACTTCAGCTTTAAATCTTACCTAACTGTATGGCTCATGTTTTACTTCTGCTACTCTTTTTTTATAGTAAATATTTGTTAAATATTTTAGAACACTTTTTTAGAATTAAGTTTGGCATTACTTTGAACCTTGAGTTACTTGGCAATAAGTGACCATTTCCCAGGTGGCTTAGTGGTAAAGGATCTGCCTGCCAAGCAGGAGATGTGGTCTTGATCCCTGGGTCAACAAGAACCCCTGGAGAAGGAAATGGCAACCCAGTCCAGTATTCTTGCCTGGAAAATCCCAGGAACACAGGAGACTGGTGGGCTACAGTCCATGGAGTCACAAAGAGTTGGACATGACTTAACAACTAAACAACAACAACAATATCACAATTCTCATTGAACTGATGTACCTCTACATACCAAATTTATTCCTCTATTCTCTCTAACCAATCCCATCCAAACACATTTTTTCACATGTATCCTTGGGTAACTTATTTCCTGTACTACAGAATTACTTCTTATTTCCACCCATTAAGTTTTTCCTAGGTTCTCAATCAGTTCAGCCACTCAGTTGTGTCTGAATCTTTGCAAACCCACAGACTTCAGGATGCCAGGCTTCCCTCCCTGTCCATCATCAACTCCCAGAGCTTACTCAAACTCATGTCCATTGAGTCAGTGATGCCAATGAACCATCTCATCCTCTTGTCGTTCCCTTCTAATACCGTCAAACTTTCCCAGCATCAGGGTCTTTTTCCACGAGTCAGTTCTTCCCATTTTTTGTGGCCAAACTATTGCAGTTTCTGCTTCAGCGTCAGTCCTTCCAAAGAATACTCAGGACTGAATGCCTTTAAGATCAACTGGTTGGATCTCCTTGGAGTCCAATGAACTTTCAAGAGTCTTCTTCAACATCACAGTTCAAAAGCATCAATTCTGCACCCCATTTTCTTATAGTCCAACTCCCACATCCATACATGACAGTGGGAAAAACCATAGCTTTGATTAGATGGAGTTTTGTTGGCAGAGTAATGTCTCTGCTTTTTAATATGCTGTCTAAATTGGTCATAGCTTTTCTTCCAAGGAACAAGCATCTTTTACCTTCATGGCTGCAGTCACCATCTAAAGTGATTTTGGAGCACAAAAAATAAAGTCTTTCACTGTTTGCAATGTTTGTCCATCTATTTGTCATGAAATGATGGGAGTGGATGCCATGATCTTAGTCTTCTGAATGTTGAGTTTTAAGCCTACTTTCCACTCTCCTGTTTCACTTTCATCAAGAAGCTCTTTAGTTCTTCTGTGCTTTCTGCTATAAGGACGATGTCATCTGCATATCTGAAGTTATTGATATTTCTCCCGGCAATCTTGATTCCAGCTTGTGCTTCATCCAGCCTGGCATTTTGCATGATGTACTCTGCATGTAAGTTAAATAACCAGAGTGACAATATACAGCCTTGACGTACTCCTTTACAAATTTGGAACAAGTCTGTTGTTCCATGTCTGGTTATAATTGTTGCTTCTTGGCCTGCATGCAGATTTCTCAAGAGGAAGGTAAGGTGGTCTGGTATCACCATCTATTTAAGAATTTTCCACAATCTGTTCTGATTCACACTGCCAAAGGTTTTGGTTTAGTTAATAAAGCAGAAGTAGATGCTTTTCTGGAACTCTCTTGCTTTTTCTATGAGTCAATGAATATTGGCAATTTGATCTCTGGTTTCTCTGTCTTTTCTAAATCCAGTTTACACTTTTGGAAGTTCACGGTTCACATACTGCTGAAGACTGGCTTGGAGAATTTTGAGCATTACTTTGCTAGTGTGTGAGATGAGTGCAATTGTGCAGTAGTTTGAGCATTCTTTGGGATTGCCTTTCTTAGGGATTGGAATGAAAACTGACCTTTTCCAGTCCTGTGGCCACTGCTGAGTTTTCCAAATTTGCTGGCATATTGAGTGTAGCACTTTCACAGCATCATCTTTTAGGATTTGAAAGAGTTCAACTGGAATTCCATCACCTCTACTAGCTTTGTTCATAGTGATGCTTCCTAAGATCCACTTGACTTCACACTCCAGGATGTCTGGCTCTAGGTACTCACCTAGAGTGATCACACCATTGTGTTTATCTGGGTCATGAATATATCTTTTAGTTCTTCTGTGTATTCTTGCCACCTCTTTTTAATATCTTCTGCTTCTGTTAAGTCCATACCATCTGTCTTTTATTGTGTCCATCTTTGCATGGAATGTAATTTTCTTGAAGAGATCTCTAGTCTTTCCCATTCTGTTCTTTCCCTCTATTTCTTTGCATTGATCATTGATAAGAAAGCTTTCCTCAATAATCAATGCAAAGGTCCTCAATCTAAACTTAACAATTTACCTCTTCTGCACTCCCTGTCTTAATCACCATAGGTCCTCATCAAGTTGTTTTTCAGGATGAATGAATAAGTATAAATGAATGAATTAGCACTTTAAAGGAGACTTCCAGAATTATATTTCCTTTCTACAGATAGTTTACTTTTCTAATTGACTAAATGCTTCCACATCTTCAATCCCTGATTACTCAGCATTTGCTGTCTGAGGACCAGGTTTTCAGAGAGGGTCTAAGCTTATTTCAGATTATATCTTTAGTTTTGCAGCTTGCTTTTTTCTGAATACATGTATCTCCCCAAAATTTTATGCTGAAATTCTAACCCACAATGTGATGGTTTTAGGTGGTAGGGCATTTGCATGGGTAATTAGATTATAAGTGCAGAGTCTTCACAAATAGAATTAGTGTCCTTATAAAAGCAGTCTCAGAGAGGTCCTTTGTCCTTTCCATCCTATAAGGATACAATGAAAATTTAGACAGCGAACTGTCAGTACCATGATCTTGGACTTTCCAGTCTTCAGAACTGTAAGAAGTGAATGTGTTTATAAGCCACACAGTTGATTGTATATATGTTATAGAAGCCCAAATGGATTAAGACATAGCTAGCTGTTATTGATGCTCATAAAAAAATAATCAAAATCATGCTTTTCTCACCTCAAATAAGGGAAGTTGAATCCCCCAAATTTTAAATTATACATTTTCCAAACCTGCTTTTGGATTCTTTGCCCAACTATTATGTAAAGGTTTCCCTGGTGGCTCAGACAGTAAAGAACCCACCTGCAAGGCAGGAGACATGGGTACCTGGAGAAGAGAATGGAAGCTACCTATTCCAGTATTCCTGCCTGGTGGGCTACATGCAGTCCATGGGTTTGCAAAGTCAAACACAGCTGAGTAACATACTTTTCACTATTATATAAAAATCATATATAGCAGTATAAATCTTAAATCAGTTTAAACTTTAAAGTGTTATCAAATATACTATGGTTTTAGGATATAATGTATAAACTATGGTGGATTTGATGTTACAAACATTAGCTTCCTAATGATCAAAAATATCACATGCCCTAGGGAGTCAAAATATATATGTTAGCATTCTAACAAACTGCAAATGTTAAATAAGTAGACGCAAAATCCTGGGAATATTTCAAGTACTATATATTTTTGACTATTCATTGAAGAATTTATTGAACATTTCGACATGTGTAATCAAACAACAGGAAATTCTCTTAAAATTCTCTTGTAGAGAGTTATAAGGGAAAATTGTTTTAAATAACAAAAGCAGACTGTGTTAATTTTTTGACTTTATTCCTCTATTGAAACCAAGCCCTGTCTTTGGAATTTTAGCAATTTGCAACAACAATAACAGCAACAACAAAATAATGTAACCCATACATATAAATAATATAACCCATAATATAACCCATAATATAAACCCATAATATAACTTGAGATAATATTAATTAGCAAGTGCCCAAGAGGAATGGAATCTGGGTGAAGGACAGTTCTCTCCCAGCTGTGGAAGGGAAGACTTTTCTAATAAATTTCAGTTTAATTTGGGTTATTTACAGGCTGATTTAGCTAGCAATTGTACTGTTATCTTTCTGCAGTGAACCTGAGACTATAGTCTTGGTCAGTCTGAGGTAACATTAACTACTTGTTCTCCCAAAAGTTCTTGACATTTTGGCTAGCTTGTCTCAGCATGGTTAAGCTGAACCCAGAATTCATTTGTAAAAAAAGAGTTTCAAAAGAGATTATCAATTTGCATGGAATATATTTAGCTGTTTTGCTTTTTTTGTGAACATATCAACCAAAAAAAAAAAGCATAAATAATTCTTAGAGTTACATAAATGCATTGTGTTTCCATTCATCTATGAATATATTTTGGTAGGATTCTGGAACAAAATAGGTGATAAAACATCAATGCACTACACATGAAAAAATTAAAATTTAAAATATTTATGCTCACAAACACAACTGAATCACAAGAAAGTCAAGCTGGAGATTTGTGGTGACAGGAATGAAACTGATATTTCAGAGTTGGTGACAGATTATTTATCATTGCTATTACATATACATTGTTTTGGCAGTTTATTCTCATGTGTAGCACTGAGCACTTTTTTCCTCCTTATTAGTAGTTTTGAGACGGTGGTATTTGCACTAACAAGGCATATTAAAATAAGAGCACTGCATACCACAAAGCAAACAAATGTTCTATTGGCCAGTGATCCTCTCTGGGCCAAGTTGACAGTTCAATTATCCAAACAGATTACAAACGATTGCATTGAAGACAAATGGCTGTCTATTTCCCTCTGTGAGTATCACTCAATAAAATGGAAAAATGTCAAAGAGAAGATGTCTTGTCTCTAAAGAACTGTATATTTATGAGATGCAATAAATATTGTGTGTGTGTGTGTGTGTGTGTGTGTGTGTGTGTGTGTGGTACTTAAATAATTAAGATAAATCAAGGATTAGGGCATTTTTTTAAATGGCAAGTTTATTGAAATTTCACCACTAAAAAGAAAATTATCTGTTGCCCCTATGACATTACAATGAAAACTATAGTAATTGTGAATATCCTGAAGTATTATAACATTTTGAATAACTTTTGAAATCACCACAGAAAAATTGTTTTATGTTTAATACTAGTACAGTGATTCGATTTTTTGCTGATAAACTAGAAATCATCAAATGAAACCTAGGGCAACCACTATCTATTGCATTTAATTAACAAAATACCTAATTTTACCAACTGGATAGCTATTTCCTTAAAATTGTAAAGAACAGCTGCAGAATAAATATGTGATTGAATTCTTTATTTTGTTCTCTTAATGTGAGTGAGACTCTATCTTAAAAAATAAATTATATAGATCAATACAGAAGAAAACTATTCTCTTTCATGTTTAATAAATATGCAAATGCCCAAATTATATATATAAGATTTGCAGAGCTTCAATAAAAGAAGGAAGGTACGCAAAATGGCTGTCTGAGGATGCCTTACAAATAGCTGTGAAACGAAGAGAAAGTGAAAAGTAAAGGAGAAAAGGAAAGATATTCCCATTTGAAAGCAGAGTTCCAAAGAATAGCCAGGAGAGATAAGAAAGCCTTCCTCAGCGAAGAATGTAAAGAAATAGAGGAAAACAACAGAATGGGAAATACTAGAGATTTCTTCAAGAAAATTAGAAATACAAAGGGAATATTTCATGGAAAAAATGGGCTCAATAAAGGACAGAAATGATATTGACCTAACAGAAGTAGAAGATATTAAGAAGAGGTGGCAAGAATACACAGAAGAACTGTACAAAAAATATCTTCACCACCCAGATAATCACAATGGTGTGATCACTCACCTAGAGCCAGACATCCTGGAATGTGAAGTCAAGTGGGCCTTAGAAAGCATCACTAAGACTAAAGCTAGTGGAGGTCATGGAATTCCAGTTGAGCTATTTCAAATCCTGAAAGATGATGCTGTTAAAGTGCTGCACTCAATATGCCAGCAAATTTGGAAAACTCAGTAGTGGCCACAGGACTGGAAAAGGTCAGTTTTCATTCAAGTCCCTAAGAAAGGCAATCCCAAAGAATGCTCAAACTACCACACAATTGCACTCATCTCACACGCTAGTAATGCTCAAAATTCTCCAAGCCAGGCTTCAGCAATATGTGAACCAAGAACTTCCAGATGTTCAAGCTGGTTTTAGAAAAGGCAGAGGAACCAGAGATCAAATTGCCAGTATCTGCTGGATCATTGAAAAAGCAAGAGAGCTCCAGAAAAACATCCATTTATGCTTTATTGACTACGCCAAAGCCTTCGACTGTGCGGATCACAATAGACTGTGGGAAATTCTGAAAGATATGGGAATACCAGACCACCTGACCTGCCTCATGAGAAACCTGTATGCAGGTCAGGAAGCAACAGTTAGAACTGGACATGGATCAACAGACTGGTTCCAAATAAGAAAAGGAGTACATCAAGGCTGTATATTGTCACCCTGCTTATTTAACTTATATGCAGAGTACATTATGATAAACCCTTGGCTGGAAGAAGCACAAACTGGAATCAAGATTGCTGGGAGAAATATCAATAACCTCAGATATGCAGATGACACCAGCCTTATGGCAAAGAGTGAAGTGGAACTGAAAAGCCTTTTGATGAAAGTGAAAAGGAGAGTGAAAAAGTTGGCTTAAAGCTCAACATTCAGAAAACTAAGATCATGGCATCTGATCCCATCACCTCATGGGAAATAGATGGGGAGACAGTGGAAACAGTGTCAGACTTTATTTTTTGGGGCTCCAAAATCACTGTGGATGGTGACTGAACCATGAAATTAAAAGACGCTTACTCCTTGGAAGGAAACTTATGACCAACCTAGATAGCATATTAAAAAGCAGAGACATTACTTTGCCAACAAAGGTCCGTCTGGTCAAGGCTATGGTTTTTCCAGTGGTCATGTATGGATGTGAGAGTTGGACTGTGAAGAAAGCTGAGCGCCGAAAAATTGATGCTTTTTAAATGTGGTGTTGGAGAAGACTCTTGAGAGTCCCTTGGACTGCAAGGAGATCCAACCAGTCCATCCTAAAGGAGATCACTCCTGGATGTTCTTTGGAGGGACTGATGCTGAAGCTGAAACTCCAATACTTTAGCCACCCGATCCGAAGAGTTGACTCATTGGAAAAGACCCTGATGCTGGGAGGGATTGGGGGCAGGGAGAGAAGGGTACGACAGAGGATGAGATGGCTGGATGGCATCATCGACTCGATGGACATCAGTCTAAGTAAACTCCGGGAGTTAGTGATGGACAGAGAGGCCTGGCGTGCTGCTATTCATGGAGTCGCAAAGAGTCAGACAGGACTGAGCGACTGAACTGAACTGAACTGAACTGAACTGAAATGAGAGATATACCTGCAGCTATCTAATCTAGTAAAAGTGTATACAGAATTACCACAGCCATTTAAAGATGTAGAATTGGAAAATATTAGATACACCTGGATAAACATTTTAAAAAATCCCATAGATATTTTTGGGTCTGTATCTCTAGATAGAGTTCTTTATATCTGACTTACTTAATCTAAAACGTCTCCATTCAGAAAAGCAAAATATGTCGCATTCTACGATAAAAAGCATCAAAATTAGAATGACAGGTTGATATCATTTTGTCAAACGAAATGGCAGCCATTTTTACCAAATTTGTATAGACAAAAATTGTTTTTTAAAGGCAATGTTCTTTTAATCATAAGTAGCTATTTTCTTTTCTCTTTTTTTTTTTTTTTTGTTTCAGTCTTGCAGTAATGTGTGGATCAGTGTTAATTGTAGTAACAAACAGTTGCATACACATTTGTAAATATTGCTGAATAATGTCTCACAAAGGGAGAATTAGACATACAATGACAATTAGACATTAGCTCATGACTATAAAACATGAAATAAATTAATTAATATGTAGCAGTGTTTAATTTTAATTTTTTAAATGTTTCTTTCCACTTTTAATTATATCCCCATGTTATAGAATACATCCTTAAATCTATCTTATGCCAAATAATTTGTACCACCTGCTACTTCACTCCTATATGCCCTATTCCCTCTCTACCACTAACCACTGGTTTTTTCTCCGAATCTGTGAGTCTGTTTCTTTTATTTTATATTCAGTACTCTCTTGTGTTTTTTACATTCCATCCATATATTATTAATATCATAGTGTTTATCTCTCTGTTTAACTTATTTCACCTTATGGTGAAAGCATATCACCATAATGCCTTCTGAGTCTATTGTTGCAAATGACAAAATTTCATCCATTTTTATGTCTGAACAACATTCCATATATATACATATATGTACCTTATCTTCTTTCTTTATTCATTTATCTATTTATGGACACTTAGGTTGTTCCCATATCTTGACAGTTTCTAATAAGGCTGCTATAAACATTGAGGTGCATTCTGTGCTGTGCTACGTTGCTTCAGCCATGTCTGACTCTTTGCAACCCGATGAACTGTAGGCTGCCAGGTTCCTCTGTGCATGGGATTCTCCAGGCAAGAATACTGGAGTGGGTTGCCATGCCCTTCTCCAGCGGATCTTCCTGGCCCGGGGTTTGAACCCATTTTTCTCATGTCTCCTGTACTGGCAAATGTGTTCTTTACCAATAGTGTCATGGCTAGATCCCATCAAGGTGCATATATCTTTTCAATTTAGTGTTTTATCCTTCATGTATATACACAGGAGTGGAATTGCTGGGTCATATAGTAATCCTTTTTTTGAGAAATCCTCCTATGGTTTTCCACAATGGCTAAACCAGTTTAAATTACCACCAACAGTGTACAAGAGTACACTTTTCTTCATACGTTTTCCAACATTTGTTACTTGTAGGGTTTTTAATGATCACTTTCTGACAGCTGTGAGGGGGAAATTGCATGGTTTTGATTTGCATTTCCTAATAAGTAGAGATGTTGAGCATATTTTCATGTGCTCTTGGCCATGTACATTTCCTCTTTTGAAAAATATCTATTTAGCTCTTCTGCTTTTTTTTTTTTTTTCTTTTCTTGATGTTGAATTGCTAGCATAATCTATTCATAATGTGTCAAAGAACCAAGCACATGTTAGGGAAATTAAATAGTCTTGTTTAGGCTTCAGAGACAAAGCAAAGCAAGCGTATGACCTGGTTTCTAACTTGCTTGGACACTGTTCTGACAGTGAGTGACTGCCTGCTCTAGGTACAAGACTGGAAGCACCATAGATAAGATACAAGTAATCTTGAGATTGTTGAGTCACTTGGAGGGTCCTGGCCAATCAAGCCCCAGGGTTAACAACATTCCAAGTTTTACATGACAAAACAAACAGCATTAACATGAAACCAGACCTGCAATTTGCTCATAGATTGATGATAATACCAGTCTGCATTCTGGAATTATAAACAGGAATCCCACAAAAAAAAAAAAAAAAAAAAAAAAAAAAATCTTTGAAGTTCACCCACAGAGATGACCCGTTGCCTGGGACTTTTTCCCAACTCGGAATCCTAATGGCCTGTGACATGGGACTTCCAAGCACTGTTTAAGCCTTGATGTTGGTCAAAACTCAATTTGGCAAAGTATCCTACCGCTTCTATTTCTCTAATGTTAGTATATTGAAACTAAGCTAGATAATTAAGGTCAGTTCAGTTTAGTCACTCAGTCACGTCCAATACTTTGTGACCCCATGGACTGCAGAACGCAAGGTTCCCTGTCCATCACTCACTTCCAGAGCTTGCTTAAACTGATGTCCATTGAGTCACTGATACCATACAAACATCTCAACCTTGCTTGTTCCATCCTACTAATGTCTTCACACTTTCCCAGCATCAGGATCTTTTCCAGTTAGTCAACTCATCATCACATCAGGTGGCCAAAGTACTGGGCTTCAGCTTCAGCATCAGTCCTTCCAATGGATTTTGAGGACTAACTTCCTTCAGGATGGACTGGTTGGATCTTCTTACAGTCCAACTGCAAGGGACTCTCAAGAGTCTTCTCCAACACCACAGTTCATTTTCCGGTGCTCAGCTTTCTTTATGGTTCAATTCTCACATCCATGCATGACTACTGGAAAAACAATAAATTGACAATATGGATCTTTCTTGGCAAAGTAATGTCTCCATTTTTTAGATTGGTTATAGCTTTTCTTCCAAGGAGAAAGCAAGTATCTTTTACTTTCATGGCTGCCGTCATCATCTGCAATGATTATGGACACCCCCCTCAAAAAAGGAAATCTGTCACTGCTACCATTGTTTCCCCATCTATTTGTCATGAGTGATGAGATCAGATGCTATGACCTTTGTTTTTTGAATGTTGAGGTGTTTTTTTTTTTTTTTTTAATAACAACAGCATTAAAAAAATATTTATTTTACTTCACAATATTGTATTGGTTTTGCCATACATTGACTTGAATCCTCCATGGGTGTACTTGTGTTCCCCATCCAGAACCCCCCTCCCACCTCCATCCCCATCCCATCCCTCTGGGTCATCCCAATGCGCCAGCCCTGAGCACCCTTTCTCATGCATTGAACCTGGACAGACGATTCATTTCACATATGATAATTTACATGTTTCAATGCCATTCTCCAATATCATCCTGCCCTTGCCCTCTCCCACAAAATCCAAAAGACTGTTCAATACATCTGTGTCTCTTTTGCTGTCTCACATACAGGGTTATTGTTACTATCTTTCTAAATTCCAAAATAATATACAATATTGGTGTTTTTCTTTCTGACTTATTTCACTCTGTATAATGGGCTCCAGTTTCATCCATCTCATTAGAACTGATTCAAATGTATTCTTTTTAATGGCTGAGTAATATTGCATTGTGTATATGTACCGCAGCTTCCTTATCCATTCATCTGCTGATGAACATCTAGGTTGCTTCCATGTCCTAGCAATTATAAACAGTGTTGCAATGAACATTGGGGTACACGTGTCTCTTTCGATTCTAGTTTCCTCAGTGTGTATGCCCAGGAGTGGGATTGCTGGGTCATATGACAATTCTATTTCCAGTTTTTTTTTTAAGGAATCTCCACACTGTCCTACGTAGTGACTGTACTAGTTTGCATTCTCACCAACAGTGTAAGAGGGTTCCCTTTTCTCCACACCCTCTCCAGCATTTATTGTTTGTAAACTTTTGCATAGCAGCCATTCTGACTGGCGTGAAGTGGTACCTCATTGTGGTTTTGATTTGCATTTCTCTGGTAATAGAGTGATGTTGAGCATCTTTCCATGTGTTTGTTAGCCATCTGTATGTCTTCTTTGGAGAAATGTCTGTTTCAGTCTTTGACCTACTTTTTGATTGGTTCTTTTATTTTTCTAGAATTGAGCTACAGGACTTGCTTGTATATTTTTTAGATTAATTCCTTCTCCGTTGTTTCATTTGCTATTATTTTCTCCCATTCTTAAGGCTGTCTTTTCACCTTGCTTATAGTTTCCTTTGTTGTGCAGAAGCTTTTAATTTTAATTAGGTCCCATTTATTTATTTTTGCTTTTATTTCCAATATTCTGGGAGGTGGGTCCTATAGGATCCTACTGTGATTTATGTCGGAGAGTGTGTTGCCTATGTTTTCCTCTAGGAGTTTAATAGTTTCTGGTCTTACATTTAGACCTTTAGTCCATTTTGTGTTTGTTTTTGTGTACGGAGTTAGAAAGTGTTCTAGTTTCATTCTTTTACAAGTGATTGACCACTTTTTCCAGTACCACTTGTTAAAGAGATTGTCTTTTCTCCGTTGTATATTCTTGCCTCCTTTGTCAAAGATAAGGTGTCCATAGGTGCATGGATTTATCTCTGGGCTTTCTATTTTATTCCATTGATCTATATTTCTGTCTTTGCCCCAGTACCATACTGTCTTGATGACTGTGGCTTTGTAGTAGAGGTTGAAGTCAGGTAGGTTGATTCCTCCTGTTCCACTCTTCTTTCTCAAGATTGCTTTGGCTATTCGAGGTTTTCTGTATTTCCATACAAATTGTGAAATTATTTGTTCTCGCTCTCTGAAAAATACCATTGGTAGCTTGATGGGGATTGCATTGAATCTATAGATTTCTTTGGGTTGTTGATTCTTCTGATCCATGAGCACAGTATATTTCTCCATCTATTTATGTCCTCTTTGATTTCTTTCATCAGTGTTTTATAGTTTTCTATATATAGGTCTTTTGTTTCTTTAGGTAGGTATATTCCTAAGTATTTTATTTTTTTCGTTGCAATGGTGAACGGAATTGCTTCCTTAATTTCTTTTTCTGTTTTCTCATTGTTAGTGTACAGGAATACAAGGGAATTCTCTGTGTTAATTTTATATCCTGTAACTTTACTATATTCATTGATTAGCTCTAGTAATTTTCTGGTGACGTCTTTAGGGTTTGCTATGTAGAGGATCATGTCATCTGCAAACAGTGAGAATTTTGCTTCTTCTTTTTCCAATCTGGATTCGTTTTATTTCTTTTTCTGCTCTGATTGCTGTGGTCAACACTTCCAAAAGTATGTTGAATAGTAGTGGTGAGAGTGGGCACCCTTGTCTTGTTCCTGACTTTAGGGGGAATGCTTTCAATTTTTCTCCATTCAGGATAATGTTTGCTGAGGGTTTGTCATGTATAGGTTTTATTATGTTGAGGTATGTTCCTTCTAGTCCTGCTTTCAGGAGGGTTTTTATCATAAATGGATGTTGAATTTTGTCAAAGGCTTTTCTGCATCTATTGAGATAATCATATGGTTTTTATTTTTCAATTTGTTAATGTGGTGTATTACATTGATTGATTTGCAGATATTGAAGAATCCTTGCATCCCTGGGATAAAGCCCACTTGGTTATGATGTATGATCTTTTTAATAAGCTGTTGGATTCTGTTTGCTAGAATTTTGTTAAGGATTTTTGCATCTATGTTCATCAATGATATTGGCTTGTAGTTTTCTCTTTTTGTGGCATCTTTGTCAGATTTTGGTATTATGGTGATGGTGGCCTCATAGAATGAATTTGGAAGTTTACCTTCCCCTGCAAATTTCTTGAAAATTTTGAGTAGGATGGCTGTTAGTTTTCTCTAAATTTTTGGTTTGAATTCAGCTGTGAAGCCATCTGGTCCTGGGCATTTGTTTTTTGGCAGATATCTGATTACAGTTTCAATTTCCATGCTTGTGATGGTTCTGTTAAGATTTTCTATTTCTTCCTCATTCAATTTTGGAAATTGTACTTTTCTAAGAATTTGTCCATTTTTTCCAAGTTGTCCATTTTAATTGCATATATTTGCTGATGTTGAGTTTTAAGCCTACTTTTCCACCCTTCTCTTTCACTTTCATCAAGAGGCTCTTTAGTTCCTCTTCCCTTTCTGCCATAAGGATAGTGCTATCTGCATATTTGAGGTTATTGATATTTCTCCTGGCAATCTTGATTCCAGCTTGTGCTTCATCCAGCCCACCATTTAGCAAGATGTATGCTGCACAGAAGTTAAATAAGCAGGTTGACAATACACAGCCTTGACATACTCCTTTCCAAATTTGGAACAAGTCCATTGTTCCATGTCTGGTTGGACTTTTGCTTCTTGACCTGAATAAAGGTTTCTCAGGAGGAAGATCGTGTGGTCTGGTATTCCTATCTCAAAGAATATTCCACAGTTCCTTGTGACCACACAATCAAAGGCTTTAGAATAGCTAAAGAATCAGAAATTGACTTTTTTCTCTCTGAAATTCTCTTGCTTTTTTTATGATTCAATGTATGTTAGCAGTTTGATCTCTGTTTCCTCTGTCTTTTCTAAATTCAACTTGGACACCAGGAAATTCTCCGTTCACATACTGTTGAAGCTTAGCTTGGAGAATTTTGAGAATTTTTTGCTTGCGTCTGAGATGAGTACAATTTTGTGGTAGTCTGAATATTCTTTGGCTTTGCCTTTCTTGGAATTAGAATGAAAACTGACCTTTTCCAGTCCTGTGGCCACTGATGAGTTTTCCAAATTTGCTGGCAAACTGAGTGCATCAATAAAGCAAAAACAACACCCAGTTGTGGATATCACTGGTCTGTAAAGAGCAATATTGCATAGGAACTTGGAATGTTAGGTCCATGAATCAAGATAAATTGGAAGTGGTCAAACAGGAGATGGCAGGTGTGAACATCAACATTTTAGGAATCAGTGTACTAAAATGGACTGGGATGGGTGAATTTAACTCAGATGACCATTATATCTACTACTGTGAAAGTATCACATAGAAGAAATGGAGTAGCCCTCATAGTCAACAGAAGAGTCTGAAATGCAGTACTTGAATGCAATCTCAAAAACAACAAAATGATTTCTGTTTGTTACCAAGGCAAACCATTCAGTATTACAGTACTCCAAGTCTATGCCCCAACCAGTAATGTTGAAGAGGCTGAAATGGAATGGTTCTATGAAGATGTACAAGACCTTCTAGAACTAACACAAAAAAGAAATGTCCATTTCATCATTGGGAACTGGAACGCAAAAGTAGGAAGTCAAGAGATACCTGGAGTAAAGACAAATTTGACAATGGAGTATGGAATGAAGCAGGGTAAAGGCTAACAGAGTTTTGCCAAGAGAATGCACTGGTCAGAGCAAATACCTTCTTCCAAACACAGAAGAGAAGACTCTACACACACCATCAGACACCACCAGATGTTCAACGCCAGAATCAGATTGATTGCATTCTTTGGAGCCAAAGATGGACAAGCTCTATACAGTCAGCAAAAACAAGACCAAGAGCTGACTGTGGCTCAGATCATGAACTCTTTATCACAAAATTTAGACTTTAATTGAAGAAAGTAGAGAAAACCACTAGACATTTCAGGTATGATCAAATAAAATCCCTTGTGATTATACAGTGGAAATGACAAATAGATTCAAGGGGTTAGATCTGATAGAGTACCTGAAGAACTATGGACAGAGGTTTGAGACACTGTACAGGAGGCAGTGATCAAGACCATCCCCAAGGAAAACAAATGCAAAAAGGCAAAATGGTTGTCTAAAGAGGTCGTATAAATACCTGAGAAATGAAGAGAAGCTAAAGGCAAAGAGAAAAGGAAAGATATACCCATTTGAATGTAAAGTTCCAAAATATAGCAAGGAGAGAAAAGAATGTCTTCCTCAGTGATCAATATAAAGAAATAGAGGAAAACAATAGAATGGGAAAGACTAGAGATCTATTCAAGAAAATTGTAGATTCCAAGGGAGTATTTCATGCAAAGATGGGCACAATAAAGGAGAGAAATGGTATGGGCCTAACAGAAGCAGAAGATATTAAGAAGAGGTGACAAGAATAACCAGAATAAGTGCATAAAAAAGATCTTCATGACCCAGATAACCATGGTTGTGTGTTCACTTACTTAGAGGCAGACATTATGGAATCAAGTAAGTCTTAGGAAGCATCACTATGAATAAATCTAGTGGAGGCGATGGAATTCCAGCCAAACTATTTCAAGTCCTAAAAGATGATGCTGTTAAAGTACTGCACTCACTATGTCAGATTTCAAAAACTCAGCAGTGGTCACAGGACTGGAAAGGAACAGTTTTTATTCCAATCTCAAAGGAAGGCAATGTCAAGCAATGTTCAAACTACCATACAATTGCCCTTATTGCACATGTTAGCAAAGTAATGCTCAAAATTCTCATAGCTTGGTTTTAACAGTATGTGAAATATGAAGTTCCAGATTTTCAAGCTGGATTTAGAAAAGTTAGAGGGATCAGATATTATATTGCCAACATCCATTGGATCAAGGAAAAAGCAAGAGAGTTCCAGACAAACATCTACTTCTGCTTTATTGACTATATAATAGCCTTTGACTCTGAGGATCACAACAGACTGTGGAAAATTCTTCAAGAGATGGGATTGCCAGACCACCTTACCTGCCTCCTGAGAAAGCTGTATGCAGGTTAAGAAGCAGCAGTTAGAACTGGACATGGAGCAACAAACTGGTTCCAAATTGGGAAAGGAGTACATCAAGGCTATACATGGTCACCCTGCTTATTTAACTTCTATGCAGAGCACATCATGTGAAATGGAGTGTGGGATGAAACACAAGCTGAAATAAAGAATACCAGGAGAAATATCAATAATCTCAGATATGGAAATGACACCACCCTTGTGGCAGAAAGTGAAGAAATAAAGAACTTCCTGATGAAAGTGAAAGAGGAGAGTGGAAAAGATGGCTTAAACTGCAACATTCAGAAAACTAAGATCATAGCATCCAGTCCCATCACTTCATGGCAAACAGATGGGGAAACAATGGAAACCATGAGACACTTTATTTTTGGGGGCTCCAAAGTCACTGCAGATTGTTACTTCAGCCATGAAATTAAAAGGCTCCTTGGAAGAAAAGCTATGACCAACATACACATCATGATAAAAAGCAAAGACAGTACTTTGCCAACAAAGGTTCATATAGTCAAAGCTATGGTTTTTCCAGTAGTCATATATGGATGTGAGAGTTGGACTATAAAGAAGATTGAGCACCAAAGAACTGATGCTTTTAAACTGTGGTGTTGGAGAAGACTCTTGAGAGTCCCTTGGACTGCAAGGAGATCAAACCTGTCAGTGGTAAAGGAAATCAGTCCTGAATATTCATTCAGGAAGAACTGATGCTGAAGCTGGAATTCCAGTACTTTGGCCACTGATGCAAATAAATGACTCATTGGAAAAGACCCTGATGCTGGAAAAAATTGAAGGCAGGATGAGAAGGGGACAACAAAGGATGAGATTTTTGATGGCATTACTGACTCAATGGACATGAGTTTGAATAGGCTCCAAAAATTGGTGATGAAAAGGATAGCCTGGTGTGCTGCAGTCCATGGGGTTGCAAAACTTTGGGCATGACTGAACGACTGAACTGAACTGATTGAGTGCAGCATTTAAAGAGCATCTTCTTTGAGGATTTGGAATAGCTCAGCTTGACGTCCATCACCTCCACTAGTTTTGTTTGGAGTGATGCTTCCTAAGGTCGCTTTGACTTCGCATTCCAGGATGTCTGGCTGTAGGTCATACCATGTAGATGTGTGTAGATTGTTTGTAGATTTGTTTGGAGTGATGCTTCCTAAGGTCGCTTTGACTTCGCATTCCACGATGTCTGGCTGTAGGTCACACACATGTAGATCACACCATTGTGGTTATCTGGGTCGTTAAGATTTTTTTTGTATAGTTCTTCTCTGTATTCTTGCCACCTCTTCCTAATATCTTCTGCTTCTGTTAGGTCCATATCGTTTTTGTCATTTAATGTGCCCATCTCTGTATGAAATATTCCCTTGGTGTCCCAAATTTTCTTGAAGAAATCTCTAGTCTTTCTCATTATTTTGTTTTCCTCTATTTTTCTGAAGGAATAAATATTGGAAGGCTTTCTTATCTCTCCTTGCTATTCCTTGGAACTCTCCTTTCAGATGGGTATATCTTTACTTTTCTCCTTTGCCTTCTGCTTCTCCTCATTTCTCAGCTTTTTGTAAGACCTTCTTAGACAACAGTTTTGCCTTTATGATTTCTTTTTCTTGGGGATAGTTTTGAACAACACCTCCTGTACAATATCACGAACCTCTCTCCATAATTCTTCAGGCACTCTATCAAATATAATCCCTTCAATCTATTTGCCACTTCTTTTGTATAATCATAAGGAATTTCATTAAGGTCATTCCTGAATAATCTAGCCATTTTGTCTACTTTCTTCAATTTAAGTCTGAGTTTAGCAGTAAGGAGTTCATGACCTGAGCTATAGTCAGCTCCCAGTCTTGTTTTTGCTGACTATATAGAACTTTTCCAGTTTTGGCTCCAAATAATATGATCACTCTGATTTTGGTATTGACCTTCTGGTGATGCCAATGTGTAGAGTCTTCCATTCTGTTGTGTTGGAAGAAGGCATTCGCTATGATCAGTGAATTCTTTTGACAAAACTCTATCAGATTTTGCCCTGCTTCATTTTGTACTCAAAGGCAAAACTTACCTGTTATTCCAGGTATCTCTTGACTTCCTACTTTTGTATCCCACTTCCCTATGATGAAATGGGCATCTCTTTTTCATGTTAGTTCTAGAAGGTCTTCTAGGTCTTCATAGAACTGTTGAACCTCAGCTTCTTCAATATAAGTGGTTGGGCCATAGACTTGGATTACTGTGATATCAAATTGCTTTCCTTGGAATCAAACAGAGATCATTATGCCATTTTTGAGACTGAACCCAAGTACTGCACTTCATTAGGGAAGATCATCTGGAGAAGGGAACAGCTACCCACTCCAGTAATCTGGCCTGGAGAATTCCATTGACTATATAGTCCATGGGATTGCAAAAAGTCTGACATGACTGAGCAACTTTCACTTTCACTGCATTTCAGACTCGTTGACTATGAGGGCTGCTCCCTTTTCTTCTAAGGTGTTCTTTCCCACAGTAGTAGACATAATGGTCATCTGTATTAAATTCACCAACTCCAGTCCATTTTAGTTCACGGATTCCTAAAATGTCAATGTTCCCTATTGCCATCTCCTGTTTGACCACTTCCAATTCACCTTGATTCATGGACTTAGTATTCCAGTTTACTATGCAATATTGTTCTTTACAGCATCAGATTTTACATTCATCACCAGTCATATTCACAGGTGGACATTGTTTTTGCTTTGGCTCTGACTCTTCATCCTTTCTGGAGCTAGTTCTCTGCTCTTCTCCAGTAGCTTATTGGGCACCTACTGACCTAGGGAGCTCATCTTTCAGTGCCATATCTTTTTTTTTTTTTTTTCCTTTTCATACTGTTTATGGGGTTCACAAGATAAGAATCCTGAAGTGGTTTGACATTCCCTTCTCCAGTGAACCATGTTTTTTTCAGAACTATGCACCATGACCTGTCCTTGTGTAAAGCCCGCATACTTTGGCCACCTGATGAGAAGAACTGACTCTTTGCAAAAGACCCTGATGCTGGGAAAGTTTGAAGGCAGGAGGAGAAGGGGACAATGAAGGATGAATGTTTGAATGGCATCACTGGCTCAATGGAAATGAATTTTAGCAAGTTCTAGGAGTTGGTGATGGACAGGGAAGCCTGGTGTGCTGCAGTCCAGGGAGTCACATGGACTCAGACATGACTGAGTGACTCAACTGAACTGAACACATCATGGCTCATAGTTTCATTGAGTTAGACAAGGCTGTGATCCATGTGATCAGTTTGGTTAGTTTTCTATGATTGTGGCTTTCATTCTAATTGCCATCTGATCAATAAGGATACGAAGCTTATGGAAGCTTCCTGATGGGTAGGACTGGCTGTGGGGCAATCTGGATGTTTCTCTGATGGCAGATCCATGCTCAGTAAATGTTTAATTCCACTTTTCTGTTGAAGGGTGAGGCTGTGTTCCCTCCCTGTCATTTGGCCTGAGGTCAACATATGGTAGGGGTAGTGGCAGTAATGGTGACCTTCTTCAAAAGGACTTGTGCCAGGACTGCTGTAGTCAGTGCCCCTGACCCTGTGGAAGGTCACTGTTGGCCCACGCCTCTGCTGGAGACGCCTGGATACTCACAGGCAACTCTGGTTCAGTCTCTTGTGGGGTCATTTCTCCTTTCTCCTGGGTCCTGGTGCACATAAGGTTTTGTCTGTGCCCTCCAAGAGTCTGTTTCCCTAGTTCTGTGGAAGTTCTGTAATCAAATTCCACTGGCCAACAAAATCAGATTCCCTGGGGGTTCTATTGGTATTATTTATTTGTATAGAATGAGTGCCTTACTTTGCTAACAAATCCTTTGAACTGGAGACAAAAGTGAAAACTTTTGACAGAACAGCACATTATATTTTAATTCTCAATCTGATAAATATTGGCTTACCATCCCCATTTGATGATTAAAACATTAAAACCCTAGGACCGTGAGATACTTGTCCAAAGTCACATACTTTGTTAGAGGTAAGGTCAGTTTCCAAAACCGCTTTGTGATTCCAAAGTTCATATTCCTTTCTATTATATCATGATGTTCCTAGGAGCAACGTATTAAAACAAATAAACCAAAAACTAAAATTAAAATTTAATGAAGCTTTATGAAGTTACTTTCTAGTAAAAATGAAAGTCAAATTTTGAATTCATGACACGTACATGTTACGTCTAGCTCTTTCCTGTGTGATTTTTGTGCTTTCTACATATAATTTTAAAAAATTTTTATATACGTGCACCCCAATGTTCATCGCAGCACTGTTTATAATAGCCAGGACATGGAAGCAACCTAGATGCCCATCAGCAGATGAATGGATAAGGAAGCTGTGGTACATATACACCATGGAATATTACTCAGCCGTTAAAAAGAATTCATTTGAATCAGTTCTAATGAGATGGATGAAACTGGAGCCCATTATACAGAGTGAGGTGAGCCAGAAAGATAAAGAACATTACAGTATACTAACACATATATACGGAATTTAGAAAGATGGTAACGATGGCCCTATATGCAAAACAGAAAAAGAGACACAGAAGTACAGAACAGACTTTTGAACTCTGTGGGAGAAGGTGAGGGTGGGATGTTTCAAAAGAACAGCATGTATATTATCTGTGGTGAAACAGACCACCAGCCCAGGTGGGAGGCATGAGTCAAGTGCTCGGGCCTGTTGGGCTGGGAAAATCCAGAGGAATCGGGTGGAGAGGGAGGTGGGATGGGAGACCAGGATGGGGAATTCGTGTAACTCTATGGCTGATTCACATCAATGTATGACAAAACCCACTGAAAAATAAAAAAAATAAATAAATAAAATTTTTTTATTTCTACCTATCATTCTGTGACCTAGAGGAGGAAATGACAACCCACTCCAGTATTCTTGACTAGAAAATTGCATGGACAGAGGAGCCTGGGGCAGGTTACAGTCCATAGGGTTGCAAAGAGTCAGATACAACTGAAGCAACTTAACGCACATGCACACACGTAGTGATATAAATATGAATGGTTAATAGGTAGGGAAATCAAGAGAAAAACACTAAACTGATGACCCTCAGATATCATCTAGTGCTATCACGTGTATCGTTACATTGGTGAGCTTTCTGTAGTTTTTCCTCACCGTTTATTAGTTATTTATGATATGTTATTAATTCTTAAGTACACTGAAGACTCATCTCTTGTTCATTTTAGTTATTTGAATGTAGCTCTTTATAAAAACAACGCTAAGCACCATTTAAAAAATTCATTTAAGCAAAAGCTCATATTTAATTAATTGACATCACTCTTATTTTCACTCAAAATGCTTAAATATGACTGCTAAAGTACACTTTATAGTAATAGAATTCATATTAGAAGTATAATGTAATTTGAATGCTATGGAACTGTTTGATTAAATTTCCAAATAATTAAATTTTAGATACTAAATTTTATCTCTTCCTTATGCCCTATATATCCTTCTTTGCTCTTGTTAGTTTGATGAAATTAGAAAACCTATCATAATTTTACAAGGATTCCCTTTATTAATAAGAAAGCTATGGGAGGGAGTAGAGAGATACAGACAATTTAAAGTCTAGAATTGGAACAGTCTAGGTGAAGAAGGCTTTATCTTTAAAATAGTGCCTTTTGTTTTTTAAACTTTGGGGAGGAGAATTCCCTAAGGAAACTTCCAGATGGAGTAAAGACTGCTCATGTGTCTCTAACTTTGTTTCTGAATGTGACTGCTCTTTGTAATTCTCTCTGGCACTTCCAACCCTTAGCGTCATATATGCATCTTAAAATTCTGACCTAAGTGTAGGGGGAAAAAGTCCTTCTCCTTGATGTCTCTTATCATAGAGACTGATGTTTGCTTGGAGAGTTTTTTTTATAAAGAAAAAGATTAAAAAATTACAGCCATAAAATACAATCTAATTACTCATGATTCAGTTCCTAAAAATGTCATTATAGAATAATAATTCATTACAGAATAACATCTCTGGACTTCCTCAGTCTTCTGGTAATTCGAAGTTTTGTTTTTGTTTTTTTTAAGGAACATTGGTGTGAAGTTCTCTTCTATCCTTAATGGTAGCATGATGTCATGGAAAGTGCACTGGATTTGCAGACTCAGTTCTTAATTCAGTCACATGTTTTAAGGTATCTTTAACAAAGACTTAACTTCCCTGAATACAATTTCAGTCATGAAAATAGCAAATTAAAGGATTTTTTTCTATAGAATTTTGATAACTTTAAAATGAGAGACAATATCAAAATAAACCAATAAATATTATTTCACTTTTTATTTTTTACTGAAGTATAGTTGATTAATAGTGTTTTGCTAGCTTAAGGAGAAAAAAAACAATGGTCTACATTGAAAAGAATTTTCCTTAATTTATTCTCTCAATATTTTAATTTCTTTTTCCTGTATGGAAAGCTCTAATTTTAATAACATGTTAGATAAATTTACCCATCATGATAAAACTTTATTTCTTAGAACCCTCTAGAATTTGTTGATTCAGTTTCTGATCTTTACAACATTCATATGCCATAATTCAATTCCATTCCAAGCCTATAGCAAATGGTATCAATCCGTTCAGTTCAGTCACTCAGTCGTGTCCAACTCTTTGGGATCCCATGGACTGCAGCACACCAGGTTTCCCTGTCCACCACCAACTCCCGGAGCTTGCTCAAGCTCATGTCCATGATGCCATCCAACCATCTGTCGTTCCCTTCTCCTAATGCCATCAATCTCTCCCAGCATCAGGGTCTTTTTCCATGAGTCGGTTCTTCCCATCTTTGGTGGCCAAAGTATTGGAGCTTCAACTTTAGCATCAGTCCTTTCAGTGACCATTCACACTGATTTTCTTTAGGATTGACCAGTTGGATCTCCTTGCAGTCCTTGGGAATTTCAAGAGTCTTCTCCAATAACACAGTTTTAAAGCATCAATTCTTTTGCCCTCTTTCTTAATGTCCGACTCTCACATCCATTCATGGCTACTGGAGAAACCATAGTTTTGACTTGACAACACTTTGTCTGAAAAGTAATGCTTCTGCTTTTTAATATGCTGTCTAGGTTGGTTATAGCTTTTCTTCCAAGGAGCAAACATCTTTTAATTTCATGGCTGTGGTCATCTTCTCAGTGACTTTGGAGTCCAAGAAAATAAAATCTGTCACAGTTTCTGTCGTGTCCCCTTCTATTTGCCATGAAGTGATGGGACTGGATGCCATGATCTTTGTTTCTTGAATGCTGACTTTTAAGCCTTTTTTTTTTTTTTTTTTCACTCTCCTCTTTCAATTTCATCAAGAAGCTTTTTGGTTCTTCTTTTCTTTCTGCCATAACAGTGGTGTCATCTGCATATCTGAGGTTATTGATATTTCTCCCAGAAATCTTGATTCCAGCTTGTATTTCATCCAGCCTGGTATTTCATGTGATGTACTCTGCATATAAATTAAATAAGCAGGGTGACAATATACAGCCTTGACATCCTCCTTTCCCAATTTGGAACCAGTATGTTGTTCCATGTCCAGTTAAAACTGTTGCTTCTTGACCTGCATACAGATTTCTCAGGAGGCAGGTAAAGTAGTCTGTTATTCCAACCTCTTTAAGAATTTCCCACTGTTTGTTGTTTGTTATATCATCTTTTAAAACATAGTTATTAATAATTGCCTTAGCTATTACATTAGTTCTTCCCTGAAGTATTTTTTGATGGTATGTACAGATAAAGACTGTTGCTATCAGTTATCTATTTATGCAGATTATACTATCATTTATTATCTAAGATATTATTAAAATCAACTATATTATTTTCTAATTACCTATAATTTTGACAATTGCATTGTATTGGGGGACATTTTCAATCCAGTGATTATTTGAATTGGCATTCATGTTGCAGTAAATCAGTGTTTTGTTTTTTTTGTAATTGAAATAATGTTGCTTTCTGACATTATATACAACATGTGTACAACATTATATTTCTATTTCTGTATACATTACAACATGCTTGCCACCAAAAATTGAATTGCCACCCATCATTATACAGTTGACCTCCTTTACCCACTCCTCCCCCTACACCTTTCCTTTCCCTCTAGTAACCAATACTCTGTTATCTATGTGTTCTTTTTTGTTTGGTTTGATTTTTTTTGTTTTTGTTGTTTATATGCTTTTTTTTTTTTACATTGCATGTATGAATGATATTATTGGGTATCTATTTTAGCCTTAAGAAATATTTCTAGACTTCTCATGTAGTCTCAAAAGATGCAACATGGAATTTTATGTTTCTGTTGTTCAGTTGCAAAACTGTGCCCGACTCTTTGTGACCACATTGGATTGCAGCATGCCAGGCTTCCTTGTCCTTCACCCAGAGTTTGCTCAAATTCATGACCGCTGAGTCAATGATGCTATCCAACCATCTTATCTTCTGCTGCCCTCTTCTCTTTTGACCTTCAATTTTTCCCAACATCAGTGTATTTTCCAATCAGTCGGCTCTTTGCATCAGGTGCCCAAAGTATTAGAGCTTCAACTTTAGCATCAGTTCTTTTAATGTATATTCAGGGTTGATTTCCTTTAGGATAGACTGCTTTTTTAAATGAAGTTTTATGTATGTATTTATAAAATATTGCCTTAAATTCATGAGCTTTAGTTAAACTCTGTACCCCAATTGTAGCCTACCTGCATTTTAATGCAGGGTCTTACTCTCCCTTTAAATTCAACTAAGCAATTATATATATATATATAATAATATATATATATATAATTATATATATATATAGGATATATATATATCCTAACAGTTCCATATTAGCTAAATCTAAATATTATATATGTATAAGAATCTCAATCTTCCCTCCTTATGCTTTTTCCCCCGATATTTGGGCTTGTGCATGCACTCATTCACCCTACAAGACTTACGCTAAGATTGTAGGATCTAGGATGCAGTTTTGTTGATAATTTGATGATCAAGAATTTAGAAAATTAAAATCCTTTTCTGTCTTTTATAGAGAGTTTGTTCTTAATTTTGGCAGAATTACTAAAGGAAGTATATACAAGGAAAGAAAGTCATATGGGGAAAAAATTGTTCATAGCAAACTTAAGCAGCCCTCAGCAGCAGAACTTTTGTAAAATTGGTTTAGAACATTAACTTTGGATTAATGAGCCCATTCTATTATTCTCTTCTTATCTGAGAGGTTTCGCTACCTTCTAACTTCAAGAAAATTTAATCAGCAGATGGAGGAAGAAAATATGGGAAAAGCTTACCAGATACCCTTACTTTCAATGAAAGCTATCACTCTATCACTTGTACTCACTTTCATTACAAGAATTAGACAGAGACCCACTCCTAGAGCAAGGACACGAGGGGAATGTGAAAAACTAGCAATAACAGCATCACGTGGATTGTGTTGAGCACAAACAACTTCTAATATAGGAGGAAATTAAAAGGAAAGGAAGAAAGAAGAGAGAAACTAAATGATTGCATGTGACTAGAGTGCAGAAATTGAATCCTGATACTTTCTAATATATCCCGAAATTCAAGAGAACAATCTTTAGCTTATTGTATGATTGATGACTTAATAAGCACTTGTGACAAGTGTGCTAAGAGCATCTCTGTTATATAGATCCAAAATCAGAAACAGGTATTGTAATATATAGTCAGAAAATAACTTTTTATATCACTATATTTGTAATATGCCACAATGTGAGTATATTCATGATTTCACATATATCTTCAAATATTTCATCTCTTAAACATGCTATTCATGTATAATAACTTTCAGTTGTTACACTGCTTAAGTTTTCCTTCTCATTTAGAGAAAGGTTAAAGAGTAAAAATTTAGCATAGGGAATTTTTTGGTGGCACAATATCAGATGACTTATTATACAGAAATGTAACATTGAAGTAGCAGAGCAGAGATTAATGCACATCTGCTTAAAACTCATAACCTAGTCTTCTTCTTGCAGTCACTTAATGCAGCATGGTACCTAAAATTTATAGGATGAATTTATAATATGAACCTCGGTCTCAGGAGGTATCCTTACTATGCAAAATATTCCACCAGTTATCCAGCTGCATTTATGTATTTCAACAGATTTGCTTTGCACATTTATTTTAAAATATAAAGTTAGGCCTTTTTGCTTTCTTTTATAGAAAAATTAGCATATTGATAAATTTGAAGGTATAATGACATTATTATTGAAACTCGGCTTCTAGAACAACACTGTAGTAAATATGTCTTAATGTGTATTCATGAAACTGTAACAGGTAGTGACACTGCATATTCTAAAACCATCCAAGATGTGAATGGGTGAGTCTGTTAAAGAGAAACGTAAATCTGCAAGCTGAATCAAGCACGACAAGTTCATTCTACTAGGTAATTGACATGGTGTAACCCATTAAAACCACTGTTCTCATTTTCAGTTAATTTTCCCAATATTCACTGTCTTTGTCTTCCTTACTGTAGAGACTGATTTGAGGGTAAATTAGAAAACATATGCATATAAATGCTCATAAAAGCTGTTGCCTACTAAATTGCAACCTTTAAAACCAATCCCTACTGCTAAACTCTTCCAAATAGTAGCTCCTCAAGAAGCAGTTGATAGGATTTAGCAGTTGATAAATAAAAATGGGAGTTATTATACAACTAATATGTCTATTTGTATTTCTTTCTTATTCATATAATAGATTATGGTCAAGATCCTAAAAGCCATCAGAGAAATAACATATTATTGTATTCCTAGAATAACTTTTACATTTTTGTGATTTAGTTACAGAAACTTTTGTGTAGGGTATTTGAATCTCATGTATAACAGAAATTTGTCAATAGTATTTTCTTCTATTTTTCATATCCAGTTTTTATGTCAGACTACACTAGTTAGATAAGTCTTGGTGTTTAAAAATGAACAAAATATCATAGTAGAAATTTTATAAATTGGTCTGTATAAAGTAGCTTCTATAAAGTATTATTTCTTCATTTTTATTCTTCAAGACAATTGTGTTCAATGAAGATTATCAGATTCTTGAAGTTTGGGTAAAAATTTCCTGTAAAATAATCTGTATCTGATGCCTATATGTGCGGAGAGTAAAATAGTGGTAAATATTAATGTATCCAATTATTAATGACTATAAGCTTATCCTGATTTCACTTTTCTTCTTGAATCAATCTTGATACATTAATTTTCTCTTTAAGTTATTATTTATTTATTTAATTGGGTTTGTCAATTTGTACTTGAGTGGAATGGAATCTCCCAGATAGATAGACAGATGGAGATGTAGATAGAGATGTCTTCTCTAATTGATGAACATAAGACTATATATTCTTATAGAGTCAAACTATTGTTTGCTATTAAAAATGTATGTCAATTTCTGAGAGAAGTATATTAATGTTTCTCTCTGATTACAGATATATCAAGTATAGTTTTCTTGCATTTTAATTTTGAATTTCAACTGTTAGATAAAGACTCGATCTGAGCTGCTATGTGTCTACAGTGAGTACCAATTCGTTTTCAAAAAGGATACTTAATACTTAATAATAATGCACTTAAGGTTTTATCAGTATTGCATAACAGTTTTCCTTGGTTAATATCAATGTTTTCCGAGTGTGCATTTTATAGTCAAACTTTATAAATGTTGAAGGTAGTTGCTTTATGCCCATCTTCAGTGTGTGATATGTTCATATATATTCATGTTTACATCCACATGTGCTGTGTTTAGTCTGTCAGTAGGGTCTGACTCTGTGACATCACAGGCTGTAGCCCACCAGGCTCTTCTGTCCTTGGGATTTCTCAAGCAAGAACACTAGAGTGGGTTGCGATGTTCTTCTCCAGGGGATCTTTCTAAGCCAGGGATTGAATCTCTGTGCAGGTCAAGAAGCAACAGTTAGAACTGGACAAGGGACAACAGACTGGTTACAAATGGGGAAAGGAGCACAGCAAGGCTGTATATTGTCAATCTGATTATTTAACTTATATGCAGAGTACATCATGCGAAATGCCGGGCTGGATGAAGCACAAGATGGAATCAAGAATGCCGGGAGAAATATCAGTAATCTCAGATATGCAGATGATGCCACCCTTGTGGCAGAAAGCAAAGAAGAACCAAAGAGGCTCTTGAAAGTGAAAGAGGAGAGTGAAAAAGCTGGCTTAAAACTCAACCTTCAGAAAACTAAGATCATGGCATCTGGTCTCACGGGGAAACAACGGAAACAGTGATAGACTTTATTTTCTGGGCTCCAAGATCAGTGCAGATGGTGAGTGCAGGCATGCAATTAAAAGAATTCTTGGAAGAAAAGCTATGACCAACCTAAACAGCATACTAAAAAGCAGAGACATTACTCTGCAGACAAAGGTCCCTCTAGTCAAAGCTATGGTTTTTTCAGTGGTCATACGTGGATGTGAGAGTTGGACCATAAAGACTGAGAGCTGAAGAATTGATGCTTTTGAACTGTGGTGTTGGAGAAGACTCTTGAGAGTCCCTTGGACTGCAAGGAGATCAAACCAGTCCATCCTAAGGGACATCAATCCTAAATATTCTTTGGAAGGACTGATGCTGAAGTTGAAACTCTGCTTCTTTGGCCACCTGATATGAAGAGCCAACTCATTAGAGAAGGCCCTGATTCTGGGAAAGATTGAAGACAGAAGGAGACAGAGGCAACAGAGGACAGGGTGGTTGGATGGCATCACTGACTCAATGGACATGAGTTTGAGTAAGCTCCAGGAGATGGTGAAGGACAGGGAATCCTGGCGTGTCGCAGTCCATGTTGGTTGCCACAAGTCAGCATAACTAAGTGACTGAACAACAGCAATATATATACATGTCCATATATATACACACACACACACACACATATATATATCTGCGTGCATATGCATATATATATATATATATCCATATATATAGTGATTACTGATTTTTTGCTATTATCTAACATTGTGATACTTTTGTTCTTCATTGAACTCATTGCAAAATTGTTTCTGTTTTAAATTTTGGGTTTTTGGCCACAGCTAAGGTGGGATCTTAGTTCTCTGACCAGGGATCAAACCTACACCCCCTGCGCTGGAAGGCAAAAATCTTAACCTTGGACCACCAGAGAAGTTCCTAATATTGTGATTTTTAGTTGTCACACTTTTTCTTGTTTTTTTTTTCAGTTTTTCTTTTTTGAACAATCTCCTTTTGCTTTTATAATGAATGAAAGAAAAGGCTATAATTTCAATTATCACCCCCTGTTTTACATGTTTTACATTATTTCTGATATTTTGGATCTGTTCTATTTTAATATCAAGTTGATTTGTATTTTGGATCATTCATGTCTAGTGCTTACTTTAAGTTGCAAACATTTTTGTCACATTTGCCAATTTATTTGTATGAGACTAATTGTGAAAAATAATTACTTGGCATTTCTTTTTAATCTTCTGTATTCAGAATTATGTATTAAAATATAGTTTATAAGTTCTTTCAGAGATAATCTCTAACTTATAAACTCTGTCATTTTTGTACAAGAAAATATATTTATTTTTCATTTTTAAGTAACAAGAATGTTTAGAATTTTAGCCTGACAAGTTTTTAAACATCCTTGACATATATAAAATATATTACATCGATAAAATGCAATTTTATGTTCTGGCTTATAAGAAGTATATTATCCAGTTGTTTCAGTGTATAAAGTATATATTTTTCTTAATGGGAGCTTTAAAAAAAACAAAAAAGACTACAAATGTATGCTACTCCTATGATTACTTATCTAAGTATTACAAAAAATATAATATGAGCTTATTTATAAACAATGTATTTGAAGGCCATCCTTTGACTGTGATATTTAGACCTGGGTTTCCTCTGCTCTGCTAGTGTGGTTGGTTGTCATCCACAAACACATAGTTATTTCTTTTCCAAAGCAAATATGTATGCCACAGAATAGGTTCCCTAGGTTTTCATTTCATTGTATGCTCTGTCTTACATGTAGCCAAGATTTCTCCCTCACTTTTGCCTCATTACAGCCATCATTTCTCCTGTCCTTCCTGAATCTTATCTTCCCTACAAAGGGAGGATGTCATCACTGCTAAAATAAATCACCACCTGCTATTATTTCATGAGTACATGTTTGTGGGTTGGAAGTGTCTCTAGTTTCAGGGAACATTTTCATATACCTGTAGGCATCTGTGCATTTTTAAGGTGGCCCTGATGATACTGGTGAAGTTTTGTTACATTTGGTTAGTTGTTGGCTGTTGGTTTGTTTCCATATGTCTTTCAAACTTTCCTGTTTAGTCTATACATGTTTTCCTTAGTGTGGTATGAGTCCAAGAATGGAAACAACATTATGGAAGTGATTTCTCAATTTGTGCTAATGTTACGCTTGCTAAAAAAAAAAAAAAAAATCTGTTGGCTAAAGTAAGCCATGAGGATCAATCCTGAACCTGTTTAGGGTACAATAAACATGGACACAAGCAGATAAGAATAATTATTACAGTCAATCACCACATTTGTTTATTTATTTTTTATTCTTTACAGTCTACCTTTGTGAAGTCAGTATTGCAGTGGCTAATCTCCAGCTTCGGGTAGCTCAGTGGTAAAGAATCCACAGGCCAATACAGAAGCTGCAGGAGGCACGGGTTGGATCCCTTGGTCAAAAAGATCTCTTGGAGAAGGAAATGGCAACCCAATCCAGTATTCTTGCCAGGATAATCCCATGGACAGAGGAGTCTGGCAGTCTACACTATCCATGGAGCAAAAAATCAGACATTACTGAGTATGTATGTACACTATCTCCAGCTTACCTTCCATCCTTGAGAAAACTCAGTGATATACGTTTCATAAAATCACACTGCTAGTAGTTGTGAATGTGGGTTTTGAATCAAGGTCTTCTGACTCCAACTGCCAGGTTTCTCCCTCTTTCTCTCTCTTTTTTTAAACTATTATTTACTCTTTTATACTTGGTTTTCATTTTTTATTTTGTTTTGTTTTCATTTTTGTTTTTAGTAAATTTCTTTCAACTACACTGAAAATTCAGTACCGGTGACAAGTATGATAAATAAATAATATTTTACACATAAATTGCACAAAATATTTATTGGGTTTGGTTTAGCTTCTCTTTTGCTTTTTGCAGGGAAGTATGCAAATATAGTACTTATATTGAAGCATCCCAGTGCATTATTTTTGTCTGCTAAAAATATCACATTTGAAGCAGTAAGTGGTATGGGTCAAATCTTTTTCATTTTACATTTCACTCTGCATAATTTAGGATGTTTTAGACAACTATTTTATCTTTGTGCATGTTGCTAACATTTTTAGAATTCATACTCTTTTGCATTAGAAGGAAATATGGAAACTAAATCCACTTGCTGTTTTTGTATTTATTTATAAACTTCCTTCAGGAATATAAACAAAACCTACTGTTTAGAAGGCATGGCCAGATGAGATCTACTATTAAGTAGTCATTTTTCTATCCTGTTTTTAGAATACCTAGTATTTTCTTTAAAAAAAGAGAAAAAAAATGCCAAGTCTTCTTATTTCATGGTAAGAATTCATTACTATTTTTTAAAGTTATCTGAAGCTCATGACCTCATGTTTGAATTACTTCAAGAATCTCAGAACTAATCCTCCCCTCATACCCCTGCTCCCTTCCCCACCAAGGTTGGTCTATGTCTTTTGTCTTTGATACTTCATAACACACAAAATTTTAATAGTCTCCTATTTCCTCTAGTTCAAAACTAACCAAAGAATACTCACAGACCCAACTGTAAGCTGGGGAACTTCATGTATGTACACTGACCTCAACATTTACTAAAATTCACTTCCTCCTCCTACCTCAGACTATGGTTGTTCCTTTTCAATAACTGCAGTGCTCCTTGTCCTTTATTCATGCTTCCAGTCACCTAAACCAAAGTTATATCTGATGATTTTCTTGCCTAACCTCCAAAGCTAATCAATTTTTAAATCTTATAGATTTTATCCCTTAGTTTCTTCACAAGCATTCTCCATATTTTCATTCTAACAACTGTTCCCTATTTTGGGCTTCCCTGGTAACTCAGATGTTAAAGAACCTTCTTGCAATGCAGGAGACCAGGGTTCAATCCCTGGGTCAGGAAGATCTCTTGGGAAAGGGATGGAAACCCACTCCAGTATTCTTGCCTAGAGAATTCCACGGACATAGGAGCCTGGCAGGTTACAGCCCATGTGGTTGCAAAGAGTCAGACAGTTCTTATTTGGCTTATACCTATGTGATTACAATATCCTCTCTCCTAGATACAATTCAACCCATAGCATCTTCTATGTTGTTAGTATTACATGATGGATTATTTATCCTGAGAATAGGCATGCATTTTCATGCATATTAATTCATTTTCACATGCTAGTCTTTCTCACCAATTTTCCACTTAAGGTGAGATTTTAACCTTTAATATTCAACTCAATTATCACTATACTCCAAAACAACATCAAAGCATTCTTTCTTCTGTATTCTCATAGAAATTCTTATACGACTCTATGTTCACTTGAATCTCTTTCTATATACTTGTAATCCCACAAGTGAATGTGAACTCTGTCAGTGCAGTGTTTGTGATATTCATTTTGTATCCACAATGGCTAACACACAATGGCCTTTATGTAAAATATCAGGTCTTCAGTATATATTTTACATGAATTAATGAGTGAATCAATGGATTGATGAAGTGCCACTAGTGGGTATGATTTTATCATAAGAATACACTGCTTAAAACTGTTAACCTTCAATTTTTCACAATATTGTTCAAGTTTCTTAATGCCACTCCAAACACATTTCATAATAGGGCAGGGTACACTCTCACGTTTTCTTAAATTGTCTAATTGGGCTATAAACATTTATTACAGCTTTCCCCAGTTGCACAATTTTTCAAGTCACACTGTGTGTTCTGTTGAATACAATAGACACATATAACCATTGCTGTTACAAAGCAGTTACATAGTATTCTCTCAGATTGGTATACCAGTGGGTCCTCTGTGTATCTGCTGTTCCATTTTCAAATATAACATCACTCTTTGTTTCAAGCACCTCTTCATGAATTCTCTATTTTACACTTTCATTCTACAAAAGTACCCCATTTAATTATCAAGAAAACCATAACTTCACCACAGCTATCACCTTTTTTTGTCATGTTTATTTAGCCTTGGGTCTTTTGAGTTCTGTTCCACTCACCTCTCCTTTTGAACTCACTTCTTTATTATAGTTGCTGAATAGTCATTTTCACCTCTTAAACTTAATTGAAAACCTACTATGGGGCAGACACAATATACATTTGGGCTACATCAGTGAATAAAATAGATTATTCTCATTGTCTAGTTTATATTCTAACAGGAATAGCCAGATAATAAAAATAGATAGCAAACACAATAAATACATTAAATGGAATCTTAGACAATGATGAGTGATATAAAAATTAGAAAAAGTAGATCAGGGTAAGGAGGATAAAAGGAACTAAATTTCAATGATGGTAGGTAGCAGTTCATTGAGAAGTTGACATTTGATCAAAGATGTGAAAGAGGTAAAGGAGAGCAAAATCTGGTGAAAGAGAGTGACGGGCAAAAGGGGCAGTCAGTGCAACTTAGGAAAGTGCTTATTTGAAGAGCAGCAAAGAATTTTGTTGTTGGAGATGAGTGAAAGGTAGATGAGAAGAAGTAAAAGAGATGACCCTAAGCTGTAACCCACAGGTCATGTATGATGTTGAAAATCATATCTGTTAATGTAATGCCATAAGTAACCACAGGATCATCACTTTATATTTCTTCACCCTGCTTTGTTTTCTTTAGATTACACATTGCTATCTGTAATTATCCATCTTATTTATATGTAAAGGGCATGCAATTTATTTTTCATACTTTCTCATACTGGACTATATGGTTTTTAGGACCAGAAAATTTATAATAGTTCTAAGGTCACATTAGTGGTCCAGTGATATTTGTTGAAAAACATTAACATTAATGGTGTTTCTTTACATATTCTAATTGCCTTTTACCTTGGTAGTATCCTTTGAGTTTATTTTTCTAGTTCCTGATATTGATGCTCAATATGTGTTTGCTGCTTTAAACGATAATAATGGGAAATGAAAGCAGCATAGTAACTTCTTATAGAAAAACTCCATGTCTTTCAAGGCAAGAATCTTCATGGTGTTTATCTATTTATTGTTCTACAATCTGTATATGTGGATCCACTGAAACTACTAACTGTTAAGGAGAAGCCCCAGGCTGTGTTTCTAAAACACACACACTAAACAAGCTGTTATCTCTCTCTCTTTTTTTTTTAAAGATATAAAACTGAAACTAGTTCTCTATCATTCATGTCCCCAGAAATAAGAACCCTATTCACTTAGAGATATCTTCTTAATGGAGAAAAGAAATAAGGGAAAAACTATCCTTCTTTAAATTAGTGTTTCTAGGCTTCTAAATTGATTTTTCATATATGATTAACCAGTGAAATAAAGTTATATAAACATTTAAAATGTGTGGAATCATCCACATATTTTTCTTTTGTAATAGTTCTAATTCTGGTTCTAATTATAATTCTGCAAATATTAGCTCTTTACCAATAGATATGGTAGTAGTGCCAGTAAGGAATTTTGTGTTAATCCCAGAGCCTCAGTATAGACAGCAATGCCAATGCTTCCACTGATTCAGGATTTCTAAGAAAAGAGAAAAAAAACAACTGCATATATAGCTCAAGAAAATATGTATTATTCTTATTTTCTTACCTGCTCTGTAGATTATTTTGGATTTTTTTTTCACTTCTTTTTCCTTTTTTTCCTCCCTCTGCTGTAGTTGTTGATTTTATGGGCACTATGAAATCCAATTAAGCTTTTGAACTTTTTTTCCTCTTAGTTACATTTCTTATTTTTGTCATAAACCTCTGCCTCTACATTAGGCTTTTGCAGTTCTGAAGAGCTTTCCTTTTTTTTTTTTTTTTTCTTTTTTAAACTTTTTTTTTTTTAATTTTAACTTTTAATTTTTAAGCCTATTATTATTTTTTTCTACATTTATTCCCTTCTTTGATTATTCTACTGTCCTTTTTCCCTTGCAGTTAATCTTAAGCATATATAAATCTTCTTCATCTACCTCTATTTAACTTTGCACATCTATTCTTTCTTTTCTTTCTCTCCTTTCCTCTCAACATATTTGTTTTGTTTTCATTGCTTTATTCCCCACTTGGCACCTTGCTTTAGCTTTGTTTTCCAGTTTGTGCTTTAATTAGTTTTGTCCTGGTAGATATAATTTTTGGTTTCCTTTGTTCACCAGGTTAATCTACTGTACTTTATTTTTGTTGGACTGGTTTGATTTTGCTTATGGGTGTATATGTATATCTGTATATTCAGTCACACTTTCTATTTTTGTTATAAACCTCTGACTCTATGCTGGGCTTTTGCAGTTCTATGGAGTTTTCCTCCCACCCACCCCCCCCCTTTTTTCTTTCTCCTTTCTTTTTTCCTCTTTTTTTAATTTTTTTTAAACTGATAAGATTTTTTTCTACATTTATTTTTTGTTTGCCTCTCCTACCAATCGTTTCCATTTGCAGTTAATCTTTAATATATATGTCTTCATCTACCTCTATTTAACTTTGCATATCTATTCTTTCTTTCTTTTCTCTTTCCTTTCCATTCAACATACTTGTTAATTTTGTTTTCATTGCTTTGTTCCCCACTGGTCACCTTGCTTTAGTTTGGTTTTCCACTTTGTACTAAGTTAGTTTTGTTCTTAACTGATAAATATCATGTTTTATTTCATTTGTTCACTGGGTCAGTCTACTATTCTTTATTTTTGTTAGATTGTTTTCACTTTCCTCACAGGTATTCATACATATGTGTATATTCCATTATTCTAATTACTATTTGCCTGATTTTTAAACTGTCATTTGTCTGGAGTTCATCTTTTGTTTCTCATTTATGGATATTTGTTTTAATCTCACTTAATCTCATAACAAACCACTTGTGGAACCTTCATTCCTGACCAGAGATCAAGCCCTGGGCCTTTGGAGTAGGAGCACTGACTCCAAGACTCTAGACTACCAGAGAACTAACCTTAGGGAATTTTAAATAGTGAGAACTCACACAAAGGGAACCACTTGAATAAAAGACCCTGCATCACCCAGCCACCAATAGCACCCCGTGCAGGATGCATCCTCAAAACAACAAACACAGCAAAAATACAGACCCAATCATCAGCACACGGGATTACTACCTCACTCAGCCTACCCATCAGAGGAAAAACAACCGAACAAACAAGCAAACAAAACCTCAGCACAAGTCTCACCCTAAACGAAGTTCACACAAACCACTGGACCAATCTTAAGAGGGCAGAAACCGCAAGGAAGAAAGAATTCAATCTTCTTCAAGGAAAAAATACAGCTTTCCTTGAAGCCTGGGAAAGGAAACCTTAAACACAATAACTTTAAAAAATAAAGTAATGAAAAGTCAAAGATATACTGCACAAATGAAGGAACAAACTAGAAACACATAAGTCAAAATAAATGAAGAGGAAATAGGCAAACTACTTGAAAAAGAATTAAGAATAATGATACTAAAGATGATCAAAAATCTTGAAAACAGAATGCTGAAAATGCAAGAATCAAATAGTAAAGACATAGAATAATTAAGGAATAAGCATGCAGAGACAAATAACACAATTACTGAAATTAATAATACTCTAGAAGGAATCAATAGCAAACAATGTGAAGCAGAAGAACAAATCAGTGAGCTGGAAGGTAAAATGGTGGAAATAACTTCCAAAGTGCAAAATAAAGTAAAAAGAATGAAAAGAGCTCAGGACAGTCTCAGAAACCTCTAGGACTATATCAGATGCACCAACATCAGAATGATAGGGGTCTCAGAAGAAGAAGAGAAAAAGAAAGGGTATGAGAAAAAAAAAAATTGGGGGTATGAGAAAAATTTTGAAGAGATTATAGTTTAAATTTTCCCAACATGGAAAAGGAAATAGTCAATCAAGTCCAAGAGGCACAAAGAGTCCAAAAATACAGGATAAACCCAAGGAGAAACATGCCAATACACATATTAATCAAACTAACAAAGACTAAACACAAAGAAAAAGTATTAAAAGCAGCAAGCGAGGAGCAACAAGTAACATACAGGGGAAACCCCATATGCTTAACAACTGATCTTTCAGCAGAAACTCTGCAGGCTAGCCGGGAATGGCAGGATATATTCAAAGTACTGATAGGGAAAAATCTACAACCAAGATTACTGTACCCACTAAGGATCTCTTTCAGAATTCATGGAGAAATAAAAAAGCTCTTCAGAGAAGTAAAAGTTAAGAGAATTCAGTACCACCAATCTAGCTTTACAACAAATGTTAAAGGGAACTATATAATCAAGAAATACAAGAAAAAAGGTCTACAAATCAACACCAAACAATTAAGAAAGTGGTAATAGGAACATATATACCAATAACTATTTCAAATGTAAATAGATTAAATGCTCCAACCAAAAGACACAGACTGGCTGAATGGATACAAAACAAGACCCATATGTATGCTGTCTACAAGAAACCCACTTCAGACCTAAAGACACATATAGGCTAAAAGTGAGAGGATGGAAAATATATATCCCATGCAAATGGGAAGCAAAAGAAAGCTGGAATAGGATTCCTCGTATCAGACAAAATAGGCCTTAAAATAAAGAAGATTACAAGAGATAAGGAAGGACACCATATAATGATCAAGGGATCAATCCAAGAGGAAGACATAACAATTGAAAATATCTATGCACCCAACATAGGAGTACCTCAATACATAAGACAAACACAAACAGACATAAAAGGGGAAATTGACAGTAACACAATAATAGTAGTAACCTTTAACACTCCACTCATATCAAGGGACAGATCATCAAAAGAGAAAAATTAATAAGAAAACATAAGTCTTAAATGATACATTAGATGAAATGAATCTCATTGATATCTTCATACACTCTGTCCAAATTCAGAAGAATATACCTTCTTCTCAAGTGCACATGGAACATTCTCCAGGATAGACCACATCTTGCGTCACAAATCCAACATCCATAAACTTAAGAAAATTGAAACTGTATCAAGCATCTTCTCCAACCACAGTGCTATGAGACTAGATATAAATTACAGGAACAAAAGTGTAAGGAACACAAACACATGGAGATTATACAATACGTTTCTAAGTAGTCAACTGGTTACTGAAGAAATCAAAAGGGAAATTAAAAAAAAAAAAAAAATGTAGGAACAAATGACAAAGAAAACACCACAACTCAAAACCTATGGGATGTAGCAAAAGCAGTTCTAAGAGGGAAGTTTATAGCAATACAGTCATACCTCAAGAAACAAGAAAGTCATCGAATAGACAACCTAACTTTACACCTAAAACAACTGGAAAAAGAAGAACAGCAACAAGAAAAAAAATCAAAATTAGTAGAAGGAAAAAAAATCATAAATATCCAAGCAGAAATAAATGAAAAAGAAATGAAAGAAACAGTAGCAAAGATTAACAAAACTAAAAGCTAGTTCTTTGAGAAGATGAACAAAATTGACAAACCTTTAGCCAGACTCATCAAGAAGAAAAGGGAGAAGAAGCAAACCAACAAATTTAGAAATGAAAAAGGAGAGGGTACACCAGACAATGAAGAAATACAAAGGATTATAAGAGACTACTATGAACAACTATATGGCAATAAAATAGATAACCTAGAAGAAATAGACGGATTCTTAGATAAGGTCAATCTTCCAAGACTGAACCAGGAAGATATAGAAATTATGAACAACCCAATTATAAGCACTGAAATTGAAGCTGTGATCAAAAATCTCCCCCAAAACAAAAACCAAGGACCAGATGGCTTCATAGGAGAATTCTTTTCTTTTTTTTTAAATTAATCTATTTATTTTAATTGGAGGCTAATTACTTCACAACATTTTTTTCCCCATAGATTGACTCGAAACATTTAGAGAAGAGCTAATGACTATCATTCTAAAACTCTTCCGAATAATTGAAGAGGAATGGATACTTTCAAACTCATTCTATGAGGCTACCATCACCCTGATACCAAAACGAGACAGAGACCACGCAAAAAACGAAAACTACAGACCAATATCACTGATGAACACAGATGCAAAAATCCTGGACAAAATTTTAGCAAACAGAATTCAGCAACACATTCAAAAGCTCATACACCATGATCAAGTTGGGTTTATTGCAGGGATGCAAGGATTCTTCAATATTCATAAATCAATCAATGTGATACACTGTATTAGCAAATTGAAAGATAAAAACTATGCTAATCTCAAAAGATGCAGAGAAAACTTTTGACAAAATTCAGCACCCATTTGTTATTAAAAGCCTTTAGAAAAGAGCATAGAAGGAACCTACCTCAACATAGTAAAGGTCATATATAAGCCTACAGCAAACATTATTCTCAATGGTGAAAAAATGAAAGCATCCCCCCTAAATTCATGAACAAGACAAGGGTGTCCATTTTCAACACTACTATTCAGCATAGTTCTGGAAGTCAACAGAGTTTAGCAATCAGAGAAGAAAAAGAAATTAAAGGAATCCAAATTGGAAAGGAAGAAATAAAGCTCTCACTGTTTTCAGATGACATGATACTGTACTTAGAAAACCCTAAAGACAGTATCAGAAAATTGCTAGAGGTAATCAGTGACTTTAGCAAAGTTATAGGATACAAAATCAATGCACAGAAATCACTTGCATTTCTATATACTAACAACAAAAAATCAGAAAGAGAAATTAAGGAATTAATCCCATTCACCACTGCAGCAAAAAGAATAAAATATCTAGGAATAGACCTACCTAAGGAGACAAAAGTAATGTACATAGAAAATTATAAGACACTAGTGCAAGAAATCAAAGACTACATAAACAGTTGGAGAGATATCCCAAGTTCCTGTGTAGGAAAAATCAATATTGTGAAAATGACTATACTACCAAACACAATCTACAGATTCAATGTGATTCCTATCAAGTTACCAATGGCATTTTTCATGGAACTAGAGCAAAACATTTCACAATTCATATGGAAACACAAAAGATCCTGAATAGCCAAAGCAGTCTTGAGGAAGAAGACTGGAAATGGAGGAATCAACCTTCCTGACTTCAGATAGTACTATGAAGCTGCAGTCATCAAGACAGTATGGTACTGGCACAAAAGCAGATATAGACCAATGGAACAAGAGAGAAAGCCCAGAAATAAACCCATGCATGTATGTGTATCTTATTTTTGACAAAGGAGGCAAGAATATACAATGGCACAAAGACAGCTTCTTCAATAAATGGTGATGGGAAAACTGGACAGCTACATGTAAAGAATGAAATTAGAATACTTCCTAACAGCAAACACAAAGATAAACTCAAAATGGATTAAAGACCTAAATGTAAAACCACAAACTATCAAACTCTTAGAGGAAAATATAGGCAGAACACTCGGTGACATAAATCAAAGCAAGACCCTCTATGACCCACCTCCTAGAGTACTGGAATAAAAGCAAAAGTAAACAGATGATACAACTAAATACCAGAAAAACAAACAACCCTCTCAAAAAGTGGGAAAAAGACCTAAACAGACACTTCTCCAAAGAAGACATACAGATGGCTAACAAATACATGAAAAAATGCTCAACATCACTCATTATTAGAGAAATGCAAATCAAAACTGCAATGAGATATCACTTCACACCAGTCAGAATGGCCCTCATCAAAAATTCTACAAACAATAAATGCTAGAGAGGGTGTGGAGAAAAGTGAATGCTTTTGCACTGTTCATGTGAATGTAAATTGATACAGCCACTATGAAATGCAGTATGGAAATTCCTTAAAAAAGTGGGATTATAACCACCATATGACACAACAATCCACTCCTAGGCATATATTGAGGAAACTAAAATTGTGAAAGACACATGTGTCCCATTGTTCATTGCAGCACTATTTACAATAGCTAGAACATGGAAGCAACCTAGATGTCCATCAACAGATGAAGGGATAAAGAAGTTGTGGTACATATGCATAATGGAATATTACTCAGCCATGAAAGGAACACATTTGTGTCAGTTCTAATGAGGTGGATGAACCTAGAATCTTTTACATAGAGTGAAGTGAGTCAGAAAGAGAAAGATAATTACTGTATTCTAATGCATATATACACAATCTAGAAAAATGGTATTGAATCATTTATTTTCAGGGCAGCAATGGAGAAACAGACATAGAAAATAGACTTATGGACATGGGGAGAGGGGAGGAGAGGGAGAGATGTATGAAAAGAATATCATGGAAACTTACTTTCTGTTCAGTTCAGTCGCTTAGTCGTGTCCGACTGTTTGAGACCCCGTGAATTGCAGCACGCCAGGCTTCCCTGTCCATCACCAAGTCCCGGAGTTTACTCAAACCCATGCCCATCGAGTCGGTGATGCCATCTAGCCATCTCATCCTCTGTCGTCCCCTTCTCCTCCTGCCTTCAATTTTCCCCAGAATCGGGGTCTTTTCCAATGAGTCAACTCTTCGCATGAGATGGCTAAAGTATTGGAGTTTCAGCTTCAGCATCAGTCCTTCCAATGAACACCCAGGACTGATCTCCTTTAGGATGGACTTACATTACCATATGTAAAACAGATAGCCAATAGGAATTTTCTGTATGGCTCAGGAAACTCAAACAGGGGCTCTGTATCAACCTAGAGGGATGGGATGGGAGGGAGACGGGAGGGAGGTTTGAAAGCGAGGGGATATGTGTGTGTATATATATATATATATATATATATATATATACACACACATACCCATGGCTGATTCATGTTGACATTTGACAGAGAACAGCAAAATTCTATAAAACAATTATTCTTCAATAAAAAATAAATTTTTTTTTTAAAAAAAATAAAGAATGACATAATGACACTTGAGGAACTTGTGTAGACCTAGAGATTATCATACTAGTTCAAGTAAGTCAGACGGAGAGACAGATATCTTATGATGTCACTTACATGTAGAATCTAAAATAACACAAAGGAGGCTATTTATAAAACAGAAGCAGACTCACAGATTTAGGGAGCAGTTTATGATTATACGGGGTAAGGGACGGTACGGGATAGATTGGGACCCTGGGATTAACACATATACACTGTTAAATTTTAAGTAGACAACCAACAGGTGTCTACTGTATAGCACAGGGAATTCTGCTCAATATCTTATAAAAACCTAAATAGGAAAATAATTTGAAAGAGAATACACACACACACACACACTCATATATATATATATATATATATGAATCATCTTGCTGTACACTCAAAACTAACACAACGTTTTTAATCAGTATACTCCAATATAAAACAAAATTTAAAAAAAAATAAAGTTGTGCTTAGTAGGCTCTTCCTACAAATGCACATATGCCTTTAGTTTTGGTCCTTTCCCTTAATTTTTTAGATTAGTCTTATTTTCTTTATATTGTTTCTTTGGACTCTTCATTTCCCTCAGCAAATACAGACTACTCCCTTCCCCTTTGGCATTTATTCTTGTACTATATTGTCTTTGTTGGCAATAGTTCCCTTATTTGAAAAGAACTAAATCACTACCACTTAGGAACTCCTCAATTTGCAAGGATGAGAATGCATTTGGAATAGTTCATGCAAGAAGATTTTTCTCAGTAGGAAAAAAAAATACTGTCTTTATTTTTTAATTAACTTAGTTATTTTAATTGGAGGATTATTGCTTTACAATATTTTGGTGTTTTTGCCATACATTGAAATGAATCAGTCATGGTGTACATGACCTCCCATCCTGAATACCCCTCCCATCTCCCTCCTCACTGCATTCCTCTGGGCTGTCCCTGCTTCATGAATCAAATTTGACCTGGTCATCTATTTTACATATGGCAATATATATGTTTCAATGCTAATCTCTTAAATCATTCCAACCTTGCCTTCTCCCACAGAGTCCAAAAGTCTGCTCTTTACATCTGTGTCTCTTTTGCTGCCTTGCATATAGGATCATCATTACTGTCTTCCTAAATTCCATATATATGCATTAATATACTGTATTGATGTTTCTCTTTCTGACTTACTTCACTCTGTATAATTGGTTCCACTTTCATCCACCTCATTAGAACTGACTCAAGTGCTGTATTTATTATAACTAAGTAATATGCCATTGTGTATGTACTACAACTTCCTTATCCATTCATTTGCCTATGGACATCTAGGTTGTTTCCATGCTCTGGCTGTTTTAAATAGTGCTGCAATGAACATTGGGGTACATGTGCCTCTTTCAATTTTGGTTTCCTTGTTGTGTATGCCCACCAGTGGGATTGCTGGGTCATATGGCACAATAAGGCATCATCTCATGCTGGTCAGAATGGCCACCATCAAAAAGTTTACAAACAATAAATGGTGGAGAGAGTGTAGAGAAAAGGAAACCCTCTTACACTGTTGGTGGGAATGCAAACTGGTACAGCTACTATGGAGAACAGTGTGGAGATTTCTTTAAAAACTGGAAATAGAACATCCTTTCTTTTTAAATTCTCATTTAACTATGTTGTTCAGTTACTAAATTGTGTTCAACTCTTTGCAACCCCATGGACTGCAGCATGCCAGGCTTCCCAGTCCATCACTGTCTCTGGGAGTTCACTCAAATTTATGTCCATTGAGTCAATGATGTTTTCCAACCATCTAATCCTCTACACACTCTTGGCCTTTTGACTTCAATCTTCTTTAGCATCAAGGTCTTTTCCAATGAGTTGGCTTTTCATATCAGGTGGTCAAATTATTGGAGCTTCATCATCAGCCTTCCAATGAATTTTAAGGTTTGATTTCCTTTAGAATTTACTGGTTGGATCTCCTTGAAGTCCAAAGGACTCTCAAGAAACATCTCCAGCACCACAATTCAAAGGCATCAGTTCTTTGGCACTCAGCTTTCTTTACATCCAAATCCTACATCCCTACATGACTCCTAGGAAAACCGTAGATTTGACTATATGGACTTTTGTCAGCAAAGTGATGTCTCTGCTTTTTAATACACTGTCTGGGTTTGCCATAGCTTTCTTTCCAGGGAGTGTCTTCAATTGCTTGGCTGCAGTCACCATTCACAGTGATTTTCAGGCCCAAGAAAATAAAATCAGTCACTGATTCCACTTTCCCTTTGTATTTGCCATGAAGTGATGGGACCACCTGTGACAATGTTAGTTTTTTGAATGTTGATTTTCAAGCCAGCTTTTTCACTGTATTCTTCCCCTTCATCAAGAGTCTTTCTTCATAACTCTTTACTTTCTGCCATCAAAGTAGTATCATTTGCATAAATGAGTTTCTTGATATTTCTCTTAGCAATCTTTATTCCAGCAAATAATTCATTCAGCCTGGCATTTCATGTGATATACTCTGCATCCGAATTAAATAAACAGGGTGACAATACACAGGCTTGTCTTACTCTCTTTTCCAATTTTGAACCAGTCAGTTGTAAGGTTCTAAATGTTGCTTCTTGACCCTTATCCAAGTTTCTCAAGAGATAGGTAAGGTGGTCTGGTATTCCCATCTCTTTCAGAATTTTCCAGTTTGTTGTGATCCATAGAATCAAAGGCTTTACCATAGTTAATGAAGCCGAAGTAGATGTTTTTCTGGAATTTCCTTGCCTTCTCTATGATCCAAAAAAATGTTGGCAATTAGATCCCTAGTTCCTGTTCCTTTTTATAAAGTCAGTTTGTGCATCTAGAAAGTCTCAGTTCATGTACTGCTGAAGCCTAGTTTTAAGAATCTTGAACAAACCTTACTAGCATGCAAAATGAGTGAAATTGTATGGTAGATTGAACATTCTTAGTCACTACCCTTCTTTGGTACTGGAATGAAAACTGAAATTTTCCAGTCTTGTGTCCATTGTTGAGTGTTCAAAATTTTCTGATATATTGAGTGCATCACTTTAACAGCATCATCTTTTAGGATTTGAAATAGCTCAGCTGGAATTTCATCAGCTTCACTAGCTTTGTTTGCAGTAATGCTTCCTAAGGCCCACTTGACTTCACACTTCAGGATGTCTGGCTCTAGATGAGTGATTACACCATCATGGTTATCCATAACATTAAAACTTTTTCATATAGTTCTTTTCTGTATTCTCTCCACCACTTCATAATCTCCTCTGTTTCTGTTAGGCCCTTATCATTTCTGTCATTTATCATGTCCATCTTTGCATGAAATATTCCCTTGATATATCCAATTTTCTTGAAAAAAATCTTTCTAGTCTTTCCCATTCTATTATATTCCTCTACTTCTTTGCATTGTCCACTTTAAAAAGGCTTTCTTATCTATCCTTGCTATTCTCTGGAACTCTGCTTTCAGATTGGTATATCTATCCATTTCTCCCTTACTTTTTGCTTCTCTTCTTTCCTCAGCTCTTTGTGAAGTCCCCTCAGACAACCACTTTTCCTTCTTGCATTGCTTTTCATTTGGGATGGTTTTAGTGACTACATCCTCTACAAGGTTAAGAACCTCTGTCCATAGTTCTTCAAACACTCTGTCTACCATATTTAATCCACTGAATCTATTCATCACTTCCACTACACAATCATAAAATATTTGACTTAGGTCATACCTGAATGACCTAGTGATTTTCCCCACTTTCTTCAATTTACGCCTGAATTTTGCATTAAGGAGCTTCCGATCTGAGTCAAAGTCAGCACAAGGTCTTGTTTTTGCTGACTATATAGAGCGTCTCTATCTTTGGCTGCAGAGAATATAATCAATCTTATTTCAGTATTGACTATCTGGAAATGTCCATGTGTAGAGTTGTCTCTTGTGTTGTTGGAAAAGGGTGTTTCCTATGACCAATGTGTTATCTTGACCAAACTGTGTTAGCCTTTGCCCTACTTCATTTTGTACTGCAAAGACAAACTTGCCTGTTACCTCAGATATCACTTGACTTCCTATTTTTGCATTCCAAACCACTATAATGAAAAGGACATCTTTTTTTATTTTTCTTTTTATATTAGTTCTAGAAGGTCCTGTAGGTTTTCATAGAGCAGTTCAACCTCAGCTTCTTTAGCATCAGTGGTTGGGACATAGTTTTTTATTACTGTGATAATGAATCATTTATTTTGGAAATGAACTGAGATCAGTCTGTCGTTTTTGAGTTTGCACCCAAGTATTGCATTTCATTTTTTTTTCTTGACTATGAGGGTTACTCCATTTCTTCTAATGTATTCTTGCCCACAGTATTAGATATAATGGTCATCTGAATTAAATTCACCCATTCCAGCCCATTTTAGTTCACTGATTCCTAAGATGTCAATGTTCACTCATGCCATCTCCTGTTTGACCACGTCCCATTTACTTTGGTTCATGGACCTAACATTACAGATTCCTATGCTGTATTATTCTTTACAACATCAGACTTTACTTTTACCACCAGACACCTCCAAAACTGAGCATCATTTCTGCTTTGGCCCAGCTGCTTCATTTTTTTTGGCAGCTATTAGTAATTGCCTTCTGCTTCCCCCCCTAACATATTGAACTCCTTCCAACCTTCCAACTCCTTCCAATCTTCCTGTGTCATATCTTTCGCCTTTTAAACTATTCATGGGATTCTCGTGGCAAGAATACTCAAATGGTTTGTCATTCCCTCTTCCAGTGGATAATGTTTTGTCAGAAGTCTCCACTATGACCTGTCCAACTTGGGTGGCCCTGCAGGGCATGAATCAGTGTTAACTGAGTTATGCAAACCCCTTCACCGCTACAAACCTGTGATCCTTAAAGGCACATATAACTATAGTCATTATTTAAAACAAAGTTTATTTAAATAGATTATATTATCATCCCAGTTGACGGACACACATTAGGTACATATGACAACATATGATTATATAAATAAATAACATAATGTGGCATGTATATGCCATAATGATAATATAAAGAACACTGTAATAATATATATATTATTACATATGTTACATATATTACATATATGTATATGTATATATGTATATGTTACATATGTTACATATATTGCATATATGTGTAATTATATATATATATATATGATATATATGGAAGATATGCTGGGTCAAATCTTTTATTATGAATTGATTACATAGAGTTAGTTGATGTAAAAAATTGTGATATTTGAAAATGTCAAAATGTTTGAATAGATTTTAGCTCATTCATATACATATAGCATAAATAATCTGAAAACTAGAAATTACCTACCCCTTGAAAGGGAAGTGAGAAATTCTGTTCATGACTAATTTTTGAGTAATATGGTAGAGTGAATTTTTTTCAATGTAAAGCTCAATTTATTTTCTATTATTTACCATTAAAGTAATATATGTAATTACAATATTTTTACCACATATAAAATAAGTTTAAGTTGGTTCTTTATACTTGGTAACATATTACATAATAAAACAAACTGTAAAACCTGCTATATAAGGAGCTGGATAATAAATTATAAGAGCTTACAGAAAAATATGAAAATAAGAAGCTAAAACTTAGAAAAAATTTTAGATGTGTCTCAAGGAATTTGGAATATGGTAGGATAAGTATAGCATTACCAATGTAAGTAACATAAACACAATTTTAAATCTGATTATGCTGCTGCTGCTGCTAAGTCACTTCAGTCATGTCCGACTCTGTGACCCCATGGACTGCAGTCCACCAGGCTCCTCTGTCCATTGGATTCTCCAGGCAAGAACACTGGAGTGGGTTGCTATAACTATGATATATCCTGAAATATGATATTAGGCCCATTATGGTCAACAGATACAGATTAAATCATGATAATATTTCATAAAATAAAAATAAAAACTTTGCCTATTATCTCTTTATCTCTCCTTTGTGACAGATTTTAAGTTGGAACTGCTCCTGTTCCAGTTTTCTCTATCCATGAATGATGAACTTTTCACTTGAAGCTCTAAGATATGCTTTTTTTTAAAGAAGTTATTTGAGCAATTATCTATGAGAAAGGAGGTAATATTATATAATGGGGCAAAGAGAACCTCTTCATTAATGGTGCTGGAAAAACTGAACAGATCTATGAAGAAGAATCAAACTGGACTGCTTTCTCACACCATATACAAAAATAAAATTAGCATGGTTTAAAGACTTAAGTGTAAGACCTTGAAACCATAAAATTTCTAGAGGAAAATAGAGCAATATTCTCTTTGGCATTGATCTTAGTAATTATTTTTGGATACGTTTTCTCAGTCTAGAGAAACAAAAGCAGAAATAAAAAAAAATAGGTCTATATCACACTAAAAGTCTTCTGTAGAGCAAAGGAAACCATCAACAACAACAATAAAGGCTGCCTACTCAATGAAAGAAGATACCTACAAACAATATATCTGATTAGGTGTTAATATTCAAAATGTTCAAAGAGCTCATGCAACTGAACAACGGGGAAACAAAGTCAACTTGATTAAAAAAATGAACACAAGAACTGAATAGACGTCCTTCCAAAGAAGATATACAGATTGCAACAGGTACACGAAAAGATACTCAACATCACAAATAAAAACTACAATGAGATATTATCTCACAGTTGTCAAATGGTTCTTATAAAAAAGACAAGAAATAAAAGGTGTTGGTCAGGGTGTGTAAAAAAAGAAAGACTCTTCCATTATTGGTAGGAATGCAAATTGGTGCAGCTACTGTTCTCCCTGCCAATGCAAGAAGTGCAAAATACATGGGTTCAATCCCTGTGTCAGGAAGAACCTGGGTAGGAAATGACACCCTGTTCCAGGCTCCTTGTCTGGAAAATTCCATGGACAGAGGATCCTGTTAGGTTATAGTCCACGGGGGTTACAAAGAGTCAAACATGACTGATGAACTGAGTACACACAGTATGGATAATAGTATGGGGTTTCTCCAAAAAAATTAAAAATAGAACTGCCTTATCCAGCAATTCCACTCTTGGGTATTTATCCAAGGAACACTAATTGGAAAAAATATGTGCACTCCAATACAGTGGTATTTACAATGGGCAAGATACAGAAGCAAACTAAGTGCCCATTAACAGATGAATGGAGAGAGAAGACTTTGTATATACATATACAATGGAATATTAGCCACACAGAATAATGAAATACTGTCATTTCAGCATAAATGAGCCTAGAAGGCATTATGTTAAATGAAATGAGACAGAAAAGCAAATACTGTATGATTTCACTTGAATACCAAATCTAAACCAAACAACAACACCAACAAAAGCAAGCAAATATATCCAAACAGAAGCAATCATAAATACAGAGAACAAACAGATTCAAAACAGAAATAGATGAGGGACATTAAGAGATACAAACTTCTAGTTCCAAAATAAATGAGTCACATGAATGAAGTGTACAGTGTGAGGAATACAGTCAATAATTACATAATATCTTTGTATGATGGCAGATGGTAACAAAGCAGAACACAGTTGGAAGAATTGTTTGTAGGTGGACTCAGAGAGATTCAAAATACAGATTCTAGAGAGCACATAGGATCAAGTAAGAGACCAGATTGTATTCAAAGACTAGTGAAACATTATTATATGGTTTTAGGAACAGAGAATTATGTGATATAATTTATATATTTAAAGGTAGTTTAAATTTATTTTAATTTAAATTAAATTTGCCACTGATGCAAAGAGCCAACTCTAGAAAAGACCCTGAGGCTGGGAAGATTGAAGGCAGGAGAAGAAGCGGATGACAAAAGATGAGATGGTTGAATGGCATCACTGACTCAATGGACATGAGTTTGAGCAAGCTCCAAGAGATGGTGAAAGACAGGGAGCTTGGCATGATGCAGTCCATGGGGCCACAAACAGTCAGACACAGTTGAGCAACTGAGCAACAACAACAGGTAATTTTGGCTATTCTACTGGTTAAAATATAGACTGTTGGAAACAAATGTGAACAGTTAGGAGGTGTCTTGCCTTTACACAGCAAAAGATGTTGGCATTTTAGACAGGAGCGGAGATGGATATGGGCTTCCCTGTGGCTCAGATGGTAAAGAATTTGCATGCAATGCAGGAGACCTGGGTTCACTCCCTGGGTTGGGAAGACCCCCTGGAGGAAGGCATGGCAACTCACTCTCGTATTCTTTCCTGGAGAATCTCCATGGACAAATGAACCTGGCAGGCTACAGTCCATGGGGTCGTAGAGAGTCGGACACAACGGACCCACTAACCACAACACGGCACAGTAGAAAATTGTAATTGAGCATGAAACTTGAGATAAATGATTAGCAACTATCATTGATAATTATATTGGAAATGTATTTGATATTATTGCCCCAATGTTAAATCCAAAGTACTTAAGTAACTTGGTGAAGGTCATGTTTTATTAGTGAAATCACAGTTCAAATCCTGGTCTGGTTATCAAGCTAAGGTTGATTTGTTTATTATGCTCCACATTGTTTATGTATTCAGTCACTCAGTTGTGTCCGACTCTTTGAGACCCTGTGGACTGCGGCCTGCCAGGTTCCTCTGTCCATGGAATTTTCCAGGTGAGAATACAGGAGTGGGTTGCATTTTCTCCTCCAGAGGATCTTCCCAACCCAGGGATCAAACCTGAATCTCTTGTGTCTCCTGAATTGGCAGGAGGATTATTTACCACTGCACCATTTCATAAGTCACATTACTTGGTATAAACCGTGATGAAGCAGCAAACATATTTTCAGATAGCAGTGATTTAAGGCAGAATTTGATCAAATGTCTATCTGAGCAGGAAGAGCATTTTTTCACTGGGGTAATGCATGATGTCTTCTTAAGGGAAGTATTTGGTGAGTTGAGGGGGCAGTTTCAATAGGCAACTAGAGGCAAAGGTTTCCTCTCGGAACAAGATAAGAAAATCATACATGAGCAAGAGCAAAGGAGTAAAAAGAAGTGTTGATATACATTTTGGAATTTTAACCTTCACATAGGTTGAAGAGAGGGTTTAGGGTTAGGTAGAGTAAATAAAAATGCTGGAATGTTGGCTGTAGACACTAGATGTCCTTGTAAATAAATTAAACTTTCAATCTGGAAAGGAAAACTTCTATAAGATTTTGAGTAAGGCTAGAAGACTGACCCCATACATGTAATATGAAGTGTATGTTATTCTCACAGGAAATCAGAAGTCTAAGCCAAAAGGAAACAAAATTCAACTATTTAACATATCAGAAGTCTGAAACTAAGATGACATATTACTCACCCAAAATCATGTAGGACTTCCCCAGCCATCCAGTGGTAAAGAATTTGCCTGCCAATGCAGGGGACATGGCTTCGATCCCTGGTCTAGGGAGATTCTACATGCCATGGGGCACCTAAGCCCATGCATCTCAACTACTGAGCCTGCATTCTAGAGCCTATGAACCATGGCTACCAAGTACACACCTAGAGCCCATGGTCTGCCACAAGAGAAGCCACAGCAGTGAGAAGCCCACCCACCATTAGAGAGTAACTCCTGCTCTCCCCAACTAGAGAAAGCCTATGCAACGATGAAGACTCAGCTCAGCCAAAAAAAAGAAAAAAAGAAAGAAAGAAAGAAAACATACATAAATACATAAATAACTGACAGTATTTTAAAAATCATATAAACGTTAAAGGTTAATCTGTAATTAGAACTCACATTCTTGATCAATGTCTTGTCCATCTCTTTTATGCAGGACAATTTCTTATAATCCCTTACACTGCTATTGTTTACTCTCATAATTCTTCTATCTTCACCACTTCAACCATAATGCTGCTTACTATAAGGACTCAAATATATCTGTTCAGGATTCTGTGCTGATTGTAACTCTGACAATACAATTTTACTGCTGTTGTTATATTAGTATATTTGTTTCTCCCTAAAGTTAAAGCAGCAACCAGGACAGTAAAACAGTCCCCTCCTGAAAAAAAGAAAAATCTACAAAAATGCTAAGCAGTCCCACAAGTTGTAAAATAGGATTGACTGGTGTCTTGCTTCTTGCACTGTTTGCTGAAACCAGGTTAGATAAGGTGCCAGCGAGGAAGCTGTAAAAACACTTGGGGAGCTGTAGAAACTGCAGGCATGTTAATTCTCTCGGGGCAGCAGCAACCAGGGGATCCTCACATAGGATTTGTATATTTGTGCAGAATAAAAGTGGCTCGTGGCCAAGTGGGTACAATGTGACACACACATGCAGTGCTGTAAGTGATCTCAGCTGTTACCATGCAAAGTCAGCAAAGTCATTGTTTACAGAACACAGGGTGAGGGGGAGTGGGGCAAGAGAGCCTGAGTCACACCATTTTGTTAATTTCTCCACTTTCTTTGTTAGTTTCCCCACAACTGGCAACAAAACACTGAAGGCAAGGAGGCCTCCATGATATCAGTGCCTACGCAGCAGGAAGTGAAGAGAACACTTGGCGACCTCTGATGACCTGTTATACAGAGAAATCTAAACTAGCCTATAAACACTCTGGAAATTATAGCAGTCCAGGCAAAGAACTGATCTGGGGCTAGTGAGTTCTCAAAACAAGCCAAATGAGGCTCCATTGCAGGATAAAGCCACATACTGCAGACAATTCTAGCTAACAAGACAGAGATAATAGGGGAAAAACCATTCAGATGTAGGAGTGTGGGAAAGAAAATCAGATATCAAAAAACTGTCTTTCAGGCACTTCACAAAGCCAGTGGAAGGGGGAGGTTAGGAGCTGTGGAGCCACATATAACTGCAAATGCAGTCTTTCTTCCTTAGAAGAAAATAGAAACAGATATGAGTGCCCATTGGCAACCCGCTCACATGTAGAAACATTGCTCTCCTAAGACCTTAGTTCCATATCCTGATATTGATGGAGGTAGAGTGGACAAAATGAAAGTGATCCTTCATATGTGTATATGCAGAATGCTGTGTTTATATCCAAATACTCTACTGTAAGAAAACTCACATATTATTAAATAATCCTCAGAAACATTTTGATTACTGGCTACAGCATACTCCCTTTGGTATTTCCCTATTGCTTCTCTATCACTTGACACTTAGGCTGTTGTCAACCATTTGCTATCTTATCCAAATTGTAAGATAAACATAGTTATGTATAACTATCTGTCCACATTAATAACTATTTTAAAATCTAAGCTCATATTGGGGAATTTTTTGTAAAACTTTATGAAAAATCTTAAGGTTCTTGCTATATGCTATCAACTTGCCCTGTATAAATGTAAAAGTTTGCATTCCTACATGGGTGTATCAGGGTCTACTACCTTGGACAATGCTGGGCATTAGCACTTTTTAAAAAGCATTTATAGTTTGTACGGAGAAACTATCTCTGTATTCATGAAGCATATTTTTTTAAAATTTTGTCTTGAAGATTATAATAGTATCCATGCCCATTGAATTTATTTTAAGGCAACCAAAAATCAGAATTAAGAGCTCAGAATCAGATAAGTTTATTCAAATATGGAAATCAGTTAAGTCCCTTTTTTTCAATAAGAAGAAAGCATGAAAACTATAGTTTTTTGAATGGCTTTAGAAGGAAAGATTGGCTAATATTTTGCCACACAGCCAATCCATTTTTTCTAAGTACTTGACAAAGAGCAGCCGTTTTGTACAACACTATGAACCTATACTCTCTATACTATTTAGTTTCTCCTAAACAGGTTAAAGTTAATATATATGTATATCTATATACTTGGAGCTTATAGATCATTGAACATCACTCAATAACTTCATGAAGAAAATTCTGAATATAATCCCTCTGATTTATAATATCAAGGATTATTAATAATTTTCAAGTTCTATTACAAAAGATATCTATTACTTAAACATGATATCATAATATGTAATATGATTGCTATAAAAATGTGAAGCTCTTGAATTATATATATATGCTGTGAAATTCAAGAATATTATTTGCCAACAGATTTCAATACATTTAATAAAAATGAGACATTTCTTATTATAGCTAGTTATAAAAGTTGATATAAATATATGAATCATTTGATAGTAGAAATATTGCCACAGAGGATTAAGAAAGATCAATTTCTAATCCTATCTGTATTAGAATTCTATATAAGTTGTCATAAGACAATATGTCTGTTTATTTGTTTGTCTTTTTTTAAGCTTTTTATTTTATATTGGAATATGGCAGATTAGCAATGTTGTAATAGTTTCAGGTGGACAGCAAAGGGACTCAGCCTTACATGTATGTGTATCCATTATTCCCTAAACTCTCTTACCATCCAGGCTGCCACATAACATTAAGCCAATTTCTATGAGCTGTACAGTAAGTGCTTGTTGGCTATCCATTTTTAAATATAGCAGTATGTATATATTGGGTTTTCCTGGTGGCTCAGATGGTAAAGAATTTGCCTGAAATTCAGGAGACCTGGGTTCAATCCCTGGGTCAGAAGTGAATGAACTTGGAGAAGGGAATGGCAACCCACTCCAGTATTCTTGCCTGGAGAATTTCAAGGACGGAGGAGCCAGGCAGGCTACAGTCCATAGCATCACAAGAGTTGGACATGACTGAGCGACTATGCGGGGGAAGGTAGGGTGTACATAGCTATCCTAAACTCCCTAACTATCCCTTCCCCCCAGCCTTCCCCTCTGGAAAACATAAATTCATTTTCTAAGTCTGTGAGTCTGTTTCTGGTTTGTAAATAAAGTGCATTCACATAATTTATTTTTAGATTCCCTTATATAGACATATAAGGGATGCCATATGATATTTCTCCTTCTCTGACTTACTTCACTCTGTTTGACAATCTCTGAGTCCATCCATTCTGCAAATGGCATTATTTCATTTGTTTTAATGGTTGAATAATAGTACATTTAATATTAGTGTTAAATACCCATATTGGATATACGTACCACATTTTCTTTATTCTTTCCTCTGCTAATGAATCCTTCAGTTACTTCCATGCTTTGGATACTGTGAATAGCAATGCAATGAATATTGGGTTGCACGTATTCCTTTGAATCATGCTGAATCATAAGGTAGCTTTACTTTTAACTTCTTAAGAAACCTCCATACTCTTTTGCATTCTCTCTATTAGAATTATGCATATGTTATGTCATAAGATCTAACGTATGCCTGTTTTCTAGTCTGTCTTGAAGAAATTTTATTTTCATAAATGTATTCCTGATACCTAGCTCATAGCTTGCTAAGTAGTAGTTGCTTTTTAGCAATCACAAAACATTGATTATCCAAGAATGCAAAATAACTGTAAGAATTTAAAAATTACTATATCATCATCATTATTGTCATCATCAAGAATACTCACTCAAGTCGAGTATTCTTACCTGAGGAATCCCATGAACAGCATATACACAACACATTAAACCCAATATTCTTTATTTTTGGAAAGTAAAAAATAGCATCCAAAAACTTTAAAAACAAATTTGAAATAATTAAAAGACTCACATCACTTATGAAAGGCTGAAATTTTGGTATCTAACAATGATAAATTGAAAATATTAACTCTTTGGCTGTTAGAAGCAAGATTCAGTATCAAAGAGTAAAAGTGTTCAAGCGTGAAAGCAAGACATGTATACTGCGAAGAAATAAATATAACAGACTCTATATATAGAAATAAACAAGGAAATGACAGGATCAACCACATAACATAATAGATAGTATACATAATAGATTGTATGTAATAAATTGTGGCAACTAATTTCTATGTGTAACAATTGAAATTTAAAATGCCACCAGAAATTACCAAATGAATTCTGAAACTGTTAAAGATTATAAATTTAAGATTTTTTTTTTTGCTTCAAATTATATTAACCTGAAATGTTCTTATATAATGTACTGAAACTTTGGTTACATAATCTATAATTCACATTTTAAAATAAATATATACATACATTTAGAACTCTAATACTGTTCATAAGATTATGTTACAGCTGAGGGATCAAAATTGTATATTCCTGCTAGGCTCCTAAAATGTTTCCATTGAGTCACTTAAATCTTTCTCTTATTTTATTAAAACCAAATCTATGAAATTTCAGAAAATTTTTACAATCAGTCATTTGTGACAAAGTAAATTTCATTAATTTCATTTGATAAATTTATTTTTAGCAAATTGGCTTAATTTCATGGTTGAGTGAAGGACAATTTGAATTTTCATGGATGTCTTCTACACTGAAGTCCCAGATTATGCCATTGATAGATAACAAACAGATGACACCCCAGATAATCCTATTTTCAGTTTAGCAAGCATCTCTTCTCTCTTTGTGGTAGAAAACCACTTAAGTGTCTGTGGTTAAAAATGTCATTCTTCCAGATGAGATTGCTAAAGGGCCTGTAATAAGCTGACTGTTTAAATCATGTCTTTGGAATATCTTTTTCCTTTTGTATCAACTTAATTTTTAGCTTCATGACAATAATTTTCTTTGTTTAAAATGTATACATTTTACTGACATATAGTTGACTTCTGTTTCAAGTGTATAACAAGTTGATTCAGTTATAAAAATACACATATATTATTTTTGAAATCATTTCCCATCATAGATTATTGCAAAATATTGACTAAAGTTCCCTATGTTATACAGTAAACTTTTTGTGCTTTTGCATATCTATTTTTAAATTAGATATCTAGTATTCTATTCATAGTAAGTCAAAGTGGAATCAAAGTGTAATAAATTTTTTAGTTAGGCAGAAATTAATAAGTTTTCTAAAATATATATATATTATACACACTTATATATACACTTGATAAAGGCTTGAGAAAGAGTATTAAAAAGAAATAGAAGAGATGGAGAAAGTAGAAAACAAACTAATGAAATGAGAGCACTCAATGTGAAACAGAAAAAGTGAAACAAACTAGATAAAAGTAAAAGATTATTATATAGTCCAGCTGTTTTTAAACATGACAGTTCATTAGAAGCATATCCGGAGCTCTGGAGAAAAAAAGTAATACGTGAGCATTTGTGTTTTTCAAAAGAGTTCAGGACAATTCTGATATTCATCTGGATTGTAGAAAGCAACTACAGGTTTTTCTATTAGGTCCTAGTTTTGGAGATATAGAGTTCTATTATCTTTCTGTTGACCAATCATGATGACATCGTAATAAGTGAGTAATAGTTACATAATTACGATAGTAAAAAATCAGTTTTCACAATCGACAGCCAGACAAAACAGATAATTACAATTGCAAGCCATAATGGAAACATGATTAACTTAACAATATATTTTAAAAAATGCATACAATTTGGGGTGTGTAAGCTGAGTGATGTGGTAAGTGGAAGTGGATATATGCACCTGTTTTCATCTACCCAATCAATCTATGTCTTTTGGTTGGTGCATTTAATCCATTTCCATTTAAGGTAATCATTGATATGTATGATCCTATTGCCATTTTCTTGATTGTTTTGGGTTTATTTTCTGCAGATCTTTTCCTTTTCTTGTGTTTCCACCTAGAAAAGTTCTTTATCGTTTGCTGTAGACCTAGTTTGGTGGTGCTGAATTTTGTTAACTTTTGCTTGTCTGGAAAGCTTTAGATTTCTCCATCAAATCTGAAGGAGAGTCTTGCTGGGTAGAGTATTCTTGGTTGTAGGTTCTTCCCTTTCATCACTTTGAATATGCCATTCCCTCTGGTTTGTAGAGTTTCTGTTGAGAAATCAGCTGATAATCTAATGGGACTTCCCTTGTATGTTATGTCATTTTCCCCCTTGTTGCTTTTATATTTCCTCTCTGTCTTTAATTTTTTTTTTTTCAATTTAATTACTACGAGTCTCAGTGTGTTCCTCCTTGGATTTATCTTTCCTGGGGTTCTCTGTGCTTCCTGAACTTTAACTATCTCCTTTCCCATGTTTAGGAAGTTTTTCAGCCATTATCTCTTCAACTATTTTCTCAGGTCCTTTCTCACTCTCTTCTCCTCCTGAGACCCCTATAATGTGAATGTTGGTGAATTTAATGTTGTCCCAGAGGTCTCTTAGGGCACATTCATAATTTTTTTTCATTGTTTTTTGTATATTCTGTTCGGTGGCAGTGACTTCCAACATTCTCCTTCAGGTCATTTATTTGTCCTTCTACCTAAGTTATTCTGCTATTGATCCCTTCTAGTGTATTTTCCATCTCTGTTTGTTATTCAGTTCTTCAAGGTCTTTGGTAAACATTTCTCTTCTCAATCCTGCATCTTCTCAATCTTTGCCTCCATTCCTTTCCTGAGATCCTGGATCATCTTCAGCATCATTATTCTGAATTCTTTTTCTGAAAGCTTGCCTATCTCCACTTCATTTAAGTGTTTCTCTGGGGTTTTACCTTGTCCCTTCATTTGGGGCACAACTTTCTGCTTTTTTTTTTTTTTTTTTTTTTTATCATGATTAACTTTATGTAATATGGTTTTTGTTTTAGCCACAATGAGACTGTGCTCTATGGTAGGGTTAACGGTGAACTCCAAGAGGGTTTCTGCCAAAGGGGACCTTCCAGTGCCCCTGTCCCTGTGGTGGGCCTCTGTGATCACCTCCCTGAGGTGACCCATGCCTCCATAGAAGGCCCTCCAACACTAGAAGGTAGGTTTGGTTCAGTTTCATATGGGGATCACTGTTCATCTCCTCTGGGTCTTGGTGTATGCAAAATTTTGTTTATTTTGTTTATGCCCTCCAAGACTGGAGTCTCTGTTTTTCCCAGTCCTCTAGAAGTCCTGTAATCAAATCTGTTGGCCTGCAAGGTCAAACTCCCTATGGATTCCCAGCCCTTTTGTTGGGTTCCCAAGCTGGGAAGCCTGATGTGGGGTTCAGAACCTTCAGAACAGTTCAAGAACTTCTTTGGTATTATTATTATCCAATCTGTGGGTCACCCACCTGGCAGGTATAGGGTTTGATTTTATCATGATTGCACCCATCCTACCATCTCACTGTGGCGTTTTCTTTGTCTTTGGATGTGAGGTATCTTTCTTTGGTGGGTTCAGTCATCCTCCTGCCAATGGCTGTTCAATAGCTAGTTGCAATTTTGGTGTTGTTGGAGGAGAAGATGAGCATATATTTTTCTTCTTCACCATCTTGAACTGGAAGCCTTTATTTTTATTTTGAGCACTAATTTTGTCAGAAGATTTGATATCACATGGATGTAAAAATGGTCATTTTTAGTCCCTTTCTGCTTCTGTAGCTTGCTTTGAAAATTGGCTAAGTATCTGCTATAGGTTTGGCATTAAGGCAGGTACTTCATACAACATCAATAGATCACAGGCCATAGACCAAAATCCATTTCCAATCTCAAAAGTGGGAACATTTTGTGTATATTGATGTGTGTGTGTGTGTGTGTGTGTGTGTGTGTGTGTGTGTGTGTGTGTAATTTTAAGTGTGCAACAAATGAGGACTTTACTCAGAAAGTAAAATCTGAGAATTTAAAGACTTTTCTGGAAGATAATTACTCCAGAGAAAGGTAAGAGAAATACAAAAGCCCTCAACTGCAAGCTTATCTGCTATGTTCCAAGAGGAAGGTCAGTAAAACTGGAGGGAGTGAGAAAGGGGAAGAGAAGTATGAGGTGAGGTTAAGGAAGTGACTGGAGGCTAGACTATGTGGGAGCTTGTTCTCATCATAAGGAAATCACTGTAAAGTATTAGTATAAGGAATCATGAGGAATTTCAGGCATTGCTGACAATTTCCTCTTCTTTAGTCCATTGCTAAATTCTATGGATCTACTCCAGGAGTGTCATTTTCACTCTGCTGCTTCTTTTAATTTTCATGACCATTACACCTGATCACCTGATCAGCTATCTCTTGCTTATGTAACTACAAGAGCCTCCAAACTGAGCATCCTCATTTTCTCCAATCTCTGCATTGCTCCAAGAGAAATCTCTCTCAATTTCTTTGAAAACACAAATCTAATCAAATACTTATACATATTTTTGTTGCAGCACAATGAAGCCCAAATGCTAGAATGACATTCAAAACAACAGATAATCTTTTGCAACTTAATATTTCAGGTTTATCTCTAGGTAGTACCCTCTTCCCCACTCTCTCTACACCTGCAGCAATCTACCCATGCCTCATTCAGATTGAATAGCAAGGGTATTTTGCACTTTATTGCATGACTTAGTATGCTTTAAGGCTTTGAGCTCTGGGTCCATACAGTTTTCCTATCTGCGTTGCATGGCTACTCTCTGCTTGTGGCCTTATAGTGCACATTCAGCATACTAGGCCATATCTGTGCATTTCTGGCATGCAAGAGTGGTGAGATCACATGGATGCTCCTAACAGAAATATCAAGCTTCTTGATGCTAAGAAATAATGACTGAACTGTACCCTAGGTTAGGGATGCTTGATATTGAGAATGTGACTTAAACTTCTATATATAAACTAGAGATGACAACAATGCCAAATTCATTGAGTCATTGCAATAATTATGACAGTGACCATTACATATCATATTCTCAGTAAATGATACCTATAGTGAATGTTAAAACTCTGATTCACCACTGCACTAGTGGGGACTGAATTCACCCTATTAAGATAAAGTCAAGTATAAGAAATTCAAATGAGTTCTAGTAAAAAACAAAAACAAGGACCTAATGGAAAGTTAAATAATATTTTACTAGAGTGGGGACACCTGAAGTAGACATAGATATAGCATTGATGTTGGGTGCAACCATGAGTGGATTCCCTTGGTAGTGGCACGGCTCCTGGGTACCCCAATAAGAGCAAGCCATGCCACTCTGACAGAGGAACCACCTTCATCCATACAAACGCTATTTGTGAAATATGCCAGACAGTATTCACTGCTTAGAATCAGAGTTAGAGAAGATAATTTGCCACTTATCTGAAGAGTTTGGAGCTATAAAATGACACTTGGCACTGTTTCAATTCAACTCCACCCCCAAGTTCGTGCAGCCAAGATAATTACTTGCTATCCCAGGGACCTATTGCAAGGAAAGGCATGTAGTAGGACTCTATAAGTTTTTATAGAATGAGTAAAAGCTTAATTTTCACTTCCTCTTGGCAATCGATATTTTAATTACATTGGTGGCAATAATGGTTAATTCATGAAACACTAATGGGAAACAAGCCCATTCCATAGGAAGAAAATATAAAATGGAATGCAGCAAATAACATTATGGATACCACTAGGTAAATATATGTTTCTCCTCTCCCCTGGCTGTATACTATAAGCTTAATCCCATATGAAACAAAGCAGCAGGCATCACACATTCTGATGTTTTCATTTCTATTCATTTTACAACTGTATTTGCAGTCTTTGAGGCTTAACATGTTGTCACCAAATTTGGCTTTCCTTTTCTACCCCCATCATTTCTTTAATCAACCTGTATTTATTGACCATTTACCATATACAAGTTACACTGTTAGGTGTTAAAGTAACAGTGATTAAGGAGGGAGTTTGTGATCTCAGAGTCGTCAAGTCTTTGGTATCAATACAGCTTTTCTTAGCAATTTGATCAGATAGTATTTTAAGGTAAATTTTATTTATCTTCATGGTTGTACTACATTTTATGACACTCTCTCCTCTAACCTGCATGAAAATGGAATGTAAACGAAGACTAACCATCCATCTAAGTTTGATGTATGGTAGTCTATTCTATACCTATTATCCAGTTTAATTATTAATAATGTCCTCTTCCACTCTCAAAGTGAAGTGCATCAAGAAATAAATTATGTGGCTACATTATTAAAGACTGAACAAGACACTCTTAATATTTCCTTCAGTTCTGTTAATTTGAAGCAGTGTTCTTCCTCCCTCTATGTCTAACTTCCTTCTTACTCCCTCTCCTTATAGAAGCCAGCTGACTTAACTGCAAGAGCTCTTCCCTCACCCATTTTCTTAGATTTTTTTCTTTAGAAACCTTGTAATAGTAAATTATTTCTTTGACTCTTTGAGACGTGAATCCTTTTCAAAGCCTCTTGCCAACTGTACAACGATGAGTGTTGCTTTCAAGGATGGGGAGACATCCCTTTGAAATATAGCCATCAAGGGATATCCTTATTTCTATGGGAGAACAGAAGTCTAAGTTTGGTGGGCAACTTGCTGCAAGTTGTAAAACTACCTCATGCCATGAAGATATATGTATGTTCACTCATACTTTAGACAAAGTCAGTTAACAAACACAAAACAATAGCCTAACATCTCCCCACCCCCACCATAGCTCTTAAAAACCCTTCAGCCCTTTGTTCCACGTGGAATTCAGTTCTGATATATCTCTCTCTTATTATAATAGTCTTGAATAAAGTCGTCCTTGCCTGTTCAACTTGTTCAGTGCAAATTTTGTTTCAACATGAGTATGTCTATCAGATGTGCAGGCAAAACCAAAGAGAGGTTCCCAGTATCTTCTCTGAACAGTAAACTCATATATCCTAACATCTGCTGACTACCACTGACTTATCTGAGAGAGCTCTCAAACTTTAAATGTTTAATAACTAATACTTTAAGTTAACCAACCAGTCCCACTACCACTACCACCACCTCCACATACACTGAAATTATCTTTTGGTAATTTCTTTGTTTCAGTGTATACAAATTTTACTGCCCTGGTTGCTCACACAAAAATCCTTGAAATCATCCTTTACTCATTTATTTTTCTCCTATATCTTGTCTATTTGCAAAATTCACTGAGTTTAAATTTGAAATATATTCAGGATTCATTTCTAATACACATTAAGTGTATCAAACATCTACCACCCTAGTTTAATTTACTGTTTTCCCTTATTTTAGATTGTATGCATTTTTTTGTAAATCACTCCTAAATTTATTCCTTGCTTCTAAACTTGATTCCTCTCCCTACTTTCCCCAAGAAAGACAATTCTTAACCAACAGTAGAGCTATCTTTTAAAAATGATCTTCTGTTTGACACGTGTTTCACTTCCAAAATAAAATAAGAATAAAACCCAAAAGCCTTCTAATTCCAAAGTGGTAGACCAAGTCAAGGATATTGTGAAAACCTTAGCTAAGATTGCAGAAAGAGTTAAAGAGGTGCCTAGATTCCCCCAAGGGAATCTGTAACCATTTTTGCTTCTAGGGGCCTAGAAGATAACTTTTTGTCATTTAGTATTTTATGAGCTAGCATTTCAGGTCTCGTTCAGTTTTTTCATTCCTGTATATGGCAGTTCAGTTTTATACAAAGTGATTACTTTAATCTTCTAAAAGAGGATACGGTTTGATTTTACACACAAGATCTTTCAATTTTGTGTGTCTGAGAGAAAACTTTTTAGCATAGTCCATAGTGTTATTTTCTCCACAAAGCAGGATTTATTTATATTGTCAACTGATATATTTCTTATGTCTTCATTGAGGCTTGTTTGATTAAAATGGAAAGTTTGCATCAAATAATGTCTTAGTTTGAAGTCATTCTCCTAAACTCTCTCTACCCTCCTTTATAACAAGACTTTGAAACTGAAAAGTGCTGAAGCTGGAGCTCTCTGACTAATCATTTTAGATAAAGGTTTGCAAGAGGCCTCTAATGCAAGTTGACCTTAGACAAGAAGGCCAAATAGCAATTACAGGAACAAGAGCAAGCAAATATTATTTTTCTTTTCTTTGTCTTATAGATCATGAACTTTCAAACATACTTTAATAGTTGCCCAGAGGATGAGGCCCTGGTGAATTTTGGGTAGTTGGCACAAGGGTTAAATGTATTTTTAAACACCCATCATTGAAATGAAATTATTTATTAAGTTTTGCAAATGTTTTGGAATAGATTGCTACCAGATATTTGCTAACAAATGTAAGTTCACCTGTTATAAACTATTTTCAAATGAAATAAAATAATGAAAATATTCTGAGTGGAACTAATATTCAAAAGTCAATATTGTCAAAACAGTGTGTATAGTTTTTTTTTTTTTTTTCCCTGAACTATACCTGCCTCTGCTTTTCACAAATATCGGTAGAAGTGTGGCAAAGTGGTGAGCTACCAATTCAGGAACCTCTTTGCAAGAGAGATGGACTTGTTTCTGGGGAGAGAATTGACTAGATAGTGGTATAGAGAACCAAGTAATGCAACAATGCTCATTATAAAACTATCTTAAGACAGTAATTATATGAAGGAAATTCATATAATACAGACAATACAATATAATACAGACATATACAATACAGACAATACATACAATTCAGAAAACAGCATGCTGTCTGTCACTCAGATCTACCCCAAATACGTGGATTTATGGTGCTGATAGTGAAATGGTGGTGGTGGTGAAGTGTTGTTTGACAAAGTTTTGAGCCACAAAGTCCAAATAACAAATACCGCTCAGTTCAATTCAGTTCAGTCATTCAGTCGTGACTGACTCTTGGCGACCTCATGGATTGCAGCTCTCCAGGCTTCCTTGTTTATCACCAAACTTACTCAAACTCATGTCCATCAAGTCGGTGATGCCATCCAACCATCTCATCCTCTGTCGTCCCCTTCTTCTCCTGTCTTCAATTCTTTCCCAGCATCAGGGTATTTCCCAATGAGTCAGTTATTCGCATCAGGTGGTCAAAGTATTTGAGTTTCAGCTTTAGCATCAGTCCTTCCAATGAATATTCAGAACTGATTTCCTTTAGGATTGACTAGTTTGATCTCCTTGCAGTCCAAGGGACTCTCAAGGGTCTTCTCTAAAACCACAGTTCAAAGTACCACTAGGCTAAGGTATTTTCTCTCCTAGACATAAGACCTCTTTTTCTGCTTTCTGTGTGGATTAATTCTTTTCAAGTCACAATATTTATTTTAGCATGCAACATGATTGTTAATCAGGCTTAGTAGAGCAGATATGTAAACAAGACTGCATTAGTGTTAATTACCAAAAATCATGGTGCAGTGCCCTACTATCTGAACAAAAACTATCACCCCGTTACCCCTTCTACCCAACCACAGCACTCTTATTTTACTCCAAACTACTTTTTCTAGGAATTTTCAGTGATTTCTCACATGCTGTGGACTGATCATTTCTTTTCTCATATGGTCTCAACTTGGGGCGGGGGGTGGTGGTGGGAATGCCCAAGGGAAGGTTTTAAGGTTCCAGAGCAAAGCTGGATTCCACACAGAAGTAGAAGTATTACCTTTCTCTCTACATTCACCCTATATTCTGTCACCTGGCCTTCTGTCACACTATTTCTATACAGAGCACTTCAGGATAACAACTTTTGCAACTTTTTCTTCTGCATTTCTTACCTGACTTCAACAAAGGCTCTTAGGTCAGTGGGACCAAGCAGAAGCCATTATAATGTCTTTCTCCAGTAAAATTATAAATATAATGATGATGATGACAGCAATAGCAAACCACCTTGTTCTTTCTTGCTCGATCACTAAGTCATGCCAGCCTCTTTGTGACACATGGACAGCAGGAAGATCGTGCGCTTCTGTCACTCACTATCTCCTCAGTTCAGTTCAGTCGCTCAGTCGTGCCCGACTCTTTGCGATCCCATGAATCACAGCACGCCGGGCCTCCCTGTTCATCACCAACTCCCAGAGTTTACCCAAATCCAAGTTCATCAAGTCGGTGATGCCATCCAGCCATCTCATTCTCTGTCATCCCCTTTTCCTCCTGCCCCCAATCCTTTCCAGCATTAGGGTCTTTCCCAATGAGTCAACTCTTCGCATGAGGTGGCCAAAGTATTGGAGTTTCAGTTTCAGCATCAGGCCTTCTAATGAACACCCAGGACTGATCTCCTTTACAACGGACTGGTTGGATCTCCTTGCAGTCCAAGGAACTCTCAAGAGTCTTCTCCAACACCACAATTCAAAAGCATCAATTCTTCGGCACTCAGCTTTCTTCACTGTCCAACTCTCACATCCATACATGACTATTGGAAAAACTGTAGCCTTGACTAGACATACCTTTCTCCTAGTTTGTGCAAATTCATGTCCTTTGATTCTGTGATGCTATCTAACCATCTCATCTTCTCCCTTTCACTTCTCCTTTTGACAAATTATTTCCCAGGATCAAAATCTTTTTCAATGAGTTTGCTCTTTATATCAAGTTGCCAAAGTGCTGGAACTTCAGCTTCAGCATCAGTCCTTCCAATGGATATATACAGTTAACTTCATTTAGAATTTACTGGTTTGTCTCCTTGCAGTCCATGGGAGACTGAAGAGTCTTCTCCAGCACCACAACCCCAAAGCATCAGTGCTTTGAAGCTAAGCCTTCTTTATAGTCCAAATCTTAAATGTGTACATAGATACTGGAAAAACCATAGTTTTGACTAACTGGACTTACCTTTCTTGACAAAGTATCTTCTCTGTGGTTTAATATGCTATCTAGGATTGTCATAACTTTCCTTCCAAGGAGCAAGCAACTTTTAATTTCATGGCTGCAGTACCATTCATAGTGATTTTGGAGCCCAGGACAATAAAATCTGTCACTGTTTCCACTTTTCTCCCTTCTACTTGCCATTAGTTAATACGGTTGGATGCCATGATATTAGTTTTTTGAATGTTTATTTTCAAGCCAGCTTTTTCACTTTCTTTTTTCACCCTTATCAAGAAGTTCTTTAGTTCCTCAAGAAAGCCTTCTTATCTCTCCTTTCTACCCTCTGAAACTCTGCACTTAGTTGGGTATATTTTCTCCTTTCTCCCTTGTTTTTGACATCTCTTCTTTCCTCAGCTATTTTAAAGCCTTCTCAGACAATCACTTTGCCTTCTTTTCCTTTGGGATGATTTTAGTCATTGCACCCTTCATGGATCATAGGCTTGTTGTGGCAAAGGATCTTGGATAACTCAATGAAGCTGTGAGCCATGACATGCCCAGCCACCCAAGAGGGCTGGGTCATATTGAAGAGTTCTGGCAAAATGTGATCCACTGGAGGAGGAAATGGCAAACTATTCCTATATTCTTGCCACAAGAACCCCATGAACAGTACAAAAGGCAAAAATATATGAAACCAGAAGATAAGCCCCACCCCAAGGTCAGAAGGTGTTCAATATGCTCCTGGGGAAGAGCAGAGGGCAATTAATGATAGCTCCAGAAAGAATGAAGAGGCTGGGCCAAAGCAGAAAGGATGCTCAGATGTGGAGGTGTCTGGTAGTGAAAATGAAGTTTGATGCTGTAAAGAACAACATTGCAAGAAATCTGGAATATTAGATCCATGAATCAGTGTAAATTGGATGTGGTCAAGCAGAAAATGGGCTTCCCTTGTAGCTCAGTTGGTAAACAGCCTGTCTGCAATGCAGGAGGCCTAAAATCGATCCCTAGGTAGGGAAGATCCCCTGGAAAAGGAAATGGAAACCGACCCCAGTATTCTTGCGTGGAGAATCCCATGGACAGAGGAGCCTTGCAGGCTATAGTCCATAGGGTCACAAGACTTGGACATGACTTAGCAACTAAACCATCACCAAACAGGAGATGGCAAGACCAAACATTGATATCTTAAGAATCAGTGAACTGAAATGGATAGGGCTGAGTAAATTTAATTCAGATATAATTTAATTCATTCCATCTAATATTGTGGGCAAGAATCTTTTAGAAGAAATGGAGTAGCCCTCATAGTCAACAAAAGAGCCCCAAATGTAATAACTGGGTGCAATCTAAAAAAGGATTGAAGGATCTTGGTTCTTCTGTAAGGCAAATCTTTCATTATCACAGAAATCCAAGTCTTTGTTCTGACCACTGATGCTGAAGAAACTGAAGATGACCTGTTCTATGAAGACCTACAAGACCTCTTAAGTAATGCCAAAAATGACATCCTTTATCATAAGGAATTGGAATGCAAAAATAAGAAGTCAAGCAATATTTAGAGTAATAAACAAGTTTGGCTTTGGAGTACAAAATGAAGCAGGGCTAAAACTAAAAGAGTTTTTTCAAGAGAACACACTGGTCACAACAAACACCATTTCCCAACAACACAAGAGATGACTGTAGACATGAATATCATCAAATGATCAATACTGAAATCAAATTGATTATATTCTTTGCAGCCGAAGATGGAGATGCTCTATACTATCAGGAAAAAAAAAAAAAAAAAAAAAAAGACCTGGAGTTGACTGTAACTAGGATCATGAGCTCCTTATTACAAAATTTAGGCTTAAATTGGAGAAAGTATGGAATACCACTAGGCCATTCAGGCATTACCTAAATCAAAGCTCTTATAATTTTACAGTGGAGATAACAAAAATATTCAAGGGATTAGAGCAATCCCTTGTAGGCAGTAGGCAGAGCAAACCACCTACTGAGGGTTAAGGGAATTTCAGGTACTATTAAAAGCACCTATCATGTGTCAGCCTTTATTGCAATAAATTGTTAAAGCAATGCTGTGGGGTTGGTGGTACTATGTTCATTTCACTGATAAGATACCTGAGTCTTGGAGAAATTAAGTCCATTCAGAGAGTTGTTACTCAAACCCAGCTCTTTCAAAATTGAAGTCCATTGCATTATATTATGATTTCTCCATATTCTCCATCTGTTCTCCAAGGGATTGTAGGCATATTTCTCCTTCTCTCTCTTAAAGAAAATGTATTACATATAAAGTTTTAAAATAAAGAATAAATGAGAAGAATAAACTAAAATAAAAGAAAGACATCAAGCTCAGAAAAAAATTCAGCTTGGTACTCAGGGCATTCTACTAATGTAGAAACAGCAGTATCTTCAGTAAGTAGATCAAATGATGTAGTTCGTGAGATTTTTGCTTGTTTGTTCTGGTGTCAAGACACAACAAGCTTAGCAAATCTCTCAATTAATGGATTTATCCCTTTATTCAGTAGCTGAATAAAGGCAGTTACTAGTAGGCACCTCAAATATGCTTTAAAGTGTGCTAGATGCTGGAAATTTAACAATGAAAAGATAAAAATAATTCATTCTCTACCTTCATCAGTTAATAGTGTAGCAGGGGCAACTAACTTTAAGCAAAAATTGCACAAGTTTAAATTGTGTGGTTTGTAACTATCAAAAAATTGTTTTAAGTGCTAAAAAAGAAAAGTACAGTATGACCTGAAAGCATTTAAGACATAGGTGTAATTTTGTCTGGGTTGGTCTTTTGGAAGCTCTTTGTCCTTTATAGCTAACTTTATGATGTTCTCTTTTTTGCTAGGTTTTTATTTCATTATATATAGCAAAGAACCATTATACTAATTGGTACTATACTCATGACAGCTTATTCTAAGCACATGACATCATATTGTGCACAAAACATGTGCTCATTAAATAATAATACCTTTCCTTTCTGGATTCTCTGCCAAGTATGCACTTTCTGTCTCGCCTTCAAGAATCAGCATGCTGAGCATCTTTTAATGTGCTTATTAGCCATATGTTGGAGAAGACTTTTGAGAGTCCTTGGACTGCAAGAAGATCCAACCAGTCCATCCTAAAGGAAATCAGTCCTGAATATTCATTGGAAGGACTGATGTTGAAGCTGAAACTCCAGTAATTTGGCCACCTGATGCAAAGAGCTGACTCCCTTGAAAAGACCCTGATGCTGGGAAAGATTGAAGGCAGGAGGAGAAGGGGACGACAAAGGATGAAATGGTTGGATGGCATCACTGACTCAATGGACATGAGTTTAAGTAAACTCAGGGAGTTGGTGATGGACAGGGAGGCCTGGCATGCTGCAGTCCAGAGAGTCACAAAGAGTCAGACACGACTGAGCGACTGAACTGAACAGAGCCATAGGTATGTCTTATTTGGAGAAATGTCTTTTTAGGTTTTTTGCCCACTTCTTAATTGGGTTGTTCATTTTTCTGGCATTGAGCTGCCTTAGCTGCTTGTACATTTTGGAGATTAATTCTTTGTCAGCTGTTTTGTTTGCTATTATTTTCTTCGATTCTGAAGGCTGTCTTTTCACTTTGCTTACAGTTTCCTTCATTGTGCAAAAACTTTTAAGTTTGATTAAGTCCCATTTGTTTATTATTGTTTTTATTTCCATTACTCTGGGAGATGGTTCATAGAGGATCTTGCTGTGATTTATGTCAGAGAGTGTTTTGCCCATGTTTTCCTCTAAGATTTTCATAGCTTCTGGTCTTACATTTAGGTCTTTAATCCATTTTGAGTTTATTTTTGTGTATGGTGTTAGAAAGTGTTGTAGTTTCATTCTTTTACACGTAGTTGACCAGTTTTCCCAGCATCACTTGTTGAAGAGACTGTCAACTCCATTGTATATTTTGCCTCCTTTATCAAAGATAAGGTGTCCATAGGTGCATAGATATATCTCTAGATTTTCTATTTTGTTTCATCGATCCATATTTCTGTCTTTGTGTCAGTACCATACTGTTCGTATGACTGTAGCTTTGTAGTATGGTCTGAAGTCAAGAAAGTTTATTCATCCAGTTCCATTTTTCTTTCCCTAGATTTATTTGGTTATCCAAGATCTTTTGTATTTCCATACAAATTGTGAACATATTTGTTCTAGTTCTGTGAAAAATATCATTGGTAAATTAATAGGAATTGTGTTGAATATATAGATTGCTTTGGGTAGTATGCTCATTATTAGAGAAATTAAAATCAAAACCAAAATGAGGTATCATCTCACACCAGTCACAATGACCACCATCAAAAAGTCTACAAAAAATAAATAATCAAGAGGGTGTGGAGAAAATGGAACTCTCTTACACTGTTGGTGGGAAAGTAAACTGGTACAGCCACTATGGAGAACAGTGTGGTGATTCCTTTAAAACTGGGAATAGAGCTGCCATACAACCAAACAATCCCACTGCTGGTCATACAACTCAGGGACACCACCCCAAAGTTCATTACAGCACTATTTACAGTAGTTAGGACAAGGAAGCAACCTAGATGTCCATAAGTAGATGAATGGATAAGGAAATCATCAGACATATACACAATGGAATATTACTCAGTTCTAAAAAGGAATGGATTGTAGTCAGTTCTAATGAGGTGAATGAACCTGGTGCTTATTATACTGTGTGAAGTAAGTCAGAAAGGCAAATATTGTATGTTAATGCATATTATGGAATTTAGGAAGATGATACTAATGATCTTACATGCAGGGCAGTGAAGGAGACACAGATGTAAAGAACAGACTTTTGGGCTCAGTGGGAGAAAGTGAGGGTGGGGTAATTTGAGAGAATAGCATTGAAACATGTAAATTACCGTATGTAAAATAGATGACCAGTGCAAGTTTGATGTGTGAAGTAGGGCAACCAAATCTGGTGCTCTGAGGCAACCCAGAGGGATAGTGTGCCAGGGGAGCCGAGGAGACAAGGGGTTTCAAGATGTGGGGTCATATGTATACCTGTGGCCATTTCATGTTGATGTATGGCAAAAATCATCCCAATACTCTAAAGTAGCTAGTCTCCGATTAAAATAAGTTAATTCAAAAAAAGAATCAGCATATTTCACTCAATCTAAAATAGCACAGTTTGTTCATGAGAAGTAATGACTTTTTTCCCTTTTGACTAACTCCTTAGTTTTTTCACCCTTTGAATAGTTCATAAACAACAACAACAACAACAAAAAATTTCCAGGACATTTTTATTTTCTTTATTTTGTTAAATGACTATTTATTTTCATCTATAACTGTAGGCCCAGATTATTAAACCTTTATCAAATACAAACATTTTTGTTTTTCAGTTAAAATAAGTGGATCAATATTAAGTAGGACTATATTTTGTTCAAGTGAGTCATATCCATGGACCTCAATTACTTTTTATTTGAAGTATACCTGACTTAGAGCACTATGTTATTTCCTAATTTATAACAAAGTGATTTAATATTTTTATATATTACAAAATGATCATCACAATAAGTCCAGTTGACAGTCTGTCAGCACACATTTTCTCCCTGTGACATTTATTTTGTAACAGAAAGTTTGTGCCTTCTAATTCCATCACTTATTTACTCTTTCTCTGATCTCCATCCCCTCTGGCAACTACATGTTAGTTCTCCATATGAGGCTGTTTGTATTTGGTTATTCCACATATACGTGAAACTACATGGGAATTTTTCTATCCCTATCAGGTATTTCATGTAGCATAATACCCTCTAAGTGCATCTACATTACGGCAAATGGCAAGTTTTTACTCTTTTCTGTGTCTGAGTAATACTCTATTGCAGGTATATATCATATCTTTTTTTTCTTTCCCATTATCAATGGATATTAAGTTGCTTTCATATCTTGGCTAATATGAATAGTGTTGGAATTAACATAGAAGTGAATATATCTTTCTCAGTTAGAGATTCTGTTTTCTTTAAACCAATACCCAGAAGTGAAATTACTAAACTGTATGGCAACTCATTTTTTGAGGAACTTCCATACTTTTTTCTATGATGGCTGCACCAATTTGCATTCTCATTAACAGGTGCAAGAGAGTTCTCTTTTCTCCATTCTGACATATGTGAGGTAATATCACATTACAGTTTTGACTTGTGATGCTGAGTATCTTTCCATGTGCCTATTGGCCATCTTTATCTCTTATTTGGAAAACAAAAAAGAAAAGTCTATTCAGTTCCTTTGTCCACTTTTAAACCAGGTTGATTTTTTTTCTTTCTTTCTTTTTTTGATGTTCAGTTGCATGAGGGTTTTTTTTTGTTTTGTTTTTTTTTTTTTTTTTTTTTTTTTACTTTGGATATTAACACCTAATCAAATATATCATTTTCAAATATCTTCTTTCATTCAATAGGCAGTCTTTTTGTTTTCTTGACAGCTTGTTTTTCTGTGCAGAAGGTGTTTAGTTTGATAGTCCCATTTGTTTATTTTTGCTTTTGCTTCTTTTTTTTTTTTTTTTTGTAAAGAGACAGCCAAACAATAGTACTAAGACTGATGTCAAAGAGTACTTCCTATGTTTTCTTCTAAGATTTTTATGGTTTTAAGTCTTACATTTAAATTTTTAATTTATTTATTTTTGTATAAAATATAAGAAGGTATTCCAGTTTGATTCTTTTGCATAGGATTGTCCAATTTTCTAAGCAGTATTTTTTGAAGAGGCTCTCTTCTCCCCATTGAATACCCCTGCCTCCTATTTAAGTGTGGGTTCATTTCTGGACTTTATATCCTGCTTTATGCATCTACTTTTGTACCAAAAATATATTGTTTTGATTACTATAGATTAAGTATAATTTTGTAGTGCAGATTGAAATCATGGATACCTACAGCTTGTTCTTTCTCAAAATTTTTTTGGCTATTTTGGCTCTATTGTGTTTTCATACAGATTTTATAATTCTTTGTTCTAGTAGGCCATTGGTATTTTAATAGGGGTCTTATTTATTTTATATATTGCCTTGGGTAATATGGTCATTTTAACAACATGAGTTCTTCCAATATATGAGTGCATTATATCCTTCCATTTGTTTGTGTCATGTTCAATTTCTTTCATCAGTGACTTATAGTTTTCTGAGTACAGGTCTTTTAATTCCTTAGATTTACTTCTAGGTATTTTATTTTCCTTGATGTAATTGTGAATGGAATTGTTTTCTTAACTTTTCTTTCTGATAGTTTGTTACAAGTGTTTAAAAATGTAATGGATTTCTGTTTATTAATTTTGTAAACTGCAATCTTACTGAATTCAATTATTTTCAACCAGTTTTGGTGGTGTCTTTAGGATTTTCTGTATATAGTATGTCATCTGCAAACAGTGAGAGTTCTATTTCTTCCTTTCTAATTTGGATGCCTTTTATTTCTTATATGACTCTGTGATTTTTTTTTTTTTTTTAATATCTTTTTGCCACATACTATGGTACCTGAATGGGTGAAAGACAGGTCACAGGCACAAACAGTTTCGATATTCACACATACTATCTTTTTTTACACTTACATTCTAATATAGCTCTTGCTCTTTTTTCTTTTGACTCTTTTGACAATTTGGATATTCCTGAATATTCAGCTCTGTTGATTTCCAATAATATTCAATTCTTTTATTCCACATGATAGCTGATGATATTTGTCTTGGATGTTCTCACAGCAATTGTTGCTGAAAGTGGAGTCTGGATACTCAGCACTGAAAAGGCAAGGTTGGTGCAAAGGAAAGTTTGCTTTATTTTGAGAGTGGCTACCTGGTGGGAGTGAGGTGGACTGTTGTTCAAAGGCTGACTACCCCCAACTTTGCTTCACATGACAATCAGTGTTCAAGAGATTTTATAGCTGAAAGGAGGGGGTTACATGCAGAAATAGCACAGTCTGCTCTGATAGTCTTCTTGAAATTAGTCATGCAGTGGTCTGATCAGTGTCATCTTGATTCTTTTAAATACAGTTAGTCTTTAGTTTCAGTTGGTTTATTATCATTCCTTTGAGGTCAGTTCTTGGAACTGTGAGAGCTTATATTATGGCTACCATGTGGCCATCCTATAATTAACTTTTTCCACCTGATGCAGGTTTTAGTATCTATAAAACAATTCAAGACTTCCCTGATGGTCCAGCAGTTCAGATTCTATGCTTTCAATGTAAGGAGCCTGGATTTGATCCCTGGGCAGGAAACTACATTCTGCAGGCTTTCACTGTTAATTAGAGCCTGCATGCCACAACTAAAAGATCCTGCATGCTGCACCAAAGACCCAGCATAATATTTAAAAAAAAAATTCATTCGTATTACATATATAGAAAGCTTAGAGGGCATGGCTTAGAATATTATCTCTAGGCCTTGAGGAAGAATTAAAGGTCCTTGACTATATTCAATGACTAAACTGTTATTATTTAATCTTGTATGACTGTTTTCCTTTGTTTCTACATTTTCTCACTTGTATGACTAAACTTACTCTTTACCTAAAGTTTTTCCACAAACAAAAAACAGGTAGAGGACATGGGGAGCAAGGACCACAGGGTTCTGCTCCATTTCATAATGATAAATTTAGATAAATATTTCTCGAATAAAACTCTATACTCTTCATGATGTTTATGTTCTATATTTTTTCAACTAGTTAAGAATAAAAGGATTGTCAGTTTATCTATTTTAGTTGATAGCAATTTAACTTTGTCTAGATGAAACAATTAGTCTCGTTAATCAATTAACCTATTCCAAAAGGATGAGCTGGTTTTCACTTGACTGCTGCATGAAAAGCTGTCAGACTTATAATGATTGTCCTGTTGAATGCATTATAATTATTATCATATTTTCAATAAGTTAATATAAATTGTTCTTCCAGTAGTCATGTACCAACGTGAGGGTTGGACCATAAAGAAGGCTGAGCACTGAATTCATGCTTCCAAACTGTGGTGCTGGAGAAGATTCTTGAGAGTCCCTTGGACTACAAGGAGATCAAATGAGTCCATCCTAAGGGAAATCAACCCTGAGTCTTCATTGGAAGGACTGATGCTGAAACTGAAGTTCTGATATTTTGGCCACCTGATGAGAAGAGTGAACTCATTAGAAAAGACCCTGATGCTGGGAAAGATTAAGGGCAGGAGGGGAAGGGGTCGACAGAGGATGAGGTGGTTGTAAGGCATCACTTACTCAATGGACAAAAATTTGAGCAAACACTGGAAAGTGATAAAGGACAGGAAAGCCTGACATTCTGCAGTCCATGGGGTTGCAAAAAGTGAGAAACAACAAAAAATCAGACACAACTTGACCACTGAACCACATCAAGTATAAATTACAGAGATTGTCCTGGTTTATATCACTGTACCTGTTTTTAGCCAAGACAGGGGAGTCTCTACAAGATATTTGTGCATTCAATTTATCTATGTTGAAATAAAGAAGACAGTAAAGAAAAGAAGTTGACAAATTACTGTTCTCAAATATCTGAAAGGGGGATCAAATGCACTATATAGGTTTTCATGGAAAAGATCTAACATAAAAAGGAAGCATTTTGACACCAACATGAAAAGTACACAGGAATTCACATATGACACAACATTCAGTTCAGTTCAGTTGCTCAGTCGTGTCCGACTCTTTGCGACCCCATGGACCAGGGTCCAGCTCACCAGGCTTCCCTGTTCATCACAAACTCCCAGAGCTTACCCAAAATCATGTCCTTGAGTTGGTGATGCCATCCAACCATCTCATCCTCTGTCGTCCCCTTCTCTCCTACCTTCAATCTTTTCCAGCATCAGAGTCTTTTCAAATGAGTCAGCTCTCATTTCAGGTGGCCAAAGTATTAGTTTCAGCTTCAACATCACTCCTTCCAGCGAACATTCAGGACCGACCTCCTTTAGGATAGATTGGTTGGATCTCCTTGCTGTCCAAGGGACTCTCAAGAATTTTCTCAACATCACAGTTCAAAAGCATCAGTTGTTCAGTGCTCAACTTTCTTTATAGTCCAACTCTCACATCCATACATGACTACTGGAAAAACCATAGCCTTGACCAAATGGACCTTTGTTGACAAAGTGATGTCTTTGCTTTTTAATATGCTGTTTAAGTTGGTCATAATTTTCCTTCCAAGGAGTAAACATCTTTTAATTTCATGGCTGCAATCACCACCTGCAGTGATTTTGGAGCCCAAATAATGAAGTCTGTCACTGTTTCCACTGTTTCTCCATCTATTTGCCATAAAGTGATGGGACCGGATGCCATGATCTTAGTTTTCTGAATGTTGAACTTTAAGCCAACTTTTTCACTCTCCTCTTTCCCTTTTATCAAATGTGTCTTTAGTTCTTCACTTTGTGCCATTAGGGTGGTGTTATCTGCATATCTGAGTTTATTGATATTTCTCCCGGCAATCTTGATTCCAGCTTGCGCTTCATCCAGCCCAGCATTTCTCATCATGTACTCTGCATATAAGTTAAATAAGCAGGGTGACAATATACAGCCTTAACATACTCCTTTCCCTATTTGGATCCAGTCTGTTTTTCCATGTCCAGTTCTGACTGTTGCTTCCTGACCTACATATAGATTTCTCAAGAGGCAGGTCAGGTGGTCTGGTAGTCCCATCTCTTTCAGAATTTTCCAGTTTATATGCTGTTCTCTCGAAACATCCCACCCTTGCCTTCTCCCACAGAGTCCAAAATTCTGTTCTGTACATCTGTGTCTCTTTATCTGTTTTGCATATAGGGTAATTGGGTGGAGATGGAGGTGGGAGGGGGGATTGGGATGGGGAATACTTGTAAATCCATGGCTGATTCATGTCAATGTGTGACAAAAACCACTACAATATTGTAAAGTAATCAGCCTCCAGCTAATAAAAATAAATGGAAAAAAAAATTCCAGTTTATTGTCATTCACACAGTCAAAAGCTTTAGCATCATCAATAAAGCAGAAATAGATGTTTTTTTCTGGAACTCTCTTGTTTTTTCAATGATCTAATGGATGTTGGCAATTTGACCTCTGGTTTCTCTGACTTTTCAGAAACCAGCTTGAACATCTGGAAGTTCATGGTTCATATATTGCTGAAGCCTGACTTGGAGAATTTTGAGCATCACTTTACTAGCATATGAGATGAGTGCAGTTGTGCAGTAGTTTGAGCATTCTTTGGCATTGCCTTTCTTTAGGATTGGAATGAAAACTGACCTTTTCCAGTGCTGTGGCCACTGCTGAATTTTCTAAGTTTACTGGTGTATTGAGGGCAGAACTTTCACAGCATCATCTGCTAAGATTTGAAATAGCTCAACTGGAATTCCATCACCTCCATTAGCTTTGTTCATCATGATGCTGCTAAGGCCCACTTGACTTCACATTCCAGGATGTCTGGTTCTAGGTGAGTGATCACACCATTGTGATTATCTGGGTTGTGAAGATTTTTTTTTTTATAGTATTCTGTGTATTCTCGTCACCTCTTCTTAATATCTTCTGCTTCTGTTAGGTCCATATCATTTCTGTTCTTTATTGAGCCCATTTTTGCATGAAATGTTCCCTTGGTATCTCTTATTTTCTTGAAGAGATCGCTAGTCTTTCCCATTCTGTTGTTTTCCTCTATTTCTTTGCACTGTCCACTGAGGAAGACTTCTTATCTCTCCTTGCTATTCTTTGGGACTCTGCATTCAAATGAGTATAGCTTTCCTTTTCTTCCTTGTTTTTCACATCTCTTCACAGCTATTTGTAAGACCTCTCTGACAACCATTTCACTTTTTTGCAGTTCTTTTTCTTAGGGTTAGTCTTGATCCCTGTCTCCTTTAAAATGTCATGAGGCTCCATTCACAGTTCATCAGGCACTCTATGTATCAGATATAGTCCCTTAAATCAATTTCTCACTTTCACTGTACAATCGTAAGGGGTTTGATTTAAGTCATACCTGAATGGTCTAGTGGTTTTCCCTACTTTCTTCAATTGAAGTCTAAATTTGGCAATAAGAAGTTCATGATCTGGGCCACAGTCAGCTCTTGGTCTTGTTTTTGCTGGCTGTATAGAGCTTCTCCATCTTTGGTTCCAAGGAATAAAATCAATCTGATTTCTGTGTTGGCCATCTGATGGTGTCCATGTATAGAGTTTTCTCTTCATAAAGGTCACCTTTGTGATAGTTTGAACTGTTAAACGAAACTGAGTTAGTATTTCACACAATTGTGATCTAACTTGTGAATTAACCAAGTTGACAACTGTAGAGGATTCTGTACATGAGGAGTTTCTTTAATGGGAAATTCAGTTAGATTATTTCTACTGTCTCTAATTTCTCTAAATTCCTGTGGCTAAAATGCAGTCTTTTGCTTGTTTGTTTGTTTTGTCTTTTCTCTCCTAGTTATAAAGTATTTAGTTGAGAAAACATATTATTGTAAGTTTTAAAAAATATATTAAATATGCTTTCATCAATGAAAAACTTTTCCTGAGTTAATTTATGCAAAGTGTAATTAATAATGCACTGCTTCTGCAAGATCTATGACTTGCTTTATTCTTATTTTATGTTAGTACAACTTATAACAGAGATGACATTGAACTTTGAATCATACAAGATTTTATGCCATATGGATAGTGAATACCAAAAAGTAAAGAGGAGATGTGTTTGAATAACTCTATCAAATCTACATAAAAAATGAATGGCTTCAGTATTTCTGCAAGTGTCACAAATAAAACTTCCTTTTTTTCATCTATGTCACTTGTATATACAGTTTTTATCAATGCAGTGATTAAAAAAATTCATTTAGTTAACACAGTATTACAGAGGAACGGTATGCAAAAGAATATCTAATTCAATCTCTTCTGTGAGGAAATATGCTCACAGAAGTAAAGTGACAATGAGAAGGTGGAACAAACCTTGCATACATCTTATTTAGAGGTGCTGGCTATACACTGCATGGCCTCCTTTGCTGAGACCTATAGTACTTTGTTCATCAACCTCATTCTACAGTCCTGTGTGGTTTAAATAGCTATTTACTTAATTCATTCACACATTATATCAAGTTAAATTGAATCAATATTCATGATGCAAGTCCTGAAATTCTCAATCCTCTTAGCAAATCTTTATTCAGTGTATTTTATGTTCCACAATATTTATAATGTCCTGAAGATATAAGGGAAAAATATCTTCATACTGTAAAAAATCCTATCTAAAGGAAAGACAAGCATTACAGTGGATCAAAAAGCAGTAAATGCTATAATACAATATAGTGATATGAGTAGACAGAGTGAGGCTTGTAACTAATTCAAGTACCAAGCGAATAGCTTTTTTTTTTTTTTTTTAATTTGATGCAAATCTCTAGTGCTTAGAATACGACATGGGAGAATTCTAGAATGAAAAGAAATGTGCAAAACCACAAAGTCATGAGCCAGGAGAGAACAGGTTGGATTCCTTATGGCTAAAATTTCAGTATACACATAGAACATGGTGAAAGATGAAGCTGAAGGTTGCCATAGGAGCAAGATCATAAAGAGTAGGGTGGTCATACCAAGAAGTTTATATGCCTCTAAAAGCCAATGGAAGGATTTTAAATGGGGGCAACAATCACTTTGATGCCTGCCCATAGGCAGGAAGAAGCAGTTTATGGAGAGATGGAGGAAGGACACTGAGCAATTCACTGGAGCAAAGGAGAACAATTGGAAAGCTAAACAAGACACGTTAAAAAAAAAAAGTGAATATGCTAATAAAGGTCATTTAAAATAGCTTGTGTATCCTTATGTAGCTGCTTTGTACTTGACATATAATTTATCTAGTGTCATTTCTTAATATGAATCTGAATTAATAAACAGCATGAGTTTATTTCCCAACTTGAAGTATCCCTCTTACAATGATACTTAAGCCCCAGGAAGGGTATTCCTAGGAGAGGCAGCAGCATTTGCTAAGATTAGGAGAGGAGAACATGGAAGAGAGTTCAGGAGGGACAGGAAGTTCTCCATTCGCATTGAAGTATGACAAATGGAGTCTGAACTAGGAAAGCAGACAAAAGCAAAATTATAAAACATTTTCCTCATTAGGTTTAGGAAGTTGAGTAGAATCCTGAAGAGATAATAAGTCCCTCAAATAACTGAAGAAAAGAAGCAACATAATCCATAAAATGCCAGCAGTCAAAATGCAATAATATCTGGGCAGATATATTAACTCTGCAATGACTCAAACTTCTACTTCAGAACACCCTACTAGGAACACTTTAGATTTGGCAAATGAAAAGCAAGTGAATAACTCAGTACTTCTAATCTGTTTTTATGTCTTTACTAAGGCTTGTTTATTTGTTTTTTTTTTTTTTTTTTTCCTTTTAGTCATGGTGAAAGTTGGAGCATTCTCTTTCCCATGTCCATCTTTTAAGAGTGGTTTGGAAAAGGGAAGGACAAGAATCTGGTTTGTTTGCTAAAACCATTTAGTATAGACATGGAAATTCTAATGCTCAGAAAATGGGAAAGCAGAAGGTGTGAGTGTCATTACCACAATGAAAGTCAAGCCAATGACTCTTGACCAGAAGCAAGTGGTGACCAGGTCTCCTTCCATATGTGGATGGTTTATGATGGAAATGAAGATGAGAGTGAATGGATGGGGAAACAGTGTCTAGTTCAAGTTGAAACACTTTTTGACCAGCAAGAAATTTTAAAGAGAAATTTTTAAAATACAGTGAGCCAAGAAGGACTTAGATGGAAATTGTGAATACAGGGCCACAGCAATGTCATTCATGTCACAGGGAAACTGCCTTCTGGCAAACTTCAATCTCCATTTTTCTTTCTCTTTCTAACACACACACATGTACATGTGCACACACACACACACACACACACACACTGACACATCACATAGATACAGATTTGTTATTACTGCACCCAATCATGTTGTAAAAATAAAACTAACCTCTTACTTTTTACATGCCAAGCTTGAAATGTTTGTATAACCTAATCCTCCTCCACAACCTAAAAGTTCAAGTATTGCATCCATTTAAGGTTGAGACAAATCTCAGAGATGGTAAGTAACTTCTACAAAAGTAAAAGAAAAGCTAATTCACTCCAAAGTGTTGATATCTAAGAAATGCAACATATTCACATAAAACTTCTAGCATAAAGCATATTTTATGTATATTCTAGCATATTCACATAAAACTTTATCTAAAAATAATCTTGTGATTATTTATAAAAATCACAAATTGGAAATAATCTAAACATCCATCAACCAGTGAACTGGTAGACAATTTTTTGTATATCCATACAACAGAATATTAATCAGCAATAAAAGAAGTAATAATAATGCTATTAATGCAGTATATTTTGAAACCACTGCACTATGTGAAAGAAATATTCACACATAAAAACTATTTGTATTATGATTACTTTTATGTGACATGTCAGAAATAGAAAAAAGCATCATGACTGAAAATAGATTAGTGATTTACTAGGACTGAAGCATGGAAGTCAGGAAAGAGGAGGAAAAAATAGATAATGACTATAGCTGGGTTCTTTTGTGGAGTGTTGCAAATTACGTTAGATTATAGAGATGATTTTTTTTTATGTGTACTGTGCTTAGTTGCTCAGCAGTGTCCAACTCTTTACAACCCCAAGGACTGTAGCCCTCCAGGCTCTTCTGTCCATGGGAATTCTCCAGGCAAGACTACTGAAGTGGGTTGTCATGCCCTCTTTAAAAAATTTGAACCATACACTTGAGTGAATGAGTGAATTTTAGGGTATGTAAAATTTATCTTCAGTTCAGTACAGTTCAGTCGCTCAGTCATGTCCAACTCTTTGTGATCCCACGGACTGCAGCATGCCAGGCCTCCCTGTCCATCACCAGCTCCCTGAGTTTACTCAAACATGTCCATTGAGTCAGTGGTGCCATCCAACTATTTCATCCTCTGACGTCCCCTTCTCCTCCTGCCTTCAATCTTTCCCAGCATCAGGGTCATTTCCAATGAGTCAGCTCTTCGCATCAGGTAGCCAAAGTATTGGAGTTTCAGCTTCAGTATCAGTCATTTCAATGAACACCCAGGACTGATCTCCTTTAGGATGGACTGCCTGGATCTCCTTGGTATCCAAGGGACTCTCAAGAGTCTTCTCCAACACCACAGTTCAAAAGCATCAAGTCTTCAGCACTCAGCTTTCTTTATAGACCAACTCTCACAACCATACATGGCTACTAGAAAAACCATAGCCTCGACGAGATGAACCTTTGTTGGCAAAGTAATGTCTCTGTCTTTTAATATGTTGTCTAGGTTGATCATAACTTTCCTTCCAAGGAGTAAGCGTCTTTTAATTTCATGGCTGCAATCACCATCTTCAGTGATTTTGGAGTCCCCCAAAATAAAGTCTGCCACTGTTTCCACTTTATCTCAATAGGGCTTAAATGGTAGAGTCAGGGTTTATACTAGGTCTGCTTGTAAACCTGAACTTGTAACTAATAAACTAATTAGTCTTCTACTTACACAGAAGAGTTGTCACCACAGGCTAGCTTCTATGAATTGCATCACAGTGGAAATTGATCCTCTTACCTCTTGTTTTTTGTTACTCAGTCGCTCTGTCATGTCCAATACTTCATGGCCCCATGGACTTCAGCATGCCAGGTTTCCCTGTCCTTCATTTTCTCCCATAGCTTGCTCAAACTGATGTCCATTGAGTTGGTGACGCCATCCAACCATCTCATCCTATGTCGTGTCTGTCCCCTCCTGCCTTCAATTTTTCCCAGCATAGGGGTCTTGACCAGTAAGGGAGCTCTTCACATCAGTTTGATATTCACATGGCCAAAGTTTTGGAGCACCAGCTTCAGTATCAATCTTTCCAAAGAATAATTAGGGTTGATTTCCTTTAGGATTGACTGATTTGATCTCCCTGCTGTCCAAGGGACTCTCGAGAGTCTTCTCCAACACGACAGTTCAAAAGCATCAATTGTTTTTTTTTTTTTTTTGTGCTCAACCTTTATGGTCCAACTCTCATATCCAAACATGACTACTGGAAAAACCATAGCTTTGACTAGACAGATCTTTGTTGACAAAATAATGTCTCTGCCTTTTAATATGCTTCAAAGGAGCAAGTGTCTTTTAATTTCATGGTTGCGGTCACTATCTCCATGATTTTGGAGCCCAAGAAAATGAAGTCTCTCACGGTTTCCATTGTTTGCCCATCTATCTTCCATGAAGTGATGGGACCAGATGCCATGATCTTAGTTTTTGAATGTTGAGTTATAAGTCTACTTTTTCACTCTCTTTTTTCATTTTCATCAAGAGGCTCTTCAGTTCCTCTTCACTTCCTGTCATAAGGATGGTGTCATCTGCATATTTGAGGTTATTGATATTTCTCCTTGACAATCATGATTTCAACTTGTGCTTCATCCAGCCGGACAGTACACATGATGTATTCTACATATAAGTTGAATAAACAGGATGGCAATATACAACTTTGATGTAATTCTCTCCCAATTCAGAACCAGTCCATTGTTTCATGTCTGGTCTAACTGTAGCTTCTTGACCTGCATACAGGTTTCTCAGGGGGCAGGTAAGTGTTCTGGTGTTCCCATTTCTTTAAGAGTTTTCCACAGCTTGCTGTGAACCACACAGTCAAAGGCTTTAGTGTAGTCAATGAAACAGAAGTAAATGTTTTTCTGGAATTCTCTTGTTTTTTCTATCATCCAACAGGTGCTGACAATTTGATCTCTGGTTCCTCTGTCTTTTCTAAGTCCATCTTGAACATCTGGAAGTTCTCAGTTCACGTAATTTTGAAGTCTAGCTTGGAGAACGTTGAACATTACTTTGCTAGTGTGTGAGATGAATGCAATTCTGTAGTTGTTTGAATGTCCTTTGGCATTGCTTTCTTTGTGACTGAAGTGACAACTGACCTTTTTCAGTGCTGTGGCCACTGCTGAGTTTTCCAAATTTTCTGACATATTGAGTGCAGAAAGTTAATAGCATTTACCTCTCAAGATCACCTAAATAATGAAGTGTATGCAGTGCAAGCTATCAAATCAACTCCCCTGTGCTTCAAAATGACACACTCCATGGCCTCATTGTCTTCTCTCTCTCTCTCTCTCTCTCTCTCTTTTTTTTTTTTTTAAGAGAGAATATGTCCTTTCTAAAGAATATTTCTTCACTTAAGTTTCTTGGTTTGATCCTGTTTTATCTCTTCTCTGACTTTGCTCTTTGACTCTTCTTCTAAAATTATTTCTCTATATTCCTTGTTCTCTGGATATAAACATACTCAGGCAGTCCTCATTGTTGGGGGAGGGGGGAGGCAATGAGACAAAAATGTTTCTGTGCCTTTACTTCCATACTCAACCTATTACCTTAAATCTCATTTTATGGCTGCTAAACTACTTGTAAGAGATCACTTGTTGGCTCCATTTCTCCAAACTCCACCAAGGTAAAATGTCATGACATCATAGAGTGGCTTTCATCTGTAGTGGTTATCTATTCTTTAAATTTGCCTTCAATTTATTTCCTAATGGCCAAATCAGGAAGACTTTCAAAACCCTACATCCGAGGGCGAAATAGAATATTAGCATAAGACAGATACAATTTTAAATGCTTAAAATAAAAAGCCTACCACTCTCTGAATCTAAATGCTATTTTAACGAGTACAGCAAATGGTACTGAAAATATTGTTTTTGTGTCAGAACCATTTATTAACATTAAAGTGTGCTGGACTTATACATAATATAATAAGTATGAGTTGACACTTCTGGACCTCAGGAAATGAAGAAAAAAACTTCAACCTACCCTAACTTTAAGTATTGCTGATTATGCTTCCAAAAGAAAATATACAAGGTAATGTAAGAATACTGCTTTGAGGAAAAAATAAATTATTTCTATAGGTCTTGCTTATTTTGGCTTATAATATGGTATGAATGAAAAAATATTTAAGGTTCTAAATTATAAGATAAATTAAATCCATGTTTGTATCATTTTTTTAAATAATGGAAGTATAGGTAAATTACAATTTGTGTTAGTTTGAGGCATATAGCAAAGTGATTCAGTTAAACACACATATATACCTATGTTTTTCAGATTCTTTTTTCCTTCTATGTCATAATAAAATATCAAATATAGTTCTCTGTGTTATCCAGTAGGTATGTGGTGTTTATCTATTTTATATACAATAGTATATATTTGATTCCCAAACTCCTAATTTATCCTTCTTCCCCTTTACCCTTTGGTAATATAAATCTCTTTTTCTATGTCTTTGGATCTATTTCTGTTTTGTTCATTTCTACATTTTTTTTTTTTTAGATTCCACATAAAAGTGATGTCATATATTTGTCTTTGTCTGGCTTACTTAACTCAGTGTGATAATATTTAGGTCCATCCATATTGCTGCAAATGGCATTATTTTATCATTTTTATGACTGAGTAATGTTCTCTTGTACAAATATACCACGTCTTTTTTATCTATTTATCTGTCACTAGACTTTTAGGTTGTTTTTATGTCTTGGCTTTTGTAAATAGTGCTGCAATGAACACTGAGGTACATGGTGGAAATGTAAATTGGTGCAGTCACTATGGAGAACAGTATGGAGGTACCTTAAAAACTAAAAGTACAGCAAATGTATAATCCTGCAATCTCATTCCTAGAAATATATCCAGGTTAAAAAAAATGATAGTATCATTTTCTTTTCCTTTTTACAAGCAAGATCTGCTCACTTTCATTTGAGCAAAGCATACTTGTTGTTCATTGTTGTTCAGTTGCAAGTCATGTCTGACTCTTTGTGACTCCATGAACTGCAGCCTGCCAGGCTCCTCTGCCTATCACTATCTCCGTGAGTTTTCTCAAACTTCATGTCCACTGATTCAATGATGCCATCCAACAATCTCATCTTCTGTCATCTCCTTCTCCTCTGGCCCTTAGTTTTTCTCAGCATCAGGGTCTTTTCCAATGGATCAGCTCTTCATATCAGTTGACCAAATTATTGGAGATTCAGCTTCAGGATAAGTGCTTCTAATAAATATTCAGGGTTGATTTCCTTTAGATTGACTGGTTTGTTCTCCTTGCAATCCAAAGGACATCCAAGCATCTTCTCCAACGCCACAGTTCAAAACCATCAGTCCTTCGGTGCTCAGCATTCTTTATGATCCAACTCTCACATCCATACATGAGTACTGGAAAAGCTATAGCTTTGACTATATGGATCTTTGTAAGCAAAATGATGTCTCTGCTTTTTCATATGCCATCTAGTTTTGCCACAGCTTGTAGGGAGAGAGCAGATTAGCCAAGATGGTGTGTTCAGGCTCTCTTATTTCTCATTTTGTAAATAATGATTATGTAACAGATGAGATCACTTATGGAACTGTGCATGCATGTCACAAAGTTTATGTAACAGCTGAAGTAGCTTACAGCATTCCACATGCATCACAAGTTACTCACTTGGTCATGAGCTACTTTGTGCGTGCACAAATGTGAGCTCCACGTAGAAAGTGGTGGCAACTGCTGCTGCCTAATGACTGTGTCTGTTGAACCAGCCATGAGAGGAGACAATAGTGGCATGACTGCTGCATCAGCCAGAGGAGAATACTGCTACAGCTGCTGTGCCAGCCAGGAGAGAAAAATGTCTGCAGTTTCTATGGATCTTTGGTCTTCATCCAACCTCATAGCTTATACCTTGCCTAGTCTGGGTTCAGGGAACATTGTGCACAGTGTGAAAAACAAGACAATTGTCAGTATGAACAGGATCAGTGATACAGAACTATTCTTCCAAGGAGAAAGAGTCCTCTAATTTCTTAGCTGCAGTCACCATCCACATTGATTTTGGAGAACAAGGAAATAAAATCTGACACCATTTCTACATTTTCCCCATCTATTTGCCATAAAGTGATAGGACCATATGCCATGATCTTGGTTTTTTGAATGTTGAGCATTAAGCCAGTTGTTTTATTCCCTCTTCCACCTTCATCAACAGGCTCTTCAGTTCTTCTTCACTTTCTGACATTACTGTTGTATCATCTCCATAAGTCAGATTGTTGATATTTTTCCTGGCAATCTTGATCTGGTTAGTGATTCATCCAGCCCAACATTTCACATGATGTACTCTGCGTATAAGTTAAATAAACAGGGTGACAATATATAGACTTTGCATAGTCCTTTTCCAATTTTGAACTAGTCCATTGTTCCAAGTCCAGTTCTAACTGTTGCTTCTTGGCAGGCATATAGGTTTCTCAGAAGGCAGGTAAGGTGGTCTGGTATTCCCATCTCTAAGAAGTTTCCACAAATTCCACAAAAATTCTCTAAGAATTTTTTGTGATCCACACAGTCGAAGTTTTTAGCATAGTTAGTGAAGCAGAAGGGTTTTTTTTTTTGGTTTGTTTTTTGTTTTTGTTGCTGTTGTTTTTAAATTCCCTTGCTTTTGCTATGATCCAGCATATGTTGGTGATTTGATCCCTGATTCCTCTGCCTTTTCAAAACCCAGAATGTACATATGGAAGTTCTCAGTTCACAAACTGCTGAAACCTTGCTGAAGCCTAGCTTTAAGGATTTTGAAAATAACCTTGCTGCTGTGTGAAATGAGTGCTAATGTATGCTGTGTGAACATTATTTGGCACTGCCTTTCTTTGGAATTTGAGTGAATACTGACCTTTTCCAACCCTGTGGCCATTGCTGAGTTTTCCATATTTTGTGGCAAAAAGAATGCAGCACTTTAACAGCATCATTCTTTACGATTTGAAATAGCTCCCCTGGGATTCCATCACTACCACTAGCTTTTCTTTTTCTTTTCTTTTTTCTTTTTGTTTTTTGTAGTGATGCTTCCTAAGGCCCACTTCACTTCACACTCCAGGATGTCTGGCTCAAGGTGAGTGACCGCATGACCATGGTTAACTGAGTCATTAAAAGTTTTTCTGTATAGTTCTTCTGTGTATTCTTGCCAACTTTTCTTAATCTCTTCTGTTCTATTAGGTCTTTTCCTTTTTTGTCCTTTGTTGTGCCTGTCTTTGTATGAATTGTCCCTTGGTATCTCCAATTTTCTTGAAGAGATCTCTAGTCTTTCCCATTCTATTGTTTTCCTCTATTTCCTTTCATTGGTCAATTAAGAGGACTTTCTTATTTCTCCTTGCTATTCTCTGGAATTCTGCATTCACTTGGATATATATTTCCCTTTCCCCATTGCCTTTTGCTTCTCCTCTTTTCTCAGCTATTTGTAAGGCCTCATCAGACAACCACTTTGCCTTCTTTCATTGCTTTTTCTTAGGAATGGTTTTGGTCATCACCTCCTGTACAATGTTACAAACCTCCATGCATAGTTCTTCAGGAACTCTGTGTCCTGGATCCAGGCCATTAAATCTATTCATCATCTCCACTGTATAATCACAAGGAATTTTTTTTTTTTTTTTTTTGTGGGGGTGGGGGTCATGCATGAATGGCCTAGTCATTTCCCCCGCATTCTTCTATGTGAACATGAACTTTGAAATAAGGAGCTGATGATCTGAGGCAGAGTTATCTCAAAGTCTTGTTTTGTTGACTGTATAGAATTTCTCCATCTTCAACTACAAAGGGTGTAATCAAAATGATTTCGGTATTGACCATCTGGTGATGTCCATGTTTAGAGTCTTCTCCTGTGTTGTTAGAAGAGGGGTTTTGGTATGACCAGTGTGTTCTCTTGGCAAAACATGGAGAAGCTTTAAGTGAAGTCGTTCAGTCATGTCTGACTCTTTGCGACCCCGTGGACAGTAGCCTGCTAGGTTCTTCTGTCCATGGGATTCTCCAGGCAAGAGTATTGGAGTGGGTTGCCATTTCCTTCTCCAGGGGATCTTCCCAACTCAGGAGTCGGACCTGGGTCTCCTGCATTGCAGGCAGATGCTTTATCCTCTGAGTGACCAGGGAAGCCCGGAGAAGCTTTATACAGTCAGCAAAAATAAGATGAGGATCTGACTATGGTTCAGATGATAAGCTCCTTACTACAAGATTCAGATGTAAACTGAAGACAGGAGGGAAAACCACTAGACCATTCAGATATGACCTAAATCAAATCCTTACAATATACAGAGGAAGGGACAAATAGATTCAAAAGATTAGATCTGATAGACAGAGTACCTAAAGAATTATGGATGGAGGTTTGTGACATTGTATAGGAGGCAATGATCAGGACCATCCCCAAGAAAAATAAATGCAAAAAGGCAAAATGATTGCCTGAGGAAGGCTTAAAAATAACAGAGAAAAGAAGAGAAGCTAAAAGAAAAGGAGTAAAGGAAAAATATACCCATTTGAATGCAGACTTCCAAAGAAGAGCAAGGAGAGAAAAGAAAGACTTTCTCAGTGATCAGTGCAAATAAATAGAGGAAAATAATAGAATGGCAAAGACAAGAGATCCCTTCAAGAAAATTAGAGATACTAAGGGAACATTTCATGTGAAGATGGGCTCAATAAAATATAGAAATGGTATTGGCCTAACAGAAGCAGAAGATATTAAGAAGAGGTGGCAAGAATACACAGAAGAGCTATACAAAAAAAAACAAAACAAAACAAAAAAAAACAACTTCATGACCCAGATAACAACAATGGTGTGATCACTCACCTAGAGCCAGACATCCTGGAGTACAAAATCTAGTGGACCTTAGGAAGCATCACTATGAACAAAGCTAGTGGAGGTGATGGAATTCCAGCTGAACTATTTAAAGTTCTAAAAACAAGATGCTGTTAAAGTTCTCTATTCAATATGTCAACAAACAGAAAACTCAGTGGCACAGGACTGGAAAAGTTCATTTTTCATTCCAATCAAAGAAAGGCAATATCAAAGAATGTTCAAACTACCACAGAATTACACCCATCTCACAGGCAAGTAAAGAAATGCTCAAAATTTTCCAAGTCAGGCTTCAACACAACATGAACTGAGAACTTTCAGATGCTCAACTTGGATTTAGAAAACTCAGAGGAGCCACAGATCAAATTGCCAACATCTTCTGGATCATTGAAAAAGCAAGAAAGCCCCAGAAAAAACATCTACTTCTACTTTATTGACTATGCCAAAGCCTTCGTCTGTGTGGACCACAATAAACTGTGGAAAATTCTTAAAGAGACAGAAATACCAGACCACCTTACCTGCCTCCCAAGAAACCTGCATGCAAGTCAAGAAGCAACAGTTAGAACTTGACATGGAACAATAGACTGATTCCAAATCGGGGAAGGTGTACATCAAGGCTGTATATTGTCACCCTGCTTATTTAACTTATATGCAGAGTACATGATGTGAAATGCCGAGCTGGATGAAGCAAAACTGGAATTAAGATTGCGATGAGAAATATCAGTAACTCAGATATGAAAATGACACCACCCTTAGGGCAGAAAGCAAAGAAGAATGATAGAACCTCTTGATGAAAATGAAAGAAGAGAGTGAAAAAGTAGATTTAAAACTCAACATTCAAAAAAACTAAGATCATGGCATCCGGTCCCATCACTTCACGTCAAGTTGATGGGGAAACAGTGGAAACAGTGAAAAACTTTATTTTGGGGGGCTCCAAAATCACTGCAGATAGTGACTACAGCCATGAAATTAAAAGACGCTTGCTCCTTGGAAGAAAAAGTTATGACCAACCTAGAGTGCATATTAAAAAGCAGAGACATTACTTTGCTAGCAAAGGTCTGTCTAGTCAAGGCTATGATTTTTCCAGTAGTCATGCATGGATATGAGATATGGACTGTAAAGAAAGCTGAATGCCAAATAATTGATGTTTTCGAGCTGTGGTGTTAGAGAAGACTCTTGAAAATCATCTGGACAGCAAGGAGATAAAACCAGTCAATCCTAAAGGAAATCAACCCTGGGTATTCATTGGAAGGACTGATGTTGAAGCTGAAATTCCAGTGCTTTGGCCACCTGATGCTAAGGACTGACTCATTGGTAAAGACCCTGATGCTGGTATAGATTGAAGACTGGAGGAAAAGTGGACGACAGAGGATGAAATGGTTGGATGGCATCACTGACTCAAAGGACATGAGTTTGAGTAAACTCAAGGAATTGATGATGGAGAGGGAAGATTGGCACACTGCAGTTCATGGGTTTGCCAAGAGTTCAACATGACTGAGTGATTGAGTTGAACTGAACTGTGAATGGATAAATATTACAGTATATCTGTCCATTGACATACTAATAGACAATAGTAGGAACCATCTATAACTGTGGATGTGACAACATGGATATACATCAAAAGCATTGCTGAGTAAAAGAAACTAAACACAGAAGTCTTAATATTGTAGAATCATATTTATTAGAAATTTCCAGGAAAGGGTGTCTATAAAGACACATAGATACCCTTTGCCTGAGATAGATACCCTTCTTCTGAGACATAGAACAGAAGTGAGAAATGGTTGTGGTCTTGCACTAAGAATTTTTCAGAGTTGATGTAAATATTCTAAGACTGAATTGTGGTAATGGTTGTATAACTCTATATATTTACTAACAATACTTTCAATGAGCATATTTTGTGATATGACATACAAAGAATGTGCTAATATTTTTTTAATGACTGGTGATACTTCCTCTTGAATTAGTTATTGGATATGGACTACTGGAGCAAGATTGTTACCTTGAGCAAGAGAACTTTGCAACTGAAATGATCCCTGATATATTGGCAACTGGAATCTGTCTTAAGACAGAACTGAAAAAGAAGTGGGGATAACAAGCTTTTCATTTAAGAAGGATCTGAGCTGTGCATTATAGTGCACCACAGAATCTTCAAAATTTCTTGGAGAATATTGAGAAGACAGTATCAGTTAAGCAGATATTTTGGTGCTTTCTTAGAAGTAGAAAGATATACATTTGGGCAACTGATGGTAGAGGGCTTTGAAGTCATACTTTTACTAACTCTTTAGAAATTGAGTTATGTGATTATTAATGAAAGTGATATAGTGAAATTAATACATTGGGTGAGCTATTTGAAAGTAAAATTAAAAATATTTAAAGTAGAGAAGATTTTGAGAATCAGACTTTGTAACTATTTGCAGAGAATCTTTTAAAACTGAAGAACGCAAATGATATGAGGGATGATTAAAAATAAATAAATAAATCATTTTGACCTCAGGTTGGATGTCTCCATGAAAGAGCATAAATTTGCAATGTCATAGGTTATATTAATCAAAAGCCTGAAATGTAGATGAAATACAAATAAGTGCTCACAGATTGAACTTGGAGCTGAGGCTGTTAAGTAGCCATACTGAGCACTGATGGAAGCAGAATTACAGATGGTGTACCTTTTGGGTCAACTCACATGCAGTGCTGCCCTAACCTGGGCCCTGGCTGGTCAGCTGGGGCGCAAGTGCTTCTGAACACATCCATGTCCTCCTGCTCCTCCTCTTAGTGCTAGCCACTAGCAGCCCCACTGGTGCCTCTGGCTGGGTACTGTGCTGGCTCTCATGAGAGCCCTGTCCCTTGGCCTCACCAGTGATGCTAGGTTCTGCCAAAGTAAGCAAGTACTGAATCATAAATGCCTCCTACTCAGGGGAGAAGCTTAGTATGGTGGAGTAGGACATGGGCTCACGTTTTTTATGAAAACACCAAAATCACAACTAACAGTTGAACAACCATGAACAGAAAAAAAAAAAAAAAAAAAAGAATCACTGAAATATACCAAAACGGAATTTCCTATAAGCAAAGACAAGCCAATATGAGACAGTCGGAAGGACAAAATCATAATAATAATAAGTCCCATACTCTCTGGGTGGGTGGCCCACAGGTGGAGAGCAATTATACCATGGAGACTCTCCCACGAGAATGAAACTGGTGAGCTCCAAATCAGGGTTTACAGTCTGAGGTTATCGAAAGAGGAAGAGGTTTTGAAAGAACTACTTCTGAAAGAGAGAATCTGGTTTTGAAAGCCAAGAGTGTCTGATTACAGGAAACCCATGCGATTTGGACAAAGACTACATTTCTGGAGGGCACACACAAAGCCGTGTGCTCACCACAACCCAAGAGAAAAATTGCAGTGACCTCATAAAAGACTGGGCCAGAGCTACCCACTAGTATTGGAGGATCTCCTGTGGAGTCAGGGAGTAGCTAATTCAAGGTTGGGACAAAGACACTGGCGACAAAAGTTCTGGAGGCTACTCATTGGCATGACCCCCCCCCCGACCCCCTGTAGGCTGCTGTTAGCCTCACCCAGTAGTTCATACACTCCAGTCCTGGGATGCCAGGCATCCCAGGGCAGAAACACAGCCCCGCACATAGGAGTAGACAGGCTACTTAGTTTTCCTGAGCATGGCTCTGTCCCCCAGAGGGACAAGACACAGCTCCACCTACCATAGAGTGCCTTCCATCAGGAAGTCACCACTAGCCTCTTAGAGAGCCTCATCCACCAGAGGGCAGACAACAGAAGAAAGAACAACTATAATACTGCAGCTTGTGGAGAAGAAACACAATCACAGAAAGTAAGATGAAATGAAACAACAGAGGATTATAGCCCAGATGAAGAAATAAGATAAAGCCCCACGAAAACAACTAAGTAAAATGGAAATAGGCAACCTACCAGAAAAAGCAGAGACATTACTTTGCCAACAAAGGTCTGTCTAATCAAAGCTATGGTTTTTCCAGTAGTCATGTATGGGTGTGAGAGTAGAACTTAAAAGAAACCTGAGCACTGAAGAACTGACGCTCTTGAACTGTGGTGTGAGAAAAGACTCTTGAGAGTCCCTTGGACTGAAAGGAGATCCAACCAATCAATCCTAAAGGAGATCAGTCCTAAATACTCATTGGAAGGACTGATGCTCAAGCTGAAACTCTTATACTTTGGCCACCTGATGCGAAGAACTGACTCATTGGAAAAGACCGTGATGCTGGGAAAGATTGAAGGGAGGAGGAGAAGGGGATGACAGAGGATGAGATGGTTGGATGACATCACCAACTCGATGGTCATGAGTTTGAGTAAATTCCAGAAGTTGGTGATGGACAGGGAAGCCTGGTGTGCTGCAATCCATGGGGTCACAAAGAGCAGGACATGACTAAGTGACAGAACTGACTGACCAGAAAAAGAATTCAGAATAGCCTGGCATGATGCAGTCCATGGGATTGCAAAGACTAAGATATGACTCAGCAACTGAACAATAGCAGCAACAACAAAATGATCCAAGATCTCTGAAAAACAATGGAGGTAAGGATCAAGAAGATGCAAGAAATGATTAACAAAGAACTAGATGTACTAAAGAACAAAGTAGCAGAACAATAAGTAAAATAAAATACATTAGAAAGAATCAATAACAGAGTAAGTGATGTAAAACAACAGATAAGTGACCTAGAAAACAGAATTGCAGAAATCATTACTGTGTACCAGAGTCAGGGGGAGAAAAAAGAATTTAAATGAATGAAGATAGCCTCAGAGACTCTTGGGATAATACTAAATGTATCAACATTCATTTTATAGGGGTACCAGAAAGAGAAGAATGTGAAAGTACTTGCAAAAATATTTGAAGAGATAATAACTGAAAATTTCCTGAGATGGGGGAAAAAAAAAAAACAGACACCTAAATCCAGGCAGCACAGACATTCTTTGACAGAATAAATCCAAGAAGGAACATGCTGAGTCACATAGCAATTAAATTGACAAAAATCAGACAAAGAAGAAAAACAAACAAACACACAAACAAACCTAAAAGTAATGAATATTATACAAGGAAACTCCCTTAGGATTATCATCTGGTTTCTCAGCAGACATTCTGAAGGACAGAAAGGAATGAGAAAATATATTTTAAGTGCTAAATGGAAAAAACTTACAACCAAGAATATACACCAAGGATTTAATTTGGATTCTATGGAGAAAACAAAATCTTTACAGAGAAATAAAAGTAAGAGAATTCAGAACCACAAGTCTAGCTTTGCAACAAATGTTAAATTTCTCTAAAGAGAAAAGAAAAAGTCACAACTTATAACAGGAACATTATAAATGGAAAATCCCACCAGTAAAATAAAATACATGGTAAAGGTAGGACTTCAACCACACACAAAACAATATTAAAAGCCACAATTGTGAGAAAAAGAGAGCACAAAAACAAAATATAGAATATGCATTTGAAATAAACAAAACCAGCTTAAAGCAATCTTCTGTATAGACTGCTATATTGAAACTCCATAATAACCACAAACCAAAAGTCTACAATAGATACATAAATATACACACACAAGAAATAGTCCAAAGACGGCACCGAATGTAGTCAGCAAAGCAAAACAGAAGAGGAAAAAAGAGGAAGTGAAGAAAAGAAGACCCACAAAACTAATCCTAAACATATATCAAAATAGCAATAGAATATTCATATTTATAATTAATTAATCATGAAAAGACAAAAATGCTGCAACCATAAGACACAGACTGACTGAATGAGTATAAAGACAAGGCCATATATATCCTATCTATAATAGATCTACATCAGAATGGTATTCCATGCAAATAGTAACCGAAAGTTCAAGAAACAATGCTCATATCAAACAAAGCATAATTCAAGATAAAGACTGGTATAAGAGACAAAGAAGGGCACAATGTAAAGATCGATGGAACAATCTAAAGAGAAGATATAACAACTATAGATATACCTATATATCTATACATACATATATGTGTGTGTATATATATATATATATATATATATCACCAACGTAAAAGCATCTCACTGTATAAGGTAAATACTGCCAGTCATAAAGGGAGAAATTGACAGTAGTGAGAGATGTTAACACCCCCACTTGGATATTGACTATAGTAAAAAAGCTAAAAAAAACACAAACGTATGAAGGCCAAACAATATGCTCGTAAACAACCTATAGATCATTGAAGAAATCAAGAAGAAATTTAAAAATATCTGGTGACAAATGAAAACAATGGTAGAACAATCTAAAACCTATGGAACACAGTAAAAGTTCTAAGAGGAAAGTTTATAGCAATGCAATCTTACCTCAGAAAACAAGAAAAATCACAAATAGCAACCGAACCTTATCAACAAAAGAAAGAAGTAACAAAAGAAAGAAGAACAAACAAAACACAGAATTAGTAGAAAGAAAGAAATCTTGCAGATCAAGACAGAAATAAATGAAATAGAGACTAAGAAAATAATATTTAAAAAAAATCAGTTAAACTGAATGCTGACTCTTTCAAAAGATAAACAAAACTGATGTACCTTTAGCTAGACTCATCAAGAAATAAAGGGAAAGGGCAAAAATCAATAAAATTAGAAAGGAAAAAGAAGCTAAAATGGACACTACCGAAATACAAATGATAAGACTATTACAAGCAACTATACGCCAATAAATTGTACAGCTTGGAAGAAATGGACAAATTGCTAGAAATGTACAATCTCCCAAGGTTGGACCAGAGGAAATAGAAAATATAACCACAAGTACTAATATTGAAACTGTGATTAAAAACTCCCAATAACAACAAAAAGTCCATCACTGGATGACTTAACAGGAGAATTCTATCAATCATTTAGAAAAGACTTCACCCCTATCCTTCTGAAAGTCATCCAAAAAATTTCAAAGGAGGAATACTCTCAAACTTGTTCCATAAAACCACTATCACCTCATTATGAAATCCAGACAAAGACGCCACAGACAAGAAAACCACAGGCCAAGAACATTGACAAAGAGAGGTGCAAAAATCCTCAATGAAGTACTAGTAAACTGAATTGAACAAAAATGTCATATACTGTAATCAAGTGGCATTTATGGCATGGATGCAAAGATTTTTCAATATCTCCAAATCAATCAGTGTTAACCCCATGTAAAGTTAACTCCATGTTAAGAAAATGAAGAATAGAAATCATATTATTATTTCAATCAGTTTAGTTCAGTTCAGTTCAGTCACTCAGTCGTATCCGACTCTGTGATCCCATGAACTACAGCACGCCAGGCCTCCTTGTCCATCATCAACTCCTGGAGTTCACCCAAACCCACATCCATTGAGCTGATGATGCCATCCAACCATCTCACCCTCTATTGTCCCCTTCTCTTCCTGCCCTCAATCTTTCCCAACATCAAGGTCTTTTCAAATGAGTCAGCTCTCCACATCAGGTGGCCAAAGTACCGGAATTTCAGCTTCAACATCAGTCCCTCCAATGAACACCAAGTACTAATCTCCTTTAGGATGGACTGGTTGGATCTCCTTGCTTTCCAAGGGACTCTCAAGAGTCTTCTCCAACACCACAGTTCAAAAGCATCAATTCTTCAGTGCTCAGCTTTCTTCACAGGCCAACTCTCACATCCATACATGACCACTGGAAAAACCATAGCGTTGACTAGATGGACTTTGTTAGCAAAGTAATGTCTCTGCTTTTTAATATGCTATCTAAGTTGGTCATAACTTTCCTTCCAAGGAGTAAGCATCTTTTAATTTCATGGCTGCAATCACCATCTGCAGTGATTTTTGAGCCCCCAAAAATAGCTGCAGACAAAAATTTTGACATAACGTTTAACACCCTTTTATGGAAAAACAAAAACAAAAACAAAAAAACTCTCCAGAAAGTGGACACAGAGGGGATACATCTCAACATAATAACACCGTATTTGATAAATCTACATGTAACATCATATTCAACCATGAAAAACTGAAAGCATTTTCTCTAAGATTAGAAACAAGACTAGGATGTCCACTGGGGCCTCTTTTATTCCACATAGTTTCAAAAAAAAAAAAAAGAATCCAAATTGGAAAAGAAGTTAAACTGTCACTATTTGCACATGACTTGATACTATACAAGCAAAATCCTAGTGATGCTACCAGAAAACTATTAAAGCTCATCAGTATATTTGGTAATGTTGCAGAATAAAGAAAATAATAATACACAGAAATCTGTTTTATTTCTATATACCAACAATGAAAGATCAGAGAAATTAAAGAAATAATTCAGTTAACCATCTGAAAAGAATAAAATACCTAAGAATAAACTTACAAATTCTTGTACTCTGAAAAGTATGAGACACTGGTGACAGAACTCAAAAATGACACAGATAGATATATCATATTCTTGGATTGGAAGTATCAATCTTATCAAAATGACTATACTATCCAAGGCAATCTACAGGTTCAATGCAATCCCTGTCAAATTACCTCTGGCATGTTTCACAGAACTAGAATATAATATCTTGATGTTTGCATGGATACATCAAAGACTCTGAAAGGCCAAACAATCTTGAGAAAGAAAAAGCAGAGCTAGAGTGCTGAGACTCCCTGTCTTTAAACTACTATTATACAAAGCTACAATAATCAAAAATTTATGGCCCTGACACAAAATCTGAAATACAGATCAAAGGAATAGGACAGAAAGCCCAGAAATAAATCCATGCACTGATGGTCAAAATACAAAAAAGGAGGCTTCATTATACAATGTAGAAAGACTGTCTCTTCCATAAACAGTGCTGGGACAGCTGGGCAGCAGGTACATGCAAAAATTGAAACTAGAATATTATTTAACACTATACATATAAATAAATACAAAATGGATTGAAGACCTAAATGTAAAGCCAAATGCTATAAATCTCTTAGAGTAAAATATAGACAGACCATTCCTTGACATAAATCACAGCAATATCTTTTTAAATCTGTCTCCCAGAATGATGGACATCAAAACAAACAAACAAATGGGATCTAATTTTTTCTTAATCTAAAATCAAAAGCTTTTAAACAGCTAAGGAAATCACAAACAAAATGAAAAGACAACTTAAAAATGAGGCAAAATATTCAAACAATGTGACCAACAAGAACTTAGTCTCAAAGTTTACAAAGAACTCATGTAGCACAATATCAATAAGTAAAAAATCCTGATATTAAAAAATGAGCAGAAGACCTAAATACACATTTCTCCAAAGAAGATATACAGATGGCCAAGAGGCACATGAAAAGATATTCAACATTACTATGTATTAGAGAAACACATATCAAAACTACTCATATTAATTTGACTGGCTATCATTAAAAGTCTACAAGCAAGAAATGCTGGAGAAGGTGTGGACAGAAGTGAACCCTCCTACATTGTTCGTGTATATTGCTACACCACTGTGAAGAACAGCATCAATATTCTTTAAAAAAAAAAACTAAGAATAGTGATACCAAAGGGTCCAGAAGTCCTACTACTGGCCACATGTTCAGAGAAAAACATGATTTGAAAGGATACAGGCACCCAATATTCATTGCAGCACTGTTTCCATTAGCCAAGCCATGAAAGCAACTTAAATATCCATTGACAAATGAATGAGTAAAGAAAATGTCATACATAAACACAAAGAACCATTAGTCAGTAAATAAAGTGAATGAAATAATGTCATTTGCAGTATCATGGATAAACCTGGAGATTATCTAAATGAAGTCAGACAGAGAAAGTGAAATATCATATGATATTTTGTATATGTGGAATCTAAAAAAAATGGCATAATTTAGATCATTTACAAAAAAAGAAATAGACTTATAGACTTTGAGAAGGAATTTACAGTTACCAGGGGTGAAGAATGGGAAGAGGGATAGATTGGGAGTTTCAGATTGATATGTGCACATTACTATATTTAAATTAAATAACAAACCAAGAAGCTACTGTAAAAAAATAATAAACATAAAATGAAAAATAAGTAAAGTGAAAAGATAAAAAATAAAAATAATGATCTTAGTTATTAAAAAAAAAACAGAAATTCAAAATATTATTTTTCAAAAATGAGGAGCTGAATGTTTCATTTTGGGCTTCCCTTGTGGCTCAGCACGTAAAAAAATCAAACAGCAAAAACCTAATGCAGTGTCTGTATTAATAGTGTTCAATTGATATTCTCTTACTATCATTATAATTTATGTCAGAGTGTTGGTAGAACAAAACAGAGCTATTACAAATAAATTTATGTGACCTTAGCAATGTCAATAAACATATGTTTAGAGGTTTGCTCTTATATTTTGTATTCTAAAGAAAATTGATATCACCAAATAAATAATAACAATTTTGTTTGATATAATTCCATATGGACATGATATATTTCATGTCATATTTTATAGAAAATATTCTACCAAAATGATTTCAAAAGTGGCAATGTTTTATTCACTATTTTTTAAATCAGCAAATAACAACTGTCTATTTTTAGAATTATTGTTATGCCAGAGGCTTTCCTCTGATTTCATAATGTTTTTTAACATAATTTGTTATGCCTATTTTGGTATAAAATGTGGAATTGGGTTTACATGAGAAGTGAAAAGTCTTTCACCATTTCCATTGCTATAATATAATGTGGGTTTTTATTACTGACATTTCTATTGCTTCTTAAAATTTGTGTGCTCTGCTTGAGAAATACCCTTTGATTAGATCTAGGCAGCATAAAAGACACTTCCATGGCCTACTGATCAACTGGTAAGAATACCAATAGTACATCAGAGGATTCAAAAAGCATTGTAGCCTTCTGTTACCAAGCTGACTGTATGGGCCCTGATCTGACCCTAGCCCAGCCGAGGCTCCCTGCATCAGTGGGGGATATATATATATATTTTTTCCAATTAGTTGAAGTAGAAGAATAACCAAATTGAAGCTGAAATCCACACAGTACAAACTTGCTGTGACTGAAGAGTAACTGAAGAGTGGAGAAGCAGGAACTCAGTACAAAGATCAACTTCTCACCCACCTAGCAGGGGGATTTAATTTTAAAAGTAAAGACAAAGAGTGGAAGGATGAGGCTGATGATGGGGAGGTATGTGCACTAGTCTATGGGGAAGGGGCAAGGCTTTGTGCAAATTGGGATGCCATTCCCTTTTAATCCTTTTTTAGTCATTAATGTCTGGTCCTGGCTGCCAGAAGGTGCATCATTTAGTAGGTAAATACAGTAAAATTAGTATATAATGAGACTCACGTTCTTTCAGGAGTCAGATTTATCACCATCTATTTGTTTAAACAATGGAAACCATGACAGATTGTTTTCTTGGGCTCCAAAACCACTCTGGACAGTGACTGCAGCCATGAATTAAAAGACACTTGTCCTTTGGAAGAAAAGCTCTGACAAACCTAGACAGTGTATTCAAAAGCAGAGGCATCACTATGGTGACAATAGTCTATATAATTCAAGCTATGGTTTGTCCAGTATGGATGGCCATGTATGGATGTGAGAGTTGGACCATAAAGAAGGCTGAGCACCAAAAAAATTGATGCTTTAGAACTGTGGTGTTGGAGAAGATTCTTGAGAGTTCCTTCGATTTAAAACAGATCAAACCAGTCAATCCTAAAAGTAATCAACCCTGAATATTCATTGGAAGGACTGACGCTGAAGCTGAAGCTCCAATACTTTGGCCACCTGATGCAAAGAGCTGACTTATTGGAAAAGACCCTGATGTTGGGAAAGATTGAAGGCAGGAGGAGATGGGGATGACAGAGGATGAGATGGTTGAATGGCATCACCAACTCAAAGGACAAGAGTTTCAGCAAGTTTTGGGACATGGTGGAGGACAGGGAAGCCTGGTAGGCTGCAGTCCCTGGGTTCCAAAGAGTCAGACATGGGTTCCAAAGAGTGACTGAACAAGTGCTTTTTGCTTGTTTCTTTCTTTCATTTTGCTTCCTTTTTTTGTACTTCTTTTCTCATCTTTGGACACTTTGAGAGTTGGACTGTGAAGAGAGATGAGCACAGAAAAATTTATGCTTTTGAACTGTGGTGTCGGAGAAGACTCTTGAGAGTCCCTTGAACTGCAAGGAGATCCAACCAGTCCATCCTAAAGGAGATCAGTCCTGGGTGTTCGTTGGCGGGAATGATGCTGAAACTGAAACTCCAATACTTTGGCCACCTGATGGGAAGAGCTGACTCATTTGAAAAGACCCTGATGCTGGGAGGGATTGAGGGCAGGAGGAGAAGGGGACGACAGAGGATGAGATGTCTGGATGGCATCACTGACTCAATGGGCATGAGTTCGAGTAAACTCCAGGAGTTGGTGATGGACAGGGAAACCTGGCATGCTGCAATTTATGGGGTCACAAAGAGTCGGACATGACTGAGCAACTGAACTGAATTGACCTGAACTGAACCTAAGGACTTATGTTATCTCCTTCTAAAGGTAGGGGTTGGAGGGTTGTGAGCAAGGACATTCCTGCTAAAGATAGGGGTTGATGGGTTTTGAGCAAAGACCTGGAGGAGCTCTGGCAACATATCTAGGTTGTATTTTAATTGGACTTCCTATTGAATTCATAGAAGAGAAAAAAATGAGTAGTAGTAGTCACTTTTCTTGCTTTTGTAAAGAGATGTGTTTTGTTTCTTAAGAAATGCTAATATTTTATAAATTTTAAAGATTAATTCTGATGGTGGGATACAGCAGACACTTGAGCACATGCCAGATAGGAAACTTTCTTACTTAGAACTCAAAATGAGAGAAGGCGCTATGCAAATGCACATAGAGGGTTGTACTCACAGTTAGGGTAACAGCAACCTGGGGCTGTAGGAGGCAGTTTATATATGGTAAACGACTGTGATTAAGTAGGTTTCTAGGCTCCCTGTGAAATGGTTAAATGTAACAGGCTTTTGGGCATAGGAGCTGTCCATAGTCCTCTGGCTTCTGGCCCCAGGCTTTTAAAGAGAGTACCTATTGGTCCCACATTGCTCAAGAAAGAAGACTGTTCAGCTTCTAACCAGGGCTTTAAAACTGGATCAAAGCAGCATTAAAGTATTTTTTATTAGTAGTGTTATCATCATAAATAATACTATTACAATTATAATAAGTGTTATTATATAAAATTTGATATCAATTAAATATTTACAACAAATTATCAAATTACCCACAATCTCAGATATGTAGATACCACTCTAAAGATAGAAAGTGAAGAGGAACTAAAGAATCTATTGATGAAGGTGAAAGAGGAAAGTGAAAAAGCTAGCTTGAAATGGAACATTAAAAAAACACAAAACAAAAAAACAGTAAGATCATGGTTTTAATTCCATCACTTCATGGCTTATAGAAGGGGAAAAAGTGGGAACAGTTGCAGATCTTATTTTCTTTGGCTCCCGAGTCACGCAGATGCTGACTGCAGTCATGGAATTAAAAGACACGTGCTAACTGGAAAGAAAGCTATGGCAAACTTCGTTGGGCTTGTTCTTGGTTTCTCAGTCATGGCTGAACCTTTGTGACCCCATGAACTGTAGCCCACCAGACTCTTCTGTCCATGGGATTTCTCAAGCAAGAATACTGGAGTGAGTTGTCATTTACTTCTGCAGGGGATCTTCCAGACCCAGGGATTGAAACCTCATCTCCTGTGGCTACTGCATTGGCAGATGGATTCTTTTACCATTGGGCCATCAGAGAAGCCCATCTTGTCAAAACCTAGGAAGCATATTAGAAAGCAGAGATATCACTTTGCTGACAAAAACCTGTATAGTCAAAGCTATGGTTTTTCCAGTTGTCATGTAAGGATGTGAGAGTTTGGTTGTAAAGCAGACTGAACATCAAAGAATTGATGTTTTCAAATTGTGGTGCTGGAGAAGACTCTTGAGAGTCCCTTGCACTGCAAGGAGGTCAAACCAGTCAACCCCAAAGGAAATCAACCCCAAATACTCTTTGGAAGGACTGTTGCTGAAGTTGAGACTCAAATACTTTGGCTACCTGATGTGAAGAGTTAACTCATTGGAAAACACCCCAATGTTGGGAAAGAATGAAGACAAAAGGAGAAGGGGGAAGCAGGGGATAAATGGTTAGATAGCATCACAGACTCAATGAGCATGATTTGACTAAACTCTGGGAGATAGTGGAGTACAGAAGAGCCTGGCATGCTACACTCCATGGGATCACAAAGAGTTGGATACTACTTAGTGACTGAACAACATCAAATTGAAACTGCTGTTAGCTTTGTATTGTAGCAATAAAAAATGAGCATCAAGGAGGATAAAAAAAAGTGCTAAAGTCCTCAAGAGTTGTAACTGACAGAGATTTGATTTGATTTAATTTTTCTATCATATTCAATATATATTCTCTGAGTTCCACTCCAAAATGGAGACATAGGAGTTTCATGAATTCACCTCCTCCCAGGGACACACCCAATCTATGTGTCCCTCCCAGGAACACACAGGATTCAATTATCTCTGAAAGAAATACAGAAACTAACTGAACAGCTCCTACACATCAGATGAATGAGAAAGTCTCCATATTGAAATGGCTTATGTGAGACACACTCACATAAAACCCACAACTGGGAGGTTATTCACAATAACTAACTTCTCCCTAAGGAGTTTGTAGGTCTTGCGTTGAACATATACTGCCCCAACTTTTAAGACCTTTGTTTGGAGAACTGGCCTGTAAAACACCTTGTTCAGAAACCCAACTTGGGTTGTGTCCATGAGACTCACAATGTTAGTTTCTCAGTAATGTCCAACTCTTTGGGACCACATGGACTGTAGCCCACCAGGCTCCTCTGTCCGTGGAATTATCCAGGCAAGAATTCTGAAGTGGGTTGCCATTCCCTTCTCCAGGGGATCGTCCCCACTCAGGGATTGAATTCAGGTCTTCTGCACTGCAGCCAAATTATTTACCATCTGAGCCACCAATGGGCTTGTGTCCATGAGACTCACAAGACTACAGCAAAAAAGGAAACGATTCTTAAAGAACTTGGGAGGACTCACTGTGTCTATTGCTCCAGGACTCAATACAGAGGAAGAAAAAAAAAAAAAAAAATGCTGTTCCCCAGTCGTTCCCTTAAAGAAGGCTATTTGCATACTATAAAAGCTGCTGCCTGAGGGTCAGGCTTCTAGTTTAACACCCAAATATAGACTGCCTGAAATCTTCCCCTTTGTGACACTGACAGATTCTCCACACATTCTCAACTGCTGGAAACAATAAGAACAAAGAAGGTGATTTGGACAACCACCAAAGTTTAAGAGACAGCCAAGAGTTCAGGTCAGGCTAAACTATAAGATTCATCTCCTACAAGAGACCATTGTCAGGATTGGAAGAGGTTACTCTCTGAATATATATTCTCTTGTGCAGCTCTAGATGAGAGCTCTCCTTGATTCTGAGTCCTCTGGGTCCTCTGTCACTCTGATAGATTCATTCTCTGCATTGCCAGATCCTTATGATCAACATCAACCTAAAACAGAAGAAAATTAAGCAGTGGAATCTCTACATTCACTCACTCAAATCTAACCATAAATGCACTTTCACTGTTTCAGCTCACCCAGCTCTGATAATCATAATTCATCCCAGCACCTAGTTCCAGATTTTCCATTCATCTGACCTATTAATTAATGGGGCAAATGAATCGAAAAAGAATTGAAATAATAACAAAATAGAAGATGCTTACTTACTCTCATGAGGGAGGAAGGGCATTCACAAGTTTACTATGAACCAATTATATTCAAGTGATTAAAGGATTCTTGACTATGGGAACAAAGTGCTCCAAGGTACAGAAAGATGAAAGACACCAATGTGTTTATAGAACAGCTAGTAAATCAATGTGGCTAAGGAAGGAAATACATTGTGGAAGGGTCAAGAGAAGAACTAGGTATATTGAACCATCTGAACATAGAATGGATGTTTTGTTCTATTATTTGCACTTTTTATTTTATGAATTTACTTAAATTTAAAAGTAGTAATATGGTCATGTGTGCACATTAGAAATACTACTGTCTGTATTGCAAGGACATGGTGGAGCAAGGAGACAGTAGAGGAAAGACCAGTTGAGAGACTATTGTGGTTCTCTAGACAGGGAAAAATGAAAACATTTATTCAGGTAGAATTAGTAGAAATTAATATAAATGAAAATCAGGGCAGAGGAGGAGGCAAAACCAACTATGAAAAAATGCAGCATGTGTGTTCAGTTGCTTCCAACTCTTTGTGATGCCATGGATTGTAGCCCACCAAACTCTGTCTATGAGACTTTCCTGGCAAGAATACTGGAATGGATTGCCATTTACTACTCCAAGGGATCAAACCCGAATCTCCTGTATCTCCTGCACTACAGGCAGATTCTTTACCACTGAGCAACTTGGGAAGCTCATGAAATAAAGTAGAATACCTCCTACAGCTCAGAAGCAATGAAATCTGTTTTGGATGTGCCACATGAACGCCAATAAGCAAAAGCAGCTCTATCTGCTAGGGACATATTATGGTATCTGAGTTTTCTCTGCTTGTGGAATGTAGAGTTGTAGGTATAGCAACCAGGATACTAAGGATGAAATGTGTGCCTTGAAATGTATCTCTGAAGTTTGTATTCTTTGATAACAATATGTATGTAATCCATCCTGAAGTTAATATTTGAAAATATATTATATTTACATCTAAATCACATTTGAATGCTGTGCTAGTTTAAAGGGGGGAAAAGTTTTTATGATTCCTGGAAATAATTCTTTATTTTACCTTTACTCTAGAGTTTTAGACAGGTAAATAGGGTGACAGCAAGAAGAAATTAAATAGCTTTGCTGTGATATCTTTTTGCATGTTATTATTTTTAATCCAAATTTATTTCTATGTATGAGGATTATATGAACAATAAAGGCAACAAAATTAGAAAGAGAGAAAAAGATATTCAGTATCTTCCCCTTTAAGAGTTCATTTAGTGATCTAATGACTAACTTGTCAAGAATTATCATCATAAAAATAGATATCAAAGAATCACTTTCTCTTTTGTTTTTCCAATTATTTCTGCTGTTCTTTCATGAGGTGCTTCTGTGACTGAGACAAACGTTAATAATGGAAGACTGTATTTCAGTCATTTAATGCCTTAGTACAATGGATTTGCTAACATATTGTGACAAGCCGTGTAAATATTTCAGTATATAAATATGTATAATGGGAATTTTTGACATAAAAAAATGTACTTTCTAAAAAATGTTGGTTTGAAGTTTGAAGTATACAAAACAGCATGAGAGAGATAAAATAGCCACCAGTGGTCTTCTGAAAATGCTGTCCTGAAGATGGTTGAACTGTGCTAGCAAGTGAAGTGTCTCATTGTGATTGGTGACCAAACTAAGCTGTTAATGAAATAATTACTTAATTCACATTCATTGGTTTACTCTTTATTGCCATGTCACCCTTTATAACTATTTTTGTGTTCTTAAAATTCTATTTTGTCTGGTATTAATATTGGTTCACTAGACTTCCTTTGCTTATATGTGACTATCTTGCTCATATCTCCTATTTTATTTGTAAGGATACTGAAAATTTTTTGTTAAAGAAATAACCCTTATAGCAGCATATAGTTGCAATTTAAGAAATTCAATTTAAGTGATTGTACTATAACAGTCTTATTCAGTTAGCATTTATTGTAGTTAATATATTTAGATACTTTTTTTTCTAGCATTTTGCTATGCTTGGGTAAACTTTTCCTTATCCTTCACTTTTTAAATCTATTTTTCTCCTTTTGTGGTTTGTAAACTCGAAATAACTATTACCATTACTGGTGTCACCTAAAATTTTAATATATATCTTACTGTACACATTTCCAACAAGTCTAAAATCATTTAGTTCTACTAGGTTGTTCCTCTTGTGTTTTAACATTGCTTATACTTCACCTCATGCTCCTTTTAAAATTGCTTTCTGAAAGCTTTAGACTCAAAATTAGCTATTATTAATTATAGTCAGTATTGAATTAAATTTGCAAACATTTGGTTCTTTTTATGATGCCTAAATTTTCTTTCAATAGACTACAATACTTTTTATTTTTCTTTATGTTAAAGCACATTATATAGCAATTATTTAAAGAAAGTCTATGCATGACAAGTTGCCATTATTTTTTATAAGCATACTTCTTTTTTCTTACTTCATCTTAACACCTGAATATTATTTTAACTGACTATAGAGTTCTAAAATGCAAGTACTTTCAATCAGATTTTATAGATATGTTTCTAGTCTCTTCTGGCTTATATCATTGTTGCTGAGAAGCCTGCTGTTTCTTTTTATTTTGAATGAATTAAATTTTTTTAAATAGAGGCTAATTACTTTACAATAGTGTGGTGGGAAAGGCTAGCCACTTCAGTGTTTTGGCCTGGAGAATTTCATGGACTGTGTAGACCATGGGGTCACAAAGAGTCAGATACGACTGAGTGACTTTCACTTTCACATCCTAAATCATTAGAAAGTTTGATGAAACAATGACAGACTTTATTTTGGGGGGGTTCCAAAATCACTGGAATGACAGACTATTTTTTTGGGGGGGGAATCCAAAATCACTGCAGACGGTGACTGCAGTCATGAAATTAAAAGACACTTGCTCCTAGGAAGAAAAGCTTTGAACAACCTAGACAATATATTAAAAAAGCAGAAACACTGCTGACAAAATTCCATCTAATCAAAGCTGTGGTTTTTCCAGCAGTCATGCATGGATATGGGAGTTGGACTATAAAGAAAGCTGAGTGCAGAATTGATGCTTTTGATCGGTGGTGTTGTAGAAGACTCTTGAGAGTCCCTTGGATTGCAAAGAGATCCAACCAGTCCATCCTAAAGGAAATAAATGAATACTTATTCATTAGAAGGACTGATGCTGAAGCTGAAAATCCAATACCTTGGCCACCAAAAATGGGAAGAACTGACTCATGGAAAAAGACCCTGATGCTGGGAAAGTTTGACAGTATTAGGAGGAGGGAGCAACAAAGGGCGAGATGGTTGGATGGCATCACCAACTTGACAGATATGAGTTTGAGCAAGCTCTGGGAGTTGGTGATGGACAGGGAAGCCTGGTGAGCTGTAGTCAATGGGGTTGCAAAGAGTTAGCCATGACTGAGTAACTGAACTGAACTGAACTGATAGAAACTCTGTTACTTCCTGTCTCAGCAGAAAAATCCTATGTTTGTTCTCTTATCTGTTTATGCATGTAGAAGTTTTTTTTTTTTTTTTTTTTAATCTGCTTTTGGTACCTTCTGAAAATAAAAGAAGGAAATGAGTGATCTAGTTATATCTATATTTTGTGTTTAGTAACTTCTAACATTAAAATATCTCAACATTTATAATACACACACACACAGAGTCTTGCATCTGACAATGGAATAAACAAATAGGAAAATGAAGGACAGCTAAGATGGAACACAGGTGGATTATAAAAATATGCTGTCTTTGATTTTTGTTTTTTATTTCTGATTTTCCTTTGGCTCGATAGCAATGCACACTTTCAAAAGTAACATTTCCTTTACTCAGGCCCAATACATTGGAAGAGAGCCCGTGAGAGCACTGTTGATGATTGAATTCCCACAGCTTTCAAAATCCTATTTTCCCTCACTGAAGCTGTCAGCCCTCAAAGACAGAAACTGTAGGTTGCTAATACATGGCTGAAGTCTAAGTGGTGCAGCACATTTTTTTTGGTCTTGAGAAAATTGAATAACAAATCCCAAACTGCCCATAGCTTGCCTTGCAGTAGTTTCATATTCAGAAATCAAGAGGAATGTTTGATTGGAAAATTTATGGCTGATGGAACCTAAGTAGAGCGATGACAAAGGCTCATATGCAGAACCTGTAAACAAATCTCAAGTGAAGGCATTACCCAAGCCAATAGATTTTTTACCTTGGGCTAAGGGGTAAAGAGATATTTCAAAGTTAACAAACCAATACATAAAACCATTCTTGTGCAGCAAAGGCTGCGTTTCTCAGCTTTATTTAAATTGCTCTTCTCTTAAGGAAGGGTCTTCCCAGGTGTCTCAGTGGTAAAGAATTCTCCTGCCAATATGGAAGGCACAGGTTCAATCACTGGGTCAGGAGGATCTCTTGGAGGACGAAATGGCAACCGACTCTTGTATTCTTGCCTGGAGAATCCCGCGGACAGAGAGGCCAGGCAGGTTACAGTCCTATACAGGCTCACTGCAAAGAGTCAAACACAACTGAGAATGAGCAAGCATGCATGTACTCCTAAGGGAGATCAGAAGTCAATATCCAATGCGTGTGTGTATGTGAGTGTATTCATGTCTTGGTATTTTTATAATTTTTTAACCTTAAACCCTTTTAGTTATTTATCTTGGCTTCTTCAATTTAAAATGCTCAACATCACTCATTATTAGAGAAATGCAAATCAAAACCACAATGAGGTACCAGTACACGCCAGTCAGGATGGCTGCTATCCAGAAGTCTACAAGCAATAAATGCTGGAGAGGGTGTGGAGAAAAGGGAACCCTCTTACACTGTTGGTGGGAATGCAAACTAGTACAGCTGCTATGGAAAACAGTGTGGAGATTTCTCAAAAAACTGGAAATAGAACTGCCATATGACCCAGCAATACCACTTCTGGGCATACACACTGAGGAAACCAGATCTGAAAGAGACGCATGCACCCCAATGTTCATTGCAGCACTGTTTATAATAGCCAGGACATGGAAGCAGCCTAGATGCCCATCAGCAGATGAATGGATAAGGAAGCTATGGTACATATACACCATGGAATATTACTCAGCCATTAAAAAGAATGCATTTGAATCAGTTCTAATGCGATGGACGAAACTGGAGCCCATTATACAGAGTGAAGTAAGCCAGAAAGATAAAGATCACTACAGCATACTAACACATATATATGGAATTTAGAAAGATGGTAATGATAACCCTATATGCAAAACAAAAAGAGACACAGAAGTTCAGAACAGACTTTTGAACTCTGTGGGAGAAGGTGAGGATGGGATGTTTCAAAAGAACAGCATGTATATTATCTATGGTGAAACAGATCACTAGCCCAGGTGAGATGCATGAGACGAGTGCTCAGGCCTGGTGCACTGGGAGGACCCAGAGGAGTCGGATGGAGAGGGAGGTGGGAGGGGGGATCGGGATGGGGAATACATGTAACTCTATGGCTGATTCGTGTCAATGTATGACAAAACCCACTGAAATGTTGTGAAGTAATTGGCCTCCAACTAATAAAATAAAATTTAAAAAATAAATAAAAAAATAAAATGCATACACACACACACACGTATACAAATATATGTGCACACTAAATCGTCTCAGTCGTGTCAGACTCTTTGCAAACCTGTGGACTATAGCCTGCCAGATTCCTCTGTTCATGGGATTCTCCAGACACAAATGCTGGAATGAGTTGCCATGCCCTCCCCAAGGGATATTCTCGACCCAGGGATAGAATCTGCATCTGTTATGTTGGGATGCAGGTTCTTTACCACTAATGCCACCTGGGAAGCCCATATACACTCTATACTAAGTGGAATTTTAGGGTCACAGTGAAATTAAACAAAATATATGGAGAGTTTTCATATATCCTGAGAAGTCCACCAACAAGTCTCCCCCCAATCAATATCCCACACTATAGAGGTATATTTGTTACAATCATTAAGCCTACATTATTACCCAAAGTTGATAATTTGCATTATGATTAACTCTTGATGTTACACATTGTATGATTTGGACACATATATAATGACATATATAAATATACCATTGTAGTGTCATACAGAATATTCTCACCATCTCTGTATTCTGATTATATATCCCTCTCCACTTCCTAGCAACTATTGGAAACACCTGATCTTTTTATTGTCTCCATAGGTTTACCTCTTCCAAATTGTCATTTGGTTGGACTCACAGTACATAACTTTTCTTATTGGCTTCTTTTAGTAATATGTATTTAAGTTTCCTTTCTATATTATCATGGCTTGGTAGGGCATTTATATTTAGCACTGAATAATATTCCATTGCCTGGATGTACCACAATCAATCTATCCATTCTCCTATTAAAGCAACCTACTGTATCTTAGTTGTTCCCAAGTTTTGATAATTGTAAATGAGGCTGCTATAAATATCCATGTGCAGGTTTTGTGTAGACATAAGTTTTTCATACATTTGAGCACAATTACTGGATTCCCTTCTACAGTAAGAGTGTGTTTCTCTTTGTAAGAAACTGGCAATCTGTCTTCCAAAGGAGCTCTACAATTTTGCATTCTCATCTGGAATAAATGAGAGTTCCACATCCTCACCATTATTCAGCATTGTCAATGATTTGAATTTTGACCATTCAAATAGTTGTGTGATACTCAATATTGCTTTATTTTGCTTTTCCATAATGATGCGATATGTAAAGTATTTTCATATTCTTATTTACTGTCTGTCTATCTTCTTTGATGAGGTGCTTTGTACATCTTTAAATCAGCTTGTCTATTTCCTTATTGTTGTATTTTTGTGTTCTTTGTATCCAGTAACAGTCTTCATCTGATATATCTTTTGCAGTTTTTTTTCTCTCCCAGCCTGTGGCTTATCTTCTCATTCTCTTCATAGTATTTTCTGCAGAACAAAATTTTTGTTTTAATAAAGTTTGCTAATCAATTATCCCTTTCATGGATTGTGTTTTGGTATTGCATCTGAACAGTCACAACCATAGGAAAGGTCATACAAATTTACTCTGGTGTTATCTACTAGGATTTTTATACTCGTATTTTATATTATGTTCGCAATCTACTTTGAGTAATTTTTGCTAAGAGTATAATGACTATATATCATTTTCTTTTATTTATTTGTGTAGAGATATCTAGTTATTTCAGCCGGCACCATTTGTTGAAAAGATTATCTTTGCTCCATTGTATAACTTTACTCCATTATGAAAGATGAAATGAGTGCTTTTAAATTTAATTCAATTCAGTCAGTCAGTTATGTGCAACCCTTTGGCACCCCATAGAATGCAGCATTCCAGGCTTCCCTGTCCATCACTGATACCTAGAGTTTGCTCAAACTCACATCCATCAAGCCGGTGATGCCACCCAACCATCTCATCCTCTGTCATCCAACTCTTCCTGCCTTCAATTTTCCCAAGCATCAGGGTCTTTTCCAATGAGTCAGTTCTGCTCCTCAGGTGGCCAAAGTATTGGAGCTTCAGCTTCAGCATCAGTCCTTCCAGTGCATATTCAGGACCAATTTCTTTAGGATTGACTGGCTTGATCTCCTTGCAGTCTAAAGGACTTTCAAGAATCCTCTCCAGCATCATAGTTCAAAAGCGTCAATTCTTAAGTGCTCAACTTTCTTTATGGTCCAACTTTCACATCCATATATGAGAAATGGAAAAAAGATATCCTTGTCTATATGGAAGTTTGTCGGTAAAGAAATATTTCCACTTTTTAACATGCTGTCTAGGTTGGTCAAAGCTTTTCTTCCAAGAAACAAGTGCCTTTTAATTTTATGGCTGCAGTCACAATCTGCAGTGATTTTTGAGCTCAAGAAAATGAAGTCTGCCACTGTTTCCATTGTTCTACCATCTATTTGCATATAGAGATGGGACTGATGCCACAATCTGAGGTTTTCTAACGTTGAATTTGAAGCCAGTTTTTTCACTCTCTTCTTTCACTCTCATCAAGAGGTTCCTTAGTTCCTCTTCATTTTCTGCTATAATAGTGGTGTCATCTGCATATCTGAGATTATCGATATTTCTGATTCCAGCTTGTGCTTCATCCAGCCCAGAATTTCACATGATTTACTCATTCTGCATAGAAGTTAAATAAGCAGGATGACAATATACAACTTTGACATACTCCTTTTCCAATTTGGAACCAATCTGTTGATCCATGTCCAGTTCTAACTGTGGCTTCTTGACCTGCATACAATCTTCTCAGGAGGCAGGTAGCGTGGTCTGGTATTCCCAACTCTTGAATAATTTTCCACAGTAAGTTGTGATCCACACAGTCAAAGGCTTTAGCATAGTCAGTAAAGCAGAAATACATGTCTGTTTGTTTGTTTTTTTCTTGAATTATCTTGCTTTTTCTATGGTCCAAAGGATGTTGGCAATTTGATCTCTGGTTCATCTGCCTTTTCTAAATCCAGCATGAACGTCTGGAAGTTATCAGTTCACGTACCGTTGAGGCCTAACTTGGAGAATTTTGAGCATTACTTTGCTAGTGAGTGAGATGAGTGCAATTGTTTGGTAGTTTGAGCAATCTTTGGCATTGCATTTCTTTGGGATTGGAATGAAAACTGACCTTTTCCATTCCTGTGGCCATTTCTGAGTTTTCCAAATTTGTTGATATATTGAGTGCAACATTTTCACAGCATCATCTTTTAGGTTTTGAAATAGCTCAACTAGAATTCCATCACCTCAATGAGTTTGGTTTGTAGGGATGTTTCCTAAGGCCCACTTGGTTTTGCATTCCATAATATCTGGCTCTAGGTGACTGATCACTTCTCTGGGTTATGAAGATTTTTCTTTGTATAGTTCTTTTGTGTACTGTTGTCACCTCTTAATATCGCTTGCTTGTGTTAGGTCCATACAATTTCTGTCCTTTATTGTGCCCATCTTTGCATGAAATGTTCTCTTCTTATCTGTAATTTTCTTGAAGAGATCTCTAGTCTTTCCCATTCTATTGTTTTCCTTTATTTCTTCGCACTGATCACTGAGAAAGGCTTTCTTATCTCTCCTTGCTATACTTGGGAACTCTGCATCCAAATGGGTGTATCTTTTCTTTTATCCTTTGCCTTTAGCTTCTCTTCTTTTCTCAGCTGTTTGTAAGGCCTCCTCAGACAACCATTTTTCCATTTTCCATTTCTTTTTCTTGGAGATGGTTTTGACCATCTTGTTATACAGGTGGTGTCCTGTACAACATCACAAATCTCTGTTCATAGTTCTTCAGGGACTCTGTCTATCAGAAGCAATCCCTTGGATCTATTTGTCACTTCCACTGTACAATTGTAATATATTTGATTTAGGTCATACCTGAGTGGTCTAGTGGTTTTCCCTTCTATCTTCAATTTAAGTCTGAATTTTTGAATAAGGAGTTAAGGATCTGATACACAGTCAGCTCCTGTCTTGTTTTTGCTGACTGTGTAGAGCTTGTCAATCTGTGACTGCAAAAAATACAATCAATCTGATTTGAGTATTGATCATTTGATGATTTCCATGTGTAGAGTCATCATTTGTATTGTTGGAAGAGGGGGTTGCTATGATAAATGTGTTCTCTTGGCAAAACTCTGATAGCCGTTGTCCTGCTTCATTTTGTCCTCTGAGGCCAAACTTTCCTGTTACTCTGGTTAACTCTTGACTTCCTACTTTTGCACTCCAGTCCCCTGTGAGGAAAAGGACATCTTTTTTGGATGTTAGTTCTAGAAGGTCTTCTGGGTCATCATTGAAACATTCAACTTCAGCTTCTTTGGCATTAGTGGTTGAGGCATAGACTTGGATTACTGTGATATTGAATGGTTTTTCTTGGAAACAAACAGAAATCATTCTGTCATTTTTGAGATTTCACTCAAGTACTCTTCGAACTCTTTTGTTGACTATGAGGTCTACTCCATTTCTTCTATGGGATTCTTGCACACAGTAGCAGATATAATGGTCATCTGAATTAAATTTGCCCATTGCAGTTCATTTTGCTTCACTGATTCCTTAAATTTCGATGTTCATTCTTGCCATCTCCCGTTTGACCACTTCCAATTCTGCGACAGTGCAGGAGTGGCCAAAAGGAGTTAGCCCATGTCCAAGGTCAGGAGTGGCGGCCGAGAGGAGCTATCCCATGTCGGAGGTCAGGGGCAGCGGCCTAGAGGAGCTACTCCACGTTCAAGGTCAGGAAGGGTAACCTTGTCCAAGGTAAGGAGCAGCTGTGAAGAAAGACCCCACGTCCAAGGTAAGAGAAACCCCAGTAAGACGGTAGGTGTTGCAAGAGGGCATCAGAGGGCAGACACACTAAAACCATAATCACAGAAACTAGCCAATCTGATCACATGGACCACAGCCTTGTCTAACTCAGTGAAACTAAGCCATGCCATGTGGGGCCACCTAAGACGGCCGGGTCATGGTGGAGAGGTCTGACAGAATGTGATCCACTGGAGAAGGAAATGGCAAACCACTTCAGTATTCTTGCCTTGAGAACCCCATGAACAGTATGAAAAGGCAAAATGATAGGACACTGAAAGAGGAACTCCCCAGGTCGGTAGGTGCCCAAAATGCTACTGGAGATCAGTGAAGAAACAACTCCAGAAAGAATGAAGGGATGGAAGCAAAGCAAAAATAATACCCAGTTGTGGATATTACTGGTGATAGAAGCAAGGTCCAATGCTGTAAAGAGCATTATTGCATAGGAACCTGGAGTGTTAGGTCCATGAATCAAGGCAAATTGGAAGTGGTCAAACAGGAGATGGCAAGAGAGAATGTCTACATTCTAGGAATCAGCCAACTAAAATGGACTGGAACAGGTGAATTTAACTCAGATAACCATTGCATCTACTACTGTGGGCAGGAATCCCTTAGAAGAAATGGAGTATCATTCATGGTCAACAAAAGAGTCTGAAATGCAGTACTTGGATGCAATCTCAAAAATGACAGAATGATCTCTGTTCGTTTTCAAGGCAAACCATTCCATAGCACGGTAATCCAAACCTATGCCCCAACAAGTAATGCTGAAGAAGCTGAAGTTGAACGGTTCTCTGAAGACCTACAAGACCTTTTAGAACTAATACCCCCCAAAATATGTCATTTTCATCATAGGGAACTATAATGCAAAAATAGGCAGTCAAAAAACACCTGGAGTAACAGGCAAATTTGGCCTTGGAGTATGGAATGATGCAAGGCAAAGGCTAGTAAAGAGTTTTGCCAAGAGAACGCACTGGTCATAGCATACACCTTCTTCCAACAACACAAGAGAAGACTCAACACATGGACATCAATAGATGGTCAACACCAAAATTAGACTGATGATATTCTTCGCCAAACATGAAGAAGCTCTATATAGTCAGCAAAAACAAGACTGGGAGCTGACTGTGGCCCAGATCATGAACTCCTTAATTGCCAAATTCAGACTTAAACTGAATAAAGTATGGAAAACCACTACACCATTCAAGTATGACCTAAATCAAATCCCTTATGATTATGCAGAAGAAGTGAGATAGATTTAAGTGACTAGATCTGATAGACAGAGAGCATGATTAACTTGGATGGAGGTTCATGACACTGTACAGGAGACAGGGATCAAGACCATCCCCAAGGAAAAGAAATGCAAAAAAGCAAAATGGCTGTCTGAGGAAGCCTTACAAATAGCTGTGAAAAGAAGAGAAGTGAAAAACAAAGGAGAAAAAGAAAGATATTCCCATTTGAATGCAGAGTTCCAAAGAATAGCAAGGAGACATAAGAAAGCCTTCCTCAGTGGTCAATGCAAAGAAATAGAGGAAAACAACAGAATGGGAAAAACTAGAAATCTCTTCAAGAAAATTATAGATACCAAGGGAACATTTCATGCAAATGTGGGTTCGATAGAGGATAGAAATTATATTGACCTAACAAAAGTAGAAGATATTAAGAAGAGGTGGCAAGAATACACAGAAGAACTGTATAAAAAAGATCTTCATGACTCAGATAACCATGATGGTGTGATCACTCACCTAGAGTCAGACATCCTGGAATGTGAAGTCAAGTGGGCCTTAGAAAGCATCACTATGAACAAAGCTAGTGAAGGTGATGGAATTCCAGTTGAGCTATTTCCAATCCTGAAAGACGATGCTGTGAAAGTACTGCATTCAATATACCAGCAAATTTGGAAAACTCAGTAGTGGCCACAGGACTGGGAAAGGTCAGTTTTCATTCCAATCCCAAAGAAAGGGGGATGCCAACAACACTAAAATGCCAAAGATTGCTCAAACTACCACACAAGTACACACATCTCCAACACTAGTAAAGTAATGCTTAAAGTTCTCCAAGTCAGGCTTCAGCAATACATGAACTGTAAACTTCTGGATGTTCAAGCTGGTTTTAGAAAAGGCAGAGGAATCAGATCAAATTGACAACATCTGCTGGATCATCAAAAAAAGCAAGAGGGTTCCAGAAAAAACATTTAATTCTGCTTTATTGACTATGCCAAAGCCATTGATTGTGTGGATCACAATAAACTGTAGAAAATTATGAAAGAGATGGGAATACCAGAACACCTGACCTGCTTCTTGAGAAACCTATATGCAGGTCAGGAAGCAACAGTTAGAACTGGACATAGAACAACAGACTGGTCCCAAATAGGAAAAGGAGTACATCAAGGCTGTATATTGTTACCCTGCTTATTTAACTTATATGCAGAGCAAATCATGAGAAATGCTGGGCTGGAAGAAGCACAAGCTAGAATCAAGATTGCCAGGAGAAATATCAGTAACCTCAGATATGCAGCTGACACCACCCTTATGGCAGAAAGTGAAGAGGAACTATAAAGCCTCTTGATGAAAGTGAAAGAGGAGAGTGAAAAAGTTGGCTTAAAACTCAACATGCAGAAAACTGAGATCATGGCACCTGGTCTCATCACTTTATGAGAAATAGATGGGGGAACAGGGGAAACAGTGTCAGACTTTATTTTTGGGGCCTCCAAAATCACTGCAGATTGTTTTTTCTGCCATGATATTAAAAGACGCTTGCTCCTTGGAAGGAAAGTTATGAGAAACCTAGAAAGCATATTAAAAAGCAGAGACATTACTTTGCCAACAAAGGTCCATTTAGTCAAGGCTATGGTTTTTCCAGTGGTCATGTATGGATGTGAGAGTTGGACTGTGAAGAAAGCTGAGTGCCAAAGAATTAATGTTTTTGGACTGTGGTGTTGGAGAAGACTCTTGAGAGTCCCTTGAACTGCAAGGAGATTCAACCAGTCCATCCTAAAGGAGATCAATCCTGGGTGTTCATTGGAAGGACTGATGCTTAAGCTGAAACTCCAGTACTTTGGCCGCCTGATGTGAAGAGTTGACTGATTGGAAAAGACCCTGATGATGGGAGGGATTGGGGGCAGGAGGAGAAGGGGATAACAGAGGATGAGAATGGCTGGATGGTGCCACCGACTCGATGGACATGAGTTTGAGTAAAGTCCGGGAGTTGATTGTGGACAGGGAGGCCTGGTGTGCTGCGATTGATGGGGTCGCAAAGAGTTGGAAACGACTGAGCGACTGAACTGAACTGAACTGGTGGACCTAACATTCCAGGTTGGAGTATGCAATATTGTTCTTTACAGCATTGGACACTACTTCCATCACCAGTCACATCCATATGCAGGTGTTGTTTTCATTTCGGCTTCATGTTGTCGTTGTCTGGAGTTATTTTTCCACTCTTCTCCAGTAGCTTCCAATTTGGAGGATTTCATCTTTCAGTGTCATACCTTTTTGCCTTTTCATACTGTTCATGGAGTTCTCAAGGAAAGAAAACAGAAGTGGTTTGCCATTCCCTTCTCCAGTGGACCACATTTTGTCGGAACTCTCCACCATGACCCATCCTTATTTGGTGACCTGATAAGGCATGGCTCATAGTTTCATTGAGTTAGGCAAGCCTGTGGACTATGTAATCAGTTTGATTAGTTTTCTGGAATTGTGATTTTGATTCTTTCTGCCTGTCTGCCCTCTGATGGATAAGGATAAGAGGCTTGTGGAAGCTTCCTGATGGAAGAGACTGACTCTCTTGTTCTGAGTCTTATTCTGATGGGCAGGGCCATGGACAGTAAATCTTTAATATAATTTTCTGTTGATGGGTGTGACTGTGTTCTCTGTCTGTTATTTGGCCTGAGGCCAAACTATGATATGGGTAATCACAGTAAGAGACCTCCTTCACAAGGACTTATGTATGCACTGTTGTATTCATTGTTCCAACCCTGAAGCAGGCTACTGTCCACTCTTGCCTCTGCAGTAGACTCCTGGACACTCACAGGCAAATCTAGTTCAGTCTCTTGTGGGGACACTGCTCCTTTGTCCTTGCTCCTGGTGCACACAAGGTTTTGTTTCTGGCCTCCAAGAGGCTGTTTCCCCAGTCTTGTGGAATTTCTGTAGTCAAATCTCACTGGCCTTCAAAGTCATCTAAGTGTTCCCTTTGCCAGATCTCCAGGATGGTAAATCTGTTGTGGGTCCTAGAACTTTCTTAATAAGTGTGCAAATTTCTTTGGCATAACTGTTCTGCAGTTTGTGGGCCATCTGCTCAGCAGCTCTATGGTGGAGCTAATGGTAACCTCCTCCAAGAGGGCCAATGCCACACACTGTGTGCCCCAGGTCCTTTGCAGCCAGAGCCCCAGTTCCCGTTCCAGATCACTGCTGACAAATGCCTCTGCATGACACGCTCAAACACTCAAAGGCAGGTCTGGCTCAGTCTCTGTGGGGTCTCTGGGTCCTGGTGGAGGCAAGGTTTGTTTGAGCCCTCTGAACATCTCTCAGAGTATACTTATGGGACTTCTGAGCTCTCTACTCTAACTCATTGGTCTATTTGTTTATTCTTTTACTTATATTACACTGTCCTGATTACTACAAACTCTATTGATTGTCACACCTTGATAGTAAGTCTTGAAGTTTTGTAGTGCCAGTTTTTCCACTTTGTTTCTCTCCTCCAATATTGTGCCAACTATTCTGTCTTTGCCTCTACATGCACACTCTGGAATTAATTTACCAATTTCCACAAAGTCACTTAGTGAAATATTTATTTGGTTCACATTTGAAACTATAGTTTAATTTGGGAAGAACTGATGCATTGACAAATTGAGGTTTTGCATGGAAGATGTCTTATTTATGCAGGTCATTTAGTTCTTCCATCGATTTTATAATTTTTCATATAGATCTTGGACATATATTTTTAGATTCACGCCAAAGTATTTCAGTTTTTAGGATACTGATATGAATGTTATCTTGTTGCTCTTGTATAAAAGCTGGCTGAGTTTTGCATGATAAACTTGTATTCTGCAATCTTTCTATAAATACTTTTTAATTTCTCAATTTTTAAAAATCATTCTTTGGATTTTCTACAAGAGATAGTCAAGTTGTATTTGCAATAATACAGCTGCATTTATTCCTCCTAAATCTGTATACTTTTTTAAAATTTTTTTTATTAGTTGGAGGCTAATTACTTCACAACATTTCAGTGGGTTTTGTCATACATTGACATGAATCAGCCATAGAGTTACACGTATTCCCCATCCCAATCCCCCCTCCCACCTCCCTCTCCACCCGACTCCTCTGGGTCCTCCCAGTGCACCAGGCCCGAGCACTTGTCTCAGGCATCCCACCTGGGCTGGTGATCTATTTCACCATAGATAATATACATGCTGTTCTTTCAAAACATCCCACCCTCACCTTCTCCCACAGAGTTCAAAAGTTTGTTCTGTACTTCTGAGTTTCTTTTTCTTTTTTGCACATAGGGTTATCATTACCATCTTTCTAAATTCCATATATATGTGTTAGTATGCTGTAATGATCTTTATCTTTCTGGCTTAATTCACTCTGTATAATGGGCTCCAGTTTCATCCATCTCATTAGAACTGATTCAAATGAATTGTTTTTAACAGCTGAGTAATATTCCATGGTGTATATGTACCACAGCTTCCTTATCCATTCATCTGCTGATGGGCATCTAGGTTGCTTCCATGTCCTGGCTATTATAAACTCTGCTGCAATGAACATTGGGGTGCACGTGTCTCTTTCAGATCTGGTTTCCTCAGTGTGTATGCCCAGAAGTGGTATTGCTGGGTCATATGGCAGTTCTATTTCCAGTTTTTTAAGAAATCTCCACACTGTTTTCCATAGTGGCTGTACTAGTTTGCATTCCCACCAACAGTGTAAGAGGGTTCTCTTTTGTCCACACCCTCTCAAGCATTTATTGCTTGTAGACTTCTGGATAGCAGTCATCCTGACTGGCGTGTAATGGTACCTCACTGTGGTTTTGATTTGCATTTCTCTAATAATGAGTGATGTTGAGCATCTTTCCGTGTGTTTGTTAGCCATCTGTATGTCTTCTTTGGAGAAATGTCTGTTTAGTTCTTTGGCCCATTTTTTGATTGGGTCATTTATTTTTCTGGAATTGAGCTGCAGGAGTTGCTTGTATATTTTTGAGATTAATCCTTTATCTGTTTCTTCATTTGCTATTATTTTCTCCCAATCTGAGGGCTGTCTTTTCACCTTACTTATAGTTTCCTTTGTAGTGCAGAAGCTTTTAAGTTTCATCAGGTCCCATTTCTTTAGTTTTGCTTTTATTTCCAATGTTCTGGGAGGTGGGTCATAGAGGATCTTGCTGAGATTTATGTCGGAGAGTGTTTTGCCTATGTTCTCCTCTAGGAGTTTTATAGTTTCCGGTCTTACATATAGATCTTTAATTCATTTTGAGTTTATTTTTGTGCATGGTGTTAGAAAGAGTTCTAGTTTCATTCCTTTACAAGTGGTTGACCAATTTTCCCAGCACCACTTGTTAAAGAGGTTGTCTTTTTTCCATTGTATATCCTTGCCTCCTTTGTCAAAGATAAGGTGTCCATAGGTTCGTGGATTTATCTCTGGGCTTTCTATTCTGTTCCATTGATCTATATTTCTGTCTTTGTGCCAGTACCATACTGTCTTGATGACTGTGGCTTTGTAGTAGAGTCTGAAGTCAGGCAGGTTGATTCCTCCAGTTCCATTCTTCTTTCTCAAGATTACTTTGGCTATTCGAGGTTTCTTGTATTTCCATACAAATTGTGAAATTATTTGTTCTAGTTCTGTGAAAAACACCGTTGGTAGCTTGATAGGGATTGCATTGAATCTATAGATTGCCTTGGGTAGAATAGCCATTTTGACAATATTGATTCTTCCAATCCATGAACACGGTATTTTTCTCCATCTGTTTGTGTCCTCTTTGATTTCTTTCATCAGTGTTTTATAGTTTTCTATGTATAAGTCTTTTGTTTCTTTAGGTAGATATACTCTAAGTACTTTATTCTTTTTGTTGCAATGGTGAATGGTATTGTTTCCTTAATTTCTCTTTCTGTTTTCTCATTGTAAGTGTATAGGAATGCAAGGGATTTCTGTGTGTTAATTTTATATCCTGAAACTTTACTATATTTGTTGTTTAGCTCTAGCAATTTTTTGGTAGAGTCTTTAGGGTTTTCTATGTAGAGGATCATGTCATCTGCAAACAGAGTGAGTTTCACTTCTTCTTTTCCTATCTGGATTCCTTTTACTTCTTTTTCTGCTCTGATTGCTGTGACCAACACTTCCAAAACTATGTTGAATAGTAGTGGTGAGAGTGGGCACCCTTGTCTTGTTCCTTATTTCAGGGGAAATGCTTTCAATTTTTCACCATTGAGGATGATGCTTGCTGTGGGTTTGTCATATATAGCTTTTATTATGTTGAGGTATGTTCCTTCTATTCCTGCTTTCTGGAGAGTTTTAATCATAAATGAGTGTTGAATTTTGTCAAAGGCTTTCTCTGCATCTACTGAGATAATAATATGTTTTTTATCTTTCAATTTGTTAATGTGGTGTATTACATTGATTGATTTGTGGATATTAAAGAATCCTTGCATTCCTGGGATAAAGCCCACTTGGTCATGGTGTATGATTTTCTTTAATGTGTTGTTGGATTCTGTTTGCTAGAATTTTGTTAAGGATTTTTGCATTTATGTTCATCAGTGATATTGGCCTGTAGCTTTCTTTTTTTGTGGCATCTTTGTCTGGTTTTGGAATTAGGGTGATAGTGGCCTCACAGAATGAGTTTGGAAGTTTACCTTCATCTGCAATTTTCTGGAAGAGTTTGAGTAAGATAGTTGTTAGCTCTTCTCTAAATTTTTGGTAGGATTCAACTGTGAAGCCATCTGGTCCTGGGCTTTTATTTGTTGGAAGATTTTTGATTACAGTTTCGATTTCCTTGCTTGTGATGGGTCTGTTAAGATCTTCTATTTCTTCCTGGTTCAGTTTTGGAAAGTTATACTTTTCTAAGAATTTGTCCATTTCATCCAAGTTGTCCATTTTATTGGCATTGAGCTGCTGGTAGTAGTCTCTTATGATCCTTTGTATTTCAGTGTTGTCTGCTGTCATCTCTCCATTTTCATTTCTGATTTTGTTAATTTGGTTCTTCTCTCTTTGTTTCTTAATGAGTCTTGCTAATGGTTTATCAATTTTGTTTATTTTTTCAAAAAACCACCTTTTAGCTTTGTTAATTTTTGCTATTGTCTCTTTAGTTTCTTTTGCATTTATTTCTGGCCTAATTTTTAAGATTTCTTTCCTTCTGCTAACCCTGGGGTTCTTCATTTCTTCCTTCTCTAATTGCTTTAGGTGTAGAGTTAGGGTATTTATTTGACTTTTTTCTTGTTTCTTGATATAAGCCTGTAATGCTATGAACCTTCCCCTTAGCACTGCTTTTACAGTGTCCCATAGGTTTTGGATTGTTGTGTTTTCATCTTCATTCATTTCTATACATATTTTGATTTCTTTTTTGATTTCTTCTATGATTTGTTGGTTATTCAGAAGCGTGTTATTTAGCCTCCATATGTTTGAATTTTTAACAATTTTTTTTTCCTGTAATTGAAACCTAATCTTACTGTACTGTGGTCAGAAAAGATGACTGGAATGATTTCAGTTTTTCTGAATTTTCCAAGACCAGATTTATGGCCCAGGATGTGATCTATTCTGGAGAAGGTTCCGTGTGCACTTGAGAAAAAGGTGAAGTTGATTGTTTTGGGGTGAAATGTCCTATAGATATCAATTAGGTCTAGCTGGTCCATTGTGTCATTTAAGGTTTGTGTTTCCTTGTTAATTTTCTGTTTAGTTGATCTATCCATAGTTGTGAGTGGGGTATTAAAGTCTCCCACTATTATTGTGTTACTATTAATTTTCTCTTTCATACTCGTTAGCGTTTGCCGTATATATTGCGGTGCTCCTATGTTGGGTGCACATATATTTATAATTGTTATATTTTCTTCTTGGATTGATCCTTTGATCATTATGTAGTGTTCTTCTTTGTCTCTTTTCACATCCTTTATTTGAAAGTCTATTTTATCTGATATGAGTATTGCGACTCCTGCTTTCTTTTGGTCTCCGTTTGCATGAAATATTTTTTCCAGCCCTTCACTTGTAGTCTGTATGTGTCTCTTATTTTGAGGTGGGTCTTTTGTAGACAGCATATATAGGGGTCTTGTTTTTATATCCATTCAGCCAATCTTTGTCTTTTGGTTGGGGCATTCAACCCATTTACATTTAAGGTAATTATTGATAGGTGTGGTCCCATTGCCATTTACTTTGTTGTTTTCGGTTCACGTTTATACAACCTTTCTGCATTTCCTGTCTAGAGAAGATCCTTTAGCATTTGTTGAAGAGCTGGTTTGGTGGTGCTGAATTCTCTCAGCTTTTGCTTGTCTGTAAAGCTTTTGAATTCTCCTTCGTATCTGAATGAGATCCTTGCTGGGTCCAGTAATCTAGGTTGTAGGTTATTCTCTTTCATTACTTTCAGTATGTCCTGCCATTCCCTTCTGGCCTGGAGGGTTTCTATTGATAGATCAGCTGTTATCCTTATGGGAATCCCTTTGTGTGTTATCTGTTGTTTCTCCCTTGCTGCTTTTAGCATTTGTTCTTTGTGTCTGACTTTTGTTAATTTGATCAATATGTGTCTTGGGGTGTTTTGCCTTGGATTTATCCTGTTTGGAACTCTCTGGGTTTCTTGGACTTGGGTGGCTATTTCCTTCCCCATTTTAGGGAAGTTTTCAGCTATTATCTCCTTGAGTATTTTCTCACGGCCTTTCTTTTTGTCTTCTTCTTCTGGGACTCCTATGATTCGAATGTTGGGGCGTTTCACATTGTCCCAGAGGTCCCTGAGGTTGTCCTCATTTGTTTTGATTCTTTTTTCTTTTTTCCTCTCTGCTTAATTTATTTCCACCATTTTATCTTCTACCTCACTTATCCTATCTTCTGTCTCTGTTATTCTACTCTTGGTTCCCTCCAGAGTGTTTTTGATCTCATTCATTACATTATTCATTTTTAATTGACTCTTTTTTATTTCTTCTAGGTCTTTATTAAACATTTCTTGCATCTTTTCGATCTTTGTCTCCAGGCTATTTATCTGTAACTCCATTTTGTTTTCAAGATTTTGGATCATTTTTATTATCATTATTCTAAATTCTTTTTCAGGTAGATTCCCTATCTCCTCCTCTTTTGTTTGACTTTGTGGGCACTTTTCATGTTCCTTTACCTGTTGGGTATTTCTCTGCCTTTTCATCTTGTTTAGATTGCTGTGTCTGGAATGGGTTTCTGTATTCTGGAGGTCTGTGGTTCCTTTATATTGTGGAGGTTTTACCCAGTGGGTGGGGTTAGATGATTGGCTTGTCAAGGTTTCCTGGTTAGGGAAGCTTGTGTCGGTGTTCTGGTGCGTGGAACTTGATTTCTTCTCTTTGTAGAGCAATGGAGTGCCCAGTAATGAGTTTTGATATGGGTCTATGTGTTAAGTGTGACCTTGGGCAGTCTGTATGTTGATGTTCAGGGCTATGTTCCTGAATTGTTGGAGAATTTGCGTGGTATGTCTTGCTCTGAAAGTTACTGGCTCTTGGGTGGTGGTTGGTTTCAGTGTAGGTATGGAGGCTTTTGGACGGTCTCTTATTACTTAAAGTTCCCTGTAGTCAGGAGTTTTCTGGTGTTCTCAGGTTTTGGGCTTAAGCCTCCTGCCTCTGGATTTCAGTTTTATTCTTCCAGTAGTCTCAGGACTTCTCCAACTATACAGCACTGATAATAAAACTTCTAGGTTAATGGCGAAAAGATTCTCCCCTGTTAGGGATACCCAGAGAGGTTCACATAGTTACATGAAGAAGAGGAGAGGGAGGAGGGAGATAGAGATGAGAATGAAGAGAAAAAGTGGGACTCAAGAGGAGAGAGACAGATCTACGCAGTTGTCTGTTCCTAGAGTGTTCTCCGTAGCCCAGACACCCACAAAGATTCACAGAATTGGATTGGGAAGAGAAGGGGAAAGGAGGAAATAGAGGTGTTCTGAGGTAGAAAACAGAGAGTCAAGATTGAGAGAGAATAATCAACACACTCCTAAATAAAAATGGGAACTGAATATTGGATTCTTAAATGTTCACAATTTATATCATACACTGAAAAACAAAAATTAAAAATCTAGGGTATAGGTTAGACTCTTAAAAATACTATACTAAAAACAAAAAGCAAAACACACACACAGAAATTTTAGAAATATATATGAAGTTCGGTTTAAAAATAGGGCTTTTCTTTTTTTTTTTTTTTTTTTTTTTGTAAGGTTATAGTGTATTGAAAATGAAAATTAAGGAGTAGTGGAGGAGTACTAGAGGACTTTAAAAGAAATAAGAGAAAAAGAAAAATAGAAAATAGAAGAGAAAAGGGGAAAAAAAGAAGAAAAAAGAGAGAAAAAAAAAGAAAAAATATTTTCCCTAATTTAAAAAAATCGTAAAAATCTATGAAAATGACAGTTAAGGAGTAATGGGGGAGTAATAGGGAATTTTAAAGGAAAATAAAAGTGAAAAAATAAAAAAGAAAAAATTAAAAAATTTTTTTTTGTTACTTAAAAAAAAAAAAAAAAGTAAAAATATATCTAGGAATTTCTCTGGAGCTGTTGCAGTCAGTGTGGGTTCGGCACAGTTTCAGATAGCTCCTCCTTCCAGCTTACACTTCTCGATATCTATAGGCCCCTTCCGGTGTAGTCGGTGTTTTCTACAGGGATTTTAATCTGTTGCACTGGTCCCTTCTGAAGTGGTTCCCTTTGTTTATTTGGCTTCTGTTTGCCGGTCTCTTCGGGCCCTCATTTCCGCCCTGACCCAGGCGGGCGGAGGTGGACTCTTATTCAGGTAGCTAGTTCGGTCCCGCTGTGGGGAGGGGCTGAAGCTGCAGGGCGGGGCTGGCGCTGCTCAGGCTCCCGGTTGCTCTATATGGAGCGCGCCCCGCGCTGCGCTCGGTTCCAGCCCTCGGGTGTTCCACAAAAGCGCGGAGCAGAAAGCTGCGCCTACTGTTTGTGCCTTCCCCGTCAGAGCGGTCCAGGTAGCCAGGCTTGGCAGTCCCACTCACCCCCGGTGCGGCGCGCCCACTCCCTTCTGCGGTCCCAGTCTCAGTTTCCGCCGGCGCCAGTCCGGTGTGTGCGCCTTCTACCCTCCGCGTCCCCAGCCCCAGTCCCCGCCCGCGCCTGTACGGTGCCTGCGCCCTGTGTCATGCCGTGACCCTCCCTGCGGATGGATGTCGACCATGCAGAATCTCGGTCCCTTTGTTCTGCGAACAGCCGGCAGTGTGTTCGGGCCGGTTAATTTTCTCTCTCTCTCTTTTGCTCTCCCACAGTTCAAGTTGGCAACTCACAAAAGCTCCCTCCGATTGTCCTCAGGGCACTCAGGCCCAGACCCTACCCCAAGCAATGCCGCCCGCTCCTCTCTGTTCCGCCCCCACTTGCTGGTGGTGGATGTGGGTGTCTGGGGTACTTTTCTGCTGGGAGTTGCTTTTAGGCTCGTAGTCTGTGGGTTGTATTTATTGTTTTTCTCCCAGTCAGGTTGCCCTCCGAGATTGAAACACTTCCCCCAGGCCTGCCAGTGTGAGGGTTTCCCAGTGTCTGGAAACGTCCCTTATTAAGACTCCCTTCCCGGGACGGATCTCCGTCCTTAGCTCTTTTGTCTCACTTTTTATCTTTTATATTTTGTCCTACCTCCTTTCGAAGACAATGGGCTGCTTTTCTGGGCTCCTGATGACCTCAGCTAGCGATCAGAAGTTGTTTTGTGAAGTTTGCTTTGCGTTCAGTTATTCTTTTGATGAATTTGTAGGAGAGAAAGTGGTCTCCCCGTCCTACTCCTCTGCCATCTTGGCTCCTCCCACCGTAAGACACAATTCTAATCTTCAAATCTGTATACTTTTATTTCCTTTTCTTGTATCATTGCATAGATAGAACTTCCAGTATAATAATGAAGTGATGAGAGTGGACATCCCTGCCTCGTTCAGATCTTATCAATAAAGCTTATCATTTCTCAACATTAAGCATGATGGTAGACAAGGGTTTTCCTGTAGATGTTCTTTATCAAGTTGAGGAAACCCCTTCAACTCATAATTTGCTTAAATTTCTTTATCATAAAAGGTGGAGAATTTTCTAAACTACTTGTTCTGCATCTATTGTAATTATTTGATTTTTATTCCTTAGTCTGATATGATGGATTATATTAATTGGCTTTCTAATGTTGAACCAGCCTTGCATAACTTGAATAAATCTGTTTGTTGTGGTAACTAATCTTTTGGCACATTGTTGGATTTGACTTGTCAATATGTTGCTTAGCGTTTTTGCCTTTATGTTCATGAGATATTTTGGTCTATGCATGTGTGTGTGCTAAGTCACTTCTTTAGTTCAGTTGCTCAGTCATGTCTGATTCTTTGTGACCCCATGGACTGTAGCACTGCAGACTTCCCTGTCCATCACCAAATACCAAAGCTTACTCAAACTCATGTCAGTCAATAGATTCCAACCATCTCATCGTCTGCCATCCCCCACTCCTATTGCCTTTAACCTTTCCCAACATCAAGGTCTTTTCCAGTGAGTCAGTTATTTCCATCAGGAGGCCAAAGTATTGGAGATTTAGCTTCAACATCAGTCCTTCCAATGAATATTTAGGACTGATATTGTTTAGGATTAAGTGGTTTGATCTTCTTGCACTCCAAGAGACTCTCAAGAATCTTCTCCAACGCCACATTTCAAAAGTATCAATTCTTCAGTGTTCAGCTTCCTTTATAGTGCAACTCTCACATCCATACATGACTACTCGAAAAATCATAGCTTTGACTAGACAGACCTTTGTTAGGAAAGTAATGTCTCTGCTTTTAAATATGCTCTTTAGATTTGTCATAGCTTTTCTTCAGTCATGTCCAACTCTTGGTGACCCTGTTGAGTGTAGTCTACCAGGCTCCTCTGTCCACGCCATTCTCCAGGCAAGAATACTGGAGTGGGATGCCTGGTCTAGCTCTGGCCCTGTCCTGATCCCTCAGCTTGGCCCACTCTGCCCCTGAACCACTGAGTGGCCCCCGGGGCACACAGCAGCTTCCAGAGCAACCCCAGCTCATGAGGGCCGCCTGCCCGGCTGCTGGCCCTGATGAAACGAAACTACCCACCCCCGAGGAGAAGAGGAGGATCAATGAGTTTCCAGAATCGATTCCAGCAGTTCATGAACCACTGGGCCTCGCCAAAGGCCGCTAAAAGTCAACAGGTTACAAACATGCTGCTAACTGTTACACACATGCTTTCCTCATTGTTCCGGCCACTGTGGGCAGAACCCTCCTTCACCAGCTCTCTGATGACTGCTGGGGAAAGAGAACAGCTTGGATTTATGGAATGGGCCTCTGTGTCCTCTTCATCATTTCCAAAGATTTCACATCATGTCATGGAAAAAGAGCAACTTAAGGACAGTGGAGCATTGCTTTCAAATGTATGATAGAATGGCTATCTATTTCTTCATTGCTGCATCTCACACTCCATGGGTAAATATCCATGAATTTGGATCCCTGGCATCTCATGTGCATTGGTTTAGCTGGCTCATGGCAGCTGGAGGAACCATTTATGTATTTCTCTACCATGAAAAGCTTTCTGATGTAAACCAATCTCACATTCTTCCCCGGTTTCCTGATATGATTACTTCCAGGCCATCTTTGAGTACAAAGCACTAAGAAGAAGATGTATCCCCCTTGGTCATTCAGTTTGGCAGGCATAATGGTTGAGCTGTTTATCTATCCCACTATGGGGTTTTCTCCAGCCTTGGTGGTAACATCAATGAACAACACCAATGAATTTCACAAACTTGCCTGCGGGGTTTAATTTTTTTTGTCTGGGAGTTGTGTTCTTCAAGAGTGATGGCATCATTCCATTTCCCCATGCCATCTGGCACCTATTCATGGCCATGGCAGCTGCAATGCATTACTATGCCAATTGGAAATATCTTTACTAAAGTCCTACTGACTTTACGTGACATTTATGGTCAATCCTCAATTAGTCTCCAAACCAATTATGGCACTCGGGAATGCAATAAGAGCTGAAAATTGCACAGAGGAAGAAAAAAAGAAGACAACTGCATTGACTTTCTTTATATCTTTTGAATATAATTATGAAAGTATGAAAGCTGTGTTCTGAAAATGTCCACCTCACAGCATGTAAACAAAGTAGTGACTTAACTATTCATTCCATTTCACTCTCATGAACGACTCTGGAAAGACTTGGCTAACTGAAGTCTACAAACCAGAATTTTGTATTTTAATTTTACAGATTTTGCTACATGATTTTTCTAAATTACTAGACCAGATTGAAAAAGTCGGTGCAATAACAAAACTTCCTTAAGAGAAAATGATTCCTATCATTTTCCCACTAGTTGTGTAAAGAATCATTGACAGAACTTACACTACTTTTTAACATGTTTCATCTTAGCATGCACGGTTATTTTTTAAAATAGGAACTTCAGTTCTTTGTAAATTTTTTAAAAAATACTTCATTGAAGTGCATTTCTGTGGTTCTTCATTCTGTGAATTTTTGCAGCAATCTGTCAACATTCCACAAATGAATAAACATTATACTTCTTCTCTGATAATTTTATTAAGCATGGAGAAATTGCTAGTTTTTAAAAACTGAAAGTTTTTCCAAAACTTTCCTGCCAACCTCTAACTCTGAATTCCATGCTGCTTTGGGCCACATATTTGACCTAATTTGGTTTCCCAGCGATAGAAGAGCATTTTGATATCACTAACTTTTTCAAAAGATTGAACATTTTCTGTATGTCTCTGCCATGTCTCCTTCAGGGTCTTTTCCCACAGAATATGAGTATCTAGTCTGTATTAAGAGAGGATTGCTGGCTTGGCCATCCACTGAACACTCCTGAAGAGCGTTATGAATTACAGTGAATAGTGGTCATGCCTGTCTGGTGCCAGTGGTTAAGTTATTGTCACTTAGCTTTATATTACCAGTTTGATAGTCATTTTAAGTTGTGAAGCTAAATGCACAAATTCACATTTCTACATTTCCTCTGCATCTCTTGATACACTTTTTATCATAGAATAGTATTTAAAGCACTGTTTGACAAACTCATGTGTCTTTTGTCCATCAGTTATATCCTGGTTCAGTGGAGTGATATTTAATATATTATTTTTTATTTTCTTTTACTGTCTTATATTAAGACTAACATATTAGTTGCCTTTTGGTTAATCTGTTGGTGTTTTAATAAATAACCTTGCATTTAGATCTGGTGTTGATACTGCCTATTTTCTAGTGATGATTTGATCACTGGAATTGTTAGTTTGACAGTATATTGAACTCAGTTCATTGAAATTTTCTACTGATGTAGTTTTAAAGGAGGGCTTATTTTGTGTGTGCATATGTTTAGAACTCTGACTTTGGTAAGTTATATGGGAATGAGGAACAGAAGAACTGCCTTTGATGCTGAATTCTTAAATAGGCAAAAGTGAAAGTGATAGTCACTCAGTCATGTCCGACTCTTTGCAACGTCAAATAGGCAAGGTACCCAGTGAAAACACCAACCAGACCATCCCTTTTGCATGATTCTGAACATCTGGATGCCTCTTGTTTTATTGTGTATATTTAATTTTAAGTATATTAACTTTTGTGGATTCATTTGAAGTCTGCTCAAAAGTACCATTGTCAAAACCACTAAAGTGTAGGTAAAAATTTGTGCCATAGACTAAAATAAAATTGCTATCTGGACTTGCTAAAAAAGAAAAAAAAAAAAAAAAAAAGAAAAGAAAAATACTGGAGTGGGTGCCTGTTCTCCTCCAGGGAGTCTTCCTCACCAGGGATCAAACCTGGGTTTCTTACATTTCCTGCATTGGCAGGTGGGTTCTTTACCACTAGCACCACCTGAGAAGCCCTTATTGATCTATGTGCATACTCACTTAGTTGTGTCCAACTGTTTGTGACTACCTGAACTACAGCCCACCAGGCTGCTCTGTCCACGGGATTTCCCAGGATACTGGAGTGGGTTGATATTTCCTTCTCCAATATTGATCTATAGTTGTGCTTTTTTTTTTTTTTTTTTTTTTTTTTTTTTTTTTTTACAATGTCTTTGAATGGTTTTAGTGTTAGGGTAATGCTGGTCTGAAAGTTTGGGATAAGAAGTATTGCCTCTGCTTCATCATCTGGAAGATATTTGAGAATTGCTATATATTTTCCTTAAATATTTGGTGCAGTTTACTGGTAACCCATCATGCCACATCCAGCACAGTGGGTAAGAAAGACCTGAAATAGGGTGAGCATGTAATGAAAAGACAGAAACATATAACTTGGTGAGCAGGGAGTCAGGGGGCCCTCCTGCTCTCCATGGCAGGAAGATAAAATGATTCCTTTCAGCTCACACTTTTATTGGCAGAAGACACATGAGATCATTAGGGAATAGCTATACTGGGTAGTCTCATTAGCATACCATAAAAGAGGGAGTAAAGTTAAAGCTCTGCTGTTGATCAGGAACATCTTGTCTTTTGTTTTTGTTTTTGTTTTTGTTTTCTTCCATGGGGACAGAGGCAAGGGTAGGCAGTGAAGCAGAGCAGAGAGCACATCCAGCCCCAAGAATGTCCATTCAGCATGCTTACTAGGACAGAAACAAGGGCGCAATTTGCTGCACACTCAAGTCATGGAGCAGGTTCTGGTTTCTGCTCAGCCAGGCTGCAACATCTCACCCTTTTTGACTGCAGGACTATCATGGTCAGTCCAGAATAATAATATAGGGCACTTTTTTTGTGTTAAATTTGGATGTGCCCTGTTAGAATCAGGGAACCAGTGAGAACTGTTGGTCCAAATTGAAGGAGAAGGGCCAAACCAAGTTAGTTCAGTTCAGTTGCTCAGTCATGTCCAACTCTTTGCAACCCCATGAACCGCAGCTCGCCAGGCCTCCCTGTCCATCACCAACTCCCAAAGTCCATGCAAACCCATGCCCATTGAGTCGGTGATGCCAAGTTAAGGGTCTACCTAATGGAGAGTGCTGCACTCAATATGCCAGCAAATTCGGAAAACTCAGCAGTAGCCCCAGGACTGGAAAAGGTCAGTTTTCATTCCAATCCCAAAGAAAGGCAATGCCAAAGAATGTTCAAACTACCGCACAATTACACTTATCTCACACACTAACAAAGTAATGCTCAAAATTCTCCAAGCCAGGCTTCAACAGTACATGAACTATGAACTTTCAGATGTTCAGGCTGGATTTAGAAAAGGCAGAGGCACCAGAGATCACATTGGCAACATCTGCTGAATCACTGAAAAAGCAAGAGAGTTCCAGAAAAACATCTACTTCTGTTTATTGACTTTACCAAAGCCTTTGTCTGTGTGTGTGTTAGTTGCTCAACTGTGTCTGACTCTTTGCAACCCCATAGACTGTAGACCTACAGGCTCCTCTGTCCATGGGATTCTCCAGGCAAGAATACTGGACTGGCTTGCCACTCCCTTCCCCAGAGGATCTTTCCAACCCAGGGATCAAATCCTGGTCTCCTGCATTGCAGGCAGATTCTTTACTGTTTGAGCTACAGGGAAGTCCTTAAAGTCTGTCTGTGTGGATCACAACAAACTTTGAAAAATTCTTCAAGAGATGGGAATACCAGACCACCAAACCTCCCTCCTGAGAAATCTGTATGCAGGTCAAGAAGCAACAGTTAGAATTGGACATGGAACAACAGACTGATGCCAAATCGGGAAAGGAGTGTGTCAAGATGGCATATTGTCACCCTGCTTATTTAACTTATATGCAGAGTACATCGTATGAAATGTCAGGCTGGATGAAGCACAAGCTGGAATCAAGATTGCCAGGAGAAATATCGATAACCTCAGATATGCCGATGACACCACCGTTATGGCAGAAAGCAAAGAAATAAAGAGCCTCTTGATGAAATTGAAAGAGAAGAGTGAACAACTTGGCTTAAAACTCAACATTCAGAAAACTAAGATCATGGCATCCAGTCCAATCACTTCATGGCAAATAGATGGGGGAACAATGGAAACAGTGACATACTTTATTTTTTTGGGCTCCAAAATCACTGCACATGGTGACCGCAGCCATGAAATTAAAAGACACTTGCTCCTTGGAAGGAAAGCTATGATCAATCTAGATAGCATATTAAAAAGGAAAGACATTGCTTTAACAACAGAGGTCTGTCTAGTCAAAGCTATGGTTTTTCCAGTAGTCATATATGGATATGAGAGTTGGACTATAAAGAAAGCTGAGGGCCGAAGAAATGATGCTTTTGAATTGTGGCGTTGGAGAAGACTCTTGAGAGTCCCTTGGACTGCAAGGAGATCCAGCCAGTCCATCCTAAAGGAAATCAATCCTGAATGTTCATTGGAAGGACTGATGCTGAAGCTGAAACTCCAGTACTTTGGCCACCTCATGTGAAGAACTGATTTACTAGAAAAGACACTGATGCTGGGAAAGAATGAAGGGGTTGGGAGAGAGGGGGATGACAGAGGATGAGATGGTTGAATGGCATCACCAACTCAATGGACATTAGTTAGAGTAAGCTCTGGGAGTTGGTGATGAACAGGGAGGTCTGATGTGCTGCAGTCCATGGGGTCACGAGGAGTCAGACATGACTGAGTGACTGAAATGAACTGAATGGAGAATTTAGAACATAAGCCCAATGTAAATCAGCATCTGCCCCAGTTACACTCATGAGACCAATGCCACTATAGCCAGCAGCATGGTCACTGGGGTTTTAGGTATTTGTGTGTGCAGGAGCATTTGTTTGCTCTTCTAACTGAGGCTCTTCAGTTGCCCCCAAGTCACAGGAAGTGCCTTAAGAGTGTGTGGCCCTGGTTCTCGCTCTGGGGTGGGGGGTCCATCTGGCATAACCTCTGGACTTTCTATGTCACCCACTCACTGTGGTATCCCACATCTCCTGTGGTGCAAATGGAGGGTTCATGGCATGGCTTGATGCACCTGCTTGATATCCAGCGAGAGCCTTGACTTGTTGAGACACAACCATATCCTCTTCCCCATGTTAGTAGGGGGGATGGTCCTTTCCATGGACCACCTTCTGGTGCCTTCCACGAGACCTGTGGGTATCTCTGAAGGAGTATGTGAATACTGTTTCTAATATGAGGCTGATTTTTGGTCATTTGTTGTAAAAAAATTTAAGGTTAGGAGAGCTAAATGCAGACATGCAGGTGGAGATTTCCCTGCTCTTCCCCCTTTTTGTTTTAATAGCTGATTTTTAGGAGCATAATGTGCTCATTCAACAATAGCTTGGCCAGTTGGATTATATGGGATGCCTGTAGAGTGACCAACAGACCAGAAAGAACAGAAGTCTTTAAAACCTTTACTGGTGTAAGCAGGCCCATTGTTAAGTTTCTTGGACTGCCCATATGAGCAAAAGTAGCTAATAAATGGCATTGGGCATGAACAGTGGTTTTACTGGGATGAGTAGAAGCCCAAAGCATGTGAGAATAAGTATTGATAGAAACAGGGAGGTAGTTAAGGCATTCAAACTCAGGAAAATGGGTTACATCCATCTGCCAAATTTCATTTGGAGTAAGCCCTTGGGGGTTAACTCCGGGTGATGGAGGTTGATGAGCACTGACTTGTTGACAGGAAGGACAGGCTTGAGTAATTTTTGTTGTTTGGGATTCAGTAATTTTGAACCGACGTCTAAGGGAACAGGCAGATTGATGAAGAAGTTGATGAGATGAGTAAGCCTGTTTAAAAATGGGCATCATTAAAAGATCAGCCTGAGAACTGCCAAGGGTGAGAGGCCCCAGGAGGGGGGAGTAAGCTCAAGCATGTTCAATGAAGAAAGGAAAGGAACAGAAACGAATGACTTTTTTGAAGTTGGATAAATAGGAGGAATAATTTCTCAGAATTAACATGTCTAATTCTTGCAGTTTCAAAAAACTTGGTCATTCCAACAATACAGGCAGAGTCACTAACAATATTAATAGGGTTCTTATCTTTAGAAACAAGCACTGTAATTACTGCTCCTAGCTCCACCCGCTGAGCCAAAGCATGGGGCATAACTAGGGTTTCTCATTCCTCAGGCCTGGCAATGCCTGCTTTGCCATTGTTACAGCCATCTGTAAAAGAAGTAGGAATGCCTGCGATAGGAATGACCTTGGTGACTCTGGGCCACACAATGGGAGTTAGGGAAATAAATTGTAACAATTTATGTGCAGGAGGGTGACTGTTTAAAATGCCCACAAAGTCAGCGAAGGCAACCTGCCATGATAAGCAAGTTTGCCAAAGTTGCTATTGCTGAGTTTTGTCAAATGGAATATGAAGAGTTTGAGGATCAAAGTGAGTCAACTGGCGAGTATGTTTTCTTTCCTGCATAATTAAATTAGACATTAGGGTAACCTATGCCATCAGGGTTTTGCCCTCTTGAGAATGCAGGAACAACTATATTATGATGCCAAATGTAGGCTGTTCCTGAAATAAAACTCCTGTAGGGGCTTCTGGAGAAGTTATGACAATGAAGAAAATAGGATAATCATAATGAATACGATTAAGTTGAGCATTTTGAAAGGCAATATTTACTATATCAAATTCCTTTTTAGCTTGTGGAGTCAGAGTTCGAGGGGAGGAAAGGACTGAGCCACCTTTATGAGTCTCAAAGAGGTGTTTACGTGAACTAGTAGGAATGCCCAGAGCAGGGTGCAACCAATTAATATCTCCTAAAAGCTTTTGAAAATAATTTAATGGTGTGAGATTTTCATATCTAATGGATACCTTTTGGGGCATAATGATGTGCTCTGAAACCCAATAACCTAAGTAGGAAAAGGGAACTGTTTTTTGAATATTTTCAGGAACTACATGTCGTCCCTGTAAGGTCATTTTTTTGTTGTTGTTGTTTGTTTTGTTTTTGTTTTTTGTATCACATTCTTTTATTTTTTTTCCATTTATTTTTATTAGTTGGAGGCTAATTATTTTGCAATATTGTAGTGGTTTTTGCCATACATTGACATGAATCAGCCATGGATTTGCATGTGTTTTCCATCCTGAATCCCCCTCCCACCTCCCTCCCTATCTCATCCCTCTGGGTCATCCCAGTGCACGAGCCCCGAGCACTTGTCTCAGTCATCCAACCTGGACTGGCGATCTGTTTCACACTTGATAGTATACATGTTTCAATGCTGTTCTTTCAGATCATCCCACCCTCGCCTTCTCCCATAGAGTCCAAAAGTCTGTTCTATACATCTGTGTCTCTTTTTCTGTCTTGCATATATGGAGATAAAAGCAAAAATAAACAAATGGGACCTAGTTAAACTTAAAAGGAAAAAAAGTTTCCTTTGCACAACAAAGGAAACGTTAAGCAAGGTGAAAAGACAGCCTTCAGAATGGGAGAAAATAACAGCAAATGAAGAAACAGACAAAGGATTAATCTCAAAAATATACAAGCAACTCCTGCAGCTCAATTCCATAAAGATAAATGACCCAATCAAAAAATGGTCCAAAGATCTAAACAGACATTTCTCCAAAGAAGACATACAGATGGCTAACAAACACATGAAAAGATGTTCAACATCACTCATTATCAGATAAATGCAAATCAAAACCTCAATGAGGTACATTACATGCCAGTCAGAATGGCTGCTATCCAAAAGTCTACAAAGGTCATGTTGAACTTGGTGAAAAAGTGGATTTAGGAGAAACTCCTCTGGGGCAGCTAAGAATATGTCATCCATATAGTGAATGATGTAGCCTTGAGGATAGAGGGATCGAGCTCCCCCCATTATTGGCATAACATAGGACTATTTATCATCCCCTGAGACAACAGTTTCCATTGGTACCATTTCATCGGAGCTTGTTGGTTAATACTGGGCACTGAAAACACAAAGTTATGTCTTGTGGAGCTAAGGGGATTGTATTAAAAACAATCTTTAAGATCCAGAACTACAGTTGGCCAATCTTGAGGTATGGCCAAAGGGGATTGGAGTCCAGGCTGCAAGGTCCCCATGGGGTGCATAACTCCATTAATAACTCAAAGATCAAGAAGCAGCCTCCATTTGCCTGACTTTTTAGGGAAGTAAAAACTGTAAAAACTGGAGTATTCCAAGGACTAGTACTCTCCTCTATATGTCCTGCTTGAAATTGTTCTTCTACTAAGGCTTGTAAATGCATAAGTTTCTCCTTTGTTAGAAGCCGTTGATGCAGCTAGACAGGTTTAGATGTAAGCCACATTAGAGGTGTGGCATGTGGTGGTGGAGAAACTTCAATGGCCCCCATCAAAAATTTTTATATCCTAGCCCTCTTTTTGTCCAATTTGGGCTGAATAAGTAAAGGAGAAGAATCTCCCTGTAAATTCTTTCCTAGCCTATTTCCTGGTTGGTACCCCATTCTCGCCATCACATGATTTGCCTTTCCCTCATTGGAGAAAACTAGGTGACATTGAGCAAACAGACCTTATAAATTACAGGGAATGTCTGCAACAAAAGACTGGAAATTAGCAAGTTGTCTATTGGGTCCTAGGCAAGGAATAACTGTTGCACTTTGAGCAAGTTGTTGGGGTTCTTGCAGGCCTGATATTTTCCCTTGGGGTTCAGTCAAGGGCCAATCATCTGGCCATTGATGAGAAGCAATGATGGAAATGTCAGCCCCAGTATCTCAGAGACCAGAGAAGGAGTTTCCCCGAATTTTAACCTTACAAGTAGCGCTTGCTTCAGCAGCACATACTAAATTGACCTTACAAGTAGGCTGAACTGAGAGTATTTGTTGAGTAAAGCACACTACTTGATCACCTGTGCTCCCACATCCTTGTTCTCTGATGACAGGATTAAGATTGTTAGGGGCATGGTAAGGCAAGAGAAGGAGCTGAGCATTTGCCGACCTTGAGGAATGACTTGGAATGAATGAGAGAGAGCCATTACTTTAATTTCTCCTGAATAGTCTGGATCAATAAGGCCAGGAGGAATTTGGAAGTCCTTAAGAGTAAGGCCACTTCTGCCCAAAATTAGTCCTATGGTCCCCTGTAGAATAGGGCCTCAGATCCCAGTAAGGATAGCTAAGGAGGGATCCGATTCACTAATCTGAACAGTTACTCTGGTTGGGAGGTCTCAGACAGCATTTCCGCTGATAGCAGCTGAGGTTGGAAATACACTGAAGGGTGGAGGTCCTCACAGGGTATGCCCCCATTGTTTGTGGGCCCTGAGGCTGGCCCCTTGGCCATTTCCCAGCTGTAAAGGGAAATCGTTTTTATGAAATTTAGATCTGCATTGTTCAGCCCAGTGATTGCCTTTCTGGCACCGAGGACATAGTCCTAGTGCTTTACTGTCACCAGTAGGCGGAGGTATTGTAACACCTGTTTTGGGCCAGAACGGCAATCCTTTTCCATATGTCTGGGCTTTCCACATTGAAAGCATTTGGCAGGGGAAGAGCTAACATTATTTTTAAAGGCAGTAGAAATTGCTTGGGCTAGAATGGTTTGTTTGTGAACCTGTGTACCAATATTTCGACAAAATAGGCAAGGCTGCCATTTTGATGAATAGGGTTAAGGGCGGCCTTGCAATCTTCATTGGCATTTTCATAGGCTAATTGTTTTAACAAAATGTCCTCCACTGTAAGACTGTTAATTTGATGGTGGAGAGCAAATGAGAGCCAGTCTACAAATTCAGTTCATGGTCTTCTCCAGGTCTCTGGAATATTTTAACAAATGAACCGGTAAGCTCCCCAGGGTCTGAAACTATCTGCCACGCCCTTCGGCAGTGTTTGGCAATCTCTTCATATGCTCCCATTAGTATACCTTCATATTTCAACTGAGCTATTGGACTGGTGCATTGTCCTGTTCTTGTGAGCATTTCAAAAGTAATATTATGTCCGTTGGCCAAATTAATATGGGCTTGCTCTTGGCACAACTCAGTATAAGAGGCAAAAAATTGTAAACATTGGGGACCATTTAAAGCAGCTTTGGCTAACACCTTAACATCCTAAGGAGAGCATCTCTCATGCAAACAAACTTCCAATAGTTCTTGTGTATATGGGGAATTAGCCCCATTCAACCTAATGCTAGCTTTTAATTCCATTAAAACCTTGATGTCAAAAGTTTCATGGGTTGCCACAACCTTGATGTCAAAAGTTTCATGGGTTGCAACAACCTGGGTGGGATCACTGGGGTCAGACCTGTAGGGAAAGCAAGATCCTCAACATCCAAAGCACCAGAATGAAGGGCGGAGGTCATGGCCTGCTCAGTCAGTTGCTTGTCCTCCCGAGACATTTCTGGACCTGGTGGAGGCGGCAGTGGCAGAAAACGGTCCTCAGGCTTGGATGGCAAAGGGGCGGAAGGGTTAGCAGGAGCTGCCTCCGAGGACACCGCCTCCTCACATGGTTTGTCGGTCTGTAGAGGGTATGGGACTGATCGCACTAGCCCCCAGGTCGCAGATACCCTCACGGGTATGTTGATCCCCTCTTCTGTGTGCTTTTTAAAATTTTCTCGACTCAACCCCAATTTTCAATATCTAGAGTGCCTTCTTCTGGAAAGCAAGGATTATATTTAACCACCTCTTTTAGCAATTGTGTCAATTGGTCCTCTCACCTGTGCTCCAGCCGTACGGAGGAGGTGCCTTAAAAGCTGGAGATAATGTTTCTCAGCTTTACTCAAATCATTCCCCAGTGTTACCCTGACTTTGTAAGACAAGGGACACCCCACCCTTAGAGTCTGAGGGCCTGGTCGCGATCCAGGCTTCTCACTTACTGCTCACTTCCAGTTTTCCCCTTGGGAGAGTCCTTCCCGACTTCGGGTCCCCTTCGGGCGCCTCCTGCCGCCTCCAGCACAGCAGGTAAGAAAGACTTGAAATGGGACAAGCGTGCGAAAAGACAGACACATGTACTTTGGTGAGTGGGCTGTCATGGGGCCCTCCTGCCTTCCATGGCAGGAAGATAAAACGTCTCCCTTTAGCCCTCACTTTTATTGGCAGAAGTCACGAGATCATTAGGGAATAGCTATACTGGGGAGTCTGATTAGCACACCATAAAGATGGAGTAAAGTTAAAGCTCTGCTGTTGATCAGGAACATCTTGTTTTGCTTCCAAGGGGACAGAGGCAGGAGTAGGCAGTAAGCAGAGCAGAGAGCACGACTCGCTCCAAGAATGTCCATTTGGCGTGCTTACTAGGACAGTCACAAGGGCACAGCTTGCTGCACCCTCGAGTCATGGGGCAGGTTCTGGTCTCTGCTCCACCAGGCTGCAACACATCCGGGCCCTGTATTTTAAAATAAATTGCAGTGAAAGAAATCAGGCAAATACTTTGAAAAACAAAAAAACATTTAATATTTTCACTTGAGGCGCTTTAAGCAGCATCATCTTGTTCATGCTTTGTAGCACTCCCCCCCCCGCCCCCACCTTTCACAGTTGACTTAAAAAGATAATAGGATAAATATTACTCCACTAGAAGAGAGCAAGTTTGTGGCTCAGGTATTCAGTCATGTCCGACTGTTTGCAACCCCATGGACTGCAGCATGCCAAGACTGTCCTGTCTGTTACTATCTCCCGGAGTTTGCTCAAACTCTTGTCCATTGAATTGATGATGCAATCTAATCATCACATCCTCTGTCGCCCCCTTTTCCTCCTGTCCTCAATCTTTCCTAGCGTTGAGGTCTAGTATCAGGGTCTTTTCTACTGAGTCAGCTCTTCTCATTAGGTGGCCAAAGTATTGGAGCTTCAGCTTCAGTATCAGTCCTTCCAATGAATATTCAGGGTTGATTTCCTTTAGGATTGACTGGTTTGATCTCCTTGTTGTCAAAGGGATTCTTAGGAGTCTTCTTCAACCACAGTTCAAAAGCATCATTTGTTCAGTGCTCAGGCTTCTTTATGGTCCAACTCTCACATCTATACATGACTAGTAGAAAAACCATAGCTTTGACTATATAGACCTTTGTCCACAAAGTTTCAGTTGTCTTTGCTTTTAAATATGCTGTCTAGGTTTGTCATAACTTTTCTTCCAAGGAGCAAGTTTCTTTTAATTTCATGACTGTAGTCACCATCTGCAGGGATTTTGGAGGTCAAGAAAATAAACAGAAGAGAGGAGGTCTAAAATTTCTCTAATGAAGTACCGAAAGCTCATACTTGAGTACACCACTAGTAGATCACAGGACTCATAAAATAAGTTCTGAATTTGATAAAATAACTTGTAGCATATAATTCCATATAACTGTGATAGATAAATTTAATGTTGATTTTGTACTTATTCATTTACTTCAACAAACATTTCTCATATAATCACCATAGCTGATATCTGGTTCTAGTTACTGAGAAGGATACAAGATATTCCTTTTAGACAAGGAAATTTGGATATAGTAAGATGAAAAAGATTAATAAAAAATGCAAAGAAAATGTGAAAGGTATTTTAAAAAACACCAAATGAAATTTTATAGATTTATAGAGGTACAGGAGATAATTTAAATTGGAGGCAATAGCCAAATGTTTACAAGCTTAATATGCTTCATGTGATAGGTGGATTTTTTAATATGTGAGTATATCTGGACATGTGAATATTATAATATTCAAAATAAAATTTATTCCAGAGCTTAACACTCTGATTTGGATTGATTTTCAAAATAAAACTGTCAACATGAATATACTGTTTAGAGGCAGCATAATACTTATACTGACATGGAGCAAGTGTCTTGTAATTGTATGACTGAAGTTCCATTCTGCAGTGATCCTGGAGACTAGAAAAAGAAAATATTTCACTGTTTCCACTTTTTCTTCTTTTATTTGGATGAAATGATGGGATTGGATTCCATGATCTAAGATTTATGAATGTTAAGTTTTAAGCAAGCATTTTCACTCTCCTCTTTTTCCCTTATCAAGAAGCTTTTTAATTCCTCTTCACTTCACACCATTAGAGTGGCTACCATCTGCATATCTGAGATTGTTGATATTTCTCTTGATTCCAACTTGTGATTAATCCAGCATATTCAGCATAGAAGCTAAATAAGCAGAGTGACAATATACAGCTTTGATGTACTCCTTTCCCAATTATGAACCAGTCCATTGTTCTACCTGTTATTTCTTAACCTGCATGCAGGTTTCTTGGGAGATAGGTAAGCTAGTCTGGTATTCCCAACTCTTTAAGAATTTTTCAGTTTGCTGTGGTACACACACTCAAAGGCTTTAACATAGTCAGTGAAACAGAAGTACATGTTTTTCTGGAATTCACTTGCTTTCTCTATGACACAACACAGGTTGACTATTTGATTTTTGGTTCCTCTGCCTGTTCTAAATCTAGCTTATACATCCAGAATTTCTTGGTTCATGTACTACTGAAGTCTTGAAGGATTTTGAATATTACCTTGCTAGTATGTGAAATGAATGCAATTTTATGGTAATTTGTATTCTTTGGCATTTCCTTTCTTTGAGGTTGAAATGAAAACTGTTCTTTTCCAGTCCTGTGACCACTGCCCAGTTCTCCAAATTTGTTGACATATTAAGTGAAGCATTTTAATTAACAGCATTATCTTTTACGATTTAACTAGTTCAACTAGAATCTCATCACCACTTGAATTCACTCTCTAAGATGCCTGGATCTAGGTGAGTGACTACAAAAGCATGGTTATATAGGTCATAAGACCTTTATTTGTATATTTCTGTATAGTCTTGCCACCTCTTCTTAATCTCTTCTGCTTCTCTCCTGTCCTTACTATTTCTGTCCTTTATTGTGCCCATACTTGCATGAAATGTTCCCTTGGTATCTCCAGTTCTCGTAAAGAGAACTCTAGTCTTTTGCATTCTATTGGTTTCCTCTGTTTCCTTGCATTGTTCATTTAAATAGGTTTTCCTATCTCTCCTTGCTATTTGAAACTCTGCTTTCAGTTGGGTATATTTTTTTTCCTTTCTCCCTTGACTTTTGCTTTGCTTCATTTCTCAGAAAGTTGTAAAACCTCCTCAGACAACCACTTTGCCTTCTTGCATTTCTTTTTCTTCGAGATGGTTTTTGTCTCTGCCACCTGTAAAATGCTGTAAACCTCTGTTCATAGTTCTTAAGAAACTCTGAATATAAGTCTAATCCCTTGAGTATATTCATCACCTCCACTGCATAATCATAAGGGATTTGATTTAGATTCTACTTGAATGGCCTAGTACTATTCCCTACTTTCTTCAATTTATGCCTGGATTTTGCAATACAAAGCTCACGATCTGATCCTTTTGCTCTCTGTGTAAAGCTTCTCCAGATTTGGCTGCACAAAATATAAAGAATCTGATTTTGGTATTGACCATCTGGTGATGTCCATGTGTAGAGTTGCCTCTTTTGTTGTTGGAAGAGGGTGTTTGCTATGATCAGTGTGGTCTCTGGACAAAACTGTTAGCCTTTTCTTTGCTTCATTTTGTGTGTTCATGCCCAATTGCTTCACTCTTGTCTGAATCTTTGTGACAGTATGGAAAACAGTTTGCCAAGCTCCTCAGTCCATGGGATTCTCCAGGCAAGAGCACTGGAGTGGATTGCCATGTCCTCCTCCAGGGACTTCATTTTGTACTCCAATGCCAAATTGCCTGTTTTACCAAATATCTTGACTTCCTACATTTGTGTCCCAGTCCTCTATGATGAAAAGCACAGCCATACATCACATGGTTCATAGCTTCATAGAGTTACACAAGCCGCTTCACCTTGACAATGCTCTGAGCCATGAAAGGGAATCATAATATATTACTTTAAAAAAGTGAACCGTCCAAGTCTTTGTAACCCCATGAATGACAGCACACCAGGCCTCCCTATCCATCACCAACTCCTAGAGTTTACTAAACTCATGTCCATTAAGTTAGTGATGCCATCCAACCATCTTATCCTCTATCATCCCCTTTTCCTCCTGCCTTCAGTCTTTCCTAGCTTCAGTGTCCTTAGGTAAATTAAAATGGATGCAGTCTTGTTCAGGCTTCAGAAGTTAGGGAACAGACCTCTGACCAAATCTTGACCTTACCTGGACCCTGTCTGGACTACATGCATGCCTGCTAGCACACCTATTACTACCAGTACATTAAGCAGCACTTTAGAGGGGAAAGGGAATGGGTTTGGAATTTCTTAAGCTCCAGGAACTTCACTAGTCCCCCAGGGTCTAAGGAATCTTATGGCTCACAAGGTGAAATAAACCACATTATAAGTTAAAGAAAAATCAGAGTTGTGTTTTTGCACATAAACGGAGGATGATGTCATATTGCAGCCTACGATTGTAAATTGGAGGCCCCAAAGCTGAAACATGAAGTCTTACTGTGAGGTGGGCATATCGCCTTGGACTCTTTCTCAATTGGGACTCCAGATTGACATTATGTGGAATTTCCCAGTGTTATCCAAGTCTGAATATTATATTTGGCCTAGTTTGTTGATGTACACACTGTTGCTTCTATCTAATGTTTCTATGTTTTTTAATTACTGAATATTGAAATTAAGTTAAATAATCTTCTACTAAATATTGAAATTGTCATTTGTGTGTAGCAAGTGGTTTCTTTTGTTAATGAGCACTTCAAACCTAAAACTAGAGTAAAACTTTCAGCAAAGCAAAAAAGAAGGGTGCTTATCAAAGCATGTATTATATGGTGATGTTTAATTAATTGTACTTATTAAAATAAATGATTGCTGAGACAAATGAGCATATATAAATTCATAAAATAAGAATGCTCTTGTTGGAGAAAGAAAAAAGAATAAAAACTGTTAGAAGGTATAGTCAAGGTTACTTTATAGTCTCCCATAAAGGTGAAGGTGAAAGTCACTCAATCGTGGCTGACTCTTTGCGACCCTATGGACTTAGTCCACGGAATTCTCCAGGCCAGAATACTGGAGTGGGTAGCCTATCCCTTCTCCAGCGGATCTTCCTGACCCAGAAATCAAACCAGGGTCTCCTGCATCACAGGCGGATTATTTACCAACTGAGTTATGAGGAAAACCCTTAGTCTCCCATAAAGTAGAACTTAATAGATAAAATCAAAGAAAAATAGGAAATAAAATATACAAAAATTAAGAAAATATTTAACAGATCAAGCATCCAACTAACAGGCATTAGAGAAAATAGATGGTGGATAATGATAGCTTACAGTGAACAGTGTCAGATTTGTGATCTCTGAAGAAGATTTAGCTTTGGGACGAGGGACCAGGCTTGATCATTCAAGAGCTTTTGTGTAGCAGAGTTTTATTAAAGAATGAAAAGGGACAAAGAAAGCTTCTGACATAGACATGAGAAGGGGAATGGAGAGGGCCCCCGTTGCTAGTCTTAGCAAGGCAGCTATGTACTTTTCAATTGGTTATTAGCAATAAATCAAAAGATTGTCTCAATGTTGTAAAGGTCTTGCCAGACCCACTCCCACAATATATATTATAAGATAATAGGATTAGAGCTAACAATAGAAAGATTATTACCAAACCCACTCCCATAATGCACATTTTAGGATGACAGGATTAGTCAGCAGGTTCTCAAGAAGGAGAAACATGTCCTCAAGCAGGTTACATTCTTATTATATAATCATTGGCTCAGAGTTTAAGGGAAAACATATCCTTGAACAAGATGAGTTGCTTTGTTGTGCAACCATCAATTCTGGGCTTAAAGGAAGAAATGTTTGTCCTTTTCTCCTCCTTGAGAACCCCAGACCCCTATCTACTCCTCAAAAGCTCCACACTTCTTTCTCTTCCTGGGGGACCCCGGACTTCTTATCAGTGTGCCTAGGAATTGATTCTCTCAGATAATCTTTAAAAATTAATGTGTCCTGCAGCTAAAGGGCATGGGCCTCTGTATTTATGGTTTCATGGAGAGTCCAAATACAATAAATGAAGAAAAATAAAAGGCTCACATTTAAGTACATCATAGTGAATTTTTCCTACAATTAGGTAAGGTACTAAAAGGCTTCTAGAAAAAAAAAAAAAAAGGCAAAAAATGAATGGCAATTATCATGATGACACTAATCTTATGAACAAAAATACTGGAAATTAAGAGAAAATTCTTATCAATAAATGTAATGGGGCAAAGACATTTTAAGAAATAAACAGTCTCAAAAATATTGCCTCCTATGCACCTTAATTGAAAGATGCTATTAAAAAGCACCTATTCAACCCAGGGATTGAACCCAGGTGCTATTCGACCCAGGGGTCAAATCTAGATCTATAAAATTGCATGTGGATTCTTTACTGTCCTAACCACCAAGGAAGCCCCATTAAAAACTTAAGAAATAAACTAACAAAGGAGTAGATATACAATCTAACTATAGAGGGCTTAAGATTGGTACAAAGAGTTCATAATAGACACTGTGTAGCTGTGACCTATGGAACAGTCCATTAGTTTGGAGAAGAAAGACAGATCACTCCTCCAGGGAGATAGTCAATAAGTTACAGAATAAAAATATATGTATTTTTACAGGGATATGAGAAGATTTCTAATGTATTTGAATATTTTGAGTACACATAATTAAATTATTATTTGAATATTCTGAAAATAATACTTGTGTTTGAAAGATTTGTTTAGGTTTAAAAGATTATCTTTACATAGAACAGCTTATTAAAAATAAAACAAATAGAAAATCTAGGAGGAGCAAATTTACAGGAAAATAAATATTATAATAGTATATTACTTAGTGCAGTAGTGAACAACATTTACCAATAAGGATAATGCTATTATGACTGCAAGATTCCAAAAAATTCCATTAAATTGCGTCAGGTTTGGAAGGTATATGAAAGTTAATAAAATAATAGGGGTGGGAGTGATCAGATCAATCACAGAGTTAAATATTTTCCAGTTATAAATGAAATCTGAATTTCCTTAATGCAAATCACAGTATAAGCAACCATTCTGAAACACAGAAATGGTTGCTTCTGAGAAGTACGCCTGGTTAGTGTGATGCCATGGGATGAAGACTGTTCCTTTTTGGTATGAGCCTGATAACACTATTTGGATTTTAAATGATACATGTACTTGTATAACTCTAAAAATATAAAATACATTTAAGAAAATTAACAAAAATGTGTGGCTTCCCAGGGGAATAAATAAATCACCTTTCTCTTTCAAATAACTAAAACAAGTTTACCTGCTGAACCTGATGAGTAAATTTAATGCAATTGTAAAACCTATATTCCCACTCCCCACACCCAGCACACATACACCAAACATTTTCAACTGTCTTCAGATGCTTAAGATGTCATTAGTGTGCAGAAAACCCCTTTTTTAATGTATAATTAAAAACAACAGAATTTAATTCAAATGTGTTTATAAAATTGCTCTTTGATATAAATGCATTTCCATGAACAGCAATTATTCATTAAGCTAATCTGTTCAGGTTGTTCTACGAGACTTTGTTCAACATTTCCAGAATGTTAACCTGTGATAGCAATGTTGAAGAAAGATAACCTAGCATAATTGAAGCTTTAATATGTTAGCTAAGCATTAAGCTTTTAGTAAATGATCTCATCCCTGATGAATATCAGAATTATCTGGATCCAAAGAAAGCACAAGATTGGTGTAATAGCTCAGCCCTGAAGACAGAAAAGGATTTGATGCAGTTTTATCCTTACTAAAATATCTTTTGGGGAGAATTGTTGCCCCCAGAGAAGCTACTCCAGAAACAGAAGTCTGACTCAGAGCTTTTTGATGTGATCTGATGTCAAAAAAAAAAAAAAAAAAAAAAAAATTACCTGAAATAAACTAGATCTCTTTAGTGCCGAATAAAAATATGAAGAGAAAGACAAATAGAAAGATGTGGAGAGGATGAGAAAAAGAGATTTTCATTGCTAGTGAGGCTGAAGAATTCTGATAAAAAGATGGGTCTGGGTTGTCACAATGGAAAATCTGTAAGCCACATTTGTAAGGAAATAGACTCTGAATGAACAAGAGATAAGAAGTATGGTTTGGGATATTATATAGTTGAGCAGGCGGCATATGTTTCGATATAGTCATTGTGAAGTGTGGGCAAGCAGGAAGTCAAGAAACAAAAACACACAGAAATGTTTCCTGCCCAAATGAGGCTGGTGATCACAAACCTGTGCTTAATCTATTCCTAACTTTCTCTATCAACATGAGGACTTGGAAAGTCATCTGCCCATCTAGGTCTGTTTTTAAAATATAATTTTTAAAATATTCATTTCTTTAGCTATGATGTGAAGGGGCTAGATTTTACCCCAGTTGTTCCATCCCACGTGTAACAAAGGTAATCATCATAAGTCACTTGTATGAGGCTAGGGAGTAGGAAGTAAAAAGTTTCACCAGGCAAATTCCTACTCATGAACACTTCATGGTCTTTGTAGACAAGCTATATCCTTACAACAAGAGTCAGAGGCTCCATTTCAAGCATCATATTGACTATAAATTTTCTTTCAGGTTAGCGTAATTGATATTTTTCTAGTTCACAAATCATTGTTTCTCAGGGCTTCGGAGCCCTTAGTTAACACCACCTGATATTTTTCTTTTTATGCTATGTATTTCCTAACATTTCCTGCTGCAGCATTTTGATTATTTACCTTCTGAAGCTTCTTACTAAAATTGCTCTTGGGGTGGGGATCTGCAAGGAGATAAAATATGGTTTGTAATCTCACAGAGTGAGTCAGGAGTTAGAGTCCAGGCACTGAGTCCCTAGCTTATAACATGTTTAGCTTGCCACATGAACCTCTGTTTAAAGTGTCTGAAGTTTCACCTTTGAATATGAAATGTCTCTGTTCTACTTGTTTTCCTCTGATGTAAACATGTAAACCCTTAGTACACTGTTCTTGACAGAGATGAATATCAAATATCATCTGGGGAATTTTTAGAATATAATGTCAAGGCCTTGTACTTAGAGATTTAGTATTATTTGGTATTGAGTATGCCCAAAGCATGCTTTCTTTTTTCAAGTTTTCCAGATGATTCTCATGTGTGGTCAGAATTGAAACCCACTGTTTTAAAAATAGAGAATGCCTAGGCTTAGTGAGTAAATTGTACACCACCTTGGAAAGGAATGCAGAACACCTACTCTTATTCAAACAAAATACTTTAAAAAATTCTCCAAGATTTGCTAAAAAAAAAAAAAAAAAAGTAAGTCAAGTGATAGGGAATGGAAGAATAATAAGTTGAAAAATAATAATGTTTGGTATTGGGAACAGAGTAGGAGGAAGAATAGAGAATTTGTGGGGAGGTTATTAAGAATCTGAGATTTACCCAGTGTGTAAAAATTACATGCACAATTTCTACATGAAGCTCTTCATTAAATAATTTAAAGAAAAAATAGATTTATGAAAAGATATTTCTGACATTTTCCAGGTGCATTTAGCATTGCTCTTGGTATGAGTATGATTCAGCTAAAGGCCTGTGGTCTAGTGCTAATTTGCATGTCTGATCTCTCTGATCTCTTTGACAAAGGTCAAAGCTTTGGAATAGTTCATCTATGGCTATCACCAAACTGAAATAAAGTTTTGATTTTTGGAGTATACAGCATGTTACTCAAACTAAATATTTCCTGTTCAGAGATTGACTAACTGGCTGACTTTGATTCCAGGCTGAGTCCTTTTAACTACAGCTGAGAGTAGTTCAAAGAAATCAAAGTAGTCATTATAGTTCATATTCTTTTCATAATGTCTCCTCTCTGGGATAATCCCATCCTTTGGATTCCTGGTTTTGTTTGATCTTGTTATTTCTTCCTCCAAAACTGTCTGACCTTCCCCATCCTATTACTTTTGGGTCTGCCATAGCTTTGAAAATTTCTGACGAGGCGTCAAACTTGTGTCATTTAGAGACTAAGATAGTGTGTAAAGGTAAAGCAGGAGTTTGGCTTCAGGCAAATCCCTTGTGAGCAATCAAGTATGCCATGTTTTTCTAAACCCATTGGAAATAAGCATCAGTAGTATAGCCAGAAGACAGAGCTCTGAATCTGTAATGGTGGCCCTCTCACGTGGGAAATCACCCTTTCTTTTCCTTACCTGATATAGATACTCATTTTAATTTATCTTTGAGGGTGAATTGACTTTTTTTTTTTTTTTTTTTGGCTGCTACAAAAGGAAGAGAGATTTTCTCCAGAGTGCATTTTCCCATGGAATAACTTTAAGAGAAAAGTCAGTTGATAATATACTTAATTTATATGCATTGTAAAGGCTACTGCCTTCTGCTGCTAATTAGTGTGTGGTGCATTAAAGTGAGTTCAGGAGCAGCCTCACTCCTGGTCAGTCAGTTAAAGAAGCATAAGCTGGGGAAATGCAAATTTCCTACAGCTCTGTAGAGTAATGAAACTGTTGAAAGAGTAATGAACTGAGGATTTGTACATACACAGTCATTAAAATGAATTCTAATTTAGTTTCAATTCATAATATCTTTGCTAATATAGTCATCTTTTGCAAGATTTTGCATGAATTCTTCTGCTTTGCAATTAGGTTTATACAGTGTTTATTTTATTCTTTTAAATAAAGATTTCTGAAAAGCTAAAGCATTTCCCTGAAATCTTGAAGGACAGGTAATCTTTTTGAGGATCACACTCCCAGAATAATGTAGTACAGTGACTTTAATCCCAAAATCTCTTTAGTTTTCAAGTGACAGGACATTTTAGGATTATGTTTCCCTCAAGGTATTAAAAGATCTCCAGTGTTTATCTCTGTCAGTTTTATATTATTTGATGTCTCAACTAGTTTTATTGTCATTTTTTGGAGCACGTGGTTATTACAAAACTCTATTGTTCTCTTAATGAATGTCTGCATAATTTGCACAAAGATCTCAAGTTTGAAGTCAAATAACTCTTTGTGTTCTATTTGCTACTAGCATTTTGTGCAGCTTTGGACAAATTGACTAAACATTAAAATATTCCATTTTATGTCAGAGGCAGAGAATCATCTATTAAATGAGATATTGTAATTAAAGTATCTAACTAAGTAAATGCTAGACTAAGTAAATTAAAGTAAAGTAAGTAAATTAACTAAGACTAAGTAAAGACACAAACTAAGTAAAAGCTAGATTTTGCTGTTACTTCTAGAATTACTATGAGTTAAAATGCTGGTAGTGGTACTGAGTCAATAAGAATAAGAAAAAGACTTTCTGAGATGACAGGTATGATCTATGTCATCTTCTAGGTGAAAGTTCATTGAGCAGTTCACTTATGATTTACATATCTTACTATGTTTTTAAAAAATGTATTTTATGAAAGCAATGTATTATCCCTTAATTGCTAAATACTAATGCAAGTCAGGAAGCAACAGTTAGAACTGAACATGGACCAACAGACTGGTTCTAAATAGGAAAAGGAGTATGTCAAGGCTGTATATTGTCACCATGCTTATTTAACTTATATGCAGAGTACATCATGAGAAACACTGGGCTGGAAGAAGCACAAGCTGGAATCAAGATTGCCAGGAGAAATATCAATAACCTCAGATATGCAGATGACACTACCCTTATGGCAGAAAGGGAAGAGGAACTAAAAAGCCTCTTGATGAAAGTGAAAGAGGAGAGTGAAAAAGTTGGTTTAAAGCTCAACATTCAGAAAACTAAGGTCATGACATCTGGTCCCATCACCTCATGGGAAATAGATGGGGAAAAATGGGAAGCAGTGTCAGACTTTATTTTTTTGGAGAGGGGGGCTCCAAAATCACTGCAGATGGTGATTGCAGCCATGAAATTAAAAGATGCTTACTCCTTGGAAGGAAAGTCATGACCAACCTAGACAGCATATTAAAAAGCAGAGACATTACTTTGTCAACAAAGGTCTGTCTGGCCAGTGCTATGGTTTTTCCAGTGGTCATGTATGGATGTGAGAGTTGGACTGTGAGGAAAGCTGAGCACCGAAAAATTAATGCTTTTGAACTGTGGTGTTGGAGAAGACTATTGAGAGTCCCTTGGACTGCAAGGAGATCCAACTAGTCCATCCTAAAGGAGATCAGTCCTGGGTGTTCATTGGGAGGACTGATGCTGAGGCTGAAACTCCAATACTTTGCCACCTCATGCGAAGAGTTGACTCATTGGAAAAGACCCTGATGCTGGGAGGGATTGGGGGCAGGAGGAGAAGGGGCCGACAGAAGATGAGATGGCTGGATGGCATCACCAACTTGATGGGCATGAGTTTGAGTAAACTCCGGGAGTTGGTGATGGACAGGGAGGCCTGGTGTGCTGCGATTCATGGGGTCACAAAGAATCGACATGACTGAGTGAATAAACTGGACTGAACTGAACTGAACTGGACTGTGTGTGACACTTAATGTGAAACTTCCTAAGCACTAATGTCATCATCTTAATAAAACTGATATATTAGTAGAGCATATACTTATAAACCAGTGTAGTTAGAAGACAATACATGTACCAGGATGAATAAATGAAGGAGTGGGTATACAAATTACAACACTTAGTTTGCTTAGAATATCAAAGCTTATATGCTCATAACTTTTAAAAACTTTTAATTAGAGCATAGTTGATTTACACTATTGTGTTAATTTCAGGTACACAGCAAAGTGAATATACCTATATCCACTCTTTTATGGATTCATTTCCTATATGGGCCATTACAGAGTATTGAATGGAATTCTCTGTGCTATATATTAGGTCGTTATTAGTTATCCATTTTATGTATATTAGTGTGTATATCTCAATCCCAATCTCCTAATTTACCCCTCTTCCCCCCTTTCCATCTGGTAACCATTAGTTGTTTTCTATGTCTGTAATTCCATTTCTATTTTGAAAATTAGTTCATTTGTCTCATTTTTTAGCTGTCACATATAAGTAATATCATAGTTTTGTTACTATCTTCCTGGCTTACTTTACTCAATATATCATTCTCTAGGTCCATCCATGTTGTTGCAAATGACATTATTGTGTTCTTTTTTATGGCTGAGTGAATTTCCATTGTTTGTGTGTACAACATCTTCTCTATCCCCTAAACTTCTCCTGATGGACTTTTAACTTGTTTCCATGTATTGGCTATTGTAAATACAACAGCAACGAACATTAGGGTGCATGTATTATTATTTTTTTTTTAATTATGGTTTTCTCCAGTTGTATACACAAGAGTAGGGATGCTGGATCATATAGTAGTTCTATATTTAGTTTTAAATGTACTATATTCCTATTCTCCATAATGGCATACCAATTTATATTCCCACCAGCAGGATAGGTGGGTTCCCTTTCTTCCACATACTCTCCAGCGATTATAGCTTGTATATATATTTTTTTATGATGGCCACTTTGACTGGTGTGAGGTGATACCTCAATGTAGTTTTGATGTGCATTTCTCAAGTGATGGTGAACATCTTTTCATGGGCATTTTTTACCATCTATGTGTCTTCTTTGAAGAAATATCTGCTTAGATATCCTGTCCATTTTTTTTTTTTTAATTCATTTCCCATTCTGCAGGATGTCTTTTTATTTTCTTTATGTTTTCCTTTGCTGTTCAGAAGTTTTTAAGTTTAATTTACTCATGTTTATTTATTTTTTGTTTTTATTATTGTATGAAGTGGACAAAAAAAAAAAAAACTTGCTGCAGTTTTATGTCAGAGTTTGTTCTGTCTTTGTTTTCCTCTAAGAGTTTTATAGTATCCATATTTACATTTAGATCTTTAATCCATTTTGAATTTATTTTTGTGTATTGTGTTAGGAATTGTTCTAATTTCATTCTTTCACATGTAGTTGCCCAGTTTTTCCAACAGATTTATTGAAGAGGCTATCTTTAATCCAATGTATATTCTTGCCTCCTTGGTCATAGGTAATTGAGGTTGAATGCATAGGTTTATCTCTAGGCTCTATCCTCTTTTATTAATCTATATTTCTGTTTTGGGGCTAGTATCTAACTGTTTTGATGAGAGTTGCTTTGTATTATATTCTGAAGCCAGTGTGCCTGATTTCTCTGGTTCTTTTTTTTCCCCTTAAGATTAACTTGGCTATTTGAAGTCTTGTGTGTTTCCCCATGGACTGAATTTTTTGTTGTTGTTTTAATTTTATGAAAAATGTCATTGGTTATTGGATAGGGGTTGCATTGAATCTGTGGTTTGCTTTGGGCAATATAGTCATTTTGACTCTATTGATCCTTCCAACCCCAGAATATGCTGTATCTCTCCATCTGCATCATCTTTGATTTCTTCATCAGCATCTTATAGTTTTCTGAGTGCAAGTGTTTTGCCTTTTTAGATAGATTTATTCTTAGGTATTGTGTTGTTTTTGATGCAGTGATAAATAGGACTGTTTCCTTAATTTTTCTTTCTGATCTTTTGCTATTAGTGTATAAGGAGTGCAAGAGATTTCTTTGTATAAATTTTGTAACCTGAAACTTTATCAAATTAATTGAAGGGTTCTAGGAATTTTCTGGTAGCATATTTAGAATCTTCTGATCCATAACCAGACATATTGTCCATTGTGCCACTGCCCCCCATTGATAGCATACTTACAAATATCTATGTAGAGTATTGGGCTTCCCTGTTGGCTCAGCGGTAAAGAATCTAGCTGCAAAGCAGGAGACATGGGTTCAGTTCCTGGGTTGGGAAGATCCCCTGCAGAAGGAAATGATAATTAATTACAGTATTCTTGCCTGAGAAATCTCACAGACAGTAGAGACTGGTGGGCTAAGTCCATAGGGTCACAAAAGAGTAGAACATAACTTTTCAACTAAAAATAACATGTATAGTACTGTGGATCTGGCAAATAGAAATAGTTTTACTTATTCTTTTCTAATTTGGATTTTTTTTTCCCCTCTATAATTGCTGTGGCTAGTATTTTGAAAACTATGTTGAACAAAATGGTGAGAAGGAATATTTGTCCTATTTCTGATCTTGGAAATGCTTTCAGTTTTTCACCATCAAGAATGATGTTGGTTGTTGGATTGTATATGGCCTTTATATATGACCATTTATTATGGAATAGGCTCCCTCTATACCTACTTTCTGGAGAGTTTCTAATCATAAATGATTATTTAATTTGATCAAAAGTGTTCTTCTGCATCTATTTAGATGATCAAATGGTTTTTTTCTGCTAGTTTGTTGATATAGAGTATCATATTGATTGATTTACATTTATTAAAGAATCCTCATAGTCCTAGGATGAATCCCATTTGATCATGGTGTGTGATCCTATTAATGAGTTGTTGGACCCAGTTTGCTGGTATTTTTTTAAGGATTTTTGTGTCCATGTACATCAGTGTTATTGACCTATAATTTTCTTTTTACTTTTTCCCCCTGTGGTATTGTTGTCTGATTTTGGCATCAGGGGTATGGTGGCATCATAGAATGAATTAAATTTTTTCCTCTGCAAATTTTTTGAAAGATTTTCAGAAGGGTGGATGTTAACTTTTCTTTAAATGTTTGAGTGAATTCACCTTTGAAGCCATCTGGTTCTGGACATTTGTTTGTTGAAAGTACTTAAGTTTCAATTTCATTACTTGTGATTGGCCTGTTCATTTTTCATATTTGTTCCTGATTCAGTCTTGGGAGATAGTACCTTACTAATGTTTTGCCCATTTCTTCCAGGTTGCCCATTTTATTTATATACTTCAAGTATACAAAGTAGTCTCTTATGATCCTTTGTATTTGTGTCGTTTGTTGCAAATTCTTTTTTTTTTTTCTCTCAAATTTTATTGATTTGAGTCCCCTCCCTTCTTTCCTGATTAATCTAGCTAAAAGTTTTTTGTTTCCTTGTTTTAATTTTGTTTATCTTCTCAAAGAACTAGTTTCACTTATCTTGCTATTGTTTTCTTGGTCTCTATTTCACTTATATATGTCCTGATTTTTATAATTTTTTCCCTTGTACTAAACTTGTGTTTGTTTGTTTGTTTGTTTTTTCTTCTTTCTCTGGTTTCTTCAGTTGTAATGTTAGGTTGTTTATTTGAGATATATCTTGTTTAATGGGGCTTCCCAGGTGGCTCAGTGGTTAAAGAATCCATCTGCAATGCAGAAGACACAGGGGATGCAAATTCAATCCTGGGATTGAGAAGAGCCCCTGGAAGAGGGCATGGCAACCCACTCCATTATTCTTGCCTGGAGAACCTCATGGACAGAGGAGCATGATGGATACAGTCCATAGGGTCACAAAGACTTGGACGTGACTGAAGTGACTGAGTATACATGATTATACAGGGAATACATACTTATTTCCTATGGCAAAATGTTAGTGCTATAAACCTCCCTTTCAAAAATTGCTTTTGCATTGTCATATTTTCATTCTTATTTATGTCTATGTATTTTTTTTTAAGTTTCCTCCTGAATTTTTCAGTGATCCATTGGTTATTTAGTAACATGTTGTTTAGCTTCCGTGTGTTTCTTTCTTTCTTTTTTTTTTAATATGTTTTTTCCTGTTGGTTTTGTTCATTGCTAAGTTGCATTTGACTCATTGAGATCCGTGTCCTTCACTATCCCCCAGAATTTGTTCAAATTCATGTCCATTCAGTTCAGTAATTTTATCTAACCATCTTACCCTCTGCCACACCCTTATCTTTTTGCCTTCAATCTCCCCCAGCATCAGGGTCTTTTCCAATGAGTCATTTCTTTGCATAAGGGAGCCAACGTATTGGAGCTTCAGCTTCAGGATCAATCTTTCCAATATATATTCAGGGTTGATTTCCTTTAGGATTGACTGGTTTGATCTCTTTGTGATCCAAAGGACTCTCAAGAGTCTTCTCCAGAATCACAATTGGAAAGCATCAACTTCATATCTGTACATGACTATTGGGAAAACCATAGCTCTGACTATGCGGATGCTTGCTGGCAAAGCGATGTCTCTGCTTTTTAACATTCTGTCTAGATTTGTCATAGAGTTTCTTTCAAAGAGCAAGTGTCTTTTAATTTCATATCTTCAGTCACTGTCGGCAGTGATCAGTCCCTCACTTTCAGTCTGTATTTGTCCCTAGCTTTGAGTTGATTCTCTTCCACGTACTATATTATTTTTGCATCACTTCACCTTTCTATGTCATGTAATTAGAGCATTTAATTATTTACACTTAAGATCATTGTCTATATATAAGTTTTTGTTACTATTTCCTTAATTATTTGGGGTTTGTTTTGTTGGTCTTTCTTTTTTTCTTTGGTTCTATTCCCTTGGGGTTTGATGACTGTCTTTAGTGTTGTGATTGGAATGCTTTTTGTGTGTGTGTGTATGTGTATATTGTAGTGCTTTATTTATTTATTTTTTGGTTTACATTTCCCATGACTTTTGATATAATAGTCTATATATGTACAAGTTCCTGTCTCTTGATTCAAAATGGAATTCAAATTTCCTACATTTTTACTTTCCTCATAGTTTCTTTTTCAATCTCATTGCATATTTGGATGATTTCCAACTATTGCTTTATGTTTGCCTTCACTGGTAAGCTTTCCCATCTGTGATTTTCTTGTTTCTAGTTATGGCATTTTTTTTTAATATGCCATAAAAGAAGGCTAAATTTCCTTTAGCCTTTGTTGTAAAGTTGTTTAGGTGGTGCTAAATTCTCTTAGATTTTGCTTTTCTGTAAATCGTTTGATTTTTCCACTGAAACTGAGTGAACTCTTGCTGGGTAGAGTGTTCTTGGTTGTATATTTTCTTCTTTCATCACTTTAAATATAACATTCTACTCTCTTCTGGCTTGCAGAGATTCTGCTGAAAATCCAGCTAGTAACTTTATGGTCTTTCCTCTTAATGCTACTTATTGATTTACCCTTGTTGCTTTCAATATTTTTTTTCTTGTATTTAACTATTGTCAGTTTAATCAGCATATATCTCAGTGTGTTCCTCCTTGAGATTTTTTTTTTTTTTTCCTATATGGCACTCTCTGTGCTTCCTGGAATTGGGTGACTGTTTCTTTTCCCATGTTAGAAAAATTTTCAGCTATAATCTCTTCAAGTATTTTTGTCAGGCCCTTTCCTTTTATGTCCTTTTTCTGGGACCCCTATAATGCAAATATTGGTGCAATTAATGTCTCAGATGTCTCTCAGACTGTCTTCTTTTCTTTTTTTTTTCCTTAATTTTGTTCTGTGACAGTGACTTCCACCATTATGCCTTCCAGCTCACTTATTTGCTCTTCTGACTCATTTATTCTGTTAGTGTATTCTGCTAGATTCTAGTGTATATTTTTTCTCCTTTCAGTTATTGTATTGTTCTTCTGCTTATTTGTTCTTAAACTTTTTATCTCTTTGTTAAACATTTCTTCTATCTTCTCTGACCATGCTTCTATTCTTTCCAAGATTTTGAATCATCATTGCTTTGAATTATTTTTTAGGTAGATTGCTTACCTTCTCTTCATTTAGTTATCCTTGTGGGTTTTTATATTGTTCCCTCATCTGCAACGTATTTCTCTGTTGTATCTTTTTTTTTTTTTTTTTTCCTCTTAATTTCTGTGTTTGTGGTCTTCTTTCTATAGGCTGCAGGACCATAGTTCCTGTTGTTTATGGGACCTTCCCCCTGTTGGGTGTGGTTGATCCAGGGGCTTGTTTAGGCATCTTGGTGGGTGTACTGGTATGGCCTGTGGGTGGAATTAGCTTCTGTCTCTGGTGGGCAGGTTCATGTGTGTTTTGAGGTGACTGTGAGCTTAGTACTACTTTAGGCAGCCTGTTTTCTGGTGGATGGGTTTGTGTCTCTATTGTGTTGGTTGTTCAGCCTGAGGCTTTCCAATAGTGGAGCCTGCAGATTGTTGGGTGAAGTCAGTTCTTGATGCCAATATGGGGACCTCTGGGAGACCTCAGGTAAATGAATATTTCCTGGGGTCTCTATTACCTGTGTTCTTCCTCTTACACAGGGTTACAGCCAATCCCCACCTATCCAGGAGGCCATATGAGACCTCTAGGTAGGTCTGTCCCAGGTTCCTGTGGAAGTATTGCATTGTGCAGAGTCTCATTGCATGTGAGACCTTGTGTGCACATCCTCCTGGAGGAGAATCTCTGTTTCCTCCAGCTCTGTGGAGCTCCTGCTTTGTGGAGCCTTGTTGACCCTCAGGGATAAATGCCCTGGGGTTTCTTCCTTCTGATGCAGAAACTCAAACTGTCTTGGAAGGCTATTTTTATGTGAGAATATCCCTGTGTAGCCTGTGCGGGCTCAATTTCTTGTTCCAAGGGTTGTTTTTAGTATCAGTGTCTGCTGTCTCTTTCCTCGGTGTATGTTGCCTAATATTCCTTCAATAGGCGGTGTGACTAACGTGGTGTCCATAGCCTGCACTACATACTGAATAGGGCCTCCCCTCTGCAGTGTCTGCCATGTCAGGAATGGGATCTGCTCTCTAGTTTTTGGAGTAGGGCCCCCCAAGTCTGTTTTGTATCTGTGTTTCTGATATGCAGTGTGAGGTAGGTGGGGTTGGAGCATTCACACTGGAGAGAATCACTGAGTATTCATCTTCTGGAGCTGTTCATCTGTGAGTGCACTCTGTCATGCCAGCTTTCATCAGCTGTGCAAGCTCTCAGGTTACACAGTGGTTGACACGGCTCTCAGCCTCACCTTAACTGTGGTTATGCTAGCAATTGCCCCTGATGACTCTTAGACTTTGTTTTCATCAAGGCCACCAGTATCGATCCACAGAAGCCATGTCTCAGGACCGAAGTAATCATTAATTTAGACCCAATGTGGGTTCCACAGGGAGAGTAACACAGGTCCCATCCCACTTCCTCTCCTCTTCCTTTTCATTCCTTCTTTCTTTCAACATACTCCATTACACAGGGAACTTTCCTGTCCTTTCAGGTTTTCAAAGTCCTCTGCCAGTGTTCAGGAGGTGCTCTGTGATAATTGTTCCATTTGTAGATGTAATCTTGATGACTTTTCGGAAATAGATGTACTATATGTCCTCCTACATCTTGGCTGTCTTGACTCCTCCCCCTATAATTGTAGTTTTTTGGAATATAAAAGTGTGTTTTTTTTTTTTTAATTGTGAAAATCAAGCAATCTGTCATAGAAGATAATTCAGCATGTCATCATCTAGAGACAACCACAGTTGGTATTTTGCTTAGGTCTTTTGGCATTATATATTTACACATATATATGTCACATAAACTTTAATAGTGTTGTATCTTACTGGAGTAATTTAGCATTTTTATTTAACGATGTATTATATTCCCTGAATTTCAGATAGTTTTATGCTATTTCTAATGTCTTCAGAAAAGTTCAAAATATAAACATAAACTTTATAAATAATGTCTTATTCTGGCATTTGGATTACTTCTCCTTTGGATTTGAAATAATCATGTTTACTTTGCAATAATAATTATATAGAAAAATACTAAATATATCTACCTAGCAGTAGCTTGCTAGACTAAAATATACATATATTTTAAACATTTTGATAGCTTTATCCAAATTATCCTTTCAAAACTTAGTTATTTACATTCCTGCCTGCAATGAATCAGAGGCCACTTTCTCACATGTTTACCAGTGAGAAAAACTAAACTTTACCAAAGAAGTAGGCAAGACACCACATTTTGTGTTAAACTATTTTGTTTAATTGTGATGTTAAATGCTTTTTAATATATTTTATTTTCTGTTATTTCTATACATACTTTTGCTTACTTTATCTCAAACTTCATATAATTAAGTGGCGTTTTATCTGGAGAAGGCGTATTCTAAATACAATTGCACCAGAATTTGATGCAGGGACAACATCTGGTTAAATTTACACATTCTTATAATTCCTCAGCATTACAAATCGTTAGAGCTTTCTTTAATGAGGACAAAGGTCTTCTTCTTCAGTGAAATTAAAGGTGTCAAAATTCAAAACGCCCTTTTTTAAAAAATTAATTATGAAGTGGCCCTCTTCTGTCTGCTCTGAACAATAGCAAACAACCTCCCTCCCTAGCCCCCCTGGCTTTTTTCCCCTGACCATCACATTGGAGGTTAGCAGCAACCACTGACCTGGGAACAAAATCATGATATACATGTAGCTGTGCAGTTTTCCCAACACTGTTTACTGAAAAATATGTTTTTTCTCCATTATACAATGGAGAATACAGTTCAACTATGTTGAATAAAAGTGCTGAAAACAGACATTCTTGTCTTGTTGTTAATCTTATAGGAGATACTTTCAGGTTGCCCGGTTTTGCCTTTTTGCATAGATGCATTCGTTATTGCTGGGCTTCCTATCCTGCTCCATTGATCTGTATTTGTATTTTTGTGTCAGCACCATACTATCTTGATGACTACAGCTTTGTAGTATAGTCTGAAGTCAGGGAGCCTCATTCCTCCAACTCTCTTTTCCTTTATCAATATTGATTTGACTATTTGGGTTTTTCTGTGTTTTATATAATTTTAAGTTTTCTCGTTCTAGTTCTGTGAAAAATGCCATTGGTATTTTTATGGGGACTGCATTGAATCTGTAGATTGCCTTTGGTAGAGTAGTCTTTTGAAAATATTGATTCTCCCAATCCAAGAACATGGAAAAACTTCCCATCTGTTTTTGTCATCTTTGATTACTGTCATAAGTGTCTTATGCTTTCCAGAGGACAAATCTTTTGCTTCCTTAGGTAGGTTTATTCCAAGGTATTTCATTCTTTTTTATGCAATAATAAATGAGATTGGTTCTTGAATTTCTCTATTATTTTTCTGTTAGTGTGTAGAAATATAACAGATTTCTGTATATTGATTTTGTAACCTGTAACTTACCTAATTCATTGATGAGCTCTAGTAGGTTTCTCATTGTGTCATTAATATTTTCCTTATTTAGTATCTTGCCATATTCAAACAGTGACAGTTTAAATTCATTTTTCCCTTTTGGGAATTCTTTTATTTCTTTTCCTTCTCTGATAGCCATGGCTAGAACTTTCAAAATGTGGACATCCTTGTCCTGCTCCTAATCTTAGAGAAAATGCTTTTAGGTCACACAGCTGAGTATGAAGTTAGCTGTAGTTTTGTCATATATGACTTTTATTATATAAGGTATATTCCTTCTATGCTCAGTTTCTGGAGAATTCTTTTATCATAAATGGATGCTGAATATTGTCAAAAGCTTTGCCTGCATCTATTGAAATGGTCATATGATTTCTATTCTTCAATTAGTTGATGTGGTATATCACACTGATTGACTTGCAGATAATGGAAAATCTTTGTATCCTTGGAATAAATCATGCTTGATCATGCATGGTATATGATTCTTTTAATGTGTTGTTGGATTTGGATTTCTAGTATTTTGTAGAGGATTTTTCTGTCTATGTTCACAGTGATATTCACCTGTACTTTTCTTTTTTCTGTGGTATCTTTGTCTAGTTTTGGTATCATGGTGATGATGGACTCAGAGAATGAACTTGAAAGTTTTTCTTCCTTTGCAAATTTTTTGTATGAGTTTGAGAAGGATAGATGTTAGCTCTTTAAATGTTTCATAGAATTTTGTAGCCACCTAGAATTCTGATAGGTGTCTGTGAAACTACCTGATCCTGGATCTTTGTTCATTGGGAGTTTTTAATCAGAGTTTGAATTTCAGTACTTGTGATTGGCCATTCATATTTTCTATTTTTTCCTGATTCAATCTTGGGAGATTGTCTAATTTATCAATTTGTTCCAGGTTGTGGGTTTTGTTGTGGTGGTGGTGGTTTGTTTGTTTTGTTTGCATACAGTTGCTCAGAGTAGTTCCTCATGATCATTTGTATTTCTGTAGTATCCCTTGTAATCTAACCTTTTTCATTTCAAATTTTATTGATATGAGTCCTCTCCTCTTTTTTCTTGATAAATCTGCCTAAATGTTTATCAATTTTATTTGTTTTTTCAAAGATTCAGATTTTAATTTCATTGATGTTTCCTATTGTTTTCCTCATCTCTATTTCATTTATATCTGTTCTGATTTTTATGACTTCTTGCCTTCTACCAATTTTAGCTTTTGCTTGTTAATCTTTATCTAGCTTCTTTAAGTGTAAGGCCATTAATTGTATCTGAGATTTTTATTTGAGATTTTTCTTGTTTCCTGAGATAAAGGTTGTATTGCTATAAACTTCCCTCTTACAATTTATTTTGCTGTAACTCATAAGTTTTGGATCATTGTGCTTTCATTTTCATTTGTCTCTAGGTATTTTTTGAGTCTCTTTTTTATTTCTTTAGTGAAGAATTGGTTGTTTAGTAGCATATTATTTAGCCTCCACATGCTTGTGTTTCTTGTATTTTTTTTTCCTTGAAATTGTTTCTGATCCCATAATGTGGTCAAAATATGCTTGATATGAATTCATTTTTTCCTTTTTCTTTCTCTCTTTCCTTTTTTTTTTTTTTTTTAAATTTACTAAGGTTCACTTTCTAACCCAGTGTGTGTTCAATCCTGGCGAATGTTTCACGTGCACTTGAGAAGAATGTATATTCTGCTGCTTTTAGGATAGAATGCTCTATAAGTATCAATTAAGTTCATCTGGCCTAATATGTTATTTAATGTGTTCCCTTACTGATTTTCTGTCTGGCTGATCTGCCCATTGATGATACTGGGATGTTAAAACCCTGCCAATATGATTGTAGTACTGTTAATTTCTCCTTTTGTGGTTGCTGTTAGTATTTGATTTTTAAGTCAAATTGAGGGACCACTGTGTTGGGTGCATGTATGTTTACAATTGTTATATCTTCTTCTAGGATTTATTCCTTAACCATTGGTGGGGAAATTGGACAGTTACATCAAAAATAGATCATTTACCATACCAAAAATAAATTCAAATTGGATTAAACACCCAAATGTGAGTCTGGACAGGATAAAACTCTTAAAGGACACCATTGGCAGAACACTTTCTGACATAAATCACAGCAATATCTTTCTTTAAGCCATCTCTTAGAGTAATGTAAATAAAAACAAACTATGAAAACTGAACCTAATTAAATTCAAAAGCTTTTGCACAGCCATAAAACCTTAAACAAAATGAAAAGAGAGCCATAAAATGGAAGAAACTATCGCCCAGTGAGTGATGTGACCTATAATGGATCAGTTTCCAACATTTATAAACAACTCATGCAGCTTAATATCATTAAAACAAAAGGCCCAATCAAAAAAAAAAAAAAAAAAAAAAAAAGGTAGAAAACATAAATAGACGTTTATCCTAATTAGATCAAGAGGCACATGAAAAAACGTTCAACTTCACTAATTGTTAGGGAAATACAAAACAAATATACAAAGAGATATCACTTCACATCCATCAGAATGATATTGGTGGCAAACATCAAATACTGGACAGAGTTTGGAGAGAGGGTAACCCTCCTATACTCTTGTTCAGTTCAGTCGCTCAGTGGTGTCCGACCCTTTGCGACCCCATGAATCACAGCATGCCAGGTCTCCCTGTCCATCACCAACTCCCAGAGTTTACTCAAACTCATGCCCATTGAGTTGGTGATGCCATCCAGCCATCTCATCCTCTGTCGTCCCCTTCTCCTCCTGCCCCCAATCCCTCCCAGCATCAGGGTCTTTTCCAATGAGTCAACTCTTTGCATGAGGTGAACAAAGTATTGAAGTTTCAGCTTCAACATCAGTCCTTCCAATGAACACCCAGGATTGATCTCATTTAGGATGGACTGGTTGGATCTCCTTGCAGACCAAGGGACTCTCAAGAGTCTTCTCCAACACCACAGTTCAAAAGCATCAATTTTCCGGTGCTCAGCTTTCTTCACAGTCCAACTCTCACATCCATACATGACTACTGGAAAAACCATAGTCTTGACCAGATGGATCTTCGTTGGCAAAGTAGTGTCTCTGCTTTTTAATACCTAGGTTGGTCATAGCTTTCCTTCCAAGGAGTAAGCGTCTTTTAATTTCATGGCTGCAAACACCATCTGCAGTGATTTTGGAGCACCCCCAAAAATGAAGTCTGACACTGTTTCCAATGTCTCTCCATCTATTTCCCATGAGGTGATGGGGCCAGATGCCATGATATTAATTTTCTGAATGTTGAGCTTTAAGCCAGCTTTTTAACTCTCCTCTTTCACTTTTATCAAGAGGCTCTTTAGTTCCTCTTCACTCTCTGCCATAAGGGTGGTATCATCTGCATATCTGAGGTTATTGATGTTTCTCCAGGCAATCTTGATTCCAGTTTGTGCTTCTTCCAGCCCAGTGTTTCTCATGATGTACTCTGCATATAAGTTAAGTAAGCAGGGTGACAATATACAGCCTTGATGTACTCCTTTTCCTATTTGGAACCAGTCTGTTGTTCCATGTCCAGTTCTAACTGTTGCTTCCTGACCTGCATACAGATTTCTCAAGAGGCAGGTCAGGTGGTCTGGTAGTCCCATCTCTTTCAGAATTTTCCACAGTTTATTGTGATCCACGTGGTCAAAGGCTTTGGCGTAGTCAATAAAGCAGAAATAAATGTTTTTCTGGAACTCTCTTGCTTTTTCAATGATCCAGCAGATATTGGCAATTTGATCTCTGGTTCCTCTGCCTTTTCTAAAACCAGCTTGAATATCTGGAAGTTCACGGTTCACATATTGCTGAAGCCTGGCTTGGAGAACTTTGAGCATTACTTTACTAGCGTTTGAGATGAACGCAATTGTGCGGTAGTTTGAGCCTTCTTTGGGATTGCCTTTCTTAGGGATTGGAATGAAAACTGACCTTTTCCAGTCCTTTGGCCACTGCTGAGTTTTCCAAATTTGCTGGCATATTGACTGCAGCACTTTAACAGCATCATCTTTCAGGATTTGAAATAGCTCAACTGGAATTCCATCACATCCACTAGCTTTGTTCATAGTAATGCTTTCTAAGGCCCACTTGACTTCACATTCCAAGATATCTGGCTCTAGGTCAGTGATCACACCATTGTGATTATCTGGGTGGTGAAGATCTTTTTTGTACAGTTCTTTTGTTTATTCCAGCCACCTCTTCTTAATATCTTCTGTTTCTGTTAGGTCCATACCATTTCGGTCCTTTATCGAACCCATCTTTGCCTGAAATATTCCCTTGATATCTCTGATTTTCTTGAAGAGATCTCTAGTCTTTCCCATTCTATTTTTTCCCTCTATTTCTTTGCATTGATCACTGTAGAAGGCTTTCTTATCTCTCCTTGTTATTCTTTGGAACTCTGCATTCAAATGGGAATATCTTTCCTTTTCTCCTTTGCTTTTTGCTTCTCTTCTTTTCTCAGCTATTTGTAATACCTCCTCAGACAACCATTTTGCCTTTTTGCATTTCTTTTCCTTGGGGATGGTCTTGATCCCTGTCTCCTGTACAGTGTCATGAACCTCCGTCCATAGTTCATCAGGCTCTCTGTCTATCAGATCTAGTCCCTTAAATCTATTTCTCACTTCCACTGTATAGTCATATGGGATTTGATTTAGGTCATACCTGAATGGTCTAGTGGTTTTTTTTTTTTTTTTTTTTTTTTTTTTTTTGGGGGGGGCGGGTGCAAATTGGAACAGTCACTACAGAGAAGAGTATAAAGTTTCTTAAGAAACTTAAAATACAGCTACCATATGATTCTGTGATCTCACTACAGGACATGTATCCAGAGAAGTACTTGGCCCAAAAGGATACATTCATCCTAATGTTCATTGCAGTTCTTTTCTTTCTTTCTTTATTTTTGTAATAGCAAAGACATGAAATCAACCTAGATGTCCATTGATAGAAGTATGGATAAAGATGATGTGATACATATATACAATGGAATATTTATCAGCCATTAAAAAGGTTGGAATAATGCCATTTGCAACAACATGGATGGGCCTTCTGAGTGAAGTAATTTTGAAAGATAAACAGAGATCATGCATGATATCCCTTATAAACAGACTCTTATAAATGACACATATGAACTTATTTACAAAGCAGTAACAGACTCTCAGATTTAGAGAATAAACTTACAGTTACCAAGGGAAGGGTGGGAGAGAGGGAAAGTTAGGCAGTTTGGAATTGACATGTATGCAGTGCTATATTTAAAATGGATAATCAACAAGGATCTAGTGTATAGCATAGGAAATTCTGCTAAATATTATATATCAACCTAAATGGGAAAATAATTTGAAAAAGAATAGATGCAAGTATATGCATGACTGAATCACTTGCTGTATACTTGAAACTAGCAAAATATTTTTAATCAACTACATTTCAATATAAATTAAATAAAACATTCAAAAGACATAATACACAAGGACTGCTTTGAATGTGTATTTTGGAATTTGTGCAGAACAGGAATTGTGTTGACAAAAAGCGCTACCTCTTTAGTGTGTTGGGCAGCAGGACCCTTTCACTACATATACACTTTGACTAACTGGATTAGGGAATTTCTGGGTTATTTCAGTTGTAATGATTTATTGATAAATAGTTATTAAAATTAATAAAAAGGAACATACATTCTTTTCTTTTTACTATCTTATCAGCAAATACTTGTGAAGTATCTTTGCAACATCCAAGCACCATCATTTCCTGTCTAGTTCAGGAATCATCTATATTATTTGTTTGTTTTGCTTTGCTTTATGGTCAACTGCACAGTTTCTAGCTAATTTCAGATCTCCCATTATCAGAAAGGTATCAATACCGTTATTGCTTATAATGATATAACTCTTTGGGATTCATGTTCAAATAATACAGATCTTCTTGTCTCTGTGGTTCCTAATATCACTTCTTTAGTGCTGGTTACATCATCCATCTACAAGATGCTACATCATCCATCTACAAGATGTTACATCATCCATTCTGTCACCATTGACCACTGACCTCAGATTACTTCTTAAGATTGTTACATTGCTTTGTAATGATGCTCACAAGTGCAATTTTACCCAAATTACCCAGGATAATGTGAGTAATACTTAATTTTCCAGTCGTTAAACCTACTGTTGGGAATTCCATAGCATAGACACAAACTATGCTGTTTGTTGAACTCTTTAAGCAATAGCTGTTGCATTCCTAGAATGACCTCTTTTAGTCTGACAGCATATCTGCTTAGGTGATGGGTGAAGGTAGAGTGAGATTTTGTTGTTGTTGTTATTCAGTTGTTATATTGTGTTCAACTCTTTAGGACCTCAGGGAATGCAGTACACCAGGAGGACTCTGTCCTTCACTATCTCCTGGAGTTTGCTCAAATTCACATCCATTGCATCAGTGATGCTATCTAACCATTTTATCCTCTGTCACCATACTATTGGTGCCTTCAATGTTCCCCAGAATCAGGGTCTTCTGTTCTTTATATTAGGTGGCAAAAGTATCAGAGCTTCAGCTTCAGCATAAGTCCTTCCAATGAATATTCAGGGTCAATTTCCTTTAGGAATGACTGGTTTGATTCCCTTGCAGTCCAAGGGACTCTCAAGAGTCTTCTAAGAACCAAGACTCAAAAGCGCCAATTCTTTGGCACTCAGTCTAACTTATGGTCAAACTCTCACATCTGTACACAATTACTGGAAAAAACATAGCTTTGTCTATACAGACACTTGTTGGCAAAGCAATGTCTCTAATTTACAATATGCTCTCTAGGTATGCATAACTTTTTTCTTCCAAGGAGCATTTTAATTCCAATCCTGTAGTCCGCAGTCCAGTCAACCATCCACAGTTGATTTTGGAGGTCAATAAAATAAAATCTGTCACTGTTTCCACTTCTTTCCCTTCTGTTTGCTTGAAGTAATGGGACTGGGTGCCATGATCTTAGTTTTTTTTAAATATTTTTATTTTTTTCCCCACTCTCCTCTTTTCCCCTCAAGAGGCTCTTTAGTTCCTCTTCACTTTCTACCATTAGAGTGATATCATGTACACATCTGAGGTTGTTGATATTTCTCCTGGCAATCTTGATTCCAGCCTGTGATTCATCAAGCCCAGCATTCCCCCTGAGGTACTCTGCATATAAGTTAAATGAGCAGGGTGAAAATATACAGCCTTGTCATACTGTTTCCCAATTTTAAACCAATTCATTGCTTCCTGTGTAATTCAAACTGTTGTTTCTTGACCTGTATACAGGTATCTCAGGAAACAGTAAGGTAGATTTGTATTCCCATCTCTTTAGAAATTTTCTTAATTGTTGTGACCCACATAGTCAAATCTTTAACATGTTCAGTGGAGCAGAAGTAAATGTTTTTCTGGAACTCCCTTGCTTTTTCATGATCCAGCAAATGCTGGTGATTTGATCTCTGATTACCCTGCCAATTTGAAAGCCATCTTGTACATTTGGAAGTTCTCCATTCATCACTGTTGAAGCCAGTTTGAAGGTTTCTGAGCATATCCTTAGTAACATGTGAAATGAGCCCAATTATATAGTAGTTTGAACATTATTTGGCATTTCTCTCCTTTCAGATTAAAATGAAAACTAAAACTTTTCAGTCCTATGGCCATGGCTGAGTTTTCCAAATTTGCTGACATGTTGAGTGCAGCACTTTAACAGCATCATCTTTTAGGATTTGAAATAGCTTAGCTGGAATTCTATCACCTCCATTAGCTTTGTTTGCAGTAATGCATCCTAAGGCCCACTTGACTTCACACTCCAAAATATCTGACTTAGGTGAGTGATGACACCATCATAGTTATCTGGGTCATTAAGTTCTTTCTTTTTTTTTTTTTTTTGTATAGTTCTGTGTATTCTTGACACCTCTTCTTAATTTCTTCCACTTTTGTTAGGTCCTTACTGTTTCTGTCCTATTTCATGCCCATCCTTGCATGATGTTCTCTTGGTATATCCAATTTTCTTGAAGAGTTCTCTAGTCTTTTCCATTCTATTATTTGACTCTATTTCTTTACAGGCTTTATTTAAGAAAGGACTCATTATATCTCCATGCTACTCTCTGAACTCTGCATTCAGTTGGGTATATTTTCCCGTTCTCTCTTGCCTTTGGCTTTTCTTCTTTCCTCAGCTATTTGTAAAGCCCCCTCGGACAACCACGTTGCCTTCTTGCATTTGTTTTCCTTTGGGATGGTTTTGGTTATTGCCTCCTGTAAAATGCCCTGTATAGTTCTTCAGGCATTCTGTCTACCAGATCTAACCCCTTGAATCCATTTGTCATCTCCACTGCATAATAAATCATAAGGGATTTTATTTAGGTCATACCTGAATGGTCTAGTGGTTTTCCCTACTTTCATCAATTTACATCTGAGCTTTGCCATAAATTCTTAATCCAAACCACAGTCATCTTCTGGTCTTGCTTTAGCTGACTATATAAAACATCTCCATATTTGGCTTCAAATAACATAATTAATCAGATTTTGACATTTACTGTCTGGTGATATCCAGATGTAGAGTCGTCTCTTGGGTTGTTGGAAAAGGGTGATTGATATGACTAGTGTGTTCCCTTGACAAAAGTCTGCTAGCCTTTGCCTTGATTCATTTTGTACTCTACATCCAAATTGCCCTTTTACTCTGGGTATTTTTTTTACTTCTAGCTTTTGCATTCCAGTTCCCTATGATGAAAATGACATCTTTTTTTTTTTTTGGTATTAGTTCTAGAAGATGTTGTAGGTCTTCATAAGACTGGTCACTTCCACTTCTTTGACTTCAGTGGTTGAGACATAGTCTTGTATTTCTGTGATGTTGGGGCTGTCCTGGTGGTTCAGATGGTAAAGAGTCTGCCTGTGATGCTGGTGACTTTGGTTTGATCTCTGGGTCATGAAGATCCCCTGGAAAAGGGGATGGCTGCCCCCTCCAGTATTCTTGGTTGGAGTATCCCATGGACAGAGGAGCCTGGTGGTCTTAAGTCTGTGGGGTTGCAAAGATATAACATGACTGAAGGACAAATGCTCTCACTTTCACTCTGATATTGAATGGCTTGCTTTGAACATACACTGAGATCATTCTGTCATTTTTGAAGTTGCACCCAAGTACTTCTTTTGTTGATTATGAGGGTTACTCCATTTCTTCTAAGAATCCCTTAGTAGTAATAGATATAATGGTTATCTAATTAAAATTGCCCATTCCTAATAAGTTGATGTTCAATCCTGCCATCTCCTGCTTGACCACCTCCTATTTACCTTGATTCATGGACCTAACCCTGGTGGACAGGCAATCCTGGTGTGCTGCAGCCCATGGGGTCACAAAGAGTTGGACATGACTGAGCAACTGAACTGAACTGATGGACCTAACATTCCAGGTTTCTATGCAATATTGTTCTCTACAGCACTTTACTTTCACCACCAGACACATCCACACCCGAGCATCATTTTAGCTTTGGCTCAGCTGCTTCTTTCTTTTTGGAGTTATTAGTAATTGTCTTTCACTCTTCCCCAGTAGCATATTGCACACCTTCCAACCTGGGGACTCATCATCTAGAGTCTTATCTTTTTGCATTTTCATACTGTTCATGGAGTTTTCCAGCCAAGAATCCTGGAGTAGGTTTCTATTTCCTCCTACAGTGCACAACATTTTGTCAGAACTCTTCTCTACGACCTATCTGTCTTGGGTGGCCCTCCACGACATGGCTCACAGCTTCACTGAGTTATGCAAGCCCCTTTACCACAACAAGTCTGTGATCCATGAGGGGAAAAGTGAGATATGTAGTCCCATTTTTTTTTTTTTTTCAAATAATGTCTCTTCCTCTAATCTTCATGGAATAAGAACAACCCTGGAGATTAAAATGTCATCAGTGTCAGACACCAGAAAATGTTCAATTGAAAGGAGCCCCTTTTGTTGCAGAGCAATAGTTTGGAAAGAGACATGAACACTCCTGGGAGGGCTGCTGGACACTGGATACAGAGCCAGAGTTGATGTGGAGGTTTAGCCTTGGTTTTAGCACTAGAAGCCACATGGTCCAAAAGCATTTGTCCCTACTGCTATTCTTCTTCTTTTGCTTCATGCAGCACCATGATGAAAAACAACACTTAAGTTCACAGACAGCCTAAGCCATAGGGGCAGCTGTGGACAAAACTTCAGTAGACTTCAACTCATTCTATGTGAAATGTGAGGGAGATACATTAAAAAACAACACAGACTAGCTGGATCTCACATAACCTGGAAGAAGAAAATATTGCAGTGGCCAGTAAGTGTAATCTAGTCAGTGGTCTACCCTTATTTGGTTAGTAAAGATATTGCTTTTTGGTCTTTCATTTCTGTTTTCAGTTTTGTCTCTGGTCACAAAACTGGTATCTACATAATGTAAGAAGAAGTTGATAAATTCTAAGCAATGTAACAAAAATAATCAGTGATAATAGCATAATTCAGTGGTAACATTCTTAGTGGGCTTTGAAAAACAGGAGAGATAATGTTGGATTATAAATCAAAGAACAAAGACAGTATGGTACTGGCACAAAGACAGAAATATAGATCAATGGAACAGAACAGAAAGCCCAGAGATAAATCCACGAATCTATGTACACCTTATCTTTGACAAAGGAGGCAAGGATATACAACGGAAAAAAAGACAATCTCTTTAACAAGTGGTGCTGGGAAAACTGGTCAACCACTTGTAAAAGAATGAAACTAGAACACTTTCTAACACCATACACAAAAATAAACTCAAAATGGATTAAAGATCTAAATGTAAGACCAGAAACTATAAAACCCCTAGAGGAGAACATAGGCAAAACACTCTCCGACATAAATCACAGCAAGATCTTCTATGACCCACCTCCCAGAATATTGGAAATAAAAGCAAAAATAAACAAATGGGACCTAATGAAAATTAAAAGCTTTTGCACAACAAAGGAAACTATAAGTAAGGTGAAAAGACAGCCCTCAGATTGGGAGAAAATAATAGCAAATGAGGAAACAGACAAAGGATTAATCTCAAAAATATACAAGCAACTCCTGAAGGTCAATTCCAGAAAAATAAATGACCCAATCAAAAAATGGGCCAAGGAACTAAACAGACATTTCTCCAAAGAAGACATACAGATGGCTAACAAACACATGAAAAGATGCTCAACATCACTCATTATCAGAGAAATGCAAATCAAAACCACAATGAGGTACCATTACACGCCAGTCAGGATGGCTGCTATCCAAAAGTCTACAAGCAATAAATGCTTGAGAGGGTGTGGACAAAAGAGAACCCTCTTACACTGTTGCTGGGAATGCAAACTAGTACAGCCACTATGGAAAACAGTGTGGAGATTTCTTAAAAAACTGGAAATAGAACTACCATATGACCCAGCAATACCACTTCTGGGCATACACACTGAGGAATCCAGATCTGAAAGAGACACGTGCACCTCAATGTTCATCGCAGCACTGTTTATAATAGCCAGGACATGGAAGCAACCTAGATGCCCATCAGCAGATGAATGGATAAGGAAGCTGTGGTACATATACACCATGGAATATTACTCAGCCGTTAAAAAGAATTCATTTGAATCAGTTCTAATGAGATGGATGAAGCTGGAGCCCATTATACAGAGTGAAGTAAGCCAGAAGGATAAAGAACATTACAGCATACTAACACATATATACGGAATTTAGAAAGATGGTAATGATGGCCCTATATGCAGGGCAGAAGAAGAGACACAGAAGTACAGAACAGACTTTTGGACTCTGTGGGAGAAGGTGAGGGTGGGATGTTTCAAAAGAACAGCTTGTATATTATCTGTGGTGAAACAGACCACCAGCCCAGGTGGGAGGCATGAGTCAAGTGCTCGGGCCTGGTGGACTGGGAAGACCCAGAGGAATCGGGTGGAGAGGGAGGTGGGATGGGGGACCGGGATGGGAAATACGTGTAACTCTATGGCTGATTCATGTCAATGTATGACAAAACCCACTGAAAAATAAAAAAAAATTTAAAAAAAAATCAAAGAACAAAATATTTATATGTGACTCCAAACCAATTTAAAATTAATAACTGGGGAGGGATATTTCTTACAGAATTATTCCAAATAACACTTGTAGACACATCCTTTTCTAGGCAGTATGGCTTAAATGCCTTTACCTTGAATGTGAGCTGTGCTTAGTCACTCAGATTAAATGAATAGAGTATGAAGATAGAACAATAGTAATTTTACAGTGAGAAACTTGGCAAATACTACCTCAGCTAGGTGATCAAGGTTAATATCACTAGCAGAATTTCATGTTGTTATCATTTATCCCCCAATACGATATGATGAAAAGGGTACTTCACCTCCATGATACTCTTTCAAAAATAATGATAAAACCAGACTAACCCAGACTAGGAAACATTCCAAAAAAGAAAGACCTGACAAGTATTCTTCAGAATTTTCTAGTTTGGGAGGGGAAATAAAAAGAAAATACTGAGAAACTCTCACAGATTTGAAAAAAGGAAACATTGACAAAATATTATTATCCTACACTAGATACTGGAACAGAAGAATGATGTTAGTGAGAAAACTGGTGAAATTTAAACCAAGTTTGTAGTTCAGTTAATGGTATTGTAACATTGTAGCCCACTCACAATGTCAACATTAGAGGAAGCTAAGTGTGAAGGATTCACAGAAACTCCCCACAGTACCTTGGAAAACTTTCTCTATATTTAACATTATTTCTAACTAAAAAGTTTTAAAAATATTGGTGCATTCCTAGCCAGTTTTTCTCCTGCAGACACTTTTTCATACAAACAAAGTTTTTATTATTGCTATGGAGCTTAATATTTGTTTTACAAATTACAATTTCATGTGTGTTTCAATGTCATTTAGAGTCCACAGAAATCTTTGAAAGATGCTATAGAGGAATAACAATTAGCCAAGATGGTGGTGGTCAGGCTCTCTTACCCCACAACCTGTCACTCAATCAACATTCTATAAACAATGACTTTGCAAATGTATGTAACAGCTGAGATCATTCATAGCACTGCTCACACACATCATGAGGTAATAGCTTAGCGAACCGCTGCCTTTGTTCATATATAAGTACCTAAGCTCCACCTGAAACAGCCCTTACTGCTGTGTCAGTCATGAGAGAGAAGAGAGCATGTCTGCCTAGCTGCTGCCTCAGCCACTGGTGGATAAAGTATATCTGCAGTTCCTACAGCTCCTCACATTTTCTTCCAGCTTCCTGGCTCTCACCTTGCCTATCCTGGCTTCAGTGATCAGTGAGACAGGAGCATAATATTTTATTTTAGGAATAACAACTATTTCAATATCATTCAACTTATAGATTTTTGTAAATTTTGTAATTGCTACAGATAATTCTGTGATTAATATATCTGTGTGCATAAATTTTTGTGTGCCATTTGGATTATTTATTTAGAATGATATTTCAATAAATGAGAATGATTAGCTAAAAACAATATGAACTAAAATAAGAGCTTCTGGTGCATATTATCAACCTTATTTGTAGAATTTAGTGACTCATTTCAAAAGAAGTAAGTGACGTCTGAAAAACAGTAGAATGTCACAAACAAAATTCTATCGAGGAGAAAATAATTTATATGCTAAACCTTCAGAAGAAACAGAGAGAAAGAGACAGGAAGTTGTATTCCTATAGTAAGAGGTAAAATATCCCAGACCAAGCAGATATTACACACATTTGGATCAAAGTGAAATTCAGGGGTCGAGAGAAGCAAGAAAATTTTTAAAATCAAAATTAATAAATGAAAAATGTATACACTTATTTTTGTGAGACTGCCTTTCTCTCTCTCTCTTTTTTTTTTTTTTTTTTGGATTTGCCAACTGCCACTCATCCAATATACCTGAAACTGGATGAGTGGTGGTTGGTAAATAACACCTGATCCTGATTCTACCAATTATTAGTTGCAACTCAGATTGAGTCCAGTACTCTTGCCTGAAAAACCCCATGGACAGAGGAGCCTGGTAGGCTGCAGTCCATGGGGTCACTAAGAGTCGGACACGACTGAGGAACTTCACTTTTACTTTTCACTTTCATGCATTGGAGAAGGAAATGGTAGCCCACTCCAGTGTTCTTGCCTGGAGAATCCCAGGGACGGGGGAGCCTGGTGGGCTGCCGTCTATGGGGTCACACAGAGTCAGACACGACTGACGCGACTTAGCATCAGCATCAGGTTGAGTCATTTCATCTACCTCAGCCTCAGTTTCTTCAAGTAAAAGGAGACAATATTAAAGCAGATATTTTTTAAAAATCATTCATTTACATTTCTTGATTAGTAGTCACCATGGATTTATTCATGCTTCTAAATCGGTACAGAAATATTTGGTTATCTCCCCCTTATTAAAGGAGGGGTAGGTATAAGGGATTTTTAATAACTGTTTTTCTTATCTGTTTCTCTTCTGACTATGGAGTTTGAGGAGCTACATGCACTGCAGATTTTTAGTTAATATAAGAGATTGTGGTCATCCTACCCATCTTTCCTGGATATGTTCACCTGAAACACGCTATTCACTTGTGTATTCCAACAGTGGCTTCTCACTGGATTGACTACCTCTTCCCTAGGGTCAACAGTCATTAATCATGATGCTTTTTGTGTGATTACTTTATGAAGGCATGGGTCAAACAATTATTTTTGAGAGCATGAGATAAATCGACTTTGGTTATTGTGCTAAGAGCTAAGGATATCTCTAATTATACTCTCCTTACTTTAAATTGGAGATATTACTTTAAATTAAACGTCTTGTTGGCTCTTAAAATTTAGAAAAATAAAAGCTCAATTATCTTATGATGGTGATGAAGTTACATTATTACCTCCTCTTTCACTTCTATGGGCTATTTGCCCCTTTCTTTTTCTGTATATCCAAACTGAATCTTCTTCAGTGCCTGTTCAAATTTTGCTCTTACCTTGAGTTTTGTTTTTCTCTTAACTCTTCTCCAAATTCACACAAATCCTGATCTCGTCTAATGTTTAATGCTTTTAAAGCAAAGCTTAGCTAGATATTTACCACATTCTGGTTTGTGTGGTGTGCATGGATAGATGGTTATTTAATAGAGCATAGCTTTCCAAGTTCTGAAGCCCTGGAGTTGAATCTCAGCTTTAACATTTACTAACTGTGGCACTCTGGGCAGGTTACAGAACCCCACAGAGTTGCATTGTTAAAGGAGTGGAAAGAATGCCTTTCCAGGCTTCTTGTGTGGCTTAAGTAGGACATTCATAATGTAAAATGCCATGCTCTAAGAATTATTTCTAATGTTTCCTTCCTTAGTTGCTGTTTATTTTCTTATAAAATAGGGTTTTGGTTAAATAAGGAATACTAGCACATTGAAGGATTTTGGAAAACTGAATGTCACAAATTTAGCACACATCAAACACCAGAGAAAGTTGGGGTTCAATTTTTAAAATATTGGTAAGTAAAGTTTGCCATGTTAAATCAAGTTCACTCTCTTGTATTGATTACTTACTTTAGTGACTCTTTCCTCATTCAAATGCATTTTAGTTGTTTTCTTGTGGTTAATATTCAAATTTCATCTTATTGTCTTCAGTTCTGTTAATAACTAAACTGATTCTGGATAGCTTATCATTAAATGGCCTAGGGGATCTGTGTCAGGGGACATTCAACTTTAAAGGGTTCCAATATGTTTTCTTCCTTTCTGTGCCTTTTCTCAAGGACTCTCTGTTCCTTATCAGTTCCTGGAAAACAGGAAGGAGCAGAGCTGCATGCAGTTCTCAGGACTGAGATCATGGGGAAGGCACCTGCTTGGATTCCCTTCAGTGACTCTCTTCAGTGACCTTGTACTTAAAGGACTATCCATTTTATTGCAAATTTCATTCTTTTTAATGACTGAGTAATCATTTTATTGAAGATATATAAGCATGCATTTCTGCAAATAAAGTACCCTGTTTCACTCCAGACTTGGGTCCCCTGCATCCCTCTTCTCATCGACTCCAGTTCCCAGCTCCCGGTCTATGAAGACTGTGACAGATTTGTACAATGTAGAGTGCTCTGTATACTAGACAAGTTCTGAATTACTGACCTTACAAGAAATGTGGCATTTGTAAAGTGTAATTGTAATCTTGTTTTGATAGATTTCAATGGTGAGTAATTAAACATTGCTAATCTAGTGTTGTGATGTTAATTGCACTTTCATTTACCAGAGTCTATAGGTTCCGCCAAACACCCGAAGACAGTATCAGGAAAAACAAGATAGATTAGAGGCAAATAGTTGGGTTCACTTCAGTTGCTCAGTCATGTCTGACTCTTTCTCTACCCCATGGACTGCAGCATGCCAGGCCTCCCTGTCCATCACCAACTACAGGAGTTGACTCAAACTCACATGCATTGAGTCGGTGATGCCATCCAACCATCTCATCCTCTGTCATCCCATTCTCTTCCTGCCTTCAATCTTTCCCAGCATCAGGGTCTTTTCAAATGAGTCAGTTATTCACATCAGGTGGCCAAAGTATTGGAGTTTCAGCTTAAACATCAGTCCTTCCAATGAATATTCAGGACTGATTTCCTTTAGGATGGACTGGTTGGATTTCCTTCCAGTCCAAGGGACTCTCAGGAGTCTTCTTCAACGCCACAGTTAAAATGCATCAATTCCTCAGCAGTCAGCTTTCTTTATAGTGCAACACTCATATCCATACATGAATACTAGAAAAACCATAACTTTAACTATACAGAATTTTTGGTAATACAATGTAACTGCTTTTCAATATGCTGTCTAGGTTGGTCATACCTTTTCTTCCAAGGAGTAAGAGTCTTTTAATTTCATGGCTGCAGTCACCATCTGCAGTGATTTTGGAGCCCAAAAAATAAAGTCTGCCACTGTTTCCACTATTTGCCGTGAAGTGATGGAACCAGATGCCATGATCTTAGTTTTCTGAATTTTGAGCTTTAAGCCAACTTTTTCACTCTCCTCTTTCACTTTCATTAAGAAGCTGTTTAGTTCTTCTTCACTCTCTGGTCCATCTAGTCAAAGGTTTGTTTTTCCCAGTAGTCATGTATGGATGTGAGAGTTGGACTATACAGAAAACTGAGAACTGAAGAATTGATGCTTTTGAACTGTGGTGTTGGAGAAGATTTTTGAGAGTCCCTTGGTCATCAAGGAGATCTAGCCAGTCCATCCTAAAGGAAATCAGTCCTGAATGTTCATTGGAAGGACTGATGCTGAAGCTGAAACTCCAATACTTTGACCACCTGATGTAAAGAACTGACTTATTGGAAAAGACCCTGATTCTGAGAAAGATTGAAGGCAGGAGGAGAAGGGGGTGACAGAGGATGAGATGGTTGGATGGCATCACCTATTCAGTGGACATGAGTTTTAGTGAGCTCTGAGAGTTGGTGATGGACAGGAAGGCCTGGCATACTGCATGCAGTCCATGGGGTCGCAAAGAATCAGACAGGACTGAATGACTGAACTGAACTGATTCTTTAAATGTGGATAAGACTTCAGCTGCTAGATGTTCCAAGGTGGAGAAAGCAGAAGAAAAATGTCTACCACCCATTTGTACTAAGTAAAATATATAGCAGAGACAAAGGATGTTATAATTCATTGCAAATAAGCCCAGAATCAAACATGAAACAGAACATTCTAGAGCAAAACTAAAAAGTATGTCGTCTCTGGTTATCTTTGATTATCGATATAACCAATAGTGTATGTGAATATAAGAGAAAGTGAAAATCCCTCTGTTGCTGCTGCTGCTGCTAAGTCGCTTCAGTCATGGCTGACTCTGTGCGACCCCATAGACGGCAGCCCACCAGGCTCTGCTGTCCCTGGGATTCTCCAGGCAAGAACACTGAAGTGGGTTGCCACTTCCTTCTCCAAAGCATTAAAGTGAAAAGTGAAAGTGAAGTCGCTCAGTCGTGTCCGACTCTTCGCGACCCCATGGACTGCAGCCTACCAGGCTCCTCTGTCCATGGGGTTTTCCAGGCAAGAGTACTGGAGTGGGGTGCCATTGCCTTGTCCGGAAAGTCCCTCAGTTGTGTCCAATTCTTTGCGACCCCATGGACTATACAGCCCATGGAATTCTCCCGGCCAGAATACTGTAATGAGTAGTGTTTTCCTTCTTCAAGAGATCTTCCCAACCCAGGGATTAAACCAGGTCTTCCGCAAAATGTAACTCTTGCTAAAAAGGGCATTCTTACACATCATTAACTACACATCATTAAAAATAAGACATTCTGTATTTTCCTACAGAAACTACATGTCTATAAACCTCATAATACTTACAGATTTTCCATAGAAAACCTATGGGACAGAATAGCATTGATGCATGTATACTATCAATTGTGAAACAGATCGCCAGTCCAGGTTTGATGCATGAGACAAGTGCTCAGGGCTGGTGCACTAGGATAACCCGGAGGGATGGGATGGGGAGGGAGGTGGGAGGGGGGTTCAGAATGGGGAACACATGTAAATCCATGGCTGATTCATTTTAATGTATGGCAAAATCCACTACAATATTGTAAAGTAATTAGCTTTCAACTAATATAAATAAATGAGAAAAAAAAAAGAAAAAGAAAATCTATGGGATTTTTTTTTTAATTTTTCTGGTGGTACTGCAGGATCTTGAGTTCCTCAAGAAGAGCTGGTTATACTCTAATAGGATGAGATTTTTGAGATGGAATGGACAGAGCAGAATGAGAAAAACTGTCAGTGTCAGGCAGATCTAACCTTTATCTCAATGCTTTTTCATCACAGTTGTGTTGTGGCCAATAAGAACTCAAATTGGCTAAGCTTCCTTTTTCTCATCTATAAACTGGTAATAATAATATATACATCATTAAGTTGTATGTACTCTGTACGTGTACTCCTATGCTACAGTAATTAACTCAAACTACATTAACATATACTGAATACGTAGAAACTCATCCTTGGATGTTTGTAAAATTTTCTTACTTGTTGCTCAGTTTTTAGTTTCTACTCAATGTGGGTTCTCCTATATAGATAATTTTAAAAGTAAGAAAAGCAGTAATTAGTTCATCTTTGCCCTGTGTTAAGGTTACGTGGAAGATCCTGAACTGAACTATATTTGAATTAACACCCTGTCACCAAAATTTATCTGTATAGTAATTTTTCAAGAGGTTAACTGTATCTATCTACATATAGAACATCAAGGGCTTGGAGTTTTTATTTCTCATTTTTTTTTAGCATAAGTGGTTATATAATTGTATAATGACTATAACTTAACAATAGCTCTTACTTGTATAATGATTTAAGCTTGAAGTTATTTTGCATGGCCTCTTTTGATCACCAACATAAGTTGTATATACATATACAATATCTTGTGTTATCACATAAGACATTCATGATTATTTGTTCATTTTTTAAATTAAAAAAACATGAATCTGCATTCCATCAATGCTCATCTACTATATTCATTTATATATATATATAATTTATATATATGACAATTTATATATATTTTTTTTTTTTTTTTTTTTTTTTTTTAATATTATTTTATTAGTTGGAGGCCAATCACTTTACAACATTTCAGTGGGTTTTGTCATACATTGGCATGAATCAGCCATATAGTTACACGTATTCCCCATCCTGATCCCCCCTCCCACCTCCCTCCCCACCCGACTCCTCAGGGTCCTCCCAGTGCACCAGGCCCGAGCACCTGACTCATGTATCCCACCTGGGCTGGTGGTCCGTTTCACCATAGATAGTATACAAGCTGTTCTTTCAAAACATCCCACCCTCACGTTCTCCCCCAGAGTTCAAAAGTCTGTTCTGTACTTCTGTGTCTCTTTTTCTGTTTTGCATATAGGGTTATCGCCACCATCTATCTAAATTCCGTATATATGTGTTAGTATACTGTAATGTTCTTTATCTTTCTGACTTACTTCACTCTGTATAATGGGCTCCAGTTTCATCCATCTCATTAGAACTGATTCAAATGAATTCTTTTTAACGGCTGAGTAATATTCCATGGTGTATATGTACCACAGCTTCCTTATCCATTCATCTGTTGATGGGCATCTGGGTTGCTTCCATGTCCTGGCTATTATAAACAGTGCTGCGATGAACATTGGGGTGCACGTGTCTCTTTCAGATCTGGATTCCTCAGTGTGTATGCCTAGAAGTGGTATTGCTGGGTCATATGGCAGTTCTATTTCCAGTTTTTTAAGAAATCTCCACACTGTTTTCCATAGTGGCTGTACTAGTTTGCATTCCCACCAACAGTGTAAGAGGGTTCCCTTTTCTCCACACCCTCTCCAGCATTTATTGCTTGTAGACTTTTGGATAGCAGCCATCCTGACTGGCGTGTAATGGTACCTCATTGTGGTTTTGATTTGCATTTCTCTGATGATGAGTGATGTTGAGCATCTTTTCATGTGTTTGTTAGCCATCTGTATGTCTTCTTTGGAGAAATGTCTGTTTAGTTCTTTGGCCCATTTTTTGATTGGGTCGTTTATTTTTCTGGAATTGAGCTTCAGGAGTTGCTTGTATATTTTTGAGATTAATCCTTTGTCTGTTTCCTCATTTGTTATTATTTTCTCCCAATCTGAGGGCTGTCTTTTCACCTTACTTATAGTTTCCTTTGTTGTGCAAAAGCTTTTAATTTTCATTAGGTCCCATTTGTTTATTTTTGCTTTTATTTCCAATATTCTGGGAGGTGGGTCATAGAAGATCTTGCTGTGATTTATGTCGGAGAGTGTTTTGCCTATGTTCTCCTCTAGGAGTTTTATAGTTTCTGGTCTTACATTTAGATCTTTAATCCATTTTGAGTTTATTTTTGTGTATGGTGTTAGAAAGTGTTCTAGTTTCATTCTTTTACAAGTGGTTGACCAGTTTTCCCAGCACCACTTGTTAAAGAGATTGTCTTTTTTCCATTGTATATCCTTGCCTCCTTTGTCAAAGATGAGGTGACCATAGGTTCGTGGATTTATCTCTGGGCTTTCTATTCTGTTCCATTGATCTATATTTCTGTCTTTGTGCCAGTACCATACTGTCTTGATGACTGTGGCTTTGTAGTAGAGTCTGAAGTCAGGCAGGTTGATTCCTCCAGTTCCATTCTTCTTTCTCAAGATTACTTTGGCTATTCGAGGTTTTTTGTATTTCCATACAAATTGTGAAATTATTTGTTCTAGTTCTGTGAAAAATACCGTTGGTAGCTTGATAGGGATTGCATTGAATCTATAGATTGCTTTGGGTAGAATAGCCATTTTGACAATATTGATTCTTCCAATCCATGAACACGGTATGTTTCTCCATCTGTTTGTGTCCTCTTTGATTTCTTTCATCAGTGTTTTATAGTTTTCTATGTATAGGTCTTTTGTTTCTTTAGGTAGATATACTCCTAAGTATTTTATTCTTTTTGTTGCAATGGTGAATGGTATTGTTTCCTTAATTTCTCTTTCTGTTTTTTCATTGTTAGTGTATAGGAATGCAAGGGATTTCTGTGTGTTAATTTTATATCCTGCAACTTTACTATATTCATTGATTAGCTCTAGTAATTTTCTGGAAGAGTCTTTAGGGTTTTCTATGTAGAGGATCATGTCATCTGCAAACAGCGAGAGTTTCACTTCTTCTTTTCCTATCTGGATTCCTTTTATGTCTTTTTCTGCTCTGATTGCTGTGGCCAAAACTTCCAACACTATGTTGAATAGTAGTGGTGAGAGTGGGCATCCTTGTCTTGTTCCTGATTTCAGAGGAAATGCTTTCAGTTTATCACCATTGAGGCTGATGCTTGCTGTGGGTTTGTCATATATAGCTTTTATTATATTGAGGTATGTTCCTTCTATTCCTGCTTTCTGGAGAGTTTTAATCATAAATGAGTGTTGAATTTTGTCAAAGGCTTTCTCTGCATCTATTGAGATAATCATATGGTTTTTATCTTTCAATTTGTTAATGTGGTGTATTACGTTGATTGATTTGCGGATATTAAAGAATCCTTGCATTCCTGGGATAAAGCCCACTTGGTCATGGTGTATGATTTTTTTAATATGTTGTTGGATTCTGTTTGCTAGAATTTTGTTAAGGATTTTTGCATCTATGTTCATCAGTGATATTGGCCTGTAGTTTTCTTTTTTTGTGGCATCTTTGTCTGGTTTTGGAATTAGGGTGATGGTGGCCTCATAGAATGAGTTTGGAAGTTTACCTTCTTCTGCAATTTTCTGGAAGAGTTTGAGTAAGATAGGTGTTAGGTCTTCTCTAAATTTTTGGTAGAATTCAGCTGTGAAGCCATCTGGTCCTGGGCTTTTGTTTGCTGGAAGATTTCTGATTACAGTTTCGATTTCCTTGCTTGTGATGACTCTGTTAAGATCTTCTATTTCTTCCTGGTTCAGTTTTGGAAAGTTATACTTTTCTAAGAATTTGTCCATTTCATCCAAGTTGTCCATTTTATTGGCATAGAGCTGCTGGTAGTAGTCTCTTATGATCCTTTGTATTTCAGTGTTGTCTGTTGTGATCTCACCCTTTTCATTTCTTATTTTGTTAATTTGGTTCTTCTCCCTTTGTTTCTTAATGAGTCTTGCTAATGGTTTGTCAATTTTGTTTATTTTTTCAAAAAACCAGCTTTTAGCTTTGTTGATTTTTGCTATGGTCTCTTTAGTTTCTTTCGCATTTATTTCTGCCCTAATTTTTAAGATTTCTTTCCTTCTGCTAACCCTGGGGTTCTTCATTTCTTCCTTCTCTAATTGCTTTAGGTGTAGAGTTAGGTTATTTATTTGGCTTTTTTCTTGTTTCTTGATGTGTGCCTGTAATGCTATGAACCTTCCCCTTAGCACTGCTTTTACAGTGTCCCATAGGTTTTGGGTTGTTGTGTTTTCATTTTCATTTATTTCTATACATACTTTGATTTCTTTTTTGATTTCTTCTATGATTTGTTGGTTATTCAGAAGCGTGTTATTTAGCCTCCATATGTTAGAATTTTTAACAATTTTTTTCCTGTAATTGAGATCTAATCTTACTGCACTGTGGTCAGAAAAGATGACTGGAATGATTTCAATTTTTTTGAATTTTCCAAGACCAGATTTATGGCCCAGGATGTGATCTATTCTGGAGAAGGTTCCGTGTGCACTTGAGAAAAAGGTGAAGTTGATTGTTTTGGGGTGAAATGTCCTATAGATATCAATTAGGTCTAGCTGGTCCATTGTATCATTTAAGGTTTGTGTTTCCTTGTTGATTTTCTGTTTAGTTGATCTATCCATGGTTGTGAGTGGGGTATTAAAGTCTCCCACTATTATTGTGTTACTATTAATTTCCTCTTTCATACTCGTTAGTGTTTGCCGTACATATTGCGGTGCTCCTATGTTGGGTGCATATATATTTATAATTGTTATATCTTCTTCTTGGATTGATCCTTTGATCATTATGTAGTGTCCTTCTTTGTCTCTTTTCACATCCTTTATTTGGAAGTCTATTTTATCTGATATGAGTATTGCGACTCCTGCTTTCTTTTGGTCTCCGTTTGCGTGAAATATTTTTTTCCAGCCCTTCACTTTCAGTCTGTATGTGTCCCTTGTTTTGAGGTGGGTCTCTTGTAGACAGCATATATAGGGGTCTTGTTTTTGTATCCATTCAGCCAATCTTTGTCTTTTGGTTGGGGCATTCAACCCATTTACATTTAAGGTAATTATTGATAGGTGTGGTCCCGTTGTCATTTACTTTGTTGTTTTGGGTTCACGTTTATACAACCTTTCTGCATTTCCTGTCTAGAGAAGATCCTTTAGCATTTGTTGAAGAGCTGGTTTGGTGGTGCTGAATTCTCTCAGCTTTTGCTTGTCTGTAAAGCTTTTGAATTCTCCTTCATATCTGAATGAGATCCTTGCTGGGTACAGTAATCTAGGTTGTAGGTTATTCTCTTTCATTACTTTCAGTATGTCCTGCCATTCCCTTCTGGCCTGGAGGGTTTCTATTGATAGATCAGCTGTTATCCTTATAGGAATCCCTTTGTGTGTTATTTGTTGTTTCTCCCTTGCTGCTTTTAGTATTTGTTCTTTGTGTTTGATCTTTGTTAATTTGATTAATATGTGTCTTGGGGTGTTTCGCCTTGGGTTTATCCTGTTTGGGACTCTCTGGGTTTCTTGGACTTGGGTGGCTATTTCCTTCCCCATTTTAGGGAAGTTCTCAGCTATTATCTCCTCGAGTATTTTCTCATGGCCTTTCTTTTTGTCTTCTTCTTCTGGGACTCCTATGATTCGAATGTTGGGGCGTTTCACATTGTCCCAGAGGTCCCTGAGGTTGTCCTCATTTCTTTTGATCCTTTTTTCTTTTTTCCTCTCTGCTTCATTTATTTCCACCATTTTATCTTCTACCTCACTTATCCTATCTTCTGTCTCCGTTATTCTACTCTTGGTTCCCTCCAGAGTGTTTTTGATCTCATTCATTGCATTATTCATTTTTAATTGACTCTTTTTTATTTCTTCTAGATCTTTATTAAACATTTCTTGCATCTTTTCAATCTTTGTCTCCAGGCTATTTATCTGTACCTCCATTTTGCTTTCAAAATTTTGGATCATTTTTATTATCATTATTCTAAATTCTTTTTCAGGTAGATTCCCTATCTCCTCCTCTTTTGTTTGACTAGGTGGGCTTTTTTCATGTTCCTTTACCTGTTGGGTATTTCTCTGCCTTTTCATCTTGTTTAGATTGCTGTGTCTGGAGTGGGCTTTCTGTATTCTGCAGGTCTGTGGTTCCTTTTATTGTGGAGGTTTTACCCAGTGGGTGGGGTTAGACGATTGGCTTGTCAAGGTTTCCTGATTAGCGAAGCTTGCGTCAGTGTTCTGGTGTGCGGATCTTGATTTCTTCTCTTTGGATAGCAATGGAGTGCCCAGTACTGAGTTTTGAGATGGGTCTATGTGTTAGGTGTGACTTTGGGCTGTCTGTATGTTGACGTTCAGGGCAATGTTCCTGCGTTGCTGGAGAATTTGCGTGGTATGTCGTGCTCTAAAACTTATTGGCTCTTGGGTGGTGGTTGGTTTCGGTGCAGGTATGGAGGCTTTTGTACGGTCACTTATTACTTAAAGATCCATGTAGTCAGGAGTTTTCTGGTGTTCTCAGGTTTTGGGCTTAAGTCTCCTGCTTCAGGATTTCAGTTTTATTCTTCCTGTAGTCTCAGGACTTCTCCAACTATACAGCACTGATAATAAAACTTCTATGTTAATGGTGGAAAGTTTCTCCCCCGTTAGGGATACCCAGAGAGGTTCACCGAGTTACATGGAGAAGAGGAGAGGGAGGAGGGAGATAGAGATGGGCAGGAGGAGAAAGAGGGGGACTCAAGAGGAGAGAGACAGATCTACGAAGTTGTCTGATCCCAGAGTGTTCTCCGTAGCCCAGACACCCACAAAGATTCACAGAATTGGATTGGGAAGAGAAGGGGAAAGGAGGAAATAGAGGTGTTCTGGGGTAGAAAACAGAGTCAAGATTGGGAGAGAATAATCAACACATTCGTGAATAAAAATGGGAGCTGAATATTGGATTCTTAAATGTTCACAATTTATATCATATACTGAAAAACAAAAATTAAAAATCTAGAGTAGAGGTTAGACTCTTAAAAATACTATATTAAAAACAAAAACCAAAACACACAAAAGAAATTTTAGAAATATATATGAAGTTTGGTATAAAAATAGGGCTTCTCTTCTTTTTTTTTTTTTTTTCCTTTCTTCTGTAAGGTTATAGTGGATTGAAAATGAAAATTAAGGTGTAGTAAAAGGAGTGCTAGAGGGCTTTAAAAGAAATAAGAGAAAAAGAAAAAGAAAATAGAAGAGAAGAAGAAAAAAGAACAGAAAAAAAGAAGAAAAAGAAGAAAAAGAAAAAAAAAGAAAAAAGAGAGAGAAAAAAAAATTGTTTTGCCTAATTTAAAAAAATCGTAAAAATCTATGAAAGTTAAGGAGTAATGGGGGAGTAATAAGGAATTTTTAAAGGAAAATAAAAGAGACCCAAGAAAAAAGAAAAAAAAAATTTTTTTTTTTTTTTCCTTACTTAAAAAAAAAAAAGAAAAGAAAAAGAAAAAATATATCTAGGAATTTCTCTGGAGCTGTTGCGGTCAGTGTGGGTTCGGCTCAGCTTCAGATAGCTCCTCGTTCCAGCTTACACTTCTCGATATCTACAGGCCCTTCCGGTGTAGTCAGTCAGTGGTTTCTTCAGGGATTTTAATCTGTTGCACCGGTCCCTTCTGAAGCGGTTCCCTTTATTTGGGTTCTGTTGCCGGTCTCTCTTCCGCGCCTAATTTCCGCCCTGACACAGGGGGCGGAGGTGGATTCTTATTCAGGTAGCTAGTTCCGTCGCGCTGCGGGGAGGGGCTGTGCGGGGAGGGGCTGTGTGGGGAGGGGCCGGCGTTCCCGGGAGAGGCTTGCGCTCTTTTCTCGGTCTGCGCTGCTCAGGCTCCAGGCTCTTCTGTCTGAAGCGCGCGCCACGCTGAATGCGGCTCCAGCCCTCGGGTGATTCACAAAAGCGCAGCACACAAAGCTGGGCCCGCGCTCTGGCCCCACGCCGCCCGAGCGGCCCAGGCAGCCAGGCGCTTGACGGGCGCTCTCTCCCCGGTGCGGCGCGTCTTCTGCCCCGCGCGATCCCAGTCTCAGTCCCCGCCGGCGCCAGTCGGGCGTGCGCGCCCTCTGCCCTCCGCGTCCCCAGCCCCAGCCCCCGCCCGCGCCGGTCAGGCGCCCGCGCCCTCCGTCTCGCCGCAACCCTCCCGGCAGACTTCGGTCACCCAGAATCTCGGTCCCTTTGTTCTGCGAACGGCCGGCAGTGTGTTCGGGCCGGTTAGCTTTCTCTCTCTCTTTGCTCTCCCACAGTTCAAGCTGGCAACTCACAAAAGCTCCCTCCGATTGTCCTCAGGGCGCTCAGGCCCGGACCCTGCCCCAAGTAATGCCGCCTGCCCCTCTCCGTTCCGCCACCAGCGGATGCGGGCGTCTGGGGTACTCCTCTGCTGGGAGTTGCTTTTAGGCTCGTAATCTGTGGGTTTTATTTATTTTATCCCTCCCAGTCAGATTCAAACTCTTGAGATTCCAACACTTCCCCCAGGCCCGCCAGTGAGAGGGCTTCCCGGTGTCTGGGAACGTCCTCTATCAAGTCCCTTCCCGGGACGGATCTCCGTCCTTAGCTCTTTTGTTTCGCTTTTTATCTTTTATATTTTGTCCTACCTCCTTTCGAAGACAATGGGCTGCTTTTCTGGGCGCCTGATGACCTCAGCTAGCGATCAGAAGTTGTTTTGTGAAGTTTGCTCTGCGCTCAGTTATTTTTTTGATGAATTTCTAGGAGAGAAAGTGGTCTCTCCGTCCTACTCCTCCGCCATCTTGGCTCCTCCTCCGACAATTTATATATTTATACAAATATATATTTATATATGATATATTATATTTATATTATATAATTATAATATGATAATATATATCTATATATTTATCATATATAATATTATATGTTATATAATAACATATATGTATATGTATATGTATAATGCATATATGATATATATTTATAATAATTTATAATAATTTATGTATAATATAGCATACATATATATAATACATACATATATATATCCCCTGCAAGTTCCTGAAATATTTCCATATATGGAATATAGTTTTATTACTGTTATCTTCTTACACATTCTAGTCTTCCAAGTGGCTCAGACGGTAAAGAAGTCACCTGCATTACAGGAGACATGGGTTTGATCCCTGGGTTGGGAAGATCCCCTGGAGAAGGAAATGGCAACCTACTCTAGGATTCTTGCCTGGGAAATCCCAGTGGACAGAAGAGCCTTTTGGGCTAAAGTCCATGGGATCAAAAAGAGTCAGACATGACTGAGCAACTATCACTTTCTTAAACACCATCCACATCTTGAAAATACATGCATAGATTAGTGTCCTACCACTTAAAAGCCTTACTTAAAGATCATACAGAAGAGGCTGTACCCAAAGCGTGTGCCTGCTGATTCCAGGAGTTAACGTGTTTCTCATGAGATGAAACGCCTCCAAAGAAGAGTGTGATTAAAGTAATGTTAACCTTCTATGTTTGTGTTTCCCTTTTACTTTCGGAGGGGCTCCTCCAGTGGCTCAGACAGTAAAGAATCTTCCTCTAATGCGGTAGACCCAGGTTCAGTTCCTGGCTCTGGAAGGTCCTCTGGAAAAGGGAATGGCTACCCACTCCAGTATTCTTGCCTGAAGAATTCCAAGGACAGAGCTACAGTCCAGGAGGTCACAAAGAGTTGGACACGACTGAGTGACTAACCTGTTACTTTTGGAAAAATCACTTAGAGATAGATAATAGGCATATAGACAACAGACATATGTGTGTTTTCTTATGTCATCACACAAGATATTCATGATTATTTGTTCATTATTTAAATAACTGTATTTTTTTTCAGTTTTATTTATTTATTTATTTTTACTTTACCATATTGTATTAGTTTTGCCATACATCGACATGAATCCGCCATGGGTGTACATGTGTTCCCCATCCTGAACCCCCCTCCCACCTCCCTCCCCATCCCATCCCTCTGGGTCATCCCAGTGCACCAGCCCCTGCACCCTGTACATGCATTGAACCTGGACTGGCGATTCGTTTCACATATGATAATTTACATGTTTCAATGTGATTCTCCTGTATCATCCCACCCTCGCCCTCTCCCAGAGAGTCCAAAAGACTGTTCTATACATCTGTGTCTCTTTTGATGCCTTGCATTCAGGGTTATGTTACCATCTTTCTAAATTCCATATATATGCATTAGTATACTGTATTGGTGTTTTTCTTTCTGACTTACTTCACTCTGGATATATAGGCCATGAATGCTCATTTACTGTACTCATTTACCTTATTTCTTTTCAAAATCTGCTGTTTTAAAATAACTTAAGCAAACCCAACAGGAATCTTTATTTGTTTTACAAATGACTAAATTTAAGTTACTACTCTATACTAAACTCAATAGAAACTTGAAATTTAAAGATGAATAAAGCAAGATTCCTGACAGAATGTACAGTCTCATGAACTACAAGTCTGATTATGTTCTCAAATAATACAGTACTACATGTGCTTATCAAGTCAGGAGAGTGAATTCTGCCTGTGGCAGTTGGTTAAGTCTTCATTGTAAATATGACACTAGAGCTAAATCTGGATAACTAGGTACACCCTGGGGGACAGGTCCATATGTTTTATCAGATTCTTAGAAGGGTCCATAAACTAAAGGAATTTTAAGAAATAATTATTTTGAAGTGAAGAGAAATGGTAGGCCTGGGCTTAATTAAATAGAATAAGACTAGAGAACTACTGGCTTATATCCCCTAGGACCAAGTCTAAACTTTATCCTGGAAGCAGTGAGAAGCATTCAGTGTTTTTAAACAAAATAATAAGATTAATATGTGTTTTAAAAATCTCACTTATATTAATAATGTTTGAAAAATTGTATTTTAAATTTATATATATCTTGAAAAATACTAATGTAGTTATCCCTTTTTATCCAACAACATTTTTGTCTAGAGATGAGTTTCTATGTCATGGTAGTTCACATCCACAGCTAGATATTTTTTAAGATGTAATATTTGAATCGTTACATTAATTTTGGGTCACTGATTGATTTAATTTTGTTTCTATGCTTTACAAAAACTGAAAAAAATCATAGATTTGAAAGGTTGAATCACTTTGTAGGAAAAGCTTTCTGGTCTCATTTAATTTCAGTAAGATGTCTCTACTTCATATGCTTCTATCAACATATTTATTCCTGTTTCCTTAAGTTTAATGATAAATGACCTAATTGCTATTTTGTTAATTCCATTTCAGTTCCGTCACTCAGTCATGTCCAACTCTTTGAAACCCGATGGGCTGCAGCACCCCAGGGTTCCCTGTCCATCACAGACTCCTGGAGCTTGCTCAAACTCATGTGTATCAAATCAGTGATACTATCCAACAGTTTGATGTCTTTATTTAACACAATCCTATATAAAAGTGAATGCAATTAAAATATTTTCACCAAAGTTAATGTTAAGAACAAATATTTCTAGGGGAAATGAACAAGAATTTATTAAGTAATTACATATGTACAGGATACAACTATATTGTGTTATTTACAGAGAAAAGCAGAGGCAATAAATAGGGTGTTTAGAATAGTAATCAATGTATAAAATTAGAAAGCTTGTGTTGAGACACACAAGTCATAATCTTGTATTCCCCTTTCCCAATATAAAAAGTGTGAAATCTTGTTCAGAAGGACAAAATGTATTTTAAAAATATATCTTTTTACTTTCATTTGGTATCTATGGATGTTAAGTCAAGGGGTCTTTCCCTGGAACACTTCTCAGTGGGTCACATGTACTCCTAATGGTAATGGACATGGTCATTCTTAGTCTAGTTCACCATCTTTGAATTTCTGTATGATTTTCCAGTCATTCTCAAGACTCAAGACTGACCCTGAGACATGTCAGGTTCAGTTGCTCAAAACTACTCTGAAATCATTATCACTGTTGAAATGATCACTCTAATGGTACATCTACTCTGATTACTCTGGTATTTCTCTTACTGATTCAGAAAAGGGTCAGAATCACAAATGCCACACATCTTTTGGCAGGCTTCTAAGAGAGAAGTCTTTTCTTCTTAATTCCTGGTGGTGCCATAACATTTATTTTTTAATGGGATTTGCTGTTTAATTTTCTTTTGCTCTTCTGATGTCACCAGAATAAAAATCAAATACTCCAGCAACAAATGTACTAGTGTATTTGGACTGAGTCAAAGCATCTCTGATCCCTATTAAAACAGAACTGTTCAAAAGTGTCACCCAAGCAACCAGAAGGTCCCTAACCCATGCCCAAACTGCCTCTATAAAACACAATTATACCTGCTTTGAGCAATGAAGCAAGGAAGCACCTTCCTAAGCCCCACATCTTTCTAATAAAAACCTCCCTGTGGACAAACTTGCAGAAAATCAAAATTGACTGTTTCTTCTAGCTTATTTACAGGAAAGGAATAACAGGGTTAAACAAAAAGAAACTCCTAAACCGGCTGAACATCTAAGTTGGGACAAAGGCCACTATACAGCTCGCTATCATCTTATTTTAATGTTAAAATCCCCATCTGGCAATGAAAGTTTGCTGCTGAGCCGAGAAAAATGACAGGATTATTGACCTCCAGAGAAGAAGAATTCGATCTGGGGCCAGTGACTAGTCTTGATTGCTCAGAACTTTTGTGTAATAAAGTTTTATTAAAGTATAAAAGAGATGTAGAAGGCTTCTGACACAAATATCAGAAGGGGACAGAAAGAGTGACGCCCTGCTAGTCTTTAACAGGAAGTCATATATCTACTAGCAGGCTGCTAATTAGAGGAAGCAAAAGTCTCAAAACTCAGAGAGTGGCACCAGGCACCTCACCCACAACATGCATTTTGAGACGACATTGGCACAATGTGAGCTATCCTGGGCCATAAAATGATTGACATGGATTTTGAAGAAAGGCAGATGTCCAAGCAAATACATAATATCATTAACCTAGATTAGGAGAACACTGTTTTATGATTAAAACATACTGATATGTTGAACATCTGAGTCTTAGGAGGAAACAACTTGAAGAAAGACAGAGTTTAGGGTAAATACATAGTTCATTAACATAACTTAAAAACATTTCCACAAGAAAAATGCATTTGTTAGCTCAAGATTTGAGAAAAGTTAAGTTCAGGTGTAACCAGTTGTCATCATGGCAACACACATTTTAAAAGGAACCTCCTCTTAATTTTGTATATGGAAGGCAAAGACAAACAAGAAAACAAACAATCTGACCCTTGTAGTTTGTTTCCTTCTGCTGCTTAAGAGAGAGATTAAAAAGTGTCTGACACGTGTAGCCTGTTTCCTCCATTTGGAGACCCCTGGACTTCCTGCCTGTTACCCTCTCAACAGCACCATGTTTGTTCCACCTGCGATTGACCTAAACCCCAAAGGTCCATAAAAGGACAGGAAAGAGGCACAGACTCCATTCTAAGAAATCATCACCTATTTCCATGAATCAGGATGATGAAAGACTGCCATCCCCTATAACATCTTTCACTCCTCCCCGCCCTTTTTTTTTTCTAAGGAAAAAAAAAAAAAAAAAAAAGCTTGTCCCACTTGTAATCAGAGAGAAGGCACTTGCAGAATATAAGCTCCCTTTCTCCATTCCTTGGCCAATGAATAAAGTGTTTGTCTTTTGCTTCAAAAATTATTTCATTTACTGTTTCAGTAAATACCCAAGCAGGTAAAGAACCAAAAGAGGGGTCAGGATCAGGAACAAAAAGGAACCTAGGATATTAACTTCCCAATCCTTTTCTCTCCTGCAAACTCCACATCCAACTCAGGAACACTATAAATAGAATTCACTTCTAATATATGTGTGTGTTTGTGTGTGTGTGTGTGTTATTATGTTTTTTAAATAAAAATCTCAATACTTGAATAAAAATACAAACTGATTTTTGCAATTTTAGGTCAACACTAGGTTGAAACAAATGTTTGTTTCCTCTAAGAGTTTCTATCTTTTTCATTAGCAACTATAACAACTACAATTTAGTGATATTTACTTTATGATACACATTGGACTAGGCATTTTATATTAACTTTTAAAATATTTTTAATCTTACTGATTTAAGCAAAGGTGTCACTAAGGGAACTAAAAGTATTACAAGTTATGTTGGCTCTAGGTATTTAAAGTTGTTTGATTGATACACTTTGACTCACAAAAACTTCAGCCATGCATCTGCTCATTTGTTGGTTTAACAAATACTTACTTGTCACCTATTATTGTTGATGTAATACTAATAGAAAAATAAAAGTGTTCTGTTTAATAACACATCATACTGGAAACCTGAAAACTGATATCAAATATTATATTAGAGGCTAAATAGAGGTTATTAGTACTGCTGCAAAGTACAAATTTATCACTACACTCCAGCTTTCTCCATTGATTCAAAAGTAGATCTTCTACAGTTACACAAATTGCAGGTGTATGGCATGGTGATATATCTGCTAAATTATTTTCCTTGGTAGTTAGTTTCGACAAACTTGTGTGATGGAGTGGTTGTGTCTATGTTACAAAGTTGTTCTCTTTTGTTTTTCAAATAAAGTGAGCCATATCAGTATTACTCTTTTTCTCTACCTACCACATCCCCAGATGTTTAGATAATCTGGCAGTTTTATCTGGCAGTTTATATCTACCCTTATGTATGGATATATTATTAAAATCCACAAATATTATATATTGGTGAGAATAAGAGTAACTAGCATACTATTATTATATCATAGAAGCAGTTGAGCTGTAGAGGGAGAAGGAATAATTTTGTTGTAATGAAGACTATTGAGCATAGGTAGGCTAAATAGCTCCCGAAGGCAGAGTCAAAATTCAAGCCCAGGATACTATAATTTGAAAACTTATTCATTCTCTAATACATCATGTTGGCTATTAATAGACACAAAATGTAGTAACACAAAATGCCTCTCATAAACAAAATAGGGCAAAATATCCTTATGTAATTTTCATACCACTTTAACACCAAAAAGGACCACCTTAGAATTTGGTATGTATTAAACATCTTTCAAACATACTTTCCCTTTGACCTGGCAACTATCCAGGAAAAAAAAAAAATAGTAATAATGAGTAAATATCATCATTAAAGGGCTGACTTAAAGCTCATGATGCATGATTCAAAATCTAAGGTCATGGCATCCAGTCCCATCACTTAATGGTAAATAGATGAGGAAACAATGGAAACCATGACAGATTTTATTTTCTTGGGCTCCAAAGTAACTGCAGATGGTGACTGAAGCTATGAAACAGAAGACACTTGCTCCTTGGAAGAAAAGCCATGACAAACCTAGATAGCATACTAAAAAAACAGAGACATTACTTTGCCAACAAAGGTCCATCTAGTCAGAGTTATGATTTTCTCAGTAGTTATGCATGGATGTAAGAGTTGAACCATAAAGAAGGCTGAGCACTAAAGAATTGGTGCTTGTTGACTGTGGTGCTGGAGAAGACTCTTGAGAGTCCCTTGGACTGCAAGGAGATCAAACCAGTCAATCCTGAAGGAAATCAACCCAGAATATTCACTGGAAGGACTGATGCTGAAGCTGAAGCTCCAATACTTTGGCCACCTGAAGCAAAAAACTGACTCATTTGAAAAGACCCTGATGCTGGGAAAGATTGAAGGCAGGAGGAGAAGGGGATGACAGAGGATGAAATGGTTGGATGGCATCACCGACTCGGTGGACATAACTTTGAGCAAGCTCAGGGAGATGGTGAAGGACATGGAAGCCTGGTGTACTGCAGTCCGTTGGGTCACAAAGATTTGGACATGACTGAGTGACTCGACAACAAAAACAATTTATCCACAGCAATCTCAGTTATTCCTAATGCTCTCCTCAGGTAGTTGTTTCACTCTTGAAAGTCAGCAATTTTGTACTCTCCACTTTAGCACTTCAACATGCTTTCTCTCTTAAGTAGATATTTATGTTTACATATTTAGTGCCTCTTCTTTGACCTTTTGTGGGAGTTTAAGCTCAACAATTAGTGCACATTGAAACAATTCTGCCAAGAAGAGATGTGTATTAGAAGTGACTTTGGAAAAATTCTTGTAACTATAATACAACTTGATGCTATTTTTCTTCCTAAAACTTTTCAGCGAATTCCAATCAAGAATGGAATCCTTGCTTATTATTTTGAGTTGCCTATTTCCTTTTGCCCTATAAAATGCCACTCTGTCTCTAGCTCTTTGAGCTCCAGCTATACTGCACTCTCGGTTCTTAAAATGCACTGATGTTCCCTCTATACTTAAGATAATTGAAAATGAAGCTCTTCTCCCTTAGAAAACTTGTCATTCTGTACACCCTTTACCTTGACAAGGTTATCCATTCTTCAGTTTTTGACTCAAAATTTCTGCTGTTACTGTTCAGTCGCTAAGTCATGTCCAACTCTTTGCAACCCCATGGATTATAGCACACCAGGCTTCCCTATCCTTCACTATCTCCCAGAGTTGCTCAAACTCTTGTCTATTGAGTCAGTGGTGCCATCCAACTGTCTGATCTTCTGTTTCCCTCTTTTCCTCAAACTTTCCCAACGTCTTTTCTAAGGAATTGGTTCTTCCTATCAAGTGGCCAAAGTATTGAAGCTTCAGCCTCAACATCAGTCCTTCCAATCAATATTCAGGGTTGGTTTCCTTTAGGATTGACTGGTTTGATCACCTTTCTCTTCAAGGGACTTTGTCTTCTCTAACACTATAAGTTCAAAAGCATGGATTCTTTCTCCCTCAGCCTTCTTTATAGTCCAACTATCATATCCATACATGACAACAAGAAAAACCATAACTTTGACTAGATGGACCTTTGTTGGCAAAGTGATGTGTCTATTTTTCAATACACTGAGTTTGTCATATCTATTCTTCCCAGGAACAAGCATCTTTTAATTTCACTGCTACAGTCACCATCCACATTGATTCTGGAGCTTCAGGAAATGAAATCTGACACTGTGCCATGAAGTGATATGATCAGATGCCATGATCTTCATTTTCTGAACGTTGAGTATTAAGCCAGCTTTTTCACTTTTCTCTTTAACCTTCATCAAGAGGTTCTTTAGTTCCTCTTCACTTTCTGCTACTGAAGTGGTATCATCTACATACCTGAGGTTGTTATTTCTCTCTGGAAACTTGATTCCAGCTTGTGCTTCATCCAGCCTGGCATCTTGAATGATGTATTCTGCATATAAGTTAAATACACAAAGTAACAATATACAACCTTGACATACTCCATTCCCAATTTAGAATTAGTCCATTGTTCCACATCCAGCTCTAACTGTTCCTTCTTGTCCTGCATACATTTTTCTCAGGGTGCAGGTAATGTGATCTGGCATTCTCATCACATTAAGAATACTGACATCAGATTGATTATATTGTTTGCAGTCAAAGATGGAGAATCTCTATACCTTGAACATAAACAAGACCAGGGGCTGACTGTGGCTCAGATCATGAACTCCTTATTGCCAAATTCAGACTTAAATTGAAGAAAGTAGGGAAAACCACCAGGCCACCCAGGTATGACCTAAATCAAATCCCTTATGATGATACAGGGGAAGTGACAAATAGATTCAAGGGATTAAATCTGACAGACAGTGCCTGAAGAACTATGAACAGAGGTTCATGGCACTATACAGGAGGTAGTGATCAAGATCGCCACCAAGTAAAATAACTGCAAAAAGGCAAAATGGTTGTTTGAGGAGGCTGTACATATAGTTGAGAAAAGAAGAGAAGTGAATGGCAAGGGAGAAAACTAAAGATAAACTCATCTGAATGCAGAGTTCCAAAGAAAAGCAAGGAGAGATAAGAAAGGCTTCCTCAGTGATCAATGCAAAGAAATGGAGGAAAACAATGCAATGGGAAGACTAAGATCTCTTCAAGAAAATTAGAGATACCAGTAGAACATTTCATGCAAAGATGGGCACAATAAAGGGGAGAAATGGTAGGGATATAACAGAAGCAGGAAATATTAAGAAGAGGTGGCAAGAGTACACAGAAGAACTATATGAAAAAGGAATTTTAATGACCCAGCCAATCACAATGGTGTGATCACTCACCTAGAGCCAGACATGCTGGAATGTGAAGTCAAGTGGACCTTAAGAAGCATCACTATGAACAAAGCTAATAGAGGTAATGGAATTCCAGTTGAGTTATTTCAAATCCTGGAAGATATTGCTGTGAAAGTGCTTCACTCAATATGTGAACATCTTGGAACATTCAGGAGTGGCCACAGGACTGGAAAAGGTCAGTTTTCATTCCAATCCAAAGAAAGACAATGTCAAAGAATGTTCAAACTACTGCACAATTGCATCCATATCACATGTGAACAAAGAAACACTCAAAATGCTTCAACTTAGGCTTCAACAGTATGTGAACCAAGAACTTCCAGATGTTCAAGCTGAGTTTAGAATAGGCAGAAGAACCAGAGGTAAAATTGCCAATATCTGTTCGATCATAGAAAAAACAAGAGAATTCCAGAGAAATATCTATTATTGGTTTAATAACTATGTCAGAGCCTTTGACTGTGTGGATCACAGCAAACTGGAAAATTCTGAAAGAGATGGAATACTAGAGCACCTTACCTGCCTCCTCAGAAATATGTATGCGGGTCAAGAAGCAACAGTTAGAACTGCATGTGAAACAACAGACTGGTTCCAAAGTGGGAAAAGAGTCCATCAAGACTGTACATTGCCACCCTGCTTATTTAACTGTATGCAGAGTACATAATGGAAAAGGCTGGACTGGATGAAGCACAAGCCAGAATCAATATTGCTGGGGGAAATAGCAATAACCTCAGATATGCAGATGACACCACCCTTGTGTCAGAAAGCAAAGAAGAAGTAAAGAGCCTTTTGATGAAAGTGAAAGAGGAGCATGAAAAAGCTGGCTTAAAACTCATCATTCAAAAAAACTAAGATCATTGGCATCCAGTCCCATCACTTCATGGCAAATAGAGGAGGAAACAATGGAAGCAGACTTCCGTTGCAGATAAGCAATTAGAGACGTCATTTTCTTGGGCTCCAAAATCATTGCAGATCGTGATTGAATCCCTGACATGAAAAGCTATGACCAACCTAGACAGCATATTAAAAAGCAGAGACATTATTTGGCTGACAAAGGTCCATCTGGTCAAAGCTATGGTTTTTCCAAGAGTCACGTATGGATGTGAGACTTGGATCATAAAGAAAACTGAGCACCAAAGATTTGATGCTTTTGAAATGTGGTATTGAAGAAGACTCTTGAGATTCCCTTGAACAGCAAGGTGTTAAAACAGTAAGTTCTAAGGGAACTCATTCCTGAATAATCATTGGAAGGACTGATGATGAAACTGAATCTCCATTACTTTGGCCACCTGATGCCAATAACAGATTCATTGGAAAATGTAGTAACCCAAGGACAAAAAAGCAGATAAAACCAAGCAGTGTCTTGGAATGCAGGAATGGAAAAAAACAAACAAAAAAAAAAACAAAAACAGACCCTTTTGTCCTTCCTTCCCTCTGTAATTACTAATGGATTTCAGGTCCTCCTGAATAGTATAACCTATCTCCCCTCCTACCCCACACAGAGAGAAGGAGTTTGCCTTACTCTTCCCCAACCCAGTGTATGTGCCTCATCAAATCAGCAAATGATCTGCAAGACCCCTACCGCTCTCCTTGTACCCTGGGTATAAAAGAGGACTAAGGACCGCTGTTCAACATCAGTTGTCCCTTGAGCTGGCCCACTGTTCTAACAGCGTTTCCCACTGTAATCAACTTTATTTTTCCTTCATTTTGTCTCATGTCTGGAAGTTCTTTTCCAACCCATGTTCAGACCACGACATTTTTGGTGGCCCATACCAGGACTTGGGTTCTCTTCCCCACCTCCTGGCTTCTCCTTTCTCATAGGGACCTTCTGAGAACAGGCAAGTGTTGTGAAACTGAGGAATTCTTGGCAGGGTTACCCTCTGGTGTGTTCCAAAGGCCTCACTGCCCACAGCGCCCCAGTAGCTGCCACCCAAATGAATGAGGACTTCTCCTTTGTATTCTTTCCAACCGAAGGCTAGACCAAGCAATATTGTGTGGGCACAAGTCAGGCACTTAAAAGCCATTAGGGCGCCAACCACATGAAGACTCCCATGTGAGGATAAGGGGGACGTGGAATGTATCAGGCCACAAGGGCATCTGCCCCCAGCAAGACAACTTCTGTGCCCCATGTCAGGCACATAGTGGTTGAAGCAAAACAGACCATTGTCGCCTGGCCACCACCTCCCTGATAGAATTGTAAGGAGGATTCCTCAGCCTTCTTCCCTGTCACTTTGACTTCTTTCCCTTTTGGCCTGATTGACTTAGAGGAGCCTGGGTGTTGCCGCTGAACCTTCCCAAGAGTGCCTTCCATGTTTCAGGGAATCACCAAACGGTGAGTCACCCGGTTGCTCCCAGGAATCTGTCTTTCTCTGCCCAGGTTACATGGTGTCTTAGCCGCACAGTTCTCAGGGGTCACCTCTCACTGTCGAACATGACTGTTGTTCTGGTTGGCCATTTTGTGCCATGAGTCACAGAGAGAGATCACTGGGATAAAAGGGAGGTGTTTCTGTCAGACAGTGACTCTCAGTACCCCCATTCTACAGCAGGCAGGCTAAGAGTAGGTTCTGATACATCCAAGGATCCTCTCTCAGACTCGTCCCTTGGCTACATTCTCAGAAATTGGAAGATTTTGACCCTCCAAAAGGCCTGGCCCCAGTACAAACTGGGGGACCTCCCAAAAAATAGCCTCTCAATGGAACACTAGCTTTTGCTAAAATAAGGGAAAGGACTCTGAATTTTCTTATATTCAGTCCCTCATGGCCCTCAGTCAGAGTCCAGATTTCAGGGGCTCATGCTACATGTGTCTTTCTGTTACCTCCCTATCTCCTATCCCCCTCTGTCTCTCTCCACCAGATTTCCTAGATGACCCCTACTTGACCGTTCACATCCCATCCGCATGACCTCTAGAAAATAATTCTGAAGTTCCCTTTGGTCCAGGTCCTTCTCCTATTTTCAAAAGCCTGGGAACAAAAACTCCTAACATTCTAAAGAATTCCCTTCTAACTACTCCTGTCTCTCCAGGTGGGTGGAGAAGGACTAAACTTCCCCCACTCCTACAAAGTCCCTTAACTCTTCAGATTCTTCTGATGTGACAAAGACCTCACTTCCTACCAGAGGTACAATCCAAGATTTTTATCAGCTGATATACCCCTGATATGAGTCAATTTGAGCACTATTTGGTCTATATTTTAGCTATAAAATTTTGATTACAGAAAGGAAAGATGGCTTTTTGACACAGGATGGCCATGATATTCTTTAGACTCCAGAGGAAACTGGTTAAAATGTTTTTTTTTTTTTTTCCCTTGGATACTGCAAGACTAACTCTTTTTGAATATGAAATTAAAAACAACTAGCTTATTAAAAGGACTGCCTAGGGAAAAGCTTGAGGTTAACCCTTTCCATGTCCTTGAAATACACAGCCCACTTGGTCTGAGACCTCATCCTTGGACAAATTAGAACTTCAAGCAAAAAAAAAAAAAAGGGGGGGGGTGAGGTTAGGGAAGGGGGTTCAAAGAGACATTTTAAATCTCAAGTGGAAAACTATAAGATCTTGTCTGTATGTCTGGATTTAGGTATGCCTCAGTGTGTGTCTTTTTTTTTTTTTTTTCTTTATAATATTGCTGAAGTTGTAAATGCGTTCTAATTGAATTGACCTAAAGAAAAGTAAGCACTTACAAATCAGACAATTCTAAATACAAGAGAAATTAACCTAAATGAATTTCAGATTCATGTGAACTGGGACATATTCAATATTAAACATCTAGTATTAATGTTTGTTAGCTAATCTAATATAGACACGTCTAAGAGTCATTAACATTAAGCATAATATTTTAATTGTCCCTAGGTTTATTATAAGTTAAATACTGTTATATTCTTATATCTGTTACAAATTTGTCATACCTCCAGTAAAGAAACTTTAAAAAAATGTAAATGAGATATGAGCTTTTAGACAAACTCTATTAAGAATGATTATACTTTAGAAATGTCTGTCTAAAACAGTTCCTTTAGAGTTTGGTAAAATGAATTTCTAGGATGTGCTAAACTAAGTAACAGAAGTTTATTGAATAGCTAGGTTCAATAAACCTAGGCTTCAATAAACCTCAGGTTGCTCAATTCCAAATGAAATAAGATTCTGAAACATTCATTACTGAGCACTAACTTCCTCTTACAGAGAAATTAAAGATTTTGGACTATTAATGAATAATGTTTGATGCCATCATGAGATGTTCTTATAAGAAGGCAATTTTTTTTTAAAGAAATTATCACTGGTATTTATGTTCATCAATCTATAGAATGCTAATATAAAGGTTAGTTCTTCATTGATTAAGGAAAGTAGGATTGTGTTTTCAGTAAAGAAAGTATGAGGAATGAAATTACATTTTATGAAGGGAAAAGGAAGTAGGTCTGACTTACAGGTGGCTATTTCAGGATGGGAGAACAGAGTAGTGGGTACAGAAAGTGATAAGGTTTTATGGATAGTGGACCCCAAAGGATGAGTTTTATGCATTAATACAAGTTTTCTTGAGATGTTGAACTGCCTTTGATAATGGATTTTAAGCTTCTTTACCTCTGAAGTATTCTCTTCTATGTTTACCTTTGAAGTCTTCGTTACTTTGGCTAAGTGAATATATTGTTTTACAATGATCTAAATGATTCTATATGACTGATTGTTATAACCCCTTTTGATATTTATTGACTAAACTTCCTAAATAACTTGACTTCTAGCTGACTTTGGTATGCTTCAGAGGACCCCTGAAACATCCCAAAGAGCTATTAAACTACCTGGGTTCATTGGACATGCTAAATTACATGGGAAGTTCTGTTGAAAGGATGATAAATCTTCTCAGGTTGTACTGTATGGTTGATGTTACTAATATTGGTATCATAAAATTATGAGGAATTCATATAGATCTGATATGCTCTGATAAAAATATGGTCAGTTATAATTCTAGTTATCATATTAAAATGTTACATATCACAGCAATGACCAGGCTACTTTGTCAATTGCAATTTAATCAGATTTTAAACATGCCATCTATGATTTCACACTGATGCCTTTGCAAAAATACTGCTACTTCAAGATTTATGAAAGATACTTTTCTAAGATTAACCTATAAACAAATTTTATTTGCCAGTTATGTGGCAAACTGGTAACAGACTGGAATTTAGTCTGTTCTCTTTATGAATTTCTTTGCCTTTAAGTGATTTATATTTGGTTTTAAAAAGTTTTTTTTTTTTTTTTTTTTTGCTTTGTTTTGCTTTTTACCTTGGTAAAGTAAATAAACATTATCTAAGGAACATGTAGACAAAGTTCATTCTGCTTCTACAAAAAATAAGCCCTCACGGTTAGACTTTTGTTATTTTGATGTCCTTAAAACATGACAACAATCTACTCCTAAACTGGGGAATTAAAAATGGGTGAACAATAGTTGAAAATCAAAGAGTCAGGGCTGTGGGAAATCCAAGATGGCTGCCTGGCTTTTCCTGACTCTCTGGCAAACCTCATTCTTATTTGATGGGTAAAAGTCTTCCCTGGCTACAGGGTTAATGCTCTCATAATTAAAAAAAAAAAAAAAATTCACTGAATATTAAGTTTTGTTAGTTGTTAAACTAAGTTTCTAGTTTTGTTGATTAAGGTCTTGTGTTTACTAAGAATCACTTCTGAGATAGTTTCTTGTTGCTATGTTATATTGCTAAAATATTTAATTAAGTTATTAAAAAGGACACTCCAAGTTTGTCTCTAAAGCTTATCTCAGTAACCAATCTTCAGATAAAGATCAGATGCTCCATGATATACAACCAGTAACACCAGGCTATAGTTATTTAATAAAGTCGGATGACCTAGGGTATTCTGGGCTCTACCTAATGAAAGTTCTTGATTTATAATTCTTACTTATGACCTTACTAATAACTGCTAGCTATAGCTATATTATTTTCTATGTCACTTCTTTCAGAAGAGTGTTTCTTACATTACCAAATGTGTGACTGAACCTGTGATAAAATGCTGATATGTAGTTCTATATGAGATCAATGAATGTCATAATGTAACTCTAGATATGGGAAGAAGCAGCAAGAGGGAATATTTTCTGGACCAAGAGGGTAGTAAGACAGTTATGGTCCAGAGACTTTTGCTACCCACAAGGCCTGGTCCAATAACAGCACACTGGAAACTTCCTTAGACCTGGGAATGAGGCTTCCCAGCACCACGGGACCCAATGGCCATGAAATGCCCCCAAAGCATGGTCAAATATGTGGCTGTGAAGGGACCCTGCTGACTGGAAGTTGGCACTTGCCAGCTGCCTCTACAAAGATTACATCATGACCACTGCAAACTGCTGACCTTCAACACCCCCAAAAGGAGTTCAGTGTGGAGATCAAAAATAAGGCATTCTGTGCTTTGGAAAAAACCCAGAAGAACTGACTTTCAGATAGTAAGATGTTTACAGGTAAAGATTTTATAAGGCCAAGTTCTTGGATCTTCTCATACCTAGAGAAACACTAATGTCACAAACTAATGTCTGGTCCTGGTTCTCTTGCCTAGCCCCTGAGCAGCTTTCCTACTTCTATTAATCTTTGGGCCACAGTACCTTTAACTTTCTTGTTAATTTGGTTTCTTCTAGATTGCAGCAAATCTCCAAGTGGTAGTACAACAAGAATATTCCCTGACCAATACCCAGATGATGCTGAAACAAGTCACCTTACCATCCCATGGACTCTCATCTCTCTCTGTAAATGCACTCTGACAGAGAGCAGGCAAAGGAAACCCAGAGCCTCACGATGCCTCTGTACATCCTGAAGAAGTCAGAGCAATCATCGCCCCTTTTCCTTTGAGATTGGGTTCCCAAGTGCCCGAGAAGAGAAATAGGTAGGTAGTTAGACATGAGTAGGGTAACAAAAGGGGCCAAATAACTGTCCCTAAAAATAAAGAGAGGGAGGAATGTAGTAACCCAAGGACTAAAGAACAGATAAAGCCAAGGAGGGTCTTGGAATGCAGAAACAGGAAAAACAGACCCTCATCATCCTCTCTCCCGCATGTTGTAACTACTGACGGATTTCAGGTCCTCCTGAGTAGTATAACCTGTCTCCTCTCCTAGCCTACAAAGGGAGAAAGTATTTGTTTTACTCTTCCCCCGGTATACATGCCTCATCCAATTAGCAAAGGACCCACAAGGACCCTACCCCTCTCCTTGCACCCTGGATATAAAAGTGGACTAACAACCTGTGTCCAACATTGGTTCTCCCTTGAGTTGGCCTGCTGTTCTAACAGCATCTCCCACCCTAATAAACTCTAATAAACTCTCCCATTCTGTCTCATGTCTGGAAATTCTTATCCAACCCACACCCAGACCACAATAGAAAAGATCCTGAGGCTGAGAAAAATTGAAGACAGGAAGAGAAGTGGATGGCAGACTATAAGATCATTGGATGACATCACAACTCAGTGGACATGCGTTTTAGCAAGCCTGGGGAGTTGGTGATGGACAGGGAAGCCCGGTGTGCTGCAGTCCATGGGGTCATAAAGAATTGGACATGACTGAGGGACTGAATTGATAAACACTCAGTCTTAGCATAGTTAATGAAGCAGAAGTAGTTTTTTTGTTTGTTTGTTTTGTTTTGTAGATGAGGTTGTTGAAATATCAGATTACAGTGACCAGATTTAACAAGTAAGATTCAGGATTTTCAGTCAAGTTTGAATTTCAAAGAGACAGTATTTTTAGATAAATATTTTGTATTGTTTTAAATAAAAGTATGTCCCAGATATCCATGAGATGTCCTGTATTTGAGCCTATTTCTCTAATGGATCTTGCTCTGAAACACTCTTAACACATTCCTTAATTTTAGGGCAATTGAAAACAATTAATGCTGTTCATGGGGTTCTCAGGGCAAGAATACTGAAATGGTTTGCCATTCCCATCTCGAAGGGACCACATTTTGTCAGAACTCTTCACCATGACCTGGTTGTCTTTGGTGGCCCTACATGGCATGGCTCATAGTTTCATTGTTAGACAAGGCTGTGGTCCATGTGATCAATTTGGTTAGCTTTCTGTGATTGTGGTTTTCATTCTGTCTGCCCACTGATGGATAAGCATAAGAGGCTTATGGAGGCTTCCTGATGAGAGAGACTGACTGAGGGGGAAACTGGGTCTTATTCTAATGGGTGGGGACATGGTCAGTAAAACTTTAATCCAATTTTCTGTTGATGGGCAGGGCTGTGTTTCCTCCCTGTAGTTTGACTTGAGGCCAAACTATGGTAGAGGTAGACCTTCAAAAGGTCTTGTGCTCACTGCCACACTCAGTGCCTCTGGCCCTGCAGTAGGCCGCCACCAACCCACGCCTCCACCTCCTGGACACTCACAGGCAAGCCTGGTCAGTCTCTTTTGGGGGTCACTGCTCCTTTCTCCTGGGTCTTGGTGTGCACAAGGATTGGTTTGTGCCCTCCAAGAGTCTGTTTCCCCAGTCCTTTGTAAGTTCTGGCAACTCTGTGGTGGGGTTAATGGCGACCTCTTCCAAGAGGGCTTATGCCCTACCCAGGTCTGCTGCACCCAGAGCCCCTGCCCCTGTGGCAGGCCGCTGCTGACCTGCACCTCCACAGGAGACACTCAGACACGCAAAGGCAGGTCTGACTCAGTCTCTGCAGGGTACCCCGGTACGTGTAGGGTTTTCTCTGAGCCCTCCGAGCATCTCTGGCAGGTTTGGGGTTTGATTCTAAATGCAATTTCACCCTTCTTATCATCTTGCTTTATTTTGGGGGGCTCCAAAATCACTGCAGATGGTGACTGAAGCCATGAAATTAAAAAACCAAAAACAAACACACAAACAACAACAACAACAACAAAACACACACACTCTCTTTGGAAGAAAAACCATGACCAAACTAGACAGCATATTGAAAAGCAGAGCCATTATTTTGCCAACAAATGTACGTCTAGTCAGAGCTATGTCTTTTTCAGTATTCATTGTATGGATGTGAGAGTTGGACTATAAAGAAAGTTGAGCAGCAAAGAATTGATGCTTTGGAGCTGTGGCAGTGGAGAAGACTGTTGAGAGTTTCTTGGACAGCATGGAGATCCAATCAGTAAATCCTAAAGAAAATCAACCCTGAATATTCATTGGAAGAGCTGATGCTGAAGCTGAAGCTCCAATACTTCGGCCACCTGATGTGAAGAACTGACTCATTGAAAAAGACCCTGATGCTGGGAAAGATTGAAGGCAGCAGAAGGGGATGACAGACAATGAGATGGTTGGATGGCATCATGGACTCTATGGACATGAGTTTGATTAAGCTCTAGGAGTTGGTGATGGACAGGGAAGCCTGGTGTACTGCAGTCCATGGGGTCACAAAGAGTCGGACACAACTGAATGACTGAACTGAACTGAACTAAACTAAAACAATTTAAAGTCATATATTTACATAATTATTGTGTCATTCTCCTCCCTGTGAAACCTCAATTGGGAAAGGACTATATCTGTTCCGACAACCATTGTCAAATGGTTGCTATCACAATGCAGGACATCTATAAGCATTCAATATATATTCTAAGAATGAATGAAAAAAGTACTAAAGTAAATATATATGTATATTTAAAAGCAAAATTTCAATCTAATAGTGAGATTATTTTCATGGTGTGAGAAAGTATATTTTAATAACTTATCTTACATTTATATTTATTACATTGAACGTTTATTGAACATTTATTCAATTTCAGATACTAATTACATTGCACTAGTACTTTGAAATATTATTTCTCTTAATCTTTGTGACAGTTCTATGATATTAGTACATTATTAGCCCTGTCCAGTATTATTACCTGGAGAATTCCATGGACAGAGGAGCCTGGTGGGCTACAGTCCATGGGGTTGCAAACAGTCGGGCACAACTGAGCCAATGTCACTTTCACTTTTTCACGTTTTTTACACCTCAGAATACTAAGAATTAGAGAGAAAAAGTGTTTTGTTTTTGTTTTGGTTTTGGTTTTGGTTTTTTTTTTTTTTGGTCACAAAGGTGCTATGCTGCAAGCTGAATTGAAACCTTTGAGTCTAACTCCAAAGTTGATATATTTAATAGCTATGGTATGCATGTGTTATACTCACACATATTTTTGCAAGTAGTTGTAGTTACATAGGCTTTTATACGTAGAGCAACTAAGCTTCATTCTTCAATACATATACAAATACTACCCAACCAAGAGAGAGAGAGTGTGTGTGTGTGTGATTATGTGCATATTCACACACATGTGCACATACATATGTACACATATGTCTACATGAACTTAAGTACTGTTTTGGTTACTTTAGAATTTTAGGGATGATATCCAAAGCATTTGTTGACAGTAATTTTAGTCATAATCTAAGAATGTTTCATACAGGTATACATGTATAGATATATGTGTACATATACATACACTGGAATATATACAGCAATGAAGTGCAACTTTATAAATTCATTATGTACCAATGACTTTATCATTTTGGATTATAAATAAAGAAAAGCCATTTAAAACTAAAAGAGTTTTGAGTTTCACATACTCCCTTCTCTTTCAGTTTAAGTTGAGCCTATGATTTCTCATGAAATGTTTCTTTGTACAAGATTACTAAAGGTTACCCAACAACTCAAAATCATATTTGTTGTTTTTTCATACTATGTACCTTGGTTGGAAGAAAATTACTCAAGTTTATTTGTTCATTGACTATTAAAAAGAAGAGTTAACTCCAGTTGCCTAGTGAGAAAGATCTAGAAGTGGCTTTCAGACCTTAGTTTATATAGTTTTCAGTTTGTTTCATGCCAGTTCAAATTACATGAAGTAATGGGAATTTCTTAAGATGAATCCTTATTAATAGTTTTGCACTTTGTGAGATTTAAAACTTAGCCATGTTTATAATCTGGAAATAACATATCCATGATATGAAAGCTCATGAATCCCATTTTAAGTTATACTGTATCTTGGCATTGATGTTGAATGTTATTTTCCTAAGTATGCATATAGCATGTATTTAAATCAGTAATGAGTAATCGATTGAGAATTCATCTGTGGATTGTTCATCTATGTCATTGTTTTTCCTATAAGTATTTAGTGTATCCTCATACTAAGAGTATTTAAATGTATTCTTTTATTAAGACTTGATTTCTTGCCAAATTAGAGTAATTTTAGATTTGTTTAAATATATCTTACCTCATTATTATTTAATTATGGAAGAGACACTAAACTAATAAGAGATTCCAAGCTTCTTACTGAGTTAATAGAGCTGAGCTAACTAAAACTGTATCTAGAAATAAAAGAATGCCTTGAAGAGTTTCACAGAGACTAGCAATTCAAAGTGTTTTATGCTATGTGCATTTCCTTTACTCAGGTGTCTTATGGTTTTCATTATATGTGACAATGTCTTATGGATGCTTTGAGTGAAGTGTCATGTGAGATACAGAATTAAATGTCTAATAAATATGAATTCTGCTGCCTCAAGGCCCATAATAGAAATGGTTATTGTTTATGTGAGCATCCACACAAGAATAAATTATTACAGCCTGTTATAGATATGTTTGATTCTCAGAAAGACCAAACGAACAAAGGTAAGTCTTATTCTACTCTCTCCCCTACTTTTCTCATCTCCGAAGGGATAGAAAAAACCTTTGATTTTCAAATGCTTCTGAAAAATATTGTTTGAATATCTTTTGAACTTCCCTCAAAATTGTTTAAAGATAAGGATAGAAATCCTACATTTTGGAAGAAAAGTGAATGCAAACATCTTACTCTAGGAAGTAATAGTTTGATTAAAAATAGTTGTCTGCTACTATTTATTTTGTAAATATCTGTTTCTACAGCAAGCTAGAAACCTGCTTCTTCCAGGGAAAATGAACCCTTAAAGGTTCCATCAGTTGTGAATCAGGTTATAGGGCCAAAAATCTTATTAAATACCAGGAAAGAATTTTGGTTAACATTAGAATTTCAACACACTAACATTCCCCAATTTGTCTGGGAAATATTGTTAGGTTCCATGTAACCCTAAAGCTACCATCTAATTAGGAAATCATAAAGCAATTAAGAATTCAGTTTATGTTGCTAAATATTAGCATGTTGGAAAAATACCCAAGTCAATATATTGTCAATTTTAGACCTGTGCAACTAAATATTAACTGCACAACCAGCCAAATTAACTTTTTAGATATCTAGGTGCAAGCACCCCTTAATTGGAGGATTTAATAAGGCAATTCTGATATAGGCAAATCAATGATCCATGAATGATGTATTTTAGACAAAGTATAATTTTAAACTGAGCACTAAATTCGTTAATTAGAATTTGCTAGGTTGAGAATTAAATAACAGGATATGGCTTGGATTTTGTTTGCTTATAGAGAACTGCATTATATTGATAAATTTTATTTCATTTATGTCATTTAAGATGTGTATGAAATATAAAGGGAAAATGTATAAAAGGGTGAAGAAAGGAAAACCTCCCATAAGAAATATTTTGCCCTGTTCTCAGAATAGTTAATATCTCTCTTTACATATATATATATATATATTCAGTGATAGATTTTTTAAAAACTTTTAACTAAAAGATGATTCCTTTATAGAATTTTGTGGTTTTCTGTTATACATCAACAAGAAACAGCCACAGGTGCACCCATGTCCCCTACTTCCAGGACCTCCAGCCATCATCCCCCCCACCCCCAACCCCCCCTTCAGCCTGTCAGAGAGCCCCTGTTTGAGTTCCCTGAATCGCACAGTAAACCCCACTGGCTCTCTATGTTACATTTGCTATTGTAAATTTCTGTCACTCTCTCTAGTCATCTCTCATTCTCCTCCGTCTCATCCACCATGGCAATAGGTCTGCCCTCTATGTCTGTTTCTCCATTGCCTCCCTGAAAATAAATTCATCAGTACCATATTATTAGATCCCATGTATGTGTCAGTAATTACCCACCCTACGGCTCAAATGGCAAAGCATCTTCTTGTAATGCGGGAGACCCAGGTTCGATCCCTGGGTTGGGAAGAGCTCCTAGAGAAGAAAGTGGCAACTCACTCCAGTACTCTTGCCTGGAAAACCCCATAGATGGAGGGGTCTGGTAGGCTATATCTCATGGGGTCGCAAAGAGACAGATACGACTGAGCGGCTTCACTCACTTTATATGTCAGTATACAATATCTACATTTCTCTTTCTGACTTACTTCACTCTGCATGATAGGCTCTATTCTCATCCACCTCTTTAGTACTGACTCAAATGTGTTCCTTTTAATGGTTCAGTAATATTCCATTGTGTATATGTACCATGACTTTATCCATTAATTTGTCAATGGACATCTAGGTTGCTTCCATGTTTTAGCTATTGAAAATAGTGCTACAGTGAGAAATGGGATACATGCGCCTTTTTTTCAGTTTTGATTTCCTCAAGGTATATCTCTAGGAGTGGGACTATTGGGCCATATGGTATGTTTATTCCTAGTTTTTTAAGGTATCTCCATATTGTCTTCCATAATGGCTCTATCAATTTACATTCCCACCAACGGTACAGGAGCATTTCCTTTTCTCCACACACTCTCCAACATTTATTGTTTGTAGACTTTTTGAGGATGGCCTTTCTGACCAGTCAGACGTGATATCTCATTGTAGTTTTAATTTGCATTTCTCTAATAATGAGCAATGTTAAGCATCTTTTCATGTGTTTTTCAGCCATCTGTAAGTCTTCCTTGGAGAATATATGTTTAGGTTTTTCCCCCACTATTTGATTGGGTTATTTGCTCTTCTGGTATTGAGTTGTATGAACTGCTGGTATATTTTGGAAGTTAATTATTTATTAACTTTTTCACTTGTTATTATTTTCTCCCATTCTGAGGATTGTCTTTTCACTTTGCTAAGAGTTTCCTTTGCTGTGCAAAGCTTTTAAGTTGAATCAGGTGTCATTTGTTTACTTTTGGTTTTATTTCCTTTAATCAAGGAGGTGTGTCACAGAGGTTCTTTCTTTGATTTATGTCATTGAGTGTTCTGCCTATGTTTTCCTCAAAGAGTTTTATAGTTCCTGGTCTTACCAGGTCTTTACTGCATTTTGAGTTTAACTTTGTGCACAGCATTTGAAAGCATTCTAATTTAATTATTTTTTATGTAGCTGTCCAGTTTTCGCAGCACCAATTATTGAAGAGACTGTATTTGCCCCAATGTATATTCTTGCCTCCTTTGTCAAAAATAAGGTACTGTAAGGTGTGATCACTCAACTAGAGCCAGACATCCTGGAATATGAAGTCAAGTGGACCTTAGAAATCATCACTATGAACAAAGCTAGTGGAGGTGATAGAATTCCAGTTGAGCTATTTCACATACTGAAAGATGACACTGTGAAAGTGCTGCACTCAATATGGCAGGAAATTTGGAAAACTCAACAGTGGCCACAGGACTGGAAAAGGTCAGTTTTCATTCCAATCCCCAAAGAAAGGCAATGCCAAAGAATGGTCAAACTACCATACAATTGCACTCATCTCACACGCTATTAAAGTAATGCTTAAAATTCTCCAAGCCAGGCTTCAGCAATACATGAACCGTGAATTTCCAGATGTTCAAGCTGGGTTTTGAAAATGCAGAGGAACCAGAGATCAAATTGCCAACATCCTCTGGATTGTCAAAAAAGCAAGAGAGTTTCAGAAAAAAACATCTATTTCTGCTTTATTGACTATGCCAAAGCCTTTGACCATGTGTATCACAATAAACTGTGGAAAATTCTGAAAGAGATGGGAATACCAGACCAACTGACCTGCCTCTTGAGAAACCTGTATACAGGTCAGGAAGCAACAGTTACAACTAGACATGGAACAACAGACTGGTTCCAAATAGGAAAAGGAGTACGTCAAGGCTGTATATTGTCACCCTGCTTATTTAACTTATATGCAGAGTACATCAATTGAAACACTGGACTGGAGGAAGCACAAGCTGGAATCAAGATTGCCGGGAGAAATATCAATAACCTCAGATAGGCAGATGACACCACCCTTGTGGTAGAAAGTGAAGGACTAAAAAGCCTCTTAATGAAAGCGAAAGAGAAGAGTGAAAACGTTGGCTTAAAGCTTAACATTCAGAAAACTAAGATCATTATATCTGGTCCCATCACTTCATGGAAAATAGATGGGGAAACAGTGTCAGACTTAATTTTTTTGGACTCCAAAATCACTGTAGATGCTGATTGCAGCCATGAAATTAAAAGACACTTACTCCTTGGAAGGAAAATTATGACCAACCTAGACAGCATATTAAAAAGCAGAGACAACAAAGGTCCGTCTGGTCAAGGCTATGGTTTTTCCAGTGGTCATGTATGGATGTGAGAGTTGGACTGTGAAGAAAGCTGAGTACCAAAGAATTGATGCTTCTGAATTGTGGTGTTGGAGAAGACTCTTGAGAGTCCCTTGAACTGCAAGGAGATCCAACTAGTCCATCCTAAAGGAGATCAGTCCTGGGTGTTCATTGGTAGAACTGATGTTGAAGTTGAAACTCCAATATTTTGACCACCTGATGTGAAGAGGTGACTCATTGGAAAAGACCCTGATGCTGGGAAAGATTGAGGGCAGAAGGAGAAGTGGACAACAGAGGATGAGATGGTTTGATGGCATCACTGCCTCGATGGACATGGGTTTGGGTGAACTCTGGGAGTTGGCGATGGACAGCGAGGCATGGCATGCTGTGATTTATGAGGTCGAAATGAGTTGGACATGAATAAGCGACTGAACTGAACTGAAATGAAGGTGCATGTGTTTATTTCTGGGCTTTCTATCTTGTTCCATTGATCTATATTTCTGTTTTTGTGCCAGTACAGTACTGTCTTGATGACTATATCTTTGTAGTATAATGTGAAGTCAGGAAGGTAGATTCCTCCAGTTCTATCCTTCTTTCTCAAGACTTCTTTGGCTATTCAGGGTCTTTTGTGTGTCCATATGAATTGTGAAATTTTTGTTCTAGTCCTGTGAAATATGTCATTGGTGATTTGTTAGGAATTGCACTGAATCTGTAGATTACATTTGGTAGTATAGTCATTTGCACAATATTGATTCTACCTACAAGAACATGGAATATCTCTCTATCTGTTTATGTCATCTTTGATTTCTTTGATCAGCATCATAACTTTCTGAGAACAGTTCTTTTGTCTCCTTTGGTAAATTTATTCCTAGATATTCTATTGTTTTTGTTGAAATGGTTAATGGGATTGATTCCTTAATTTCTCTTTCTGATATTTCTTTGTTAGTATATAGAAATGCAAGTGATTTCTGTGTATTGATTTTGTATCCTGTGACAATGCTAAATTCACTGGTTAGCTCTAGTAATTTTCTGATAATATCTTTAGGGTTTTTATGTACAGTGTCATGTCATGTGCAAACAGTGAGAGATTTACTGTTCTTTTACAATGTGGATTCCTTTTATTTATTTTTCTTCTCTGAGTGCTGTAGCTAGGACTTCCAAAACTATGTTGAATAATAGTCATGAAAGTGGACACCCTTGTCTTGTTTCTGGTCTTAGGGGGAATGCTTTCAGTTTTTTACCATTGAGAATAACATTTCCTGTAGGCTTATCATATATGGCCTTTACTATATTGAGGTACGGTTCCTTCTATACCCATTGTTTGAAGTGTTCTAGTGGTTCGTGGGGTCGCAAAGAGTAGGACACAACTGAGCAACTGAACTGAACTGAACTGAATCATAAATGGGTGTTGAAATTTGTCAAAGGCTTTTTCTGCATCTATTTAGATTATCATATGGTTTTTATCATTCAGTTTGTTACTATGGTGTATCACATTGTTTGATTTGCATATACTGAAGACTCCTTGCATCCCTGGAATAAACCCAACTTGATCATGGTGTATGAGCTTTTTAATGTGTTCTTGAAATCTTTTTGCTAAAATTTTGTTGAGGATTTTTGGATCTATATTCATCAGCGACAGTGGCCTGTAGTTTTCTTTTTTGTGTGTTGCTTTTGCCTGATTTTGGTGTCAGAGTGATGATTAGCTCATAGAATGAGTTTAGAAGTATTACTTTCTCTGAAATTTTTTGAAAATGTTTTAGAAAAATAAGCATTAGCTCATCTGTAAATGTTTGATGGATTTGTCCTGTGAAGCCATCTCATCCTTGGCTTTCGTTTTTGGGGAGATTTTTGATTACAGCTTCAATTTCAGTGCTTAGAGTTGTGTTGTTCATAATATCTACTTCTTCCTGGTTCAGTCTTGGAGTATTAAACTTTTCTAAGAATCTATCCATTTCTTCCGGATTATACAGTTCATTGCCATATAGTTGTTCATAGTACTCTCTTATAATCCTTTGTATTTCTGCATTGTCTGGTGTAACCTCTCCTTTTTCATTTCTAATTTTGTTGATTTGATTCTTCTCCCTGTTTTTCTTGATGAATCTGGCCTAAGGCTTGTTAATTTTGTTTATCTTCTCAAAGAACCATCTTTTAGTTTTATTAATCTTTACTGTTGTTCTTTAATTTCTTTTTCTCTTATTTCTGTTCAGATCTTGTTGCTTCTCCCTTGCTGCTTTTAGTATTCTTTCTTTGTTTATAATCTCTGTTAGTTTGATTTGTGTCTTGGTATGTTTCTCCTTGGATTTATCCTATGTGGGACATTTTGCACCCCTTGGACTTGATTGACTGTTTCCTTTTCCACGTTGAGGAAATTTTCAACTATAATCTCTTCAAAAGTTGTCTCATACCCTTTCTTTCTTTCTTTTTTTTCATTCCCTCTCTTTTTCTCCTGGGACCCCTATAATTCAAATGTTGGTGCATTTGATATTGCCCCAGAGGTCTCTGAGGCTATCCTCAGTTGTTGTTGTTGTTTCATTATTTGTACTTTATTCTGCTCTTCAGAAGTTACTTCCACCATTTTATCTTCCAGTTCACTGATTCTTTCTTCTGCTTCACATCTTTTGCTACTGATTCTTTCTAAAGTATTTTTAGTTTCAGTAATTGTGTTGTTTGTCTCTGTATGTTTATACTTTATAATTCTTATAGGTCTTTGTTATCGGTTTCTTGCATTTTCTCCATTCTGTTTTCAAGGTTTTGGGTCATGTTTACTATCCTTATTCAGAATTCTTTTTCAGGTAGTTTACCTATTTCTTCATTTGTTTGGACATGTGTGTTTCTAGTCTGTTCCTTCATTTGGCAGTATTTCTCTACCGTTTCATTATTTTTAAAAAACTTATTGTGTTTGAGGTCTCCTTTTCCCAGGCTTCAAGGCTGAATTTTTTCTTCCTCTTGGTTTATGCCCCCCTCAGGTTGGTGCAGTGGTTTGTATAAGCTTTGTATAGCGTGAGATTTGTGCTAAGGTTTCTCTGTTTTTATTTATTTATTTTCATTTGATGGACAAGGCTGAGTGAGGTGGTAATCCTATCTAATGATGATTGAATTTTTATATTTGTTTTGTTTGCTGTTTGGATGAAGCACAGCGTTCTACTGGTGGTTGGGTGATGGGTCTTGTATTCAAGTGGTTTTCTTTTGAGAGAGTCTATTTCTAGGCAGATTGATAAGAAGTCCCTGAGGAGAGAGAGGTCTAGGGCTCTCAAAGTAGAGATTGGGGTCTGGAATTCTAAAGGAGGAGGAAGGGACAAACATCTGTTTGCTTTTCCTCTACATTCTGTAGTCTTAGTCACATAATCTATTTTTTTCCTTAAGCCCAGAACTGATGACTACACAACAAACAACTCAGTTCAAACTCTGTACTAAGGATTCTATAATGTATAGTGCTTGAGGACAGTTTCTTCCTCCTGAAAACCTTCTGGCTAATACTGTTACCTTAAAATGTAAATTATGGGAGTGGGCCTAGTAAGATCTTTACAACATTGAGGCATTCTTTTGATTTATTGTAATAACAAATTAAAAAGTACAGAACTCCCTTGCTAGTACTAGCAAGAGGGGCACTCTCCATCCCTCTTCTGGAGTATGTGTCAGAAGCTTTCTCTGTCCCTTTTAACTTAAAAAAAAAAAAAAATTCTGCTACACAAAAGCTCTTGAGGGATCAAGCCTGGTCCTAAAGGTAAATCTTCAGAGATCAAGAATCTGACACCATTCACTATCACCATTCACAATAAGTTATCACTTTGTGGAAGTTCTCACTATTTGATTCTCTCTAGCATTAGCTCTCTTATAGTCTAGGGTCTTGGCATCTGTGCTCCCTCTCCAAAGGCTCAGGGTTTGATCTCTGGCCAGGAACGAGGATTCCACAAGTGGTTTGTTATGTCATTAAGTGAGATGAAAACACATACCCAAGAAAAGAGAAACCAAAGATGAATAAATGAATCCCATTTAACTGTAAATGGCAGTTAAAAATCAGGCAAATAGTAATTAAAATAATGGAATATGCACATATACTTCTGTAAGCAAAATCAAAACAGTTTAACGAAAATAAAGTACAATAGATTGACCTGGCAAACAAAGGAAACCAAAAATCATATCTACCAATTAAGAACAAAACTAACTAAAACACAAAATGGAAAACAAAAGTAAAGAAAGATGTCAAGTGGGGAATAAAACAATGAAAACAAAATTAACAAATATGTTGAGAGGTAAAGAAAGAAAGAAAGAAAGAAAAAATATGCAAAGTTAAATAAAGATATATAAAGAAAGCTTATATATCTTAAAGATTAACTGCAAAGGGAAAGAACAATAGGAAAAACAAATTAATAAATGTAGAAAGATAATAATAGATTTTAAAAACATTAAAATTAAAAATTAAAGAAAAAAAGAAAAGAAAAAAAAAAATGGAAGAGGAAAGGGGAAAAAAGAAAAACACAGAAGGAAAACTCCACAGAACTGCCAAAGCCCAACACAAAGGTAGAGGTTTATAATGTGATTAAAAAAAGAAAGAAAGAAAGAAAAAAAAAAAATCCTCAAAAACTTAACTAGATTTTATAGTGCCAATGAAACAAACAACTACAAGGTCGGGTGGAGGGGGGGGGGGGAGAAAAAAAAAAAAAAAGAAAACAAAATCCAAACGAAACGATGGAATAATTCAAACAGAAGAATAATAAATGTTTTCCTTGAGTCACTGCTGTTATGGTCCTTTCCCTCTCTGGGAGTCACAGCCCACCTCACCTCCCTAGGATGCGTTCCAACACTGTGCTGGTCTCTGGACCTGCTGTAGGGGCAGCTCAGATTCTAATCTGGTCCTCCTCCTGTGTGTTCTTGCCTCCAAAGCCCACAGTTATCAGAACTAGTGCATTTTCTTTTGTGGGAATTCTCAATGTCCTTTTGTATATTCTATAGACAGAGCCTGCTTAGTTGATTGTGTGGATATATTCTTTAGCTTGTATAGCTGGTAGGAAGTTTTGGTCTTGTTCCTTAGCCACACTACCCCTGGGTTTCAATTGTGGTATTATTTCCACCTTTGCAAGTGGGTCGTTCACTGGGGTTTGCTCCTGAGGGTGCCCTGTAGGACTTGGGTCCACCCCAGTGATGGCCAGGTGTGTTGGTGGTGCAGCTACTTGGTTAGCAGTGGTTCTGGCAGCACAGGGTACTCAGGGAACTTGGCAGCTAGAGCAGCAGAAAATATAGTGCCCTAGAAAGGTATGACAACCAGTATTGGCCAATATGCTCCAGTATTCTTTCCTAGAGAACCCCCTCTCTGACTGAGAAGCCTGGCAGGCCACTGTCTACAGGGCTGCAAAAAGTGGGACATGACCAAAGCGACCCTGCACAAATAGATGCAAGACTTTTTTTTTTTTGCCTGTTACAGCTCTGTCGACTGAGAGCTGAGTATGGAGGTGGCACAGATGCTTGACTTGCAGGGACTTTGGCAGCACCAAGTCTGCAAGGATATGGACTGCCTCCACTGCAGGGGTTATGGTCCAATCAGTCTTTTATCTTTTTGAAATTTAAATAAAATTTATTTATTTTATATTTTCATTTATCTATATTAGTTGGAGGCTAATTACTTAACAATATTGTACTGGTTATTGTCATACATTGATATGAATCAGCCATGGATTTGCATGTGTTCCCCATCCTGAACCCCCCTCCCACATTCCTCCCCATCCCATCTCTCTGGGTCATCCTAGTGTACCAGCCTTGAGCACTTTGAGTTTATCTTTGTGTAGCCCCAGTTGAGGTATTTCAAATCCTGAAAGATGATGCTGCGAAAGTGCTGCACTCAACATGCCAACAAATTTGGAAAACTCAGCAGTGGCCACAGGACTGGAAAAGGTCAGTTTTCATTCCAGTCCCAAAGAAAGGCAATCCCAAAGAATGCTCAAACTACCACACAATTGCACTCATCTCACACGCTAGTAAAGTAATGCTCAAAATTATCCAAGACAGACTTCAGCAATATGTGAACAATGAACTTCCAGATGTTCAAGCTGGTTTTAGAAAAGAGAGAAGAACCAGAGATCAAATTGCCAATATCTGCTGAATCATCAAAAAAGCAAGAGAGTTCCAGAAAAATATCTAGTTCTGCTTTATTGACTACGCCAAAGCCTTCGAGTGTGTGGATCACAATAAACTGTGGAAAATACTGAAAGAGATGGGAATACCAGACCACCTGACCTGCCTCTTGAGAAACCTGTATGCAGGTCAGGAAGCAACAGTTATAACTGGACATGGAACAACAGACTGGTTCCAAATAGGAAAAGGAGTACGTCAAGGCTGTATATTGTCACCCTGCTTATTTAACTTATATGCAGAGTACGTCATGAGAAAAGCTGGGCTGGAAGAAGCACAAGCTGGAATCAAGATTGCTGGGAGAAATATCAGTAACTTCAGATATGCAGATGACGCCACCCTTATGGCAGAAAGTGAAGAGGAACTGAAAAGCCTCTTGATGAAAGTGAAAGAGGAGAGTGAAAAAGTTGGCTGAAAGCTCAACATTCAGAAAACTAAGATCATGGCATCCGGTCCCATCACCTCATGGGAAATAGATGGGGAGACAGAGGAAACAGTGTCAGACTTTATTTTTCTGGGCTCCAAAATCACTGCAGATGGTGACTGCAACTATGAAATTAAAAGACACTTACTCCTTGGAAGGAAATTATGACCAACCTAGAGAGCACATTAAAAAGCAGAGACATTTCTTTGCCAACAAATATCTGTCTGGTCAAGGCTATGGTTTTTCCTGTGGTCATGTATGGATGTGAGAGTTGGACTGTGAAGAAAGTTGAGCACTGAAGAATTGATGCTTTTGAACTGTGGTGTTAGAGAAGACTCTTGAGAGTCCCTTGGACTGCAAGGAGATCCAACTAGCCCATCCTAAAGGAGATCAGTCCTGGGTGTTCATTGGAGGGACTGATGCTGAAGCTGAAACTCCAATACTTTGGCCACCTAATGTGAAGTTGACTCATTGGAATAGACCCTGATGCTGGGAGGGATTGGGGGTGGGAGGAGAAGGGGACGACAGAGGATGAGATGTCTGGATGGCATCACTGACTCAATGGGCATTAGTTTGAGTAAACTCTGGGAGTTGGTGATGGAAAAGGAAGCCTGGCGTGCTGCGATTCACAGAGTCGCAAAGAGTCGGACACGACTGAGCGACTGAACTGAACTGAGTGTATTTTTGTGTGTGGTATTAGGTAGTATTCTAATGTCATTCTTTTACATGTAGTTTTCCAGCTTTCCCAGCACCATTTATTGAAGAGGCTATTTTCCCCCCATTGTATATTTTTGCTTCCTTTTTAAAAAGTATGGTACCTGTAAGTTCATGGGTTTTTCTCTGGGTTTTCTATCTTGTTCCATTGGTCTATAGTTCTGTCTTTGTGCCAGTGTCATACTCTCTTCATGACTGTAGCTCTGTAGCATAGTCTGAAGTCAGGAAAGTTGATAACTCCAGCTCCATTCTTCTTTCTCAAGGCTGCTTTGGCAATTTTGGGTCTACAGATGCTCATGTCCTTGTTAGGTCTGTGTTCCTTACCAATAGGGAGTAGCCAGAATAGTCGTCACTCCTTATCCCTTAAGATTGAAGAATAAGCAACAAATGGAGGAACTATTGTTGTTCAATGAAGAATGAACAACAAAACTGCAGAACCAGCTTGAAACTGGCTTTATCCTTTTTCTAACAAGATACTGAGTTCTTTTTCAGAAGCAAAAGAACAAAACCATAATTTATGTATAGAGGAGATTTTGACCTCAAACAGTACCTGGAATAACATTTCTTCCCTCCCTAGAACAAAAGGACCAGAACATGATCAGAACCTGAATACTGGATACTTTTCAGAAGTTAAGGGTCTGAGAATATGGGTGCTGACGCTCCATTATACACCTTACCATAAATGACTGACTTGCAAAGCCCTGCAGTTGAAACATACCCTACTGGTGCCCCCATGTACCTACTCTCTTCCCCTAGTCCATAAAAGTTTAACTGAACCTCAGACCAGAGAAGTATATTTGAGTGTATCCCCTTTCTCTTTGCAAGCTGACATTGTAATAAAGCTTTTTAAAGATTAAATTTCTTACCAAAATATTGACTTCTATGCTCATCGGGTAGCAAGCCCATTGCTGGGTAACACAAGCAATAATTAGAAGTCCAAGCTGGCAGGAGTCTTCATTAAGGGGATCTCAGTTGAGATCCACCCACTCACACAGTGCTCTGAAAAAGGTGACTCTATGGGCAGAAATTGAAACCCTGCTGTGTGATGCTATAAAAGTGAATATATGTCATATATTTGTTAAATCCACATATTTTATAACACTAAAGGTGTTATAAAAAAAACTCCAATATAAGCTATAAACTTGAGGTGCTAATAATGCAAGAATATCAGTTTAGTATAAGAAATATACCACTCTGTGGCAGGATTTTGATAGCGGGTAATGCTGTGTACATGTGTACAAAGCAGATATGTAACAGAGGAGACAGAGAGCAACACAAAAGACAATGATTATAACTTCTGAGTTGTTTAATTCTATAACTATGAAATGGCCATGGATTTCTTTCCTGAATTGAGATCAAACTGAAAATGCGAGTGGATCTTCAGACAAAAAGCCTATACTGAGGGGAAAAAGTTCACTGTGCTTGACTGTTAATAAGAGAAAAGTGTTATTAATGAAAAAAGGCCATAAACCATTCACTCTTCAGGAAAAGAACCCAGTGGGCATAAATTCACCATTGCCTGACAACAGCATATATCTTAACACATAGTAATTAAAGCTGACAATTTCAATATACAATTGATCAATGAAATATACTAAGACTAGGTAGCATATCCCGGCTATGTGTGACAGCACAGACTCTAGCCTGCCAGGCTCCTCTGCCCATGAGATTTTCCAGGCAAGAATACTGAAGTGTATTGCCATTTCCTTCTCCAGGGGATCTTCCCAACCCAGGGATCAAATCCATGTCTCTTATGTCTCCTACACCAGCAGTAGTGTTCTTTACCACTAGGGACACCTGGGAAAAACCTATATAAAACATGCTAGGGTGTCAGTATAATAATCATTGGAAAATGACAAACTTGTGCTTTTTGTTTTGCTTTTCCATTATGGTTGACTGAGAGATGTCTAAAACCCAGCTAGAAATATACAACGTTTATACTTTATTGAAAAAATTTTTTTCTTCATGTGTTGTAAATTAGAACATGCATTTATGTCTTAATGATTGCTGTTGTAAAACTCATGACTAAATTCCTTGAGAGGTATTACTATGATTAGGGCCTATAATTATGTCTTTAAAACAAATCATAAAAAATTTAAAGTTTGAACTTTCAAGGTTACATCTGTTTAACAGTGAAGATGTACTTAAGCAAATCATTAACTTTTTATCAGGCTGGCAATAAATAAGTCATAGTTTTAATGCTTGTATGTATAGAATAAAAGCAAACCATTAAGTCACTAATGGAATAACTGGGAGAATTTTTTTGCTTTTCAACAAATAAAATACTAGCATTCAAATTAACTTATTTTAAAGGCTTGCATTTTTGATCCTATTCATGGTAAAGGAACACTTGGCTCCTTTTATAAGAAGAGCGGGAGAAATACATTACTATGAGGTTTTTTTTTTTTTTTTTTTTTTTAATGGATATATTCTGCTTTCAGGTGCCTGTGTAAAATTCTAATATCTGCTATACAAGTACTGGATAAACATTTAAGCATCATTAGTCAGTAAAGATCAAGGTTAAAGCTAAAACAAGCACTAAGATTTTATTGCAAAATGTTTAGGCTGACTACATTTCTTAAACTGCCCATACTCAGTGAGTATCCCAAGACTTAACTCTTGTCATTAATTACATTAATCATACTTATTTTGTGCATAAATGTTTTTATGAAAGTTTCTTCAGACAACTTTAGAATTTAATTATATAGATTATTTAAAAATAGAAATACTCAAAACTTATTATGCAAACACTCAATTTTTTTTATAAAAAAAACCCTTTGACACTTCAAATGTTAATTTTGTTATTTAATGACATATTTTTAGATGACATGCTCATTAGTTTTTTTTTTTAAGATAATGCTTCTTATCTTATAGAAAAAGGTTTTCTATTTAAGCTTTTTCAGCTTGTTTTTTTTTTTTTTTAATTTGTCTGAGTTCCTTGAAGAGCCTCTTCCTTTTTTATTCTAAGTAATTATTTTATTTTGTACCTAATTTTTAACTCATATTTTGATTTTTTTTTTTTTTTTCTTAAAAAAAGCCTCTCAAATATTGTAAGCTTCTTTTTGTTGTTTAATTGCTAAGTGGTGTCTGACTTGTGATCCCATGGACTGTAGCCCTCCAGGCTCCTCTGTCCATGGGATTTTCCAGGCAAGAATACTGGAGTTGGTTGCCATTTTCTTCTCTAGGGGATCTTCCCTACCCATGGATTAATCCGTGTCTCCTGCATTGGCAGGCTAATTCTTTACCACTGAGTCACCAGGGAAACCCATCATAAGCTTGAAGCCTCATAAAAATTAGATCCACTGGTATGTGTTGTTTCTTCAATTTTAAGCCTTATTCTGAAAATCACCTCTACCTATTCTTTTGTTTCCTTAAACTATGTTTATTCATTTTACTGTCTAGGTCCTTTAATGTTATAATCTCTCTGAAGTGTCCAAGGACATATGACTGTTTTTTATATTTCAAACTAGGCCACTAAAACATGGATAGCCTGATTAGGGCTTGGACATAGAGGGCATCACTAAAATTTGATTTGATTTCACTAGGAAACTATATATATATATATATTTATTTATTTATGTTGGTTTTCATTTTAAAATAAGTGGAAATCAATCACACCCTAAAACTACGAATCTATCACAAGATGAACAGACTCACCATTGATAGTTGTGAAGGAAGATCACAGTACAGTACAGTGGCTGTGCAGGTCTGGGGAGTAACATCTCCAAAATGTAATAGTCCATGAGATTCAAGGACCGGTGTCTACAAGCAAGGGATTTCCCCCATAGTCCAGTGGTAAAGAACTCACCTGCAATGCAGGAGACCTGGGTTTGATCCCTGGGTTGGGAAGATACCCTGTGGGAGGGCATGGCAACCCACTCCAGTATTCTTGCCTGGAGAGTCCCATGGACAGGCGAGCCTGGCAGGCTACAGTCCATATGATCACAATTGAGGCAACTGAGCATGCACACATACACATTTACAAGCAAATCAAACTGATAATAATTATGATATGTTGAAAAGTTTGAAAAGGTGATTTGCAAAATGGGCGACTGATATTTGAGGATGGGTCATAAATATGTTTTTTTTTAAATCAACTATTTAACTGTTAAATCTAACCCAAATAATAACACAATTAAGTGGAGAAAATGTACAGATAAAAAAATATGTGCTTGAAAATTAAAAATAATAATAATTATAGAGCACTATATAGTTCACATATAAGTATCATTTGCATGACCATAGCAATATGTGAATTGAATATCAATATAATCAAAATTATAACTATATCAAAGAAGGGTTAATGGGCTGCTCTGTGTGTGTGTGTCTAATGAGGTATGACGGAGGGTATGTTTTTTACTGAAACATATTTGCTGTACAAAGTTATGCTATTTTCAGTTAGAGTGTAGTGATTGTCACTCAGCCATGTTTGACTCTTCATGATCCAGCAGGCTCTCTGTTCATGGAATTCTCTAGGCAAGAATACTGGAGTAGATTGAATTTCCTTCTCCAGGGGATCTTCCAGGGACTGAACCTGGAACTCTGGGATTGTAGGCAGATACATTTGCATACATTATGAAATGATAACAACAATCACTAACAACAAACTATCCCCACATAAAGTTATTGCAATATTTGTTACCATATTCCTTGTGTTATGTATTAATTATATCCCCTTGATTTATTTTCTAGCTAAAGATTTGCAACTTTTCATACCTTTTATTTGTTTCACTTCCCCTACTCTCTTCTCTTCCACAATGAATCATTTGTTCTTTTTGTTCTCTCTACCTGAGTTGACTTCATTTATTTATATATTTTGACTTTACATAACAGAGAACATAAGGTATTTGTCTTTGTGTAAGGCATTGTCTGACTTATTTCACTCACCATTTTAGTCTCTAGATTTATCCATGTTGCCGCAAATGGAAATATTTCATTTTTGCATATAGGTACCACATCTTACTTATCCACTCATATTTACATATCTATATCCATTCCACATCTTAGCTATTGTAAATAGCTATGTTGCAATGATCATTGGTACTTTTAAGTTAATATTTCTGTTTTCTTCAGGTAAAATCTAGAAGTGAAATTCCTGGATTCTGTGCTAGTTCTATTTATAATTTTTTGAGGAACCTTTATGTGGGTTCCAATATATATTGGAATGCTGCATCAATTTATATCCCCACTAAGAGTGCTCATGTGTTCCCTTTTATCCACATTCTCATCGACATATTGTTTGTTTCCTTTTTGTTATATCATTGTGAGAGGTACAATGTGGTATCTCATTACAGTTTTAAGTTATATTACTCTGATGATTAGTAATGTTAAGCATTTTTTTCACTTGTCTGTTGGCCATCTGTATGTATTCTTTAGAAAAATGTTTGGTCAGACCCGACCCTCGGCTCATTTTTTAAAAATTCGATTTTTTTTACGTTGAGTTGTAATAGTTGTTTATATATTTTAGATATTAATCATTCATTTGATATTTACATCATTTACAAATTTTCTCTCATTCAATAGGCTGCCTTTTCATTTTGTTGATAGTTCCTTTGCTGTGAAAAAGCTTTTTAATTTGATATAGCTAATTTGTTTATTTTTTAACTTGTCTTTCTTGCCTTAGAAGACAGAGCTAAAATAAATTTGACAAGTCAAATGTCAAAGAGAATACAACTGATTTTTTTTTTCTCAAGGTTTTATGGTTTCAAATCTTGCATTTAAGTTGTTAATATATTTTAAGTTTATTTTTTATATATTTTGGGAAATTCTTTTGCATGGAGCTATCCAGTTTTGCCAAAATAATTTACTGAAGAGAACATTACATATTCTTCTCTCCTTTGTCATACTTCCTAGGTGGCACTAGTGGTAAGGGACCCGCTAGCCAATACAATAGACATGAGATGTGGGTTCGATCCCTGAGTTGGGAAGATCCTCTGAAGAAGGAAATGGCAACCCACTCCAGGATTTTTTCCTGGAGAATCACTTGCACAGAGGAGACTGGTGGGCTTCAGTCCATAGGGTCACAAAGAGTTGGACATGACTGAAGTGACTTAGCATGCATGCATGCATGCATATATATGTGGATTTATTTCTGGACTCTATTCTGTTTCATTTATTTTTGTGTCTGTCTTTGTTCCATTACCATATGGTTTGACCTCTGTGGCCTGGTAGTGTAGCTCCTTTGATACTAAGGAGTGTGATACCTCCAATTTTGTTCTTCTTTCTCAAGATATCTTTGGCTTTCTTTTTGTTTCCATGTGAATTTTAGAAAAGTTTGTTCTAGTTTTGTGAAAAATATCTTTGGTTTATTGACACAGATTGCATTAAATGTGTAAATTGCCTTGATTTTTCTAATCCATAAGGATGGTGTGTCATTTGATTCTTTCACCAATGTCCTATAGTTTGCAAAGTGTAAGACTTTTACCTCTTTGGTTAGATTTATTCCTTGGTTTTTATTGTTTTTCAATGCAATTGTAATGGATTTTTCTCTTAATTTTTGTTTCTTATAGTTTGTTATTAGTATAAAAAATGCAATATACTTTTGGAGGGTAATTTTGTAGCCTACTAATTTACTGCATTAATTTAATATTTCTAGTACTTTTTGATGGTGTCATTGGGATTTTCCACATATAGTATTATGTCATTTGCATGTAGTAACAGTTGACATCTTCTTTTTTAATTAAGATTCCATTTATTCCTTTTATTTTCTTTGATTGTTCTGGCTAAGGCCTCCGATATTGTTGGATAAAATTAGTGAGAGTGGATATCCTTGTCCTGTACCTGACCTTAAACTTTCAGCTTTTCAACATTTAGTATGCTATTGGCTCTGAATTTGTCAAATGTGGCCTTTATTTTGCTGAGGTGTATTCCTTCTAAAGTCACTTTGTCGAGTTTTTTTTTTATCACTAAAGGATGTTTAATTTTCTCAAAAACTTTTTCTGCATTTAGTGAGGTGACAATGTGATTTTTATTCATCCGTGTGTTAACATAGTATACCATATCAATTGATTTATGAATAGTGAATCATCTTTGCATGCCTGGGATAAGCCAAATATGATCATGATTCTTTTAATGTGCTGTTGAAATTGATTTCCTAACATTGAGGATTTTGGAATCTATGTTCGTCAGTGATACTAATCTTTGTTTGGTTCTTGTATCAGGATGATTTGGGGCTTCTAGGATTTTTGTTTGTTTTTCAGTTTTGTTCTTGTAGTTGATTTCTAGTCTCATAATTTTGTGATAAAAATATTATTAATATAATTTCAATTTTATTAAATTTATATATGCTAAGCATATATATTGGAGAAGGAAATGGCAACCCACTCCAGTATTCTGGAGAATCCCATGGACAGAGGAACCTGGAGGGCTATAGTCCATGGGGTCGTAAAGAGTCAGACACAACTGAGTGACTACAGGCAGGCTAAGCATATATATGCATATAGCATGCAATCTATGCTGGAGAATATACCTTGAAAATAATGTGCCTTCTGGTGCTTTTGGGTGGAAAATTGTGTATATATCCATTAATTCCATCTAATATAATGTATTGGTTAAGTACAGTATTTTTTTTTTCTTTTTTTTAACTAGTTTTCTGTCTGAATGATTTTTCCATTGATGTGAGTGGACTGTAAAAGTCCCCTACTATTAACATGTTATTGTCAGTTTCTTCCTTTGTGTTTGTTAAGATTTACTTTAGGTATTCAGGGTCTTCTATGTTGGGTTTACCATTCTATAATGCCCTTTGCTATCTTTTAGCCCAGCCTTGTTCTGAAGTCTGTTTTGTCTAGTGTAAGTATTACTACCCCAGCTTTCTTGTTATTTCCATTTGCACAGAATAACTTTCTCCATCCCCTCAATGTCACTATGTGTATGTCTTTAGATCTGAAGTTACTCTCTTGTGGAAAGCATATATATGGTGATTTTTTACTTTATTTTATTTTAACCATTCAGCCACTCTGTATATTTAATAAGAGTATATAGTCCATCTACACATTTATTTGTACATATGTATTTATTGCTGTTTTGTTCAGTCTGTTCTGGTCACTTCTGTAGTTCTTTTTCATTCCTTCTTCTTCTTTCTTCTCTTGTGATTTGATGAATATCTTTAGTGATTTTCTTTTGCTCTGTTTCTTTGTGATTTGTGTGTATCTATTATATGTTTTTGTTTTGTGGTTACCGTGAGGTACAAAACACATACATTATTTACTCAAATAATTTATCTGCACCTTTCACTCTCTTCTACTTCTGGGATCTCTATTACATAAATATCAGTATGTTTGACATAGTCTCGTAGGTCTTTAAAACTACCCTCATTTATTTTAATTCTTCTTTTATATATTTATTTATTTATTTTTCCATTTATTTTTATTAGTTGGAGGCTAATTACTTTACAATACTGTAGTGGTTTTTGTCATATATTGACATGAGTCAGCCATGAATTTACATGTGTTCCCCATCCCGATCCCCCCTCCCGCCTCCCTCTCCATCCCATCCCTCTGGGTCTTCCCAGTGCACCAGCCCTGAGCACTTGTCTCATGTATCCAAAGTGGGCTGGTGATCTGTTTCACCCTTGATAATATTCATGTTTTGATGCTGTTCTCTCAAAACATCCCACCCTCACCTTCTCCCACAGAGTCCAAAAGTCTGTTCTATACATCTGTGTCTCTTTTTCTGTTTTGCATATAGGGTTATGGTTGCCATCTTTCTAAATTCCATATATATGCGTTAGTATACTGTATTGGTCTTTATCTTTCTGGCTTACTTCACTCTGTATAATGGGCTCCAGTTTCATCCATCTCATTAGAACTGATTCAAATGAATTCTTTTTAATGGCTGAATAATATTCCATGGTTTATATGTACCACAGCTTCCTTATCCATTCGTCTGCTGATGGGCATCTAGGTTTCTTCCATGTCCTGGCTATTATAAACAGAGCTGCAATGAACACTGGGATGCACATGTCTCTTTCAGATCTGGTTTCCTCAGTGTGTATGCCCAGAAGTGGGATTGCTGGGTCATATGGTAGTTCTATTTCCAGTTTTTTAAGAAATCTCCACACTGTTCTCCATAGCGGCTATACTAGTTTGCATTCCCACCAACAGTGTAGGAGGGTTCCCTTTTCTCCACACCTTCACCAGCATTTATTGCTTGTAGACTTTTGGATAGAAGCCATCCTGACTGGCGTGTAATGGTACCTCATTGTGGTTTTGATTTGCATTTCTCTGACGGTGAGTGATGTTGAACATCTTTTCATGTGTTTGTTAGCCAACTGTATGTCTACTTTGGAGTAATGTCTGTTTAGTTCTTTGGCCCATTTTTTGATTGGGTCATTTATTTTTCTGGAGTTGATATGCAGGAGTTGCTTGTATATTTTTGAGATTAATCCTTTGTCTGTTGCTCCGTTTGCTATTATTTTCTCCCAATCTGAGGGCTGCCTTTTCACTTTGCTTACAATTAGCAAGACTCATTAAGAAACAAAGGGAGAAGAACAAAGTTAATAAAATTAGATATGAAAAGGGAGAGATCACAAGAGACAACAGTGAAATACAAAGGATCATAAGAGACTACTACCAGTAGCTCTATGCCAATAAAATGGACAACGTGGAAGAAATGGACAAATTCGTAGAAAAGTATAACTTTCCAAAACTGAACCAGAAAGAAATAGTAGATCTTAATAGATCCATCACAAGCAAGGAAATCGAAACTGTAATCAGAAATATTCCAGCAAACAAAAGCCCAGGAGTAGATGGCTTCACAGCTGAATTCTACAAAAAATTTAGAGAAGAGCTAACACCTATCTTACTCAAATTCTTCCAGAAAATTGCAGAAGAAGGTAAACTTCCAAACTCATTCTATGAGGCCACCATCACCCGAATTCCAAAACCAGACAAAGATGCCACAAAAAAAGAAAACTACAGGCCAATATCACTGATGAACATAGATGCAAAAATCCTTGACAAAATTCTAGCAAACAGAATCCAACAACATATTAAAAAAATCAAAAAGTCATACATCATGACCAAGTGGGCTTTATCCCAGGGATGCAAGGATTCTTCAATATCCATGAATCAATCAATGTAATACACCACATTAACAAATTGAAAGATAAAAACCATATGATTATCTCAATAGATGCAGAAAAAGCCTTTGACAAAATTCAATATCCATGTATGATTAAAACTCTCCAGAAAACAGGAAAGAAGGAACATACCTCAACAAAATAAAAGCTATATATGACAAACCCACAGCAAACATTACCCTCAATGGTGAAAAATTGAAAGCATTGCCCCTAAAATCAGGAACAAGACAAGGGTGCCCACTCTCACCACTACTATTCAACATAATCTTGGAAGTTTTGGCCACAGCAATCAGAGCAGAAAAAAAAGTAAAAGGAATCCAGATAGGAAAAGAATATATGAAACTCTCGCTGTTTGCAGATGACATGATCCTCTACATAGAAAACCCTAAACACTCTACTGGAAAATTACTAGAGCTAATCAACAAATATAGTAAAATTACAGGGTATAAAATTAATACACAGAAATCCCTTGCATTCCTATACACTAACAATGAGAAAACAGAAGAGAAATTAAGGAAACAATACCATTCACCATTGCAACAAAAAGAATAAAATACTCAGGAGTATATCTACCTAAAGAAACAAAAGACCTATACATAGAAAACTATAAAACACTGATGAAAGAAATCAAAGAGTATACAAACAGATGGAGAAATATACCGTGTTCATGGATTGGAAGAATCAACATTATCAAAATGACTATACTATCCAAATCAATCTATAGATTCAATGCAATCCCTATCAAGTTACCAACGGTATTTTTCACAGAACTAGAACAAATAATTTCACAATTGTATGGAAATACAAAAAACCTCGAATAGACAAAGTAATCTTGAGAAAGAAGAATGGAACTGGAGGAATCAACCTGCCTGACTCAGACTCTACTACAAAGCCACAGTCATCAAGACAGTATGGTACTGGCACAAAGATAGAAATATAGGCCAATGGAACAGAATAGAAAGCCCAGAGATAAATCCACAAACCTATGGACACCTTATCTTCAGCAAACGAGGCAAGAATATACAATGGAAAAAAGACAACTTCTTTAACAAGTGGTGCTGGGAAAACTGGTCAACCACTTGTAAAAGAATGAAACTAGAACACTTTCTAACACCATACACAAAAATAAACTCAAGATGGGTTAAAGATCTAAATGTAAGACCAGAAACTATAAAACTTCTAGAGGAGAACATAGGGAAAACACTCTCTGACATAAATCACAGCAGGATCCTCTATGACCCAGCTCCCAGAATATTGGAAATAAAAGCAAAAATAAACAAATGGGACCTAATTAAACTTAAAAGCTTTTACACAACATAGGAAACTATTTATTTTTTTTTGTACTGTCTGTTCAGCTTCATGATCTCCACTAGTCTGCCTTCTATATTGGAGAAGTCAATGGCACCCCACTCCAGTACTTTTGTCTCAAAAAACTCATGGATGGAAGAGCCTGGTAGGCTACAGTCCATGGGGTTGCTAAGAGTTGGGCATGACTGATCGATTTCACTTTCACCTTTCACTTTCATGCATTGAAGAAGGAAATGGCAACCCACTCCAGTACTCTCGCCTGAAGAATCCCAGGGACAGAGGAGCCTGGTTGGCTGTGATCTATGGGGTAGCACAGAGTCGGACACCACTGAAGTGACTTAGCAGCAGCAGCAGCAGCCTTCTATATACATGTTCTTTTCTTTTGTATTATCTTATATACTATTGACTTCTTCTAGTGTTCTTTTTATTTCAGTTACTGTATTATTCAAACATGTTGGTTCTCCTATATATTTTCTAAGTCTTTATTGAAATTCTGAGTTCATCCTTTTTTTTAAGCATTTTTATCATTATTACCTTGAACTCTATCAGGTAGCTTACTTATCTCCACTTCATTGAGTTGTTTTTCTGAGGTTATAATATATTCTTTTCTTTGGAAGACGTTTCTCTGTCACCTTATTTTACCCAATTATCTGTGTTTCTTTCTGTGCTAGATGGGTCACTTACATTTCCTAATCTTAGGGAATTGGTATTAAGCAAGATAATTCTTATGGGGCTCAAGAACTACTCTTTACTAATCATCAGAGATATGTGCAGTAGGGGTACCTCCTCTGTGAGCTATGTGGGCACATCTGTTGCTTTGCCTATTACTATGGTGACTGGTATGCAGGGCTGGCCACATGAGTGGTTGGGTGTCTCATGTGGTGGCTGTGCGGGAGGGCAAGAGAGACTTCCCATAATTTGGATATGTTATCTGGGGAAATTAGGCTTGTACTGGCCCAACTGAAGGAGGAGAATTTATACTCTTATGTAGGAAGTGAGCAGATAATTTCTAAGACAGGAATAAAAGATGAGCAGTACCAACATCTTTTTGAAATGCAAAGAAATACAAAGTAAAACATCAAAAATCATGTATAAGAATTTGAAAAATAAAAGATGTGCATAGAAGGCAACTCTTCCCTAATAAACTTTGTGCTACTTTAAACTGTGTGCACAAATAACCAAATAATCTCTCATTAAAAGTCTCAGAGGTTTAACAGAAGACATTAAATCTATAAAATTGTACAGAGTATAAGATAAATATGCAGAAAAAAGGCTCAAGATTAAAATACAATATTACACATTAAAAGTTCAATTAAGTGGCTAGAAGATAGAGTTGAGGAAATCTCTCAGAATATATAGTCATACGAAGAAACAAATATGAAAAACAAAAGGAATACAATAGGAAAACCTGTAGAAATCATTCTGAAGAATAATATTAGCAATCTCTTACATAATAATCACTAAATTCCAGACAATGTTTTCAATATCTTGGAAAGGACAATTCATTCAAATCTGTTTCAAATAGAAACAATTCTATTCAGTTCAGTTCAGTTAAGTCACTCAGTCATGTCTGACTCTTTGTGATGCCCATGGACTGACAAAATGTGGTCCACTGGTGAAGGGAATGGCAAACTTCTTCAGTATTCTTGTCTTGAAAACCCCATGAACAGTATGAAACAATTCTACTAGGAGATACTATTCATATGATCTACACTTAGCTGAGAGCTGAAATATCCTATGTATGGAGATGTTAAGCCATTTGACTCTAACTGTACAGCTAGAGTGGACAGAACTTGGATCTGCAGCCAAGCATTGTGACTCTCATGTGTTTCTGTTCTATCAACATCTCACTGTAATGAAATGGAGATTATAAACAATTCCAGAATAGTTTCTGTCTTTTAAAGTTATACATTTATAGATTGTAAGTGTCCATTATGTTCCCCAAACAATGGAAGACAGTAGATCATCTCAAATTTTTCTGGCAGCCAAGATCTAGATATTTTCAGAAAAAATATACATATATGCTTACTTAGCAAAATTCTAGAATAATATTTGGGATTGAGGTTGTTAGCAACAAGATGAAAAGTTAGTAGAAAAAAATGAATAAAACATTTTTAAATGCAAAGAAAAATTATCTCCAACATAGAATGTTAAACATAGCCAAACTATGTAACATCAAGTCTACATGAAACATTTCCATATATGTAAAGTTTCAGCACTTTCTCTCCCCAGGAAAACATTCTTCACCTTTCCCAGACAGAGCTAGATGCTTTTTTCCTATCCATTCCTTTGGATTTAAGAAAACATCTCTATGAAAATTCTAACAAAGATCTATTACATGGGTTTTTCTTTTCTTCCTTCCTCTCTTCCTTCTTTTCTTCTTAAAAAAATGTTGAGTATCTACTCAGTGTAAGGTATGTTTTGTCAATAAATTAGAGCCTGTTTTAGCAGAGAATGTCTTCCCAAACTATATTTGTAGTTATGATGTGTTAACCCTTCTCATATGGTGAAGAGTCATCTTAAGTACATGTCAGCTTTGATTCTTTATTTCAGTTCATGTTGAGTAAAAGAGAAATATCTTTAGCAAGAGTCATCTCTCTAAGTCCATCAGTTTCTGTAATTGAGTGGCTTTCACTACATGCTGTTGCCTATGCTTACCACTGCTTCTATGGCATGAATGTTAGGCAGAATAGTCTTCCACAATTCATACACCAATCAGAACTTCATAATACAACTTTATTTGGAAATGGGGACTTTTTAGATGCAGTTAAGATATGGTCATATTATATTAGGGTGGACTTAAATTTAATGACTGGTGTCTTCATTGTAAGAGGGACAGTTGTATAGAGAAAGACACAGATACAGAGGAAGAAGATGGAGGCAGAGATTGGAGTGATGCAGCCACAAGCCAAGGAATACCTGGGGATACCAGAAGTGGAAAGAGTCAAGGAAAAATCCTCTCAGAGTTTCCAAAGGGCCTTTGGTCCTACTAAAACCTTAATTTTGGACTTTGATCTCTAAAAGTTTGAGACAGTAAATTTCTGTTGTTTTCAGCCAAAAGAAAAAAGAAAAGAAGATACTACCTGCAAGGGAGAAGAATGCTAATTAGTAAATAAATAACAGCAATATAAAGCTTGCAAAAATTGTGAGGAAACAAGTAGAGTGTAGTTTGCACACATTGAAGTCTAATAACCACAAAAAGTTTATTTATTTTTTCATCCTCAGGACCTAGTATAGCATTTTCACACAGCCACACAATAAATTTTTGTCAACTGCAAATATATACTGCTTTTCCTAAGAATCAAAAGGAAGTATGTTATATGAAAAATATAGCAAGAAACAATATTCATAATTTATGTGCACATATCAAAGAGTAAGTTTTTAATTTTGCTGTGCACTAGGCCTCAACATCTTTTTCAACCTTTCATGTTGTAATTGTAGAATACAATTTTAACATATGGACAATAAAATTTAAAATATTAGTAATTATTGTCTTGCCACTTTTACATCGGTTCAATGGATATGAGGAGTACAAATGATCTGAGTACCTCATTAATTCCCCCAAAATATTGCTTCCAACCTGTTTTGCAATTCCCAAACTCCACTAGCAAGCTATAATCCAGTTATAAGTCTCTACAGCAAAGTGTCATGCCCAGTTTAGCAATTGATAGATATATGTGATTAACTAGTGGCTTAAATGTAATTGCATGGTGAACATAAATGTGGTGGTAAAGCATATTATCATCCCTTTGTAATGAGAAAGTAATTTTCCTATACATTGTTTCTGCTTACACAATACTCAAGCCTTAGTAAAACCTCTACAATGTTTAAAATATACAGCTGCTAAGTCTTTGTATTGTATCAAGTTTCACTCATTCTGTTATAAATATTTAATTATTCTAGCAGCATTTATTGAAAAAAATTAACCCACTGGGTTGCCTTTTTTTTGTTGTTGTTATTTGTTTGTTTTAATTAATTAATTCTATGACTATGCCAAAGCCTTTGACTGTGTGGATCACAAGAAACTGTGGAAAATTCTGAAAGAGATGGGAATATCAGACCACCTGACCTGCCTCTTGGGAATCCAGTATGCAGGTCAGGAAGCAGCAGTTAGAACTGGACATGGAACAACAGACTGGTTCCAAATAAGAAAAGGAATATGTCAAGGCTGTATATTGTCACTCTGCTTATTTAACTCATATGCAGAGTACATCATGAGAAGTCTTGAGTTGGAAGAAGCACAAGCTGGAATCAAGATTCCCAGGAGAAATATCAATAACCTCAGATAAGCAAATGACACCACCCTTACAGCAGAAAGTGAAGAAGAACTAAAGAGCCTCTTGTTGAAAGTGAAAGAGGAGAGTGGAAAAGTTGGCTTCAAGCTCAACATTCAGAAAACTAAGATCAGGACATCTGGTCCCATCACTTCAAGGGAAGTAGATGGGGAAACAATGGAAACAGTGTCAGACTTTATTTTTTTGGGCTCCAAAATCACTGCAGATGGTGATTGCAGCCACAGAATTAAAAGATGCTTATTCCTTGGAAGGAAAGTTATGATCAACCTAGACACCATATTAAAAGCAGAGACATTACTTTGCCAACAAAGCTCCATCTAGTCAAGGCTATGGTTTTTCCAGTGGTCATGTATGAATGTGAGAGTTGGACTGTGAAGAAAGTTGAATGCCAAAGAATTGATGCTTTTGAACTGTGGTGTTGGAGAAGACTCTTGAGAGTCCCTTGGACTGCAAGGAATTCCAACCAGTCCATCCTAAAGGAGATCAGTCCTGGGTGTTCATTGGAAGGACTGATACTGAAGCTGAAACTCCAGTACTTACCCTCATGCGAAGAGTTGGCTCATTGGAAAAGACCCTGATGCTGGGAGGGAATGGGGTCAGGAGGAGAAGGGGACAACAGAGGATGAGATGGCTGGATGGCATCACCGACTCGATGGACAAGAGTTTGTGTAAACTCCGGGAGTTGATGACGGACAGGGAGGCCTGGCCTGCTGCAGTTCATGGGGTCGCAAAGAGTCGGAAATGACTGAGCGACTGAACTGAACTGAACTGACTGATACGAATGTGTCTACCACCAGATTTTATATTTCGTTACATTGATCTCTTTCTCTCTCTGTGATACTTCAGCTTTATCATATAGCTTTGATTATGGTAGTTTTCTGGAGAAGGATATGGCACCCCACTCCAGCATTGTTGCCCAGAAAATCCCATGGAGAAAGCAGCTTGGTGGGTTTAGTCCATGGGGTTGCAAAGAGTCTGACATGACTGAAGCAACTCTGCATGCACGTGTTAGTTTTTGATAATTCTGAAATCAAGAAATATAAGACCTTTAAGCTTTTTTCTTCTTTAAGGTCGCTTGGTATATTCTAGTTGCTCTGCCATTCAACATATATTTTAACCAGCCTGCCAAGTTTAAATAAAAGTCTTTTGGAACTTTAGGATGACACTGAATCTATAGATCAAATTGGGTAAAATAGACATAATAATAATACTGAATTTTCCAATTAGTGAAAATTCTATACCTTTTTATTTATTTACATCTAACATTTAAATAGATCTCAACTATGTTGTATGCATTAATTTTAGAAGTTTTTTTTTTAACTTTTTCTTAAATTTATTCCTAAATATTTTGTGTTTTGATGTTACTAAGACTTCCCTATAGCTTAAATGGTAAAGAACCTGCCTGTGATGCAGGAGAATAGGGTTGGATCCCTGGGTTGGGAAGTTCCATTGCAGAAGAGAATGGCAATCCACTCCATTATCCTTGCCTGGAGAATTCCATGGACAGAGAAGCCTAATGGGCTACAGTCCATGGGGTTGCAAAGAGTCGGACATGACTGAGCAACTAACACAGACACACATGAATAAAATTATTTTTTTCCATTTTATTTTTGCTTTCTGCTAGTATATAACAATGCAACTGCTTTTTTTTTTTTTCCCCCTTCTTCCCTGTGACAACATGTGAGGATTCTAATTTCTCTGTATTTTAGTCAGTGTTTATAATCTTGTCTTTTTTTTTTTTTTTTTTTTTTTAGGTCATCCTAGTGGGTGTGAAGTGGCATTTCACTATTCAGATCATGATTTGTATTTTTCCAGTGATTGCTAATACTGAGCATTGTTTTATATGCTTAATAGCTACACATACACCTTCTTTGAAGAAGCATCTGTTTATATTCTCTCCCTGTTTTCTGAATTGTATTGCCTGTCTTTTTTATTATTATAGAGTGACAAGTTCTTTATTTGGCAGATACAAATACCATATGAAATTCGTGGCTTGCAGATATTTTCTCCTTTCCATGGATTATTTTTCACTTTGTTAATGGTATAACTAATTTGGAAAGAAATACATCAAGGCTGTATATTGTCACGTTGTTTATTTAACATACATGCAGAGGCCCATTCAATTCATTTCAGTTGCTCAGTTGTGTCTGACTCTTCGCAACCCAATGGACTGCATGCAGCAGGCCAGATGTCCCTGTCCATAGCCAATTCCCATGCTCAAGCTCATGTCCATTGAGTCGGTGATGCCGTCCAGCAATCCCATCCTCTGTCATCCCCTTCTCCTACCACATTCAATCTTTCTGAGCATCAGGGTGTTTTCCGATGAGTCATTTCTTTGCATCAGGTGGCCAAAGTATTGGAGTTTCAGCTTCAATGAATATTCGGGAGTGATTTCCTTTAGGATGGACTAGTTGGATCTCCTTGCAGTTCAAGGGACTCTCAAGAGTCTTTTCCAACACCACAGTTCAAAAGCATCAAATCTTTGGTGCTTGGCTTTCTTTACAGTCCAACTATTACATCCATTCATGACTACTGGATACATAGCTTGGACTAGACAAAATTTTCTCAGCAAAGTAATGTCTCTGCTTTTTACTATGCTGTCTAGGTTTGCCATAGCTTCAAGGAGCAAGCATCTTTTAATTTCATGGCTGCAGTCTGCATCAGCTGTTATTTTGGAACACCAAAAAATGCAGTCTGTCACTGTTTCCATTATTTCAACATCTATTTGCCATGAAGTGATGGGACCAGATGCCATAGTCTTAATTTTTGAATGTTGAGTTTTAAGACAAATTTTTCACTCTCCTCTATCACTTTCAACAAGAGACTCTAGTTCACTTTTGCTTTCTGCCACAACGATGGTGTCATCTGCGTATCGAAGATTATTATATTTTTCCTGGCAATCTTGAATCCAGTTTGTGCTTAATGTACTCTGCATATAAGTTAAATAAGCAGGGTGACAATACACAACCTTGACATACTCCTTTTCCTATTTGGAACCAGTCTGTTGTTCCATGTCCAGTTATAATTGTTGCTTCCTGATCTGCATACAGGTTTCTCAAGAGGCAGGTCAGGTGGTCTGGTATGCCCATCTCTTTCAGAATTTCCCACAGTTTATTGTGAGCCACACAGTCAAAGGCTTTGGCGTAGTCAATAAAGCAGAAATAGATGTTTTTCTGGAACTCTCTTGCTTTTCTGATGATCCAGCAGATATTGGCAATTTGGACTCTGGTTCCTCTGCCTTTTCCAAAACCAGCTTGAACTTCTAGAAGTTCATGGTTCACATATTGCTGAAGCCTGGCTTGGAGAATTTTGAGCATTACATTGCTAGTGAGTGAGATGAGTGCAATTGTGTGGTAATTTAAACATTCTTTAGCATTGCCTTTCTTTGGGATTGGGATGATAACTGAACTTTTCCAGTCCCGTCGCCAATGCTGGTTTTCCAAATTTGCTTATATACTGAGTGCAGCACTTTCACAGCATCATCTTTTAGGATTTGAAATAGTTCACCTGGAATTCCATCAATTCCACTAGCTTAGCTCATAGTGATCTTTCCTAAGGTACACTTGATTTCGCATTCCAGGATGTCTGGCTCTAGGTGAGTGATCACGTCATTGTAGTTATCTGTGTCATGAAGATGTTTTTGGTATAGTTCTTCTGTGTATTCTTGCCACCTCTTTTTTATATCTTCTGCTTCTGTTATATCTATTATATGCAGAGTACATCATACAAAATACCTGGGTGGATGAAGCACAAGCTGGAATCAGGATGCAGGGAGAAATAACAATAACCTCAGATATGCAGATGACACTACCTTTATGGCAGAAAGTGAAGAGCAACTAAAGAGCCTCAAGATTAAAGTGAAAGAGGAGGGTGAAAAAACTTGCTTAAAACTCAACATTCAGAAAATAAATGTCGTGGTATCTGGTCCCATAGCTTCCTGGCATATAGACAGGGAAGCAATGGAAACAGTAACAGAGTTTATTGTCTTGGGCTCCAACATCACTGCAGATGGTGACTGCAGCCATTAAATCAAAAGATGCTTGCTCCTTGGAAGAAAGCTTATGACAAACCAAGGCAGCCTAGTAAAAAGCAGAGACACTACTTTGCTGAAAAAAGCCCATATAACCAAAGTTATGTTTTTTTCCAGTAGTAATGTATGAATGTGAGACTTGGGCCATAAAGAAAGCTGAGCACTGAAGAACTGATGCTGTTTAACTGGGGTGTTGGAGAAGATTCTTGAGAGTCCTTTGGACTGCACGGAGATCCAACCAGTCCACCCTACAGGAAATTAACCCTGAAAATTCATTGGAAGAACTGATGCTGAAGCTGAAGTTGAAACTCCATTACTTTGGCCAGTCATGTGAAGGACTGACTCACTGGAAACGACCCTAATACTGGGAAAAGTTGAAGGCGGGAGGAAGAGGGGGTGACAGAGGATGAGATGGTTGGATGGCTTCACCGAGTAGATGGACAATAATTTGAGGAGGCTCTGGAAGTTGGTGATGCCAGAGAAATGTGGCATGCTGCAGACCATGAGGTTGCAAAGAGTCAGACATGACTGAGCAACTGAACTGACTGACTGATGTAATTCTATGTCAATAATCTTAATTTTGATGAAGCTAACTAAGTTTTTCTATTTTTGAACTGTTTGTGTGCAACTTTTATATCTAAGGGCCACTGTCAATATTATGAAGACAGGCAGTTGTTATTTAATGTATGGTCAGATTTAGATTTACCATTTTGTTATCTGATTTTTGTTTTCTAATTCCTTTCAGTTTCTCTTTTGCTGCTTTCATGTGGATTCTTTAACTTTAAATTTTTTTTTTCTTGGAATTCTGTTTCAAAGTTTATATCTGTATTTGAAATTGTTAATTTCTTTTTTCCATTTATTTTTATTAGTTGGAGGCTAATTACTTTATAATATTGTAGTGGTTTTTGCCATACATTGATTTGATAAGACAAATGCTAACAGCCATAAAGGGGAAATCCACGGTAACACAATAAAATTGGAAGTATCTAACACCTCACTTATACCAATGGGTAGATCATCCAGAAAGAAAGTTAATAAGAAAACACAAGCCTTAAATGACACCTTCGACCAGATAGACATTGTTGATATTCATAGGATATTCCATCCAAAAGCAGCAGAATATGCTTGTAAGTGCACATGAAACATTCTCTAGGAAAGATCACATCTTGGGTCATATTAGCTTTGGTAAATTGAAATCATATAAAATATCTTTTCTGTCTATCATGCTATGAGATAACAAATACATTACAGAAAAAAAAGGAGTTATAAATAATACAAACATGGAGATGCTAAGCAATATGTAACTGAAGAAATAAAAAAAATTACAGATCACTGAAGAAATCAAAGAGAAAACTAAGAAAAATACATAGAGACAAATGACAACATAAACATTGTGATCTGAAACCTATGGGATACAGCAAAGATAGTTCTAAAAGGAAAAACTGTAGCAATAAAGTTTTAATTCAGGATAAAGAGAAAAGTCTCAAATAAACAACCTAAAATTACACCGAAAGCAACTAGAGAAAGAACAAACAAACCCTAAAGTTATAGAAAGAAAGAAAAGACAAAGGTCAGAGCAGGAATAAATGAAACAAACAGACATACTTAAAATAAGAGCAAAGAGCAATATAAGTAAAAACTCGTTCTTTGAAAAGGTAAAATTGAAAAAGCTTTAGACACACTAATCCAGAAAAAGGAGAGGGTTCAAATCAATAACATTAGAAATGAGAAAGAAGCAGTTACAATGGACACCACAAAATTATAAAGGATCATGAGGCTGCTACAAACAACTATATATGAATAAAATGGACAACCTAAAATGGGCAAAGTCATAAAAAGGTACAATCTCTCAAGCCTGAACCATAAAAAGTAGAATATATGAATAGACAAATTACAAGTAATGGAATTGAAACTGTATTTTATAAATTCCAACAAACAAAAGTCCAGAACCTGATGGCTTCACTGTTGGAACCAGATGGTTTCACCCAGAAGAGTTCCCACCTACCTTTCTGAAACTCCTACAAAAAAAAAAAAAAAAAAAAGAAGGCACATTCTCAAGTCCATTTAGTGAGGTTCAAAGAGGCCACCATCACCTTGATACTGAAATCAGACTATGATATTACAAAAAAAGAAAATAAAATTATACACCTATATTACTGATGAACATAGACACAAAAATTCTAAACTAAATGCCTGCAAGCCAAATCCAACAATACATTTAAAGAAGCACAGACTATAATCAAGTTGAATCTATTCCAGGTATGCAATGATTTTTTCAACGTTATGTTCAGTGGTTCAGTCATGTTCAACTCTTTGTGACCCCATAGACTGTAGAACATGAAGATCCTCTGTTCATGGGATTTTTCAGTCAAGAATACCAGAGTTATTTGCCATTTCTTTCCCCAGCAGATCTTCCTGACCAGGGATCAAACCTGCATCTCTTGTGTCTCTGGAGTAGGCAGATTCTTTACCTTTGAACCAATAGGGAAGCCCTTATTGTTCAATATATGCAAATATATGCAATATATGCAATATGACATACCACATTAACAAACTGAAGGATCAAAACCACATGATCATCTCAATAGATGTGAAAAAAAAAAACTTTTTAATAAAATTTGACATCCATTTATGATATAAAAAACAACTCTCCAGATAGTGGCACAGAGGGAACTCACCTCAACCTAAGAAAGGCCACATATGACAAAACTATAGATAATGTCATATTTAATGGTGAAGAGCTGAAAGTATTTCCTCTAAGATCAGCAAAAAGAGAAGGAGGTTTACTCTTGTCCGTTTTATTCAACATAGTTTTGCAAGTCTTAGCCATGACAATTAGAGAATATTTTAAAAATCAATAAATAAAAGCAATATAAATTGGAAAAGAAGAGGTAAAACTGTCACTGTTTGCAGATGACAAGATGCTATATATTGGAAATCCCAAAGGCGTTACCAGAAAGCTCCTAGAGCTCGTCAATGAACTTGGTAAATTTGCAGGATACAAAAACAATACACAAAAACCTCTTACATTCCTATATACTAACAATGAAAGACTGGAAAGGAAAAATAAAGAAAAAGAATCCCATTTAACAATGCATCAAATAGTATAAGGTACCTAGGAATAAACTTGCCTAAGGCAAAAACAAAACTGTACTCAAAAACTATAAGGTACTGATGGAAGCTATGAAATATGATACAAAGAGATGGGGAGATATACCATGTTCTTGGCTTGAAAGAACCAATATTGTCAAAATGCCTGTACTACCCAAAGCAGTCTACAAATTCAATGCAATCTCTATCAAATTATCAATGTCATTTTTCCCAGAATCAGAAATAATAATAATAATAATAATGTGTATAGAAGCAAAAAATACCCAGATTGCCAAAGCAATCTTGAAAAAGAAAAATAGAGCTGGGGAAATCAGGCTCCTTGACTTCAAACTATACTACAAAACTACTTTAATCAAAACATTTTGGTGCTGGAACATAAACAGAAATATAGATCAATGGAAAAGGGCAGAAAATCAAGAGATAAATCCATGCACCTATGGTCACCTAATCTACAACAAATGAGGAAAGAATATACAATGGAGAAAAGGCAAGTCTCTTAAATAAATGGTGCTGGGAAAACTGGAGTGCTACATGTAAAAGAATGAAATTATATCACTTCCTAATACTGTGTGCAAAAATAAACTCAAAATCGACTAAAGACAAATGTAAGGCTGGATACTATAAAACTGTTAGAGGAAAACATAGAAAACTCTGACATAAATCATAGCAAGATATCTTTTGATCTGCCTCCTAGAAAAGAAAAACAAAAACACAAATGGGACCTGATTAAACTTAAAAGCATTTGCACGGCATTGGAAACCATAGACAAGATGAAAAGACAATCTTCAGAATGGCAGAAAATATTTGCAGACCAATCAACCAACACGAGATAATCTCAAAAATACAAAAGCAGCTCAATATCAGAAAAACAAATAACTCAATCACAAAATGGTCAGAAGACCTAAATATACATTCCTCCAAAGAGGATGTACAGATGGCCAACACATGTGAAAAAGATGTCCAGCATCAGTCATTATTAGAGAAGTGCACATAAAGACTACAATGAAATGTCACCTCACACCAGTCAGAATGACCATTATCAAAACCTGTACAAGCAGTAAATGCTGGAGAGAATGTGGAGAAAAGTGAATCTTCAGGCACTGCTGGTGGAATGTAAATGGATACAACCACTATGGAGAACAGTATGTGAGTTCCTTAAAAAACTAAAAATAAAACTACCATATGACCCAGCATAGACATAAAATCCTCTCATCTTTTTTTGTTTGTTTGTTTTCTTCTTTATTTAATCCTGACGTTGGTCAGCTGTGCCTTCTGTTTCTCCTTTGTGCTTTTTCTCTCCATCTCTGTTGCTCTTTCTGTCACCCTGTCTCCTTCTCGGTCACTTTTACTCTCCTCTTCCCTCTTGTTTGCTCTTTCTCTCACTTTCCATTAATTATTTCTCTTAAGTTCATTAGGTTTCCTTGGCATTCATGAATTTATTAAGCATTTGGAAGGGGAAAAAAAAAGCTTTCGACCTAATTTTTGCTGTCTGTTTTTGTTTCCTTTCTATCCTATTAACTTCCTTACTTCTAAGTGAGGCTGTTCCAAGTTAATATTAGTCTCTTTTCAAGAGATGATCATATAAATCACTGAAACAGGAGCTATTTTTATAGCAAAAGTGTTCACTAACAGATTATACTTACAATTACATTCACATAGAAAAGCTGTATTTTAAATCTAGTTTCTCTATGTGATTGGTAATATTTATTTTACTTATATATTTCTTAGTCTCTGTGTCTGTATGTCAAGGTACATATGTGTTTTACTCTTCAATAAGTTTGTAGTTTCACCAGGTTTTTCAAATCTTCTGGAAAGATAAGAGCAAAAATTCAATAGATAAACTATTGTTATCTTTTAGTCAGTCATGTCTGATTCTTTTATGACTCCATGGATTGTAGCTTGCCAGGCTCCTCTGTACACGGGACTTTGGAGGCGAGGATACTTCTCCAGGGTATCTTCCTGACCCAGGGATCAAACCCACATCTCCCACATTGGCAGGTGGATCTTTACCACTGAGCCTCTGGGAAGCCCAGTGACTTATTATTTAGTCTTTTATTTTTGTTTTCCAATTTTGTAGATTAAAAGGGCATTTGTTTGTCTGGATAATTTATTTTATGTTGGTTCCTGATGAGTTTGAATGATTTAATAAGTTTACTGGCCATTTGACTTCAACATTTCATCATGTCTCCTTATATGGGTATCAAATTTGGCTCTCACTGTTTAAGCATATAGTTGTTTGAAACAGGTATAAGTATCTATTATTCAGTTATTACAAGAACACAATACTTTTTAATCTTAAGCAATTATTTTTCCTACTAAAAAGATAATCAGTAAACTTAAATAAAAGTGCTTTAAATAAAAGTGTTTAATCAGCTTTAATTGATTGTTTATCAGGCATATCTATATCAAATAGAAAATGAAGAGGGTGCCTATGGGCTTAACATGAGGTTTCATTATTTAATTTAAATATTATGTATCCTTATAGAAACTTATAGAACTTATAAATCAGTATATAGTTTCTGAAATATCAGAATAACTTTTTTACCATTAATGTCAACTTGTAAGAACTGATTAGTTCATGTTTGGCTTCTGTTTTGATAGAAAATGTCTTAAAAGTATGAAGGCAAAATTAGAAAGAAATAATTTTTCATTGATTAAGAGATGTGTTGTGCATCTTAATGACTTGTTCATTTCAACAAATAACAACTCGATTCTCTTTCACAGAAATTCCTTAGAGTGTTTCTTGTATTGCATGAATAAATAGTGTTCATTCTTCATGTAGCATAGAATTATAATATGGTGTAAATGAATTTATTGCTAATAATCTGTAACTGCTGCAGTTTCTGTCAGAACACTGTCAAGATGCATTTGGCAGAAAAAGCTAATTTCATTTGGGACAATCAGAACGTGAATATATACAAATCTAATCAGAGGGTAAAATGCTCTAAAATACTTTGTAAATCTTTAAGTGATTTCTACTGAATACCATGTTACACATTGCAACAATCAACATGAAAAATTTCAGTCTACAACTTATGACTTCAGGGGAAAAATGCTAATGAAGCAAAAGGGCAGCAAATTCACCCATGAGAAATTATTATAGGCTGAAAGACTTTTTTTAAAAAAAAAAAAAAAATGGAATTTATGAAGAGCCTGCTGCTTGTGTTTCTGAAGATGTTGAAGTTAACTGAAGGTGTGGATTTTTAAAATCCAAGAGATAGCAATAAAGAGGAGCATAGTATTCCCCACAAAATTTACAAAAATGCTAGTCAATTTGGAGGTTGAAACTAAATCAGGTTGTGATCCCACAATAAAACCTTGCATTTGAATATTGTCCTTTGAATAGGAATTCAATTTCCAAGTCCATCCTGGGAGATATTTGAATCCAGGGGAATCACTTGCTTATTATTAATATTTCACTAATCAGCATTCATATTGCTTATCATCGAAATTCCACTGCCCTGGAACTTTTTTGTAGTTGAAATGCTTTAGAACAAAAGCTCTTATCTGGGGTCTTTGGGTAGCTATACAGCTTTAGAAAGGCTTTCTAGGTGTCTCAGTGGTTAAGAATCTGCCTGCCAATGCAAGAGACGCCGGAGATATGGGTTTGATCTCTGGATGGGGAAGGTCCCCTGGAGGGGGAAATGCAACCCACTCCAGTTTTCTTCCCTGGGAAATCCCCTGGACAGAGGAGCCTGGTAGGCTAGAGTCCATGGGCTCACAAAGGGTCAGACACGACTGAGCATGTATACATGCACAGCTTTAGGTGATCCATAGACATGCTGGATGTTTATATGAATTTGCATGTGTGTGTGTGTGTGTGTGTGTGTGTCTGAAGGTGAATGTATCTGTGCTCAAATACCCAGAGAGAGGACTCATGGCTCTCATGTGTTTTACCAATGTGGTTATAATCATCAAAACACAAAAAAATATATCCATGTTGAAAACTATTTATTTCTCTTAATCTTTAACAAAAATCAATCTATAACAATAACTTTATTCTCAAAGGATATTCACACACAATAGTTTTAGTACTTCTCATAATTTTCTTGTAGATATATTCTCATTTATATGAAATACCTAGAGGAAGACATGTTAATAAATGAAAAAACTAACTTTGCAAGAAAGCTTTTTTTTTTTTTTTTTTTTTTTGCTCTATGGAAGAAAGAGATTATAAAAATGAATTTGTTTTTCTCTATATATATGTCTGTGTGTGCATGTATGTTTTTGGCTGTGTGTGTGAGTGTGTTACTACTATTAGGAGTAATCCTAGCTTAGTAGTTATGAGAGGAGAGATTACACTAACTATGAGCATGAAAATTGAGTCTCTCAATGTCAGTTAAGAGCTACTCTCTTCTCCTTTGTATACACTGCCAGTCATTGCTGTCTATTTGTCTAATATTCTATATCATATATAAAATGTGTATATACATATATATTATATAAAACTATTTGTCATAGTTATCTGATTTTCTGTATTACAGGGATTTATTTCATTGGGATAAAAGTCTGTCATATGATATGTTTACCTATGTTAGCCGTCATATACATGGTGGTCTTTCTAAGGTAGATTGTTTAAAGATAAGGCAAATTGCTTATTTTTAAATCTTAAAATACATTTGAAATACTATTTCTAGGATTTTAGGAAATACACACTTTATTATGATAATCTCTGTAGGCCCTGGAGCCAAAATTTTAAATGTTTCAGGTATTCTTATGGAAATAACATCATGAGTTTGAGATGCAAGAAAGTTTAATATATTAAAGTTTATAGAATGTCTCAGTAACATTTTGCCTTACTAAAGCCAACTGATTTCCCTTTGTGTAAAAGACATTTGTCAAATTTCCAACAATAATCTTTAAACACTAGAGATGTGTCTAGTTTATATACTAGAATCTACCATTCTCTATTCAACTGTAATGAAAGATGAATTCTTCACTGCAGTTGTTCAGCTTTCAGTAGAGTTGGGAAGATGATTTGGAGTTTCTGATTCCTTAAATTTATTCTGTAAAGTTACATCATAGTTTTACAAAGAGCAATAAATTGGCTACATTTTACTCCATGGCATTTATTAAACTTGAATAGAAAAACAACAGCTGTCTAATAAGCCACTGCTTATTTAAGCCAGATGATAAACAACAATAGCATTAATAATAATAATAATGATAGAGATATTCTATAAAATTAATTCCATGTATCAGGATTTTTCTTAACTGTCATACATATTAACTCATTTACTCATCACAATATCATTGTAGGTAGAACCATTTTATATATAAGAAACCTGAGACACAGAATGGTTAAATAATGTTCAAATTCATGTAGCTGGAGAATGGAGTAGCTAATGATTCAATTCCAGGTCCTCTTGATTGAGTATCCATGACCATGTTACGCTGACTCCAAGAATCTCACAGGGTCTCAGAAACTCACACTTTCTCAAGGAAAGAAAAATACACATCCTATGTATGATGTGTTCTTATAAAATGACTGTCTTAATAAATGCAGAGTAAAGAAAGACAGCATTTTTCTGGGAGGTGAGTGCAAAAGTCGTTATAGCTTTTTGTTAGACTTTGAAAAAATAAGTTGGATTTCAAAAGATAACAGCAAGAAGGATAAAGATAGTATCAGCTAAAGTGGGAGATTCAGACACTTGTGAAATGTTAAATGTTATATTCCTGGAGGATGTTTCAAATATTCAAAGTAAAAATAATAATGTGTGTGTTGCTCAGTTGCTTGAATCTTGCCTGACTCTTTGTGACCCTATGGACTGTAGCCTGCCAGGCTCCTCAGTCCATAGGATTCTCCAGGCAAGAATACTGGGGTGAGTTGCCATGTCCTCTTCCAGGGGATCTTCCCAAACCAGGGATTAAACCTGAGTCTCCTGTATATCTTGCATTGCAGGCAGATTCTTTAATGCTAAGTTACCAGGGAAACCCAAAAAATAATATATACACTCATATAATTGAAAGGTTGTTGCTGAATGATAAGACGCCAGAATTCTTGGCCTCTGGAGGAGACGAATTCAATCCGGGGCCAGAGAGGAGGCTGGATCGCTCAGAGCTTTTGTGTAATACAGTTTTATTAAAGTATAAAGGAGATAGAGAAAGCTCTATGTCAGAACATAGGCATCAGAAGGGGGCAAAAGAGAACCCCCCTCCTAGTCTTTAGCTGTATGTTATATAGTCACTCACAGTCTGTTAATGAAAAGAAAGGAATGTCATAAAATTTAGAATGGCACCAGATAATTCATCCCTGGCCATAAAACGATTGTCTTGAATCTTGTAGAAGGGCAGAATACCAACAAATAGTTTCATTTACATAGATTAGGGAACAATATTTGAGTAAGTAAGTTAGGCCGTTTGGCGGAACCAACTTGAAGATAGAGTCTGGGGTACATTAACATAGCTTAAGACAATATTTCCATAAGAAAAAGAAATGCATTGGGAAACTTAAGGTTTGAGAGTAGTTAGCTTCAGGTGAAACCAGGTGTCATAGCAACACAGCACTTTAACAGAAACCTTCTTTTAAATTTGTATAAAGAAGAAAACATATCGCTGGTTTTTTCCTCCTGCCACTTAAGAGAGATAAAAATGTCTGGCACTTGCAGCCTCTTTCCTCCGTTTGGAGACCCCTGGCCTTCCTGCCTGTTACCCGCTCATAATGAGCTAATACTCTTTCACAGTTAATGTTTTAAGTTTCTTACATATATTTCCACCATGTTGTTAAACAACATTAAAAAAAAAAAAAAGAAAGAAAACTTTTAGAAAAGTTTTAGCCTTAACGACAAATTGTGAAGACAGTTCCCGTATAACTGTATAATAAAGTTTCCACTATTATCGGTATCTTACATAAGTATGTATTTGTTCCAATTAATGAACCTATATTGATACATTATCTTACATAAATTCATGCATTAATAATATTTTTATTAGCATCAATCTAATGTATATTTCAGTCCCAGAGTCCCATCCAGAACATCACATTAAATTTAGTCGTCAAATGTTTTTGGCTTCTCTTAACTATGACAATTTCTCCAGATTTTCCTTGATTTTTATTATCTTAACAGTTGGGACAAGTACTAGTCAGATATTTCATAGAATGTCTTTTGATTGAGATCTTCTTAGTTTTCTCTCATTATTAGGTTAGACTTATTTGTTTAAGGGAGGAAGACGACAAAGGTAAAGTGCCATTTTCATCACATCATATTATTTCAATTAACTGTGGTTAATTTTATTGGAGAATAAATTGAGAAATCAAGATCTGAGTGCCAGGTGTTCCTATTCCTACTAGAGTGTTATGGCTTCTATGTCCTCTCAACTGGCATGAGAAGGAAATATATGTATATTAACTAACTAACATGTCATATCTAAAAATATTTCTGTATGCAACCATCCATACTTATATTAAGCTAATATGACTTCAGACATCCCCAACTCTAATCTATTAACACATGGATCAGTTTAACCTCCTCCCCTTGCTCATGTATAATGTCCTACTCCAAAATTGAGAAGCCTGGCTCCCACAAGCCACAAGCTTATTTACTTAATTGTTCAACTCCAGTATATGTGTGCAGTGCTATCAGAATTGCTAACCCATAACTTCATTGAGAATAACTCTATCAACTAACGTGCAGTGCTATGAACAATTTCATATACCTTTAACTTTATAAACTCTACTCATTTCCAGTTACTTAGATCAGCATTATTTTCCCCACCCCTTTAATTATTTCCTAAATGTGTAATATAGTTCAATTGATTTATCACACTTTGCATTTCATCCAGAAATCCTCAGGTCTTCACAATAATTTGTAATTTGCATGTATTAAGATTCACTGTTTCTGAGGCTTCCCAGGTGGTTCAGTGATAATGCTGGTGACCTGGTGTTTGATCCCTGAGTCACGAAGATCACTAGAGGAGAAAATTACAACCCACTCCAGCATTTTTGCCTGGGGAATCCCATTGATGGAGGAGCCTAATGAGCTACAGTTCACAGAATTGAAGAGTCAGGCACAATTTAGCAACTGAACACGCATGAATGCACTTTGTCATATAAGTTTTATGGATCTTCAACAAATACATAATGTTTTGTATCCACACTTCAATATCATATAGTCATTTTACAACCCTAAAAAAATCACCTGTGTTTTAGCTAGCCAATCTTCCACCCATCCCTAAGCTAGTGGCAACATTACCATTTGTAGTGCATTGAATGTAACAGTATTTGCAAAAATCGTCTTTACTAATGCAATTAAGTTAAAGATAAGGAGAATGTCCTGAATGACTCAGATGGGTACTAACTCAATGACAAATGAACTTATAAGAAACAAACAGCAGGAAGACAGACAGTGAAGAAAAAAAATCCATGTGACCCCTGAGGCAGAGAGAGGAATGTCGTGCCTACCAGCTAGGGAATATCTGGGTCCAGATGCTTCCAGATGTTGGAAAATGCAAGGAACCTAGTATTCTGGAGGGTCTTCCCTTGTGGCTCAGCTGGTAAAGAATCCGCCTGCAATGTGGGAGACCCGGGTTTGATTCCTGGATTGGGAAGATACTCTGGAGAAGGGAAAAGCTACCCACTCCAGTACTCTGGCCTGGAGAATTCCATGGATTGTAAAATCCATGTCGGGCAGGTGGGCAGGGGAGTAGGATGGGGGGGGGGGGACTTACCTGATGGCTCAGACAGTAAAGCATCTGTCTACAATGCAGGAGACCCAGGTTCAATCCCTGGGTTGGGAAGATCTCCTGGAGAAGGAAATGGCAACCCACTCCAGTATTCTTGCCTGGAAAATCCCATAAACAGAAGAGCCTGATAGGCTACAGTTCATGGGGATTGCAAAGAGTCGGACATGATTGAGCTGCTTCACTTTCACGTTCACTAGTATCTTTGGAAGAAGTATAATCCTGCCAAAACCTTTATTTCAGACTTACAGTTTCCAGAACTATGACATAATAAATTTCTATTGTGTTAAGCCACCATGTTTATACTATTTGTTATGGCAGACATAAGAAACTAATAGAGCATAACTGTAACTTTGCCTTTTCCATAATATCATATAATTGGACTCATGTATATAGTATGCAGTTTACATAGACTGACTTCTTTCACTTAGCAATATGCATTTAAGAAACTTCATTATCTTTTCATTGCTTAATAATTCCTATTTTGATGAATAGAATTTTATTATAAGACTGTTCCAGTTTGTTTATCCATTTACTTGTTCAAGGATATGTTGTCTTGTTTACTGTTGCCTTTTTTTTTTTTTTCAGTTACAAATAAATATGCCAAAAACATTCATGTGCAGCTTTTTGTGTGTATGTAAGTTTTCAAATCAGCTGGGTTAATACCTAGGAGTGTGATTGCTGGATCATGTGGCAAAGTTATAAAAAGTTCAAAAGTAAAAGTGGCATTTTGCATTCCCACTAGCAATGAATGAATGTCACCATTTTTCTGTATTTTTATTTGCAACCGGTCAACTTTGGAATGTTTACCATTTTAATAAACGTGTGGTATTATCTTAAGTGTTTTAATCTGAAATTCCCTAATAACAAATGGTGCTAATCATCTTTTATATGCTTATTTGAAAGTAATGTATCTTTTTTGATAACATCTGTTCACATTTTTCTTTGCCTAGTTTAACATTTTTTTTGTGTGAAACTTTAACTGTTCTTTGTCTATTTTAGACAGAAATCATTTATTAAATATGTTTTTCACATATTTTCCCCTAGTATGTGCTTGTGCTTTCATTCTCTTAATAGTGTCCTTTTAAGAAGATAATTTCTAAATTTTAATAAATTTCAACTTATTTTTTATGACACTAATGTTTTATATATATAAAGCCCTTCACCAATTCCAAAGCCATAATTTTCTTCCATGTTATCTTCTAAACATTTTGTAATTTTATATCTTATATTTAAGTTTACTCTATTTTTAGTATTTTTTTGTGAAAATTAAAAGACATATGTGTAGGTTTATCTATCCATGGATTTTGCATATTGACATCCAATTATTCTAGCACTAAATTGATTATCCATTATCCATTGAACATCTTTGGTCCCTTGTCAAAATTTACTATGTGTGTGTATTTCTGGGTTCTCTATTCTGTTTCAATGATCTTTGTGTCTATTATTTTACCAGTACTATAGTGTCTTGGTTACTATAATTCTGTCTCAAACCTTGAAATTCTGCAGTGGGAACCCTCTCACTTTTTTCTTCTTCAGTGCTGTGTTCTTTACTCAAAGTATTTTGCCTTCCCTATAATCTTCAGAATAAGTTTGTCAGTTTCTATGAAATAGCTTGTGATTTTTATTGGTATTTTATTATTTACATGTCAAAATGAGAAGAATTGACATCTTAAAAGAGCTAAATTGTGTATGTTTTTTAGAAATAAGAAAATGATCTCAGAGAAGTGTAGGCTATTTAGTGAGTTCTCATTTTTAATAAATGCCAGGACTTGGATTTGTGCCTTTTAACAGACAAGCTCCCAAATACAAAAATTTAAAACTATTATTACATTCCTCTAATGTAAGCAGTAATCACAGTACTTATGTTATTTTAGATGGCCTATAAACGTTTCAAGTATATGGTTATCTGCTTTATTTTTTGTTTCTCCAACATTTAGTCAAGTATGTCAAATATTGAAGATTTACCTTTTTTTTTTTTTTTTCCCATCACTGCTATCAACCCTGCTCTGGACAACACATCACCTGAATGAAAGTCTCAGGGAGGCATTCATCTTCTCCTACTGTCATTCTCAATCTAGCTTAAGCCAGTTTGATCATTAACATAAATATAATAAAAAAGATCAACCAAATCTTTCTATGCCATATAACCCAGCAATCCCATTGCTAAGCATACACCCAGAGGAAGCCAGAATTGAAAGAGACACATGTACCCCAATGTTCACTGCAGCACTCTTTACAATATGTAGGATATGGAAGCAACCTTGATGGTCATCGGCAGACAAATGGATAAGGAAGGTGTGCTACAAATACACAATGGAATGTTACTTAGCTATAAAAAGAAACACGTGTGAGTCATTTGTAATGAGATGGATGAAACTGGAGCCAATTATACAGAGTGAAGTAAGTCAGAAAGAGAAACACAAATACTGTATATGGTTTTAGAAAAGACAGAGGAACCAGAGATCAAATTGTCAACATCTGAGGGATCATAGAAAAAATAAGAGAGTTCCAGAAAAACATCTATTTCTGCTTTATTGACTAAGCCAAAGCCTTTGATTGTGTGGATCACAATAAACTGGAAAATTCTTCAAGAGATGGGAATACCAGACCACCTGACCTGCCTCTTGAGAAACCTGTATACAGGTCAGGAAGCAACAGTTCAAACTGGACATGGAACAACAGACTGGTTCCAAATAGGAAAAGGAGTACGCCAAGGCTGTATATTGTCACCCTGTTTATTTAACTTATATGCAGAGTATATCAGGAGAAATGCTGGGCTGGAAGAAGCACAAGCTGGAATCAAGATCACCAGGAGAAATATCAATAACCTCAAATGTGTAGAGGACACCACCCTTTTGGCAGAAAGTGAAGAATTAAAGAGCTCTTGATGAAAGTGAAAGAGGAGAGTGAAAACATAGGCTTAAAGATCAACATTCAGAAAACTATGATGATGGCATCTGGTCCCATCGCTTCATGGCAAATATATGGGGAAACAGTGGAAACAGTGGCTGACTTTATTTTTCTGGACTCCACAATGCAGAGGGTGATTGCAGCCATGAAATGAAAAGATGCTTACTCCTTGGAAGAAAAGTTATGACCAACCTAGAGAGCATACTAAAAAGCAGAGACATTACTTTGTCAACCAAGGTCCATCTAATCAAAGCTATGGTTTTCTCAGTGGTCATGTATGAATGGGAGTGTTGGACAAAGAAAGCTGAACGTTGAAGAATTGATGCTTTTGAACTGTGGTGTTGGATAAAACTCTTGAGGGTTCCTTGGACTGTAAGGAGATCCAACCAGTCCATCCTAGAGGAGATCAGTCTTGGGTGTTCACTGGAAGGACTGATGTTGAAGCTGAAACTCCAATACTTTGGCCTCCTGATGCGAAGAACTAACTCATCTGAAAAGACCCTGATACTGGGAAAGATTGAGTGTGGAAGTATCAAGGGACGACAGAGGATGAGATGGTTGAATGGCACCACCGACTCGATGGACAAGAGTTTGGGTAAACTCTGGGAGTTGGTGATGAACAGGGAGGCCTGGTGTGCTGCGGTTCATGGGGGTCATAAAGAGTCGGACACGATTGTGAAACTAAACTGAACTGAACACACACACACACACACACACATGTATATATATATATATATATATATATATATATATATATATATATATATATATAATTTAGAAAGATGGTAATGATGATCTTACATGCAGGGCAGTGAAAGGGACACAGATGTAAGTGGGAGAAGGCAAGGGTGGGGTGATTTGAGAGAATAGCATTGAAACATGTATATTATCATATGTAAAATAGATGGCCAGTGCAAGTCATATGCATGAAGCAGGGCACCAAAAGCCAGCGCTCTGGGACAACCCAGAGAGATAGAGAGTCGGGAGGGATGTGGGAGGGGTGTTCAGAATAGGGGGACACATGTACAACCATGCCTGATTCATGTTGATGTGTGGCAAATACCATCACAATATTGTAAAATAATTGTCCTCCAATTAAAATAAATGAATTAATTTAAAAAGATAATATAATAGTAAAGGTAATGGGAAAACATCTTTTTATTTCTCTGCTCAAATCTCTGCCAGAGTGTTCTGTTGAAATTAAATTAAATCCAAATATGTACCATGGCTTACTAGGTCCTATACAAACTGACTCTTTGTTACCTCTTTGATCTCACATAGAAATCATATTTCTCTTCTTAATTGGGCTTGAGTCACATAAAACCTCTTTCGGCCTTTGACATTGCTAAATTCATCCTTCAGAAAACTTTTACATTAACTATTCCTTCAGCTTGATATTTTTCCCCTAAATGTAAAAAGGAGGCTCCTTGTCCTGAAGATCTCAGTTCAAACATCATTTCCTCAGCAAGGCCTATCTAACCCACTTACCTAAAGCTACTGACCAACCTTTTATTACCCTGACATCAGAAATTCTGTTCTAGCGAATTTTAACATAGTTTTGCCTTCATAGTGCCTGTGATTATCTGAAATTTGCTTATTTCATTCTTTAATTTTTTTTTTTTTTTTGTTATTGTCCTATGATCAACTTTAATTTAAGGTTCATGAGGAAAGGATCTGTCTGACAGGTCCACTACTCATTAAATGTGTTTTGCGTGAGCAAATGGAAAAATAACTTATAAACAGAAATTGTTTCTTGACTTTGAATATATTAGTTGTTAATCTAATACTATTTTGTTTATTGCTCAGTTGCATATTATATGCAATATACAACTGCTCATTATATAAATAATGCACATTATGCTAAATGTGTTAAATATTTCTTGCATCAAGCTTTGTGTCAGGGCTGTTAATTGCTGCAACAGGAACTTTCTTTTCTTTCTTTTTAACTTTATAAGCTTGGCTGGTACTGCCTGTCCTCAGATGTTGGTGCTGCCTCATTTGGTCCATCACTTTTCTCTTTTTCACCCTATCTTTCGGTGACAACATTGAAAATTCAGGCTACCCTTCTTTGCCTGAACAGACCTATGTGTATGTTCTTATTTAATAACTTTTTTCTCAAACATCAAACTATAATAGTCCTCTGCCTGCCAGATAGATTGCCCTGGATACTTTATAGGTATTTATGATTTCAACAAATCAACCTTCAATCTGGTCCAGCTTCTTTTCTACATAATTTTCTTTGAGAGAAAAGACAGTATGTGTTTTGCAAGAGTGAATATGTGCATATAGATTTTTAAATTATTTACATATTTTCTATTTTTTACTAAGGGAACAGAGCCTTCTTGAAATTTAAGGAGATGGTTTATATTATTTCATATCAAATCTCTAAGTTACTCAGCATTCAGTTTGCAAATTTTAGTGACACTTGTGCTTAAAGAGTTTTGAGATACTTTATCATAATGTACTAACTATTTTTAAATTCAGCATAGCAAAGTACAATGTATCCCACTGTGAAAATAGCTTGGGAATAAATCTTCATATAATAGAATATTTTAACATAGGATTATGGTTAGGTTTGCTGCAAAAAATAAACAAGCAAACATCGCTCCTTATGTTAATTTGGGATCTATGGGAAGTTATATGTTAAAAGATCTAATAATATGACTCATCTTTTCTGGACTCTTTTATGGTACTTCAAAGAAGCCTCCTGGGATATTAAAGAATTTGTGGTCAAAATATATGCAAACTTAAATGATACGTTTTTCTTTTTTGTCCGTTTTCAATTTTGTATGTTTAAGAAGGAACAATTTATAATGCAGTTCCCTATATAAAAATTTTACCTCAACTCATTTGGAAATTAAAAAAAAAAAAAAAAAAAAAAACAGTTGGCCATTGGGCAGTTCCTGAGCATCCATCAATATCTGCATTATTTCAACTAACATTTTTTAGAACACCTACCAAGTGTCATACCCTAGGGATACAAAAGTAAAAAGAAAAGGAACTCTCATTTCATCTTGAAATCTAGAAAAGAAACATTATTGAAATAATTATTACAACACTGTATGGCATTTGTTATAATGATAACTAAACCATATATGGGATTTGAGAAAACTTATCAAAGTAATATTTGATCTTAAAATGAAAAAATAAGTTAATGTGCTTGGTGAAGAAATCAAGAAAATGCTTTAGCAAATGAAAAGGAATAGAGGCATTGGCTTAAACATGGCATTATAAGTAGCTTAGTGTTGTTGAATTCCGAAAAATAAATGTGAATAGTGAAAAGGAAACTAAATGACACTAAACATGGAATTTGCTAGTCATGTGAAATATTGTGTATTTTTCCTCTGGGAAATGAGGAATACATGCAAATATTGGAAGAAAGACTGACAAAATTGGATTAAGCGCTAAAACATGAAACTGGTCAAACTACAGAATATAGTTAGTAAAGATATAGGATATTGTGGGAGCTTAAAACAAGGAGTGGAAAACAATAAGAGGCTACCATATACTCAAAGTTAAAATTATAAGTTCAAATATAAAGTGTGTAAAAATAAATGAAGATCACTCAAGTGAAAATAGAGGTTACTCATTTAGAGCTTACTATAGCAAGAGAGACAACCACTATCATTTGCCTTTGTAAACACTCACAGATAGGTAACAAATGAGAAAGCTTTACAGTGAATAAATGGAAGGATTTAGGTGTGCTATAATTATAAGCCACTGGCATAGGGACAACTGGAGGCATTACAGACAAGAAATGGGAGAATCCAGTGTGATTGTTTTGAGTACTCTGGATTTCTCTAACTGGTCCTGAACAGGAAACAGGGACAACAGTAGGAAAGCTGACAGATCCTGACTGTTCTCGGCAGGTTGAAAGGAGGTTTAGCTTGGTTTCCTTGGCTGGTTGCTGAAGAAGTTATCATTTAGCTTTTGGATTGGTTAGTAGAGTATGACTGGTCAGAGTTCTATAGTTACATGTGGTATGTCTTTTTCTTGTTTTTTTTTTTTTTTTTTGTATATTCATCTTTAAAGTGGGTAAGAATATGTAGACTGCATAATTACATAATCCGACCTTTGATAATATTTGAATCTGAGGAAGGATATCTAGAAGAGCAGGGGAACAGGTCTGAGGGATAAGAACAAATATCTATTAACGCTCTTTGTCAGGCACTAGGCTAAGGTTTGTTATATGCTCTCAATACTTATCTCAGTCAGACAATAAGCATACATGGTTGAAGCAGAATATTCTCAAGGGAATTCATATTCATAAGGGAACTCATGGAAGCAATTCTGAAATAAGTAGACTCTAATCATGCATTTAAATCTAGAATTTTTAAAAATATATTATTTTGAATATAAAGTTCAACCAGAAAATTTTTGGCACTGCCTTCTGTAAAATAGTACTTGAAAATCAGGCACAAAGTAACTTAAAAAAAGATTTGAGGAGAGCTAAAAGAAAGACTTTTTTTTTTTCTTTCCATTTCTTTTCTTTATTTAAAAATATTTTTTTTCAGCACCATCAGACCAGCTTTACAACAAGTGCTAGAGGAATTTCTCTAAGTAGAAAAAAGGCCAATATTAGAAGAAAATTATGAATGGGAAATCTCACTGGTAAAGGCAAGTGTAAAGTAAAGCTAGGAAATCACCCATATAAAAATATGATATTGGCATTAACAATTGTGAGGAGAGCATAAATGCAGTATATTGGAAATACATTTGAAATTAAAAGACCAACAACTTAAAATAAAATTGTTTGTATATAGACTGGTATATTGAAATCACATGGTAATCTCAAACTGAAAATCTATACTATGTATGAATACAAAACAGAAAAAAGAAATTTAAACACAGCACTAATGTTAGTCATCAAATCACGACAGGGGGAAAAAAAAAAAGAGGAAGGGTGAAAAGAACTAAAAAAAAAAAAAAAGACAATTAAAAAAATGGCAGTTGGTATATATGGATATGGATAATTGCCTTATATATAAAAAGGATAAATGTTTCAACCAAAAGACATAGACCTGTATATGCACCATCTATAAGAGACCAACTACGTATCTAGGGACACATACAGATTGAAAGTGAAAGGATGGAAAAATATATTCTAGGCAGATGAAAATTAAAAGGAAACGGGTTTTAATGCCCATTTCTAATATATATATACTTTAAAATAAACACTGTTACAAGAGACAAAGAAGGACATTGCATAATGATCAAGAGGTCAATCCAAGAAGATACATCAACTACAAATATATGCACCCAATATTGCTGTTGTTTTTTAGTCACTAAATCATGCCCAATACTATTGTGACCGCAAGGACTACAGCCCATCAGGGTGTTGTTCATGGGATTTCTCAGGCAAGAATACTGGAATGGGTTGTCATTTCCTTATCCAATTAATCTTCCAGACCCAGGGATCAAACCTACTTCCTGAATTGGCAGGTAGATTTTTTTACGACTGACCAGCAGGGAAGCCCACACAACCAATATAGGAGAATCTAAATATATAAACATAACTGCTTACAGCCATAAAAGGGGAAAGTTATAGTAATACAATAATAGTGGGGATTTTAATACTCCACTTTTACCAATGGACAGATCATCCAGACAGAAAATTAATAAGGAAATATACAATTTATTGACATTTTAGATCAGATAGTTTTAATTGATACTTGTAGAGCATTTCATCCAAAAGCAGCAAAGTTCACATTCCTTACAAGTACACAAGGAACATTCTCTAGGATTGACCGCATACTGGCCCACAAAGTGATTCCTGGCAAATTTAAGATAATTAAAATTATATCAACCATATTTTCTGAATGCAATGCTATGAGTTTGGAGATCAACTACATGAAAAAAATGTAAAAGACATAAGCATAGGGAGGCTAAAATTGTTTAACTACCAAACAATTGATTGATCATTCAATAAATCAAGAGGAAATTAAAAAAATACATAGAGACAAATGGCAATGAAAGTACAGTGATCCAAAACCTTTGGGATGCAGCAAAAATAGTTCTTAAGAGGCAAATCTATGGCAATGCACTCTTACCTTAAGAAACAAGAGCAATCACTAATAGACAACCTAACCTTACAACTGAAGCAACTAGAAAAGAAGAACAAACAAAATGAAGAATTAGTAGGAATAAAGAAATAATAAAGATCAAAGCAGAAATAAAGAGATCAAAAAATAGAAAAAAAATAAAAGAAACTAAAGGCCGATTCATTAAAGGAAATCAGTCCTGAATATTCGTTGGATGGACTGATGCTGAAACTGAAGCTCCAATATTTTGGTAACCTGATATGAAGAGCTGACTCATTGGAAAACACCTTGATGCTGGGAAAGATTGAAGGCAGGAGGAGAAGGGGACAACAGAGGAGGAGATGGTTGGATATCATGGACTCAATGAACATGAGTTTCAGCAAGATCTGGGAATTTGTGATGGATTATGAAGCCTGGTGTGCTTCAGTCCATGGGGTTGAAAAGAGTCGGATATTACTGAGCTACTGAACTGAACTGAAAAGCTGGTTGTTTGAATATATAAACAAAATTGATGCATTTTTTACTAGACTCATTAAGAAAAAAGGGAAGGCTCAGGTCAATAAAATTAGAAATGAAAAAGAAGCTACAACAGACACTACAGAAATATAAAGGAATCTGAGAGATTACTGCAATCAACTATTATCCAATAAAATGCACAACCTAGAAGAAATGGACAAATTTTTAGGAAGGTACAATCTCCCAAGGCTGAACCGGGAAGAAATAGAAAATATAAATAAACAAATCATAAGTACAGAAATTGGATCTGTGTGTGATTAAAAATCTCCCAACAAACAAGAGTTGAGGACCAGATGTCTTCACAGGAAAATTCTATCAAATATTTAGAGAAGAGTTACCATCTGTCCTTCTGTAATTATACCAAAAGATTGCAAAGGAAAGAATACTCTCAAAGTCTTTCAATGAGGCCACTATCAACCTGATATTACAACCAGAAAAAAAAAAAAATCCAAAAAGTTAAGGAGATGGAGGGGAGGGGCAGAAGACCCCAACCACTTGCCTCAACATGCAATATATCTGCAGAGCCACCCCAGCTCCAGAATGCTCCAGAGCATTTGCTGAGGCCTCTGATGCAACTAAACACAGTTTAACTTCTTTTCCTACCAAATCTTGAGCTCCTTACTCTTTTTGGGTGTTACTCCTAAGAGCATCCCCCCAGTGTTCATTCTGCACACAAATCTCTAAGAATCTGTTTCCCAGCAAACTTGGCTTATGACAAATGCTTCTTTAAAAGACAGATCTGGGGACTTTCCTGGTGGTCCAGTGGTTAAGAACCCACTTGCCAATGCAGGGGACATGGGTTCCATCTCTGGTCCAGAAAGATTCTACTTGCCAAGGGGCAACTGGGTTAGTGTACCACAACTATTGAGCCAGGGTACAACAATTGCAGAAGACCACGTGCTCTAGAGCGCATGCTCCACAAGAGAAGCCACTGCAATGAGAAGTCCATATGCTGTAACAAGAGAAAACATGTGTGTGGCACAAAGACCCAGCACAATTATAAAGAAATAAAGAAATAAAAGATTTAAAAAAAATCCAAAAAGAAAATTACAGGCCCCCTGCTAACACAAATGATAAAGAATCTGCCTGAATGTGGGACACCTGGGTTCAGTCCTTGGGTTGGGAACATTCCCTGGAGGAGGGTATGGCAAACCACTTCAGATTTTTTGCCTGGAAAATCCCCATGGACAGAGGAGGCTGGTGGGCTGCAGTCCATGGGGTTGAACAGAGTTGGACATGACTGAGCAACTAAGCACAGCGCATCACTGAAGAACATAGATGCAGAAATCCCTCAGCAAAATACTGGCAATTCAATATTCAATAGATCATACACCATGATGAAGTTGGATTTATTCAAGGATGCAAGAATTCTAAAATATTCACAGAACAATCAGTGACACACCACATTAACAAATTGAAAAAAATATATAAATCATATGATCATCTTGAAAGATGAGGAAAAGTATTTTGACAAAATTCAATACCCATTCATGTTAAAAACTTTCCAGAAAGTTGGCATAGAGGGAACATGCAACAACATATCAATAATAAAGGCCATGCATGACAAACTGATATTCAAGGGTGAAAAAATGAAAGCATTTCCTTTAAGATCAAGGATAAGCCAAAGCATTTCCACTCTCACCACTTTTATTCAATATAGTTTTGGAAATCCTAGCCATGGCAATGTGAAGAAAAAAGAAATGCAAAATAGAAAAAAGGAGGAAAAAATCATCACTGTTTGCAGATGACATGATTTTTGTTGTTGTTTCTCAGTTGCCTAGCTGTGTCCAACTCTCTACAACCCCATGGACTGTAGCTTTCCAGGACTCCCTATCCATCACCAGTTCCTAGAGCTTATGCAAACTCATGTCCATTGAGTCGGTGATGCCATCCAGCCACCTCATCATCTGATGGCTTTTTCTCCTTTTGCACTCAATCTTTCCCAGCATCAGAGACCTTTCCAATGAGTCGTCTGTTTGCATCAGTTCAGTTCAGTCACTAGGTCATGTCCGACTTTTTGTGACCTCATGGACTGCAGCACACCAGGCTTCACAGTCTGTCACCAACTCCAGAAATTGCTCGGACTCAGGTCCATTGAGTCGGTGATGCCCTCCAACCATCTCATCCTCTGTCATCCACTTCTCCTCCTGCCTTCAATCTTTCCCAGCATCAAGGTATTTTACAATGAGTCCGTTCTTACCATTAGGTGGCCCAAGTATTGGAGCGTCAGCCTCAGCATGAGTCCCTCCAATGAATATTCAGGATCGGTTTCCTTTGATATCCTTACAGGGCAAGGGACTCTCAAGAGTCTTTTTCACACCACATTTCAAAAGGATCAATTCTTTAATGACTCAACTCTCAAATCCATATATGACTAATGGAAAGAACATAGCTTTGACTTGATGGACTTTTATTAGCAAAGTAAGGTCTTTGCTTTTTAATATGCTCACTAGGTTTGTCATCCGTTTGCCTCAGATGACCAAAATACTGGAGCTTCAGCTTCAGCATCAGTCCTTCCAGTGAATTTTCAAGATTGATCTCCTCTAAGATTGATTGGTTTAATCTCCTTGCTGTCCAAGAGACTTTCAGGAGTCTCCTCCAGCATGGCAATTCAAAGGCATCGATTATTTGGCATTCTATTTTCTTTATGATCCAGCTCTCACAACCATATGGACCATTGGAAAACCATAGTGCTGCCTTGTTGTGGTGAAGAGGCTTGCATAACTCAATGAAGCTATGAGCCGTGCTATGCAGGGCCACCTAAGATGGACTAGTGATAGCAGATAGTTCTGACAAAATGTGATCCACCAGAGGAGGAAATGGTAAACCACTCCAGTATACTTGCCATGAGAACCTCATGAACTATGTAAAAGGCCAAGAATATATGACATCAAAAGATGACTCCCCTGGGTCTGAAGGCGTCGAATATGCTACTGCAGAAGAGCAGAGGAGAATTACCAATAGCCTCAGAATGAATGAAGCAGCTAGGACAAAGCAGATACAACCCTCAGTTGTAGATGTCTCTGGTGATGAAAGTAAAATCTTATGCTGCAAAGAATAGTATTGTATAGGAACCTAGAATGTTAGACCCATGAATCAAGGAAAATTAGAGGTGGACAAGCAGGAAATAGTAAGAATAAACATCAGGATTCTAGGAATCAGCAAACTAAAATGGATGGGAATGGGTGAATTTAATTCAGATTACCAATATATCTACTACTGTTTGCAAGAATCCTATAGAAGAGACAAAGTAACCCTCATGATCAACAAAAGAATCTGAAATACAGTACCACTAGGGCTCATCAGTGAATTTAGTTAAGTTGCAGAACACAAAACTAATGCACAGAGATCTATTGACCTTCTATACAACAGCAATGAAAGGTCAGAAAGAGAAATTCAAGAAACATTCACATTTACCATTGAATCCAAAAGAATAAAATACCTAGGGGAAGAAAAATCTACCTAAGTAGACAAAGGGGCTTCCCTAGTGGCTCAGATGGTAAAGAATCTACTTGCAATGTGGGAGACAATGGTTTGAGCCCTGAGTTGGGAAGATCCCCTGGAGAAGAGAATGGCTACCCACCCCAGTATTCCTACCTGGAGAATTCCATGGACAGAGGAATTCCATGCACAGACTGTAAGCAGCCTATAGTCCATGGGGTTATAAAGAGTCAGATATGAGTAAGTGACTAACATTTTCACTTTTCACCTTCTTGAAGATAAAAATGCTAGTCTCAAAAACAAAACAACAACAACAAAAAAGACACTGATGAAAGAAACCAAAGAGGACACAAACAGATTGAATGATATTCCATGTTCCTTGGTTGGGTACTATAGTACCCAAGACAGTCTACAGATTCAATGCAATCCCTATCAAATTACCAATGGCATTTTTTTCACAGAATTTGTCTGGAAAAAAAGAAGATCCAAAATAGCCAAAGCAATCTTGAAAAAGGAAAGTGCAACTGAAGGAATCAGGCTCCCTGACTTCAGACCAAATGTCAAAGTTACACTCGAGAAATGGAACAGCATGGTACTGGTATAGAAAGAGAAATATAGATCAATGAAACAGAATGGAAAGCCAGAAAATAAACCTATGGACCTATTGTCAATCAATCCTTGACAAAGGGGTCAAAACTATACAGTTAATGAAAGACAGTCTCTTCAATAAATGTTGCTGGGAAAACTGGACTGTTACATGTGAAAGGATGAAATTAGAAAATCCTAACATCATATACAAAAATAAATTAAAAATAGATTAAAGAACTAAATATAAGACTAGATACTATAAAACTCTTATAGGAAACTATAGGTAGAACATACTTTGACTTAAATTGCAACAATATCTTTTATCAAGCCATATCCTAGAGCAATGGGAATAAAAACAACAATGAAGAAATGGGATCTAATTATATATTAAGATTTACACAGCAAAGAAAGTCAGAGACAAATGGGACACTCAACACACAGAATGGGAGAAAATATATACAAATGATTTGAACAGTATGAGATTAATTTCCAGAATTTACAAATACCTCACGTAGCTTAATATCAAAAAATGGTCAGAGAATCTAAATAGGTGTCTTGCCAAAGAAGACATAAAGATGACCAAGAGACACATGAAAAGATGCTCAATAGGCCAACTATTACAGAAATACAAATCAAAATTACAATGAGATATCAGTCACCTCACACTAGTCAGAATGGCCATCATCAAAAATCTATAAATGGTAAATGCCGGTGAGCTTGTGAGAAAAATAGAACTCTACTAAACTGTTAGTGGGAATGCACATTGGTTCAGCCACTATGTAGAATAGAATGGAGGTTACTTTAAAATCTAATTATAAAGCTACCATAAGGTTCAGCAATCCCATTCCTGGGCATATATCCAGAGAACAACATCATTCAGAAGGATACATGCATCCCAATATTTATTGCAGAAATGTTTACAGTATCAATAACTTCAAGCAGCCTAAATATCCATCAACAGATGAAGAGATAAAGAAGATGTGGTACAAATACACAATGGGATATTATTAATCAATAAACAGAATGAAATAATGTCATTTGCAGCAATTTGGATGATCATGGAGATTATCATACTAAGTGAAGCATATCAGATGGAAAAAGGCAGATATCATGCATTTACTTATAAAACAGACTTACGGATTTCAGAAGGAGTATTTGGTTACAAGGGATGGGATAGATTGGAATTCTGGGGTTGAAATAAGTGAAATGAGTACAATGTGCAATAGTTTGAACATTCTTTGGCATTGTCTCAGGCCAAACTACATGAAGGAACACAGCCTCACCCATCAGAAGAAAATTGGAATAAAGATTTACTGAGCACAGCCCTGCCCATCAGAGCAAGGCCTAGTTTTTCCCACAGCCAGTACTTCCCATCAGGAAGCTTCCACAAACCTCTTCACCTTATCCATCAGAGGACAGACAGAATGAAAACCACAATCACAGAAAACTAACCAAATTGATCACATAGATTACCACCTTGTCTAACAAAATAAAACTATGAGCCATGGCCTGTAGGGTCACTCAAGATAGGTCATGGTGGAGAGTTCTGACAAAACATGGCCCACTGGTAAAGGGAATGGCAAATCACTTCATCTTTCTTGCCTTGAGAACTGCATGAACAGTATGAAAAAGCAAAAATATATGACACTGAAAGATTAAACCCCCAGGTCGGTAGGTGCCCAATATGCTACTGGAGAAGAGTGGAGAAATAACTTAAGAAACAATGAAAAGAGGTAGCCAAAGGGAAAACAATTCCCAGTTGTGGATGCGACTTGTGATGGAACTAAAGTCCAATTCTGTAAGAGCAATATTACATAGAAACCTGGAATGTTAGGTGCATGAATCAAGGTAAATTGAAAGTGGTCAAACAGATGGCAAGAAGAACAGCAGCATTTTAAAAATCAGTGAACTAAATGGACTGGAATGGGGGAATTTAACTCAGATGATCATTATATCCTCTACTGTGGGTAATAATACCTTAGAAGAAATAAGAGTAGCCCTCATAGTCAACAAAAGAGCCCAAAATCAAGTACTGGGTGTAATCTCAAAAACAACAGAGTGATCTCTATTCATTTCCAAGGCAACCCAATTAATATAACAGTAAACCAAGCCTATGCCTTAACCAGTAATGCTGAAGAAGCTGAAGTTGAATGGGTCTATGAAGACCTACAAGACCTTCCAGAATTAACATCCCCAAAATATGTCCTTTTCATCCTGGAGCACTGGAATGCAAAAATAGGAGGTCAAAAGATTCCTGGAATAACAGCCAAAGTTGGTCTTGGAGTACAAAATGACACAGGACAAAGGCTAACATAATTTTGCCAAGAGAACACACTGTTCACAAAACACCCTCTTCCAAAAACACAAGAGAAGTCTCTACATATGGGCATCACCAGATGGTCAATACTGAAATCAGATTGATTATATTCTTTGCAGCCAAACACGGAGAAGCTCTATACATCAAGCAAGAACAGGATCTGACTGTGGCTCAGATCAAAAACTCCTTATGACAAAATCCAGATGTAAATTGAAGAAAGTAGAGAAAACCACTAGATCATTCAAGTATGACTTGAATCAAATTCCTTATATTTATACAGTGGAAATGACAATAGATTCAAAGGATTAGATCTGATAGACAGAGTTCCTGAAGAACTATCAATGGAGGTTCATGACACTGTACAGGAGGCAGTGATCAAGATCATCCACAAGAAAAAGAAATGCAAAAAAGCAAAATGGTTGTCTGAGGAGGCCTTACAAATAACTGAGAAAAGAAAAGAAGCCAAAGGCAAAGGAGTAAAGGAAAGATATACCCATTTGAATGCAGAGTTCCAAGGAATATCAAGAAGAGATAAAGTCTTTCTTAGTGATCAAGGAAATAGAGGAAAGCAATAGAATGGAACAAACTAGAGATCTCTTCAAGAAAGCTAGATATACCAAGGGAACATTTCATGCAAAGATGAGCTCAATAAATGACAGAAATTTTATGGACCTAAGAGAAACAGAACGTATTAAGAAGAGGTGGGAAAAATCTACAGAAGAACTATACAAAAAATATCTTCATGACCCAGATAACCATGATGGTGTGATCAGCCACCTAGAGCCAGACATCCTGGAGTCCAGAGTCAAGTGGGTCTTAGCACCCATCACTACAAACAAGGCTAGTGGAGGTGATGGAATTCCAGTTGAGCTATTTCAAATCCTAAAAGATGATGCTGTGTAAATGCTGCACTCAAAATGTCAGCAAATTTGGAAAACTCAGCAGTGGCCACAGGACTGGAAAAAGTCAGATCTCACTCCAATATAAAAGAAAGGCAATGTCAAAGAATGTTCAAACTAATGTACAATTGCACTCATCTCACACACTAGCAAAATAATGCTCCAAATTATCCAAGTCAGGCTTCAACTGTGAACTTCCAGATGTTCAAGCTGGATTTAGAAAGGCAGGGGAACCAGAGATCAAATTGCCAACATCCACTGGATCATTGAAAAGGAAGAAAGTTCCAGAAAAACATCTACTTCTGTTTTTATTGACTACACCAAAGTCTTTGACTGTGTGGGCCACAACAAGCTGTGAAAAATTCTTAAAGAGATGGGAATACCAGACCACCTTACCTGACCCCTGACAAGTCTGTATGAAGGTCAAAATGCAACAATTAGAACTGGACATGGAACAGACTGGTTCCAAATTGGGAAGAAGGAGGTCAAGGCTGTATATTGCCATCCTGCTTATTTAACTTATATGCAGAGTACATCATGATGATGATGCAGAGAACATCATGGGAAATGATGGGCTGGATGAAGCCCAAGCTGGAATCAAGATTGCCGAGAGAAATGCAATAACCTCAGATTTGCAGATGACAGCAACCTTATGGCAGAAAGCGAAGAAAAACTAAAAAGCCTCTTGATGAAAGTGAAAGAGGAGAGTGAAAATGTTGGTTTAAAACTCAACATTTAAAAACTAGGATCATGGCTACCAGCCCTATCATTTCATAGCAAATCGATGGGGGAACAATGGAAACAGTGACAGACTTTATTCTCTGGGGTCCCCAAATCACTGCAGATGGTGACTGCAACCATGAAATTAAAAGACACTTGCTCCTTGGAAGAAAAGCTATGACCAAACTAGATAGCTTATTACAAAGCACCTTTGCTGACAAAAATCTATCTAGTCAAAGCTCTGGTTTTTCCAGTAGTCATGTATGGTTGTGAGAGTTGGATTATAAAGAAAGCTTAGTGCTGAAGAACTGATGCTTTTGAAATATGGTGTTGGAGATGACTCTTGAGAGTTCCTTGGACTGCAAGATCAACACAGTCAATCCTAAAGGAAATCAGTCCTGAATAATTATTACAAGGACTGATGCTGAAGCTCCAATACTTTGGATACCTGATGAGAAGAACTGATTCATTGTAAAAGACTCTGATTCTGGGCAATATTGAAGCCAGGGGGAGAAGGGGATGACAGTTGGATGGAATCACTGACTTGATGACCACGAGTTTGAGCAAGCTCTGGGATTTGGTGATGAATAGGGAAGCCTGGCTTGCTGTATTCCATGGGGTCACAAAGAGTTGGACACGACTGGCTGACTGAACTGACTTACTGAACGTGCTACACTCAGCATGACAGCAATTTTGGAAAACTCAGCAGTGGCCACAGGAGTGGGGATGCCAATTTTCATCCCAATTCCAAAGTAGGGCAATACCAAAGACTGTTCAAATTACTGTGCAATTGCTGACATCTCACATACTATCAAAGTAATGCTCAAAATTCTCCAAATTGCACTTCAATAGTATGTGAACCAAGAACTTCTGGATATTCAAGCTGCATTTTGAAAATGCAGAGGAAACAGAGATCAAATTGCCAGCATTTGCTAGATCATAGAAAAAGCAAGAGAATTCCAGAAAAAAAATCTGCTTCATTGATTATGCTAAAGCTTTTGACTGTGTGAACCACAAGAAATGGTGGAAAGTTCCTAAAGCGATGTGAATACCAGAACAGGTTATCTGCCTTCAAGAAATCTGTATGCAGGTGAATAAGCAGCAGTTAGAACCAGACATGGAACAATGGGTTGGTTCCAAAGTGGGAAATGTGTACATCAAGGCTGTATATTATCACACTGCTTATTTAACTTTTATGCAGAGTATATCATATGAAATGTTGTGCTGGATGAAGCACAGATATAATCCTTCTAGTGTGTTTTTCATTTTATCTAATTCATTCTCCATTTATAACTCGTTATTTTTCTTGTTTTTTTCTAATCTAGTTAAAATTCTCACTGTTTTCAGTCCTTTTTCCTAATTCATTTACCTTTCTTAATACAGATCTTTGTACTATTTGGCTTTCCTAGTGGCTCAGTTGGTAAAGAATCTGCCTGCAATGCAGAAGACCCAGATTCAGTCCCTGGGCCAGGAAGATCCCCTGGAGAATGAAATGGTTATTTACCTGGTAAATTGCTTATTTCTCCCACAATAGTTTGTTTGTTTCTGGAAGTTTCTCTTGCTCGTTCAATTGAGACAAATGCCTATGTATTGTCATTTTGCTTAAATTTTCCTATATCTATGAAATTAGGTAAAACAGGTTCCTACTGTGGTCTTGAAGGAATGTCCTTGGCTAGGGCCATATTTATACAGTCTGTGTGTACCCAGTGGCCTTAGGTGGAAGAGACAGATTTGATGTGAATACAAGTCATCATATCTTTCTGCAGAATATCTAGCAGCTATTACCTTGGTTGGAGATGTGGCTGGAAATTAAGGGGCTAGGGCAAGAGCCCTAGTGGGTCTTCCCCCATCCTATGCCCATCACCTCCATATTGGGGGTACAGTCATATCCCAGGTTGCTGTAACAGAAGCCCTGAAGATCAGTCCATTGGCTCCAAGTATTGGCCCTGGAAACCTCACCCTCTGAGAGAGCACTGCTGGAACACAAAAGGCTGATGTGGGCACTTGGCATGGTTCTTGGAACAGGCTGTGGTGGTCTGACCAGGGTCTGAGACCCAGGCTTGTTCTGATGCATTGACTGTATGAGCATCAGTAATGGCTGACCCCACCCTTCTCAGATGCAACTTCAGGCCTCTGCTGCCTCTATGTCTCACAGCCAAACCCTTACTTCACTGTGGTGCTAACTTGTGAAATAAACAGGACTGGAGCCTTCACCCAACCTGTGCCCGGACTTTCACATTGGCAGTCATGGGAAACCAGCTAGTCACTGGAGAAGCTTTTAATCCTTCCTTTCTGCCCTGTTTTGAGAACAATCAAAGATGTACATGCTACTCATGAACTGACTCTAGGCTTCCCATAGCCCTCCTGTTAGTTTCACTGATTCTCCATCCAGTCAAAGGGATTCATATTTTCTGTGTATAATGCCAGGTCTGGGGATCTCAACATGAGGTTCAAACCACTTACTCCCCAGAGAGTATCTCCATCTATGTAGTCTCCCTTTTCCTCTGAGTTTGCTCCAAGGGGCATAGTTCAATCCCTGACTGCTTCTTTTAAATTTCTACCTGATTCCACATGGATCTTCCTTACAGTCTTAGTTATATAGAAGTAATTCCGCCAGGGTCCACTTCATTTTTAGAAAGAATTTCTCTACATGTATTTTTGATTTGTTCATGGAGAGATGTGAGTTCTATGTCCTCTTTATTGTCTATGTCCATCTTTATCTTTCTTCCTATATTTTGTTTTTTAACAGACTCTTTTGAATACCAATTTAATTTTTTTCTAAATGTCAACACATATTAGATTTTACATTTCCTGTTTACTTTATGCCAAATATAAAGGCAAAACAAAAAACAAACTTTGCCTGATCCAAAGTTTAATATACTCTCTACATGTTTTCTTCTAGATGTTTGTATTTTTAGGTTTTATATTTTCATCTGTATTCCAATGCCAATAATGCATATGATAAAGGAAGATAGATGGAGATTCTTTTTTACCTATTTTTTCCCCATTTCAAAATTGCTGTCTTATTGCTTCAACAAAATATGGTAAAAATATATATATTTTCAACTGAATTATTTTGGTACTTCAATTTACATCAAGTAGCCATATATCTGTGGGTCATGTTCGGAACTCTCTGAAGATGTGTGTCTATATATTCAGAACTCTGTGTCACTGACCTATGTATCTATATCAAAGGTCAAAAAATAAGTTTTGATGACATTCTCCAAGATTATGTATAAAGAAAATAATTTTATTGGCCAAAGTAGTTCTCACGGATGCCCAACCCACTTTATTTTTAAACTAATGGTAAAACTGGGTAAATATGTCCCCAATTTCTTTTTTTTTTTTAAATGTGCAAACATTTAAAAAAATCTATACATAAACTTTTTTTAAAAATGCAAAAGTAAACAACAACAACAACAACAAAATGACCTTGAAAATCTACTCTAGATGATATGATTCTAGTCACAGGTAATATTTAAGAAGGCCAGAGGATACCAGGCAGCAGGAGGAAATAAATTGCAGTGGCAGACTTTTTTTCTCCCCTTCTCTGTTGACAAAACTGGTTCTGCCTAACTTTTTTATTCTTTTCTTTTCTCAAACCTGGAGTTGATAATGGCTCAACAAACCAGTTTTCACGTCAATTGCTTTATGGTCAGGGAAGACACATCTTGTGCCATCCTATCTCAAAAATGCATATTGTGGGAAAGGGGCTTGGTGAAACTCCCTCAGCCTTGAGATGTTTCTTTTATCTGATTAGAAGCTCATGAGCAGATGTAAAATGCCTTGCTAAAAACTATCAAGGGAGCACTCTTTCTGTCTCCTTCTGATGCCCATGTCAGAAGCTCTCCCTATCTTTATCATACTTTAATTAAACTTTGCTATACAGAATCTCCACATCGTCAAGGCTTGTCTCTGCCCCTGGATCGAGATCCGCTCCTCCAGAGGTCACGAATCCTGGCATAACACATGGCTTGCAGCAACAACCTTCCATAGGAAATGCAGTAGACTTACTATTCTTTACTGTCAACAAAATTAACAACATCTAAGGAAATAGTATTTATCTCAGGAAGGAATTGTCAGAAAGAGACCAAAAGAGAGAGAAAGAAAAACAAACAAGTAGATTCCCTATCTCCTCCTCTTTTGTTTGACTTGGTGGGCTTTTTCCATGTTCCTTTACCTGTTGGGTATTTCTCTGCCTTTTCATCTTGTTTAGATTGCTGTGTCTGAAGTGGGCTTTCTGTATTCTGGAGGTCTGTGGTTCCTTTTTATTGTGGAGGTTTTACCCAGTGGGTGGGGTTAGATGATTGGCTTGTCAAGGTTTCCTGGTTAGCGAAGCTTGCGTCAGTGTTCTGGTGCGTGGATCTTGATTTCTTCCTTTGGAGAACAATGGAGTGCCCAGTAATGAGTTTTGAGATGGGCCTGTGTGTTAGGTGTGACCTTGGGCAGTCTGTATGTTGATGTTCAGGGCTATGATCCTGCGTTGCTGGAGAATTTGCATGGTATGTCGTGCTCTAAAACTTATTGGCTCTTGGGTGGTGGTTGGTTTCAGTGTAGGTATGGAGGCTTTTGGACAGTCAAGAATTTAGAATAATGATAATAAAAATGATCCAAAATCTTGAAAGCAAAATGGAGTTACAGATAAATAGCCTGGAGACAAAGATTGAAAAAATGTAAAAAATGTTTAATAAAGACCTAGAAGAAATAAAAGAGTCAATTAAAAATGAATAATGCAATGAATGAGATCAAAAACACTCTGGAGGGAGCCAAGAGTAGAATAACAGAGACAGAAGATAGGATAAGTGAGGTAGAAGATAAAATGGTGGAAATAAATGAAGCAGAGAGGAAAAAAGAAAAAAGGATCAAAAGAAATGAGGATAACCTCAGGGACCTCTGGGACAATGTGAAACGCCCCAACATTCGAATCATAGGAGTCCCAGAAGAAGAAGACAAAAAGAAAGGCCATGAGAAAATACTCGAGGAGATAATAGCTGAAAACTTCCCTAAAATGGGGAAGGAAATAGCCACCCAAGTCCAAGAAACCCAGAGAGTCCCAAACAGGATAAACCCAAGGTGAAACACACCAAGACACATATTAATCAAATTAACAAAGATCAAACACAAAGAACAAATACTAAAAGCAGCAAGGGAGAAGCAACAAATAACACACAAAGGGATTCCTCTAAGGATAACAGCTGATCTATCAATAGAAACCCTCCAGGCCAGAAGGGAATGGCAGGACATACTGAAAGTAATGAAAGAGAATAACCTACAACCTAGATTACTGTACCCAGCAAGGATCTCATTCAGATATGAAGGAGAATTCAAAAGCTTTACAGACAAGCAAAAGCTGAGAGAATTTAGCACCACCAAACCAGCTCTTCAACAAATGCTAAAGGACCTTCTCTAGACAGGAAATGCAGAACGGTTGTATAAACGTGAACCCAAAACAACAAATTAAATGGCAACGGGACCACACCTATCAATAATTATCTTAAATGTAAATGGGTTGAATGCCCCAACCAAAAGACAAAGATTGGCTGAATGGATACAAAAACAAGACCCCTATATATGGTGTCTACAAGAGATCCACCTCAAAACAAGAGACACATACAGACTAAAAGTTAAGGTCTGGAAAAAAATATTTCACGCAAACGGAGACCAAAAGAAAGCAGGAGTTGCAATACTCATATCAGACAAAATAGACTTTCACGTAAAGGATGTGAAAAGAGACAAAGAAGGACACTACATAATGATCAAAGGATCAATCCAAGAAGAGGATATAACAATTATAAATATATATGCACCCAACATAGGAGAACCGCAATATGTCCGGCAAACACAAACGAGTATGAAAGAGGAAACTAATAGTAACACAATAATAGTGGGAGACTTTAACACCCCACTCACAACTATGGATAGATCAACTAAACAGAAAATTAACAAGGAAACACAAACCTTAAATGACACAATGGACCAGCTAGACCTAATTGATATCTATAGGACATATCACCCCAAAACAATCAACTTCACCTTTTTCTCAAGTGCACACGGAACCTTCTCCAGAATAGATCACATCTAGACCATAAATCTGGTCTTGGAAAATTCAAAAAAATTGAAACCATTCCAGTCATCTTGTCTGACCACAGTGCAGTAAGATTAGATCTCAATTACAGGGAAAAAATTGTTAAAAATTCAAACATATGGATCGATGACGACACCCTCTCATGCATTCCTTGGAAAATCTGAACAACATGAGTGAGAACTCACTACCGTCTCCTCATCGAAACTGAGGTCCAGCACGTAAAAAAAAAAAAAAAAAAAAAAAAAAAATTCAAACATATGGAGGCTAAATAACACGCTTCTGAGTAACCAACAAATCATAGAAGAAATCACAAAAGAAATCAAAATATGTATAGAAATGAATGAAAATGAAAACAAAACAACCCAAAAATTATGGGACACTGTAAAAGCAGTGCTAAGGGGAAGGTTCATAGCATTACAGGCTTACATCAAGAAACAAGAAAAAAGCCAAATAAATAACCTAACTCTACACCTAAAGCAATTAGAGAAGGAAGAAATGAAGAACCCCAGGGCTAGCAGAAGGAAAGAAATCTTAAAAATTATGGCAGAAATAAATGCAAAAGAAACTAAAGAGACCATAGCAAAAATCAACAAAGCTAAAAGCTGGTTTTTTGAAAAAATAAACAAAATTGACAAACCATTAGCAAGATTCATTAAGAAACAACGAGAGAAGAACCAAATTAACAAAATTAGAAATGAAAATGGAGAGATGACAGCAGACAACACTGAAATACAAAGAATCATAAGAGACTACTACCAGCAGCTCTATGCCAGTAAAAGGAACAACTTGAATGAAATTGACAAATTCTTAGAAAAGTATGACTTTCCAAAACTGAACCAGGAAGAAATAGAAGATCTTAACAGAACCATCACAAGCAAGGAAATCGAAACTGTAATCAGAAATCTTCCAGCAAACAAAAGCGCAGGACCAGATGGCTTCACAGCTGAATTCTACCAAAAATTTAGAGAAGAGCTAACAACTATCTTACTCAAACTCTTCCAGAAAATTGCAGATGAAGGTAAACTTCCAAACTCATTCTATGAGGCCACCATCACCCTAATTCAAAAGCCAGACAAAGATGCCACAAAAAAAGAAAAATACAGGCCAATATCACTAATGAACATAGATGTAAAAATCCTTAACAAAATTCTAGCAAACAGAATCCAACAGCATATTGAAAAAATCATGCACCATGACCAAGTGGACTTTAACCCAGGAATGCAAGGATTCTTTAATATCTGCAAATCAATCAACGAAATACACCACATTAACAAATAGGAAGATAAAAACCATATGATTATCTCAATAGATGCAGAGAAAGCCTTTGACAAAATTCAACACTCATTTATGGTTAAAACTCTCCAGAAAGCAGGAATAGAAGGAACATACCTCAACATAATAAAAGCTATATATGACAGCAAGCATCACCCTCAATGGTGAAAAATTGAAAGCATTTCCCCTGAAATCAGGAGCAAGACAAGGATGCCCACTCTCACCACTACTATTCAACATAGTGTTGGAAGTTTTGGCCACAGCAATCAGAGCAGAAAAACAAGTAAAAGGAATCCAGATAGGAAAAGAAGAAGTGAAACTCTTGCTGTTTGCAGATGACATGATCCTCTACATAGAAAACCCTAAAGACTCTACCAGAAAATTACTAGAGCTAATTAATGAATATAGTAAAGTTGCAGGATATAAAATTAACACACAGAAATTCCTTGCATTCCTATATACTAACAATGAAAAAGCAGAAAGGGAAATTAAGGAAACAATACCATTCACCATTGCAACAAAAAGAATAAAATACTTAGGAGTATATCTACCTAAAGAAATGAAAGACGTATACATAGAAAATTATAAAACACTGATGAAAGAAATCAAAGAGGACACAAATAGATGGAGAAACATACCATGTTCATGGATTGGAAGAATCAATATTGTCGAAATGGCTATTCTACCCAAAGCAATCTATAGATTCAATGCAATCCCTATCAAGCTATCAACCGTATTTTTCACAGAACTAGAACAAATAATTTCACAATTTGTATGGAAATACAAAAAACCTCGAATAGCCAAAGTAATCTTGAGAAAGAAGAATGGAACTGGAGGAATCAACCTGCCTGACTTCAGACTCTACTACAAAGCCACAGTTATCAAGAAAGTATGGAACTGGCACAAAGACAGAAATATAGATCAATGGAACAGAATAGAAAGCCCAGAGATAAATCCACGAACCTATGGACACCTTATCTTTGACAAAGGAGGCAAGGATATACAATGGAAAAAAGACAACCTCTTTAACAAGTGGTGCTGGGAAAACTGGTCAACCACTTGTAGAAGAATGAAACTAGAACACTTTCTAACACCATACACAAAAATAAACTCAAAATGGATTAAAGATCTAAATGTAAGACCAGAAACTATAAAACCCCTAGAGGAGAACATAGGCAAAACACTATCCGACATAAATCACAGCAAGATCTTCTATGACCCACCTCCCAGAATATTGGAAATAAAAGCAAAAATAAACAAATGGGACCTAATGAAACTTAAAAGCTTCTGCACAACAAAGGAAACTATAAGTAAGGTGAAAAGACAGCCCTCAGATTGGGAGAAAATAATAGCAAATGAGGAAACAAAGGATTAATTTCAAAAATATACAAGCAACTCCTGAAGGTCAATTCCAGAAAAATAAATGACCCAATCAAAAAAATGGGCCAAAGAACTAAACAGACATTTCTCCAAAGAAGACATACAGATGGCTAACAAACACATGAAAAGATGGTCAACATCACTCATTATTAGAGAAATGCAAGTCAAAACCACAATGAGGTACCATTACACGCCAGTCAGGATGGTTGCTATCCAAAAGTCTACAAACAATAAATGCTGGAGAGGGTGTGGGGAAAAGGGAACCCTCTTACACTGTTGGTGGGATTGCGAACTAGTACAGCCACTATGGAAAACAGTGTGGAGATATCTTAAAAAACTGGAAATAGAGCTGCCATATGACCCAGCAATACCACTTCTGGGCATACACACTGAGGAATCCAGATCTGAAAGTGACACGTGCACCCCAATGTTCATTGCAGATCTGTTTATAATAGCCAGGACATGGAAGCAGCCTAGATGCCCATCAGCAGATGAATGGATAAGGAAGCTGTGGTACATATACACCATGGAATATTACTCAGCCGTTAAAACAATTCATTTGAATCAGTTCTGATGAGATGGATGAAACTGGAGCCCATTATACAGAGTGAGGTGAGCCAGAAAGATAAGGAACATTACAGTATACTAACACATATATATGAAATTTAGAAAGATGGTAATGATAACACTATATGCAAAAGAGTAAAAGAGACACAGAAGTACAGAACAGACTTTTGAACTCTGTGGGAGAAGGTGAGGGTGGGATGTTTCAAAAGAACAGCATGTATGTTATCTATGGTGAAACAGATCACTAGCCCCGGTGGGATGCATGAGTCAAGTGCTCGGGCATGTTGGGCTGGGAAGACCCAGAGGAATCGGGTGGAGAGGGAGGTGGGAGGGGGGATCAGGATGGGGAATACGTGTAACTCTATGGCTGATTCATATCAATGTATGACAAAACCCACTGAAAAATAAAAAAATAAAAAATAAAAAAAGAGAAAAAAACAAACAAACAAACAGAAAAAAAACACACAAATGTGTAACGTGAACTGGTAGTGATAAATAAATGATAAATATAGTTACATATCTGACAATGGATTTGTATCAGAATACTTATAGAATTCTCACTACTAAGTTATAAGAAATTAAATAAGTAAAATTAGCAAATACTGATAGGTAAAATTAAAAAAAAAAAAAAAAAAACACTCTTCACCAAAGAAATGCACAGGTTACAAATAAGCACACAAGTAGATGCTTGACATCATTACTCATTAAGAAAAAGCAGACTAACATCAAAATGAGATACACATCAATCATAAAGGCTAAAATTTAAAAGGCTGATGATACAAACACTGGGAGTATAAGCATAATAACTAAGTTTATACTCTGATGGTAGAACTGTAAAATGGTACATCCACTTTGGAAAATGCTTTAGCTATTTCTTAAGAAATTAGACATAAACTTACCACATGACAGAGCCGTCCCACTCTTTGATATTTATCCACGATAAATAAAAGTGTATTCCAGAAATATTTAGAGTAGTTTTAAATTAGCAAAAGTTTGTAACAATCCAAATGTACATTAACAAGTGAATGGAAAAACAAGCTCTGCTATATACAAATGGATAATAAGAAACATTAGTAGGTACTACATCTTAGATAAATCTTGAAATATTTTGCTGAGAGACAGTACATAATCAAGTGCATGATGTGTTGTTTATTAGTATAAGGGCAAGAACATTAAAACTAACTTACTATGACAAACTGTACGGATGATGACCATAGAAGCAGAAAAGCATGGCAAGAAGAAATTGAAGAAAATAATTACAAAGTGACCCAGGGATCTTTTAAGTAAGTTGCATGTGGTTGGATCTCAAGATCCATTACATTGGCTATGGTATTGGTTTCCAGGGTATATACATATGCCGACTGTTGTAAAATTATACATTTTAATTAGGTGTAATATATTATATGCCAATTATACCTTAATGCACCTGTTACAAAAAATAAGCACAAGTTTCACATGCACACACAAATATTCAAAAGACTAATTTAGAAAGGAGAAACTGAAATTTAAAATTATAAGTTTAAATAAGAAGCATAGTATTTGAGGTTGAAGTATACATAGTAAAGAGGTTAAAATTCAGTTTTTCCAAGGTAAAGAGTTCTTTACAGTTTCCAGTACTAGCAAACTCTCTTTTACTCTCCAACCTGTTAGAGATTTGCCGTTCTTCACCATCTTAGTAAAATTCAGGCTCTTGCATATGGATGCATAGACTTTTTAGGGAAGAACAACTATCGAACACTGACTGACTTTACAAACAAAAGTAACAGCAGAGAAAGTAAGGCTTTTAGGGACTGTCTAGCATTCAGAAGTAACCATATTGAAGTGGAATTGACTAATGATTGGTGCTGGTTCAGTTTAGATCAGTCCCTCAGTCACGTCTGACTCTTTAGAACCCTATGGACTGCTGCACGACAGGCTTCCCTGTCCATCACCAGCACCCAGAGTTTGCTGAAATTTATGTTCATCAAGTCGGTGCGGGTTAATCAGGCAATGTATTTACTTGTTTAGGTAAGAAAAAAAAAAAAAACAGGCAGCACAACAGGAAAGTGGGTATGTGATATGAGCAAGCATTATGAAAACCAAAATGAAATCCAAATGCCTCATAAAACTATGGGAAGTTATTCAATGTCATTAATTGTTGGATAAATGTTCATTATAGTAGCAATTATACATCAGAATATCCTTGTAGAATAACACTACAGACATCAGAATTCATCATCAAAAAAAGAGAAAAAAGTCTGACAACACAAAATTACCACAAAGAAATGGCAACTCACTCCAGGATTCTTGCCTGGAGAATTCCATGGATAAAGGAGACTGGTGTGCTACAGTCCATGGGTCACAAAGAGTCAGACATGACTGAATGACCAGCATTTTCACTTTCACTTTCATACATACATTGCTTCCAAGAAAGGAACTTAGTACATTGTTGAAATATTATTGACTTATCCAAATTGCCAACATCCATTTCATCATCAAAAATGAAAGAGAATTCCAGCAAAATATCTACTTCTGTTTTATTGACTATGCCAAAGACTTTGTCTGTGTGAGTCACAAAAAACTGTGGAAAATTCTTCAAGAGATGGGAATACCAGACCACCTTACATGCCTCCTGAGAAATCTGTATGTAAGTCAAGAATGAACAGTTAGAACTGGACATGGAACAACAGACTGGTTCCTAATCAGGAAAGGAGTACATCAAAGCTGTATATTGTCACCCTGCTTATTTAACTTATATGTAGAGTACATCATGTGATATGCCAGGATGGATGAAGCACAAGCTGGAATCAAGATTGCCAGGAGAAATATCAATAACCTCAGATATGCAGATGACACCACCCTTATGGCAGAAAATAAAGAACTAAAGAGCTACTTGATTAAAGTGAAAGAGGAGAAGTTGGTGTAATTTTGAGCCCAAGAAAATGAAATCTGTCATTGTTTTCACTTTTTGCCCATTTATTTGCCATGAAGTGATAGGACTGGATGCCATGATCTTCATTTTTTGAATGCTGAATTTAAGTCAGGTTATTCTTTCTCCTCTTTCACTGTCATCAAGAGGTTCTTTAGTTTGTCTTCCATTTCTGCCATTAAAGTGGTGTCATCTGTATATCTGAGATTGTTGATATGCTTCCCTGAAATCTTGGTTCCAGTTTGTGAGTCATTCAGCCTGGCATTTCACATGCTGTGCTTTTCATATAAGCTAAAGAGGTAGGGTGACAATATATATCCTTGAGTACTCCTTTCTCAGTTTTGAACCAGTTCCTGTTCCATGTCCAGTTCTAACTCTTCTTGACCTACATACAGATTCCTCAGGAGGCAGGTCAGGTGGTCTGGTATCCCCATCTCTTTAAGAATTTTCCATAATTTGCTGTGATCCACACAGTCAAAGGCTTTAGTGTAGCTAAAAAAGCAGAAGTAGATTTTTTTTTTTTTTTAATTCCCTTGCTTTTTCTATGATACAGCAGATGTTGACAATTTTATCTCTGGTTCCCCTGCCTTTCTAAATCCAGTTAGTACATCTGGAAGTTCTCAATTCAGTACTGTTGAACCCTAGCTTGAAGGATTTTGAGCATGATTTTGTTAGTGTGTGAGATGAGTGCAACTGTACAATAGTTTGAACATTCTTTGGCATTGTCCTTCTTTGGGATTTGAATCAAAACTGACCTTTTCCAGTCCTGTGGCCACTGCTGAGTTTTCCAAATTTGCTGGCATATTGAGTGCAACAATTTCACAGCATCATCTTTTAGGCTTTGGAATCCCATCACCTCCACTAGCTTTGTAGTGATGCTTCCTAAGGCCCATTTGACTTTGCACTCTAGGAAGTCTGACTCTAGGAGAGTGATCATACCATTGTGGTTGTCTGGTCATTAAGATCATTTTTTTTTTTTTTTTTTTTTTTTTTTAGTTCTTCTGTGTATTCTTGCCACCTCTTATTAATATCTTCTGCTTCTGTTAGGTCCATACCATTTCTGTTCTTTATTTTACCCATCTTTGCATGAAATATTTCCTTGGTACCTCTAATTTTCTTAAAGATATCACTAGTCTTTCCCATTTGATTGTTTTTCTCTATTTATTTGCATTGATCACTTAGGAAGGTTTCCTTATCTTACTTCTCCTTGCTATTCTTTGGAACTTTGCATTCAGATGTGTGTATCTTTTCTTTTCTCCTTTGCCTTTCGTTTCTCAATATTGTGATGTTGAATGGTTTGCCTTGTAAAAGAAATGAAATCATTCTGTCACTTTTGAGATTGCATCCAAGTATTGTATTTCAAACTATCATTCATGATGAGGGTTGCTCCATTTCTTTTAAGGGCTTCTTACCCACAGTAGTAAATATAATGTTCATCAAAATTAAAGTCACCCATTTCCATCTATTTTAGTTAACTGATTCCTAAAATGTCAATGTTCACTCTTGTTATCTGCGTGACCACATCCAATTTACCTTGATTCTTGGGCCTACATTCCACGTACCTATGCAATATTCTTTATAGCATCAGACTTTACTTTCACCACCTGGCACAACCGCAACTGGGTGTCATTTCCACTTTGGTTCAGCCTCTTCATTCTTTCTGAAGCTATTTCTCCTGTCTTCCCTAGTAGCATATTGGACATCTACTGAGCTGGGGTGTTCATCCTTCAGTGTAATAGCTTTTTGCCTTTTCATTCTGCTCATGGGATTCTCAAGGCAGGAATACTGAGGTGGTTTGCCAGTCCCTTCTCCAGTGGACCACATTTTATCAGGCCCTGACTAGAAGGAGCATGCACTTCAGCTGCTCCATGTAGCTGGATGACATGCCCTGCAACCTGATTGTTCCACTGTTGTCCTCTTTGAGCATGTTAACCTTCACTTGCTGCCAGGTGTCAGTCATTTTGCAGCCCAAGGGCCAAAGCAAGGTTCCCACTGGAGACTCCAGGAAGGAGGTTCAGGAGATGTTGATCTGATGTTGGAGCAAGCTCAGAAGTTAAGGGATCCCCAGTTTCTCTGCTTTTGCTGACCTCCCTGAGGCTTATCTGTATGAGCAGGTATAATTATGATTAGAAATAAGAATATTAGTAGTGGGTAATGAACCGTGAGAGGAAGAAGGGAAGTTTCCTGGGTGCTGGAAACTTCTATTTCTTAACTTGTGTGGAGATTAGCTTGAAGTATTCACATTTAGTGGGCTTCCCAGGCAACTTACTGGGTAAAGAATCCACCTGCAATGCAGGAGATAGAGGAGATGTGAGTCCAATCCCTGGGTCAGGAAGATCCCCTGGAGGAGAGCATGGCAACCCATTCCAGTGTTCTTCCTAAAGAATCTCATGGTCAGAGGATCCTGGTGGCTACAGTCCATAGAGTTGCAAAAAGTCAGGCACAACTGAAATGACTGAGCACTCATGCACATGTATTCACTTCGGGTAATTTTTTCCATTTCACACATAATGTGTCCCATTTTATCCCCTGTTATATGCATTCATATAAAATAATAAGAGAAAAACTACTGCACGTTGTTAAATCACTTCTTTACATAGGTTTAATCAAGCTTGATACTTAAATTCCACTCCTAAAAGTGTATCTCGATATTATTTATGCTATCTTACTTGCTTTCCCTGGAGAAGGAAATGGCAACACATTGAGTCGGTGATGTCACCCAACCATCTCATCCTCTGTCGTACCCTTCTCCTCCTGCTCACAATCGCTCCCAGCATCAGGGTCTTTTTAAATGAGTCAGCTCTTCGCATCAGGTGGCCAAAGTATTGGAGTTTCAGCTTCAACATCGGTCCTTCCAGTGAACACCCAGGACTGATCTCCTTTAGGATGGACTGGTTGGATCTCCTTGCAGTCCAAGGGGCTCTCAAGAGTCTTCTACAACACCATAGTTCAAAAGCAGCAATTTTTTGGCGGTCAGCTTTCTTCACAGTCTAACTCTCACATCCATACATGACCACTGGAAAAACCATAGCCTTGATCAGACGGAACTTTGTTGGCAAAGTAATGTCTCTGCTTTTTAATGTGCTCTCTAGGTTGGTCATAATTTTCCTTCCAAGGAGTAAGTGTCTTTTACTTTCATGGCTGCAATCACCATCTGCAGTAATCTTGGAGCTCAAAAAAATAAAGTCAGTCACTATTTCCACCGTTTCCCCATCTATTTGCCATGAAGTGATGGGACCAGATGCCATGATCTTAGCTTTCTGAATGTTGAGCTTGAAGCCAACTTTTTCAATCTCCTCTTTCACTTTCATCAAGAGGTTCTTTAGTTCTTCACTTTCTGCCATAAGGGTGGTGTTATCTGCGTATCTGAGGTTATTGATATTTCTCCTGGCAATCTTGATTCCAGCTTGTGATTTCTCCAGCCCAGCGTTTCTCATGATGTACCCTGCATATAAGTTAAATACGCAGGGTGACAATATACAGCCTTGACATACTCCTTTTCCTATTTGGAACCAGTCTGTTGTTCCATGTCCAGTTCTAACTGTTGTTCCTGACCTGCATACAGGTTTCTCAAGAGGCAGATCAGGTGGTCTGGTATTCCCATCTTTTCACAGTTTTCCACGGTTTATTGTGATCCACACAGACAAAGGCTTTGGCATGGTCAGTAAAGGAGAAATAGTTGTTTTTCTGGAACTTTCTTGCTTTTTTGATGATCCAGAAGATGTTTGCAATTTGATCTCCTGTTCCTCTGCCTTTTCTAAAACCAGCTTGCACATCTGTTCACAAATTAAAAAATTGCTTGCATACAGGTTTTGATGGTATAATATGAAAGTAGATACAAAAGTCATGATATATTAAAATAGATTATTACAGATATGTTTTTTTCCCCAGATTACTTAAGAGAAGGGAATTCAAATTAACTTCCTCATATGGGCATTGCTGTGAATATGGATGTTTTGTGAAGCCAACAACTGTGAGAAGCTACTTTCAATTGTAGGGCAGGAGACTGTTTTAGTTAATATTGTTCAGTCACTAAGATTTTTAAATTTCTGGGACCCCATGGACTAGTACACTAGGTTCTCCTGTCCTCCACTATCTTCTGGAGTTTGCTCAAACTCTTGTCTTTTGAGTCTGTGATGCCATCCAGTCATGTCATCCTCTGCAACCCACTTCTCTTGCCTTCAGTCTTTTCCAGCATCCGGATCTTTTTCAGTGATGCTCTTTGCATCAAGTGGCCAAAGCACTGGAACTTCAGTGTCAGCATCAGCCCTTCCAATGAATGTTCAGGATTGATTTCCTTTAGGATTGATTGGTTTGATCTCCTTATAGCTTAAGGGACTCTGAAGAGCCTGCTCCAGTACCGCAACACAAAAGCATTACTTCAGCTTCCAGCTTTCTCTATGGCCCAATTCTCACACCCATACATACTACTGGAAAAACCATAGCTTTGACTGTACAGACATTTGTCAGCTAAGTGATGTCTTTGATTTTTAACTCACTGTTTAGGTTTGTAAGAGTTTTCTTTCCAAGGAGCAAACATTTTTTTTTTTTTTTTCAATTTCATGGTTGCTGTCACTATCCGCTGTGATTTTGGAGCCCGAGGAAATAAAGTATGTCACTGTTTCCATTTTTAAGTTTCTATTTGCTATGAAGTGATGGGACTGAATGCCATATCATCATTTTTTAATGTTGAGTTTCAAGGCAACTTTTCAATTTCTTCTTTCACCTTCATCGAGAGACTCTTCAGTTCTCCTTCATTTTCTGCCATTAAATTGGTATCATCTGCACATATGAGGTTTTTGATATTTTGCTAAACAATTTTGATTCCAACTTGTGATTCATCCAAGTCAGCATTTTAAATGAGATACTCTGCATATAAATTAAATAAGCATAATTACAATATACTTTACAGCCTTGTCGTTCTCCTTTCCCAAGTTTGAACCAGTCAGTTGTTCCATGTCTGGTTCATACTGTTGTTTCTTGACTCCCATACACGTCTCTCAGGAGACAAGCAAAGTGGTCTGGTACTCCCATCTCTTTAAGAATTTCCCACAGGTTTGGTTGTGATCCACAGTCAAAGGCTTTAGCGTAGTCAATGAAGCAGAAGTAGATGTTTTTCTGGAGCTCCATTGCTTTCCCTATGATCCAACAAATGTTGACAATTTGATCTTTGGTTCCTCTGCTTCTTTGAAATCCAGCTAGTATATCTTGAATTTCTACTCCATGTATTCATGAAAACTAGCTTGAAGCATGTGGAGTATAGCATTGTTAGTATGTGAAGTGAGGACAATTGTAAGGTAGTTTCAACATTCATTGGCATCGCCCTTCTTTGGAATTGGAATGAAAACTGACCTTTTCCAGTCTTGTGACCAATGCTGAGTTACACAAACTATTGAGTGCTTCACTTTAAAACATCGTCTTCTAGATTGTGAAATATCTCAGCTGAAATTCCATCCCCTCCACTAGCTTTGTTTGAAGTAAAGCTTCTTAAGGCTAACTTGATCTTCACACTCTAGGATGTCTGGCTCTAGGTGAGAGGCCACACCATCATGGTAATTCAGGCCCTTCAGTTTAGTCACTCAGTCACTCTTTGTAACCTCATGGGCTGCAGCACTCCAGGCTTCCATGTCTATCAGCTACTGGAGCCTACTCAAACCCATGCCCATCGAGTCGGTGATGCCATCAACCATCTCATCTTCTGTCGTCCCCTTATCCTACTGCCTTCAATCTTTCCCAGTATCAGGTCTCTTCCAATGAGTCAGTTCTTCATATCAGGAGGCCAAAGTATTGGAGTTTCAGCTTCAGTATCAGTTCTTCCAATGAATATTCAGGACTGATACCCTTTAGGATTGACTGGTTTTATCTCCTTGCTGTCCAAGGGACTCTCAAGAGTTTTCTCCAACACCACAGTTCAAAAGCATCAGTCCTTTGGTGTTCAGCTTTCTTTAAAGTCCAACTCTCACATCCATACATGACTACTGGGAAAACCACTGCTTTGACTAGACGGAACTTTGCTGGATAAGTGATGCCTCTGGTTTTTTCTATGCTCTCTAGGTTGGTCATAACTTTTCTTCCAAGGAGCAAATGTCTTTTAATTTCATTGCTGCAGTTACCATGTCCAGTGATTTTGGAGCCCAAGAAAATTTAGTCTGTCATTATTTTCATTGTTTCCCCATATATTTGCCATGAAGTGATGGGATGTCATGATCTTAGTTTTTTGAATGTTGAGTTTTTAGACAGTTTTCTCACTTTCCTCTTTTACTTTCATCAAGAGGCTCTTTAGTTTCTCTTCATTTTCTGCCATAAGGGTGGTATCATCTCTATATCTGAGAATATTGATATTTCTTCCATCATATGTAACTCCAACTCTTTGTAATTATTACAGAATTAGAAGGCATGCCTTCTTTTGCCAAAAATGTCAAAATAAGTTTGAAGTAATATTGATTGAAAATTTAAAATAAAGATTTTCTGAAAGTTTAAGCTGATAAAGCAGTTATGATGTACTGTTTGCAAAGATTAAATAAGTGCTTAATATAGGTCAGGACTGTTCTAATACTTTGCATAAAATATTCTAGTTACTTACTATTCCTCATAAAAAGAACTATGGGATTACTACAAGATCCTCTTTCTTTCAGATAAGGAAACTGAGTCATAGGTCAATTAGAGCAGTTTGCCTAAATTCGTAGATTATAAAGCTTGAACTCTGTTCTGGCTTCAGAGTTGTATTCTATACAATTAGACAAACTAAAATACAGAGAAATGGTATTGATTAAGCAACCTTTTTTGTTTGTCTGTTTGTTTTGTTTCAAGACTGTGACGGGTACTACATATTTCCAAATTAAAATATTTAAAATTATACCTCTTCTGCATTTATTTCTCTATAAACTTTTCTTTTCTTTACTGGTATCCTTTCTTCCTTTGAGGTTAAGATATGAGGATTCTCACCCACAATGATGGTTATATTCAATAAACAAGGTCCATAGTGTAGGGATGAATAAAAAAATCCTATGTATATATATTTGTATGCATCTATGTATATGTATAACATAAAAGGGAAATATATACAAATTCTGCAAAGTGATATTTACCTGGTCAGCCATGCGGAAGTAGATTCTAAGAGCAAGAGAAAATGGTTAAGTTAATATCTACTTGGAACATTGAATGCTATCAGGGGACAGATGTAGTTTAACTCTCAGATTATTTTCAAAGTAAATACTTGGTGTACTGATCTATTCTACTCACCCTCAATATAAATATTAATAGATTTGTACAGGTCAATTTTCTGTGCTTAATTCTATGTTCAAAAAACCCAAATCTAAGCTCAGAGCCTGTATTTTTGGTGCAAAGCAATAATAATTTATTATTTAAAAACTTATTTGGATTTATGTAGAGAGAACCAATAGCCATGATTCAATTAATACATAAATCTTAACTTTCTCCCACAGAGAATTCAAATTATTACTTTGGAGGGGGGTGTTGGGGAGTGGGGAGAAGCTCTTTAAAAGTCCAAGCTGTCAGATGGTTGCATAATCTAAAGCCTTATTGTATTTGCTATTTATATATTAGGTTAAAGGCAAATTGTCTTCATCAGCAGAAAATCTTAAAAAGTGACTTTTTAGTGGCAAATTCTCATTATTTTGAAGTATAGTAGAGTAGGAAAGCTAAGCCTCCCCTAGGTGTTACTTGGAAACTCATTGCAGATTGTCAGTCAATGTAATTGACATAAAGAGAAAATAAAATCTATTCTATTATAATGGTAGAATGCAATGTTAATAAAACACAACAGAAAAGTCCAGAGAACATCTAAAATTTTCCAAATGCAAGCCTGTTGAGAATTGAATGGTTCTTATGATTCTTAATGTTTAAATCAGAATATGAAAGAAGTTTTCCAACAGAATTTTTTGAAAAAATTAAGCATGATGATTCCATCAAGAAGAAAGAACATTTTGTGGATTGATATGGGAAAATGATCATGTTACATTGTTAAGTGAACCAAAAGGATGATTCTGACCTTTTTTCAAAGTTAGATTTATTTAAAACAGAAGCAGCAATAACAACTTTGACAAGTTCCATGGTTTTTTCCAGCAGAGTTGTATCGATTGGCATCCTTTTCCCAATTCCTGAAACTGCTCATATTTAGCCACTATTTGGCAGTTGAGATAATTTTCCCAATCATTTCTTCCTATAAATATCAGGCTCCTGCCATATGAGAAGCAGATACAAGCTTCTAGGAAAAATAAAACTATGAGAGCTTCTACATCACATTTCAAACTCATTTAGATGAGGGGAAAAAAATGAAAGAAAATCAGAAATTTAAAACACTTAAAAACTTACCTGAATGTAAGGTGATGAAATTGCTAGTATTAGTTCTTGTCCCTTGCCTTTTTTCTCCTTATTTTTCACACTTACTTTTTTATTTTTTGTTTTTATTGTGTTTTATTTTATTTTCACACTTATTTTTTTAGATTACCACAAGTATCCTGTGGGACTCTGAACTTGTCAAGCCATCACATGTGATTTTGTTTTTTTAAAACTCTTATAGGACTATCTAGGTTTTGACTCTGCACTTGCTCAGACCATCCCTTGGTTTTCTGTGATCGCCAATACCATGCTTCTACTGCCCTCGTCCTGGCCTCTTATATTCCTTCCAAATTCTTGCCACCAGCTACCTCTTCCCCATTATTAAGTCTATGTTTTGAAGTCCTATTTTGAATTCCATACATTTTAATCAATACCTCCAATCTAGACTTCACTTTTGAGGTTTAAATTGAATAAGTTAAACCATCTTCTAGAAGTTTTCATTTTATAATTTCATGGTGGTGGTGGTGGTTGTGGTTCAGTCTCTCAGTCATGTCCAACTCTTTGTGACCCCAAGGACTGTAGCCTGCCAGGGTCCTCTGAACCTGGGATTCTCCAGGCAAGGATACTGGAGTGGATTGCCATTTACTTCTTCTTATAACTCCATATGCACCATAAATTTTAAGTAAAATTGCAATTTTATGATTAAATTTAAGTTGTAGAGCTGGAATTACTAGGTTTGCATATTTGCTGTTTAATAGCCATGAGACTTTGAAAAAAGTACTTTTGTGTGTGTATGTTTTCTCATCTGTGCATTATAGTATCTCCCTCATACAAGTATGGTGAGAATTAACTAATGTTGCTGTGAACAGGACTAGCACATAGTAAGGTCAGTTACAATTGTTGCTAGCCATCATGCTTTAATTTTCAATTGGCTGGAGTGCATCTTTCAGAATTTCATTCAAAGAAAATATTTATATGTTTTGTTTCCTGAGATATCACATGTTACCAGCTTATCTACCTAATGCCACTGAGTTAAGTAGAGTTTGGATACTTGAACATTTTACATTTTTCTGTTATTTTCTTGGTAGAAAAATCATAGAAAAGCAGTATATGGCAGATTCTTGTGGTCTAACAGTCATCTTGCCTGTTTCCTGCTGTAGAAAATGAAAAACCTAGATGATGTTCCCATCGTATCCTTAGAATTTAGGATACGACATTCTTGATTCTGGTAAATGATTTGTAACGTAAAGTCTTGAGAGGGTAACAGGTAGGAAGGCCAGAGTTTCCCAAACTGCAAGGGAAATAAACTGTAAGTGGCATGCCTTTTTTTTTTTTTTTAATCCTCCCTTTTCTGTTGATGAAACAGGTTCTGTTTAACTTACCTTTCTTCCCCCCCTCCCCCCCTTTTTTTCCTTCTCTTAAACCCTGGGCTGAAAATGACTCAACAAACAATTCATGTCAATTGTTTTATGAACTGGAATGACACACCTCAAGACATCCTATCTCAAAAATGCATATTGTGGGAGAGGTGCCTGGTGAAATTCCATCAGCCTTGAGGTGTTTCTCTTATCTGATTAATAGTTTGCCAATAGGCATGAAACACCTTGCTAAAAACTAAAAAAAAAAAAAAAAAAAAAGAGAGATACTAAGGGAACATTTCATGCAAAGATGGGCACAATAAAGGGCAGAAACTCTATGGACATAACAAAAGCAGATTATTAAAAAGAGGTGCAAGAGTCCACAGAACTATCCAACAAAGATCTTCATGACCCAGATAACCACAATGGTGTGATCACTCACCTGGAGCCAGGCATCCTGGAATGTGAAGTCAAGAGGGCCTTAGACAGCATCACTATGAACAAAGCTAGTGGAGGTGATGAAATTTCAGTTGAGCTATTTCAAATCCTAAAAGATGATGCCGTGGAAGTGCTGCACTCAATATGCCAGCAAATTTGGAAAACTCTGCAGTGGCCAGAGTACTGGAAAAGTTTTCATTCCAATTCCAAAGACAGGCAATGGCAAAGAATGTTCAAACTACTTCACAATTGCACTCATCTCACACACTAGTGAAGTAATGCTCAAAATTCTCCAAGCCAGGCTTCAGTAATATGTGAACCATGAACTTCCAGAGGTTCAAACTGGTTTTAGCAAAGGCAAAGGAACCAGAGATCGAATTGCCAACATCCTTTGGATCACTGAAAAAGAAAGTTCCAGAAAAAAACATCTACTTCTGCTATATTGCCTACACCAAAGATTTTGACTGTGTGGATTACAACACACTGGGGAAAATTCTTAAAGAGATGGGAATACCAGACCATCTGACCTGCCTCCTGAGAAATCTGTATGCAGCTCAAGAAGCAACAGTTAGAACTGGACATGAAAGAAAGGACTGGTTCCAAATTGGGAAAGGAGTACTTCAAGGCAATGTATTGTCACCCTGCTTATTTAACTTATATGCTGCATGCATCATGAGAAACACCTTGATATCACATGCCTTCAAAACAGAAGAATTGATGCTTTTGAACTGTGGTGTTGCAGAAGACTCTTGAGAGTCCCTAAGACGGCAAGGAGGTCAAACCAGTCAATCCTAAAGGAAATAGGTCCTGAATATTCATTGGAAAGATTGATGCTGAAGCTTAAAATCCAATACCTTGGCCACGTGATGCAAAGAACTGACTCAGTGGAAAAGACCCTGACTCTGAAAGATTGAATGCAGGAGAAGGGGATGACAGAGAATGAGATGGTTGGATGGTGTCAGAACTCGGTGGGCATGAATTTGAGCAAGCTCTGAGAGTTGGTGATGGATGGGGAAGCCTGGTGTGCTGCAGTCCATGGGGTCACAAAGAGTTGGTCACGACTGAGTGACTGAAGAGACTGAGAATTCTAACTTGATACACATAGAGTTTTTTGTATTTTTCTTTCAGATGGCATAATGTTTTTGAGATTATCCACATTATTATCTGCACAAATACATTATTTTTTATTACTGAGCAGCAATTAATTGTAGAAATAAATGGCAACTTGCTTATCCATCCATTAGTTGAAAAACATTAATTTTTTCACCAACTTACCACAGTAATAAATAATACTACAATGAACATCCAAAATTTTGTGTGAATATGTAATTTAATTTCTGTTGAGTGGCAATTGCTTTGGTCTTAAGAAAAAACAAAGAAAAAAAGAAAATGTGTGAGAAATTTCACAAAGTACTTCCAAATTTGATTTTCCAAATTGAATGTGACATTTTTATTTGCACCAGCAATATATGAGTTCTAATTTCTCCATATTTTAAGTTGCCTTTCCTTGCTAAGTAGTGATATTAAGTATGTTTACCTGAGCTATTATTTGTAGAGCATATTTTATGAAGTGTGTGTTTAATTGCTTTTGCATCTGTATGTATTTTTCAATCATAAGAGATTCATATATTCTGTACAACTTTTTAAATTGAAGAATATAGTTAGTGATAATCATAAACAAATTTCTAATGTACAGCAAAGTGATTGTTTTGTATATATATACATATATATTATATATAATATATATATATATACATACACACATATATATGTGTATATATATGCATATATGTATATTGCTGTATATATAAATATAGTAAACTTCATGGATAAAAACCTTGTTGGAGTAAAAGGGCTTGTGTAACTCAAGAAAGCTATTTATGAGCCATGCTGTGCAGGGCCACCCAAGAATCACTGTTATAGTAAAATGTTCAGACAAAACATGGTCCATTGCAGGAGGAATTGACAATCCACTAAAGTATTCTTTCCCGGAGAAGAGCATGGACAATATGAAAAGACAAAAAGATATAACAACAACAACAACAAAAAAGCCTCCTTCCTCAGGTTGGAAGGTGTCCAACATGCTACTGGAGAAGAGCAGGAGGAAATGTATCCAGAAAAAAATGATGTGGCTGGAACAAAGTGGAAATGATGCGCAGTTGTAGATATGTCTGGTGGTGAAAGTAAAGTCCAATACAGTGAAGAACAATATTGCATAGGAACCTGGAATGTTAGGTCCATGAATTAAGGTAAAATGGATGTGGTCAAACAGAGATGGCATGAGTGAGCATAGGCATCTTAGGAGTCAGAGAACCGAAATGGATGCAAAAGGGAGAAATTAATTCAGATGACCATTATACCCAGAAAAACAAATATGTCTGCTTCACTGACTACTTTAAAGTCTTTGACTGAGTGGGTCACAACAAACTGGGGAAATTTTTTAAAGAGATGTGAACTACCATACCAACTTCTCTGCTTCATGAAAAACATGTGCGCAGGTCAAGAATCACCAGTTAGGACCAGACACGGAACAATGGACTGGTACCAAATTGGGAAAAGAGTATGTCAAAGTTGTATATTTTCACTCTCCTTATTTAATTGATATGCAGGGTTAAGTTCAGTTCTGCTTCATTGTCTACACTAAAGCTTTGACAATGTTTGTGGGGTTACAGCAAACTGAAAATTTCTGATCAATTAGGTTCAGTTGCTCAGTCATGTATGACTCTTTGCGACCCCCATGGATTGAAGCACACCAGAATTGGCGGACAATCACCAATACATAGAGCTAGTTCGAAATCATGTCTACCAAGTCAGTGATGCCATCCAACCATCTCATCCTCTGGCACCCCTACTCCCCCTGCTTCCAGTCTTTCTCAGCACTGGGGCCTTTTCCAATGAGCCCGTTGGTCAAAAGTACGGTCAGGTGGTCAAAGCATTGCAGCTTCAGCATTAGCACCTCCAATGACTATTCAGGATTGATTTCCTTTAGTATTGACTGGTTTGATCTCCTTGCAGTACAAGGGACTCTCCACAGTCATCTCCAGTACCACAGTTTGGTTCAAAAGCATCTGTCCTTTGGTGCTCTGCTTTCTTTATGGTTCAACTCTAACCTCCGTACATAACTACTGGAAAAAACCGTATCTTTGACTCTTTGGGTCTTTGTCAGAAAAGTAATCTCTCAGCTTTTTTATATGTTGTCTAGGTTGGTCATAGCTTTCCTTCCATGGAGCAAGCATCTTTTAATTTCTTGACTCCAGTCACCATCTACAGTGATTTCAGAGCCCTAGGAAATAAAGTCTGTTGCTGTTTCCATCTATTTACCATAACGTGATGGGAGGAGATGCCATAATCTTCGTTTTTTGAGTGTTGAGGGTTTTTTTTTTTTTTTTTTTTCCCCATTTATTTTTATTAGTTGGAGGCCCAGAGAAATCAGGTGGAGAGGGAGGTGGGAGTGGGGATCGGGATGGGGAATACATGTAAATCCATGGCTGATTCATTTCAACGTATGACAAAAACCACTACAATATTGTAGAGTGTTGAGTTATAAACCAGTGTTTTCACTTTCCTCCTGAACTTTCATCAAGAGGCTCTTTAGTTCTTTGCTTTCTGCAGTTTTTTTTTTTTTTTTTTTATATCCTGGATATTTTGATCTCAGTTTGTATTTCATTCAGCCCAGCATTTCAAAGGATGTATTTTGCATATAAGTTAAATAAGCAGGGTGATGATATACAGCCTTGCCATACTCCTTTCCAATTTGTAACCAGTCTTTTGTTCCATGTCCAGGTTGAATTGTTGCTTCTTTACCTGCATACAGATTTCTCAGGTGTCAGTTAAGGTAGTCTGGTAGTCCATCTCTTTGAGAATTTTCCACAGTTTTTTGTGATCCACACAGTCAAAAGTTTTGGTGTAGTCAATAATGCAGAAGTAGATGTTTTTCTGGAGCTCTCTTGATTTTTCGATGATCCAAAGGAGGTTGACAGTTTTATCTCTGGTTCCTCTACCTTTTCTCAATCCAGTCTGAACATCTCAAGGTTCATGGTACATATAGTGTTGAAGTCAGGCTTGGAGAATTTTGAGCATTGATTTGCTAAAGTGTGAGACGGGTGCAATTGTGCTGTAGTTTGAACATTTTTTGGCATTGCCTGTCTTTGAGATTGGAATGAAAACTGACCCTTTCCAGTCCTGTGGCCACTGCTGGGTTTTTCAAATTTGCTGACCTACTGAGTACAAAACTTACACAGCATCATCTTTTAGGATTTTAAATAGCTTAACTGGAATTCCATCACCTCCACTACCTTTGTCCATGAGTGATGCTTTTTCTAAGGCCCTCTTGACTTCATATTCAAGGATGTCTGGCTCTAGGTGAGTGATCACACCATTGTGATTATCTGGGTCGTGAAGATCTTTTTTGTATAATTCTTCTGTGTTTTCTTGCCACCTCTTCTTAATATCTACTGCTTCTGTCAGGTTCATACCGTTTTTGTCCTTCATTGTGCCCATCTTTGGATGAAATGTTCCCTTGGTATATCTAATTTTCTTGAAGATATCTCTAGTCATTCCCATTCTATTGTCCACCATTTCTTTTCATTGATCCTTGAGAAAGCCTTACTTATCTCTCCTTGCTTTTCTTGGGAACTCTGCATTCAAATTGGTATATTTTTTCCTTTTCTCTTTAGTGTTTGTTTCAAATTCTTAAAGATATGGGATTATAACACCACCTTAATTGTCTCAGATAAGCTCATGTAGTAGTCAATAAGCAGCAGTTAGGACTAAATTGAGAAAGTAGAACAAGTTTGTATGTTGTCACTCTGCTTATTTAACATATGCAGAATACATCATGCAAAATACTGTGCTGGATGAATCACAAGCTGGAATCAAGATTGCTGAGAAAGATATCAACAACTTTAGATATGTAGATGATACCACTCTAATGGCAGAAAACAAAGAGCCTCTTGATGAGGGTGAAAGGCAAACATGAAAAAGCTGGCTTAAAATTTACCATTAAAAAAAGTTAATATTATGGTATCCTGCTACCTTACCACATTACAAATAGAAGGCAAAGATATGGAAACAATTTCAGATTTTATTTTCCCGGCCTCCAAAACTACTGTGGATGATGACTGTAGCCATTACTTTAAAAGACAGTTGCTCCTTGGAAAGAAAACTCTGACAAATCTAGACAGCATATTAAAAAACAGAGACATCACCTTAATGAGCAAGTTTATCAAAATATTTTTAGGTTTTAAAAATGAGTGAGAACCTGATTGGAACATGAAGTTACAAATAAGTGAAGGAACTAATGGAGGATATTAATTGATATATTTTGGCATTTTTGTCATTCTCTATGATTTTTCTCCATTCTTGCCTCCCTTCAATTCCATGAAACTTGTCTTCTAGTTAGATGATGTTTTCTAATTAGTTTTCCTTATTGATTGATGCATAATGGATGTTTGTTAAATAGTTGTTACTGGTGGTTTTTGTGGCAAAGGGAATAGTAATATTCTTGCAAAAGTTTCCTGCCAGATGACTTGAAACTAACATAAAGTTGAGTTTGCTTTCAGACTAAGAGCATAAATACAAATGAAACAGTAGCACAGGGAAGTGGAAATAGCATAGCAGTTAGAGGCCAAAAAAAAAAAAAAAAAAGAATTTCTGGTTGTGACTGTGACATTTACCATCTAGTTATCATTAGGAGAATCTTTTATTAGCACAAATATATTTAGTGACTTTCTTTACAAACATCTTATGAACTTATGCCTGTACTATTTGTGTACCAATAGTTATAAAAACATCAGGTCAATTTCCCATATACTAATTATCCTGCATGCATGCTTATTTGCTGCTGTTGTGTCCAACTCTTTGCAACCCTATGAACTGTATCTCCTCAGTCCCTGGAATGCTCCACGTAAGAATACTGGAATCAGTTTTCATGTCTTTCTTTTGGGGATTTTCCTGACCCAGGGACTGAACCCACATCTCCTGCATTTCTTGAATTGCAGGTGGATTTTTTACCACTGAACTACCAATTATCTCTATTGCTTTATGACAATCATATCTTATCCCAATGTACTAATTATTTTTTTAAAGATAATTGATTTCCTTAACAAGCATAGTATATAATTATTGGAAATTTATATAAATAAGTCTGGAACTTATTTCATTATATTTTGGAAAACATAAGACATTTTCTTATATCTATATGTATAAATAACTTATGTAAAAAACTTGCAGCAATTTCTAATTTTTAAAGACTATAGATGCTGGAAGATAGGTAGGATAAAAATCTAGTTTAACTATTTATTTTAATGTTGAATATATAGGTGAATTCAATTTTTATCCAAGTAGGAAGCCAGATAATTTTTAAAACATATCAGGGCTTTGTGAACACAAACATTTTGTCAATTGGTTTGTGTGAGCCATATAATACATATTTAGGCAAAATTAAGAAATTATGTGTTTGTATCTTCTCAACTGAAATTATGCTGTCTATCTTTATATCCTCAGAGCATTTTGTTTTAACTCTTTGACACATAACATGGTTGCCTTATTTGAGGTATATATATATATATATATATATATATATATATATATAATCAGTCATAAGGCTAAGGCTACTGGTTGGATAAATAAGCTAGTATTTCTGATAATCACTAGCAAGGAGATAAGAGCCATTGGTGTTTCTTGTGGTAAAAAGTTGGCAAGAGATGATTTTGTTTTATGATGGAAAGTGGTAATTATAGTTCTTGCCCATAAAAACATCACTGTTTTCAAATATATTGAAAATTGTGGGAAGAAAAGACTTTATTTTCTTGGACTCCAAAATCACTGCAGATGGTGACTGCAGCCATGAAATTAAAAGACAACTGCTCTTTGAAAGAAAAGCTATGACCAACCTAGACAGCATATTAAAAAGCAGAGACATTTTGCTAACAAAAGTCCATCTAATCAAAGCTATGGTTTTTCCAGTAGTCGTGTGTGGATGTGACAGTTGGACTATAAAGAAAGCTGAGCACTGAAGAATTGATGCTTTTGAACTGTGGTGTTGGAGAAGACTCTTGAGAGTTCCTTGGACTGCAAGGAGATCAAACCAGTCAATCCCAAAGAAAATCAGTCCCGGATTTTCATTGTAAGGACTGAAGCTAAGCTGAAACACCAATACGTTGGCCACCTGATGTGAAGAACCAACTCATTAGAAAGATCATGCTGCTGGGAAAATTAAGGCAGGGGGAGAAGGGGTCAACAGAGGATGAGATGGTCGGATGGCATCACCAACTGCATCTGCATGAGCTTGTGCAAGTCCTGGGAGATGGTGAAGGAGAGGGAAGCCTGGAGTGCTGCAGTCCATGGAGTTGCAAAGAGTTGGACATGACTGAGCAACTGGACAAGTGGGGGAAATGTAAATTAATGTCTAAAGAGACCTGGTAAGTTTGTTGAATCAATGAATATAGTAAGTTTCTTTCTTTGTACTTTTGGATGGTCATTATTTGTTTTGGTGTGAGTTGAAACAGTAACCGTTGAATAGAAACTATATGATTATTAACAATCAATTGGGTGTGGGGAACAAAATACTTGGGAACACAATACTTATAACAGAAATAGGCAGCTCTACTAGTGTTACAGTAATAATAGTTAAACCTAGGCTGTCCGGGGTAAGAACCACTGGAGGAGAGAGACTATCTTGCATATTTTTTCCTCATTAAGTACAGCACAGTTTCTTACACACAGAAGGGGTTCTACATAAACTTCTTTGATCAGCTAATGTTTCTCTATGAAACAGCATGACTTTCATAGAATAGAGTATTCAATATGTAAAAATATTTAATTATCAGTTAAATGCAATAAATAATTTTACATTTGTAAGGCTAATGTTCTCAGTTTATTAACTCTGGATGACCATTTAAATAATGTTCACAAAATATACCTATAATATTTAAGCTGTAAAGTCACTTGCCAAAATCTCATACTGATATTTCATATTTTTTAAATAAATGAACTTATGTAGGAACAGCTTAATCCTTGATGTCAAGCAATGCTGCATTTTTCCCGTAAATAATTTTAAATATAATTTCCCCTTGGATCTTAAAAGCACTGAGATGTGTCATATTGAATAAAATTAACTCTGCTTCCAAAAATAATGATACACTTCATGTAGCCTGAGAATAATTTGCCATAGATTAATTCAGTTACTCTTAGAACACATAAAAATTCAACCAGTACAAGAAATGAAAAGTTTCAACCAATTCAAGAAAAAGAAAATTTTTCAAAAGAAAATTCAACCAATTCAAGAAAAGAATTATAATTCTAAAGTTGATTCAGAAGGTACAATCTACTCGAGGTAAAATTATTGCAATGGTATTTGTAAAGTGGTAAAATATTTTCAAGGTGAAATGCATGATGAAGAAAATCAAGAAGCATGATTATCAGTATTTTATTTAAAAAAATGCTGTTTATATGCCATATTAATATAATGATTTCCTATAGCCATTGGAAGTCTGTCTGTAACAGGAGTCCATTGTTAGGAACAAGACTGCACAACAGTATGTGAGTAGCGGGTGGGCAAGCAAGGTTTCGTCAGCTGCTCTCAATCACTCACAATACCATCTCAATCACCCTTTCCGCTGCTTGCATTACCATTTGAACCATCCCCCTACCCCTCTTTCATGGAAAAACTGTCTTCCCCCAAATTGGACCTTGATGCCAAAAAGATTGGAGACTACTGGTCTATAGGTATAATTGAACAACATTATAAGGTTGTTTCTTTTGGATGTATATATGGTGTGTGTGTGTGTGTGTGTGTGTGTGTGTGTGTGCGCGCGCGCACGCGCGTGTTAGTCGTTCAGTCATGTCTGACTCTTTGCCCTCCCTGGACTATATAGCCTTCCAGGCTCCTCTGTCTATGGGATTCTCCAGGCAAGAATACTGGAGTGGGTTTCCATGCTCTTCTCCAGGGTATCTTTTGACCCAGGGTTGAACCTGGGCCTCCTGCATTGCAGGCAGATTCTTTACCATCCAAGCCCCCAGGGAAGCCCTACATATGTTGGATATGTACATAAATCAAACACAATTTCCATAATGGAATAATTATTATCATGTCTATATTATTAGTTTTTATTTCTAGCCTTTTACATTTCACAATGCTAAAGCGTATGCAACTTCATACTGAAACATGTCTATTATCATATGTGAAACAGATCACCATTCCAGGTTCGATACATGAGACAGGGTGCTCAGGGCTGGTGCACTGGGATGACCCTGAGGGATGGGATGGGGAGGGAGGTTCAGGATGGGGAACACATGTCAACCCATGGCTTATTCATGTCAATGTATGGCAAAAATCTCTACAATATTGTATAGTAATTAGACTCCAACTAAAACAAATAAATTACAAAAAAAAAAAAATAAAAGAATCCTATGAGGTGGTCATGGTAATTCCTTTTTTTTTTTTTTTCTTTTTTAAAGTTAAGAAATTAAATTCCATGAAGTGTAACTTGCAGCACATTTCAATCAGTGCATGTTCAATCATTCAGTGCTCAGTCATGTCCAACTCTTTGTTACCCCTGAACTATCGCCCACCAGCCTCCACTGTCCATAGAATATTCCAAGTAAGAGTACTGGAGTGGGTTACCATTTCCTATTCCAGGGGATCTTCCAAACCCAGGGATCAAGCCTATGTCCCTTGCATCTATTGCATTAGTAAGCAGTTTCCTTACCACTGTGCCATCTGGAAAGCCCTGAATACTCAACTACAAAGAAAGGAACTAAAGTCACAGATCAGATCTACTAGATTGTAGCCAAGTGCTCATTTATACATTTATTTTCCTTGAGGTATAATTGATATACAATACTGTTCTACTTTCACATGTGCAGCATAGAGATTCAGGCTTTTTGTTTTGTTTTGTATTTTTTTAGATTGTAACCCATTATAGTCTATTACAAGATATTGAGTATAGTTCCACGTTCTATAGAATCAATCCATGTTCCATATCTACTTTTTGGATAGTCATTTCTGTTAATACCATGCACCTAGTTTGTCCCTTCCATCTCCCCTTCAGTAACTTAATTGTTTGCTATGTTTGTTGGTCTCCTTCTGCTTTGTATATATATTTACTTGTACTTATTATTATTATTATTTTAGATTTCACATATAAGTCATATCCTATAGCATATGTTGTTCTCTGTCTCTAAGCATAATATTCCCTACATCCATCCACATTGCTGAAAATGGCAATAATTTATTCTTTCTATGGCTGGGTAATATTTCATTGTGTATGTATATATTGTTGTTGCTGTTCAGTCTATAAGTCACGTCGAATCTTTTGGTCCCATGGATTGCAGCACACCAGGCACTTCTGTCTGAAGTTTACTCAGATTCATGTTCATAGAGTTGGTGATGCTATCTAACAAATTCCTCCTCTGCCACCCCATTCTTCATTTGCCTTCAATCTTTCCAACTGAGGCACCTCTTTGCATCTAGTGGCCAAAGTATTAGAGCTTCAACTTTAGCAGGAGTCCTTCCAATCAATATTCAGGGTTGATTTCCTTTAGGATTGAGTGGCTGAATCTCCTTGCAGTCGAAGGGACTTTCAAGAATCTTCTCTAGTACCACATTTCAAAAGCATCGATTCTGGAAAAGGTGTTTTCATTACAATCCCAAAGGCACTCAGCCTTCTTTATGGTTCAACACTCACATCCATACATGACTACTGAAAAAACAAAAACAAAGACATATCTTTGACTATAACAACTTTGGTTAACAAGATGGAGTCTCTCTCTCTCTCTCTCTCTCTCTCTCTCTCTCTTTTTTTTTTTTTAGTAATCTGTCTAGGCTTATCATAGTTTTCCTTCCAAGGAGCAAGTGTCTTTTAATTTTGTGGCTGCAGTCACCATACACAGTGACTTTGGAACCCAGGGTGGTGGTCGTGGGGTGTGGATCTGTCCCTGCTTCTGCTTTCTCCCTTTATATTTGCCATGAAGTGAGGGGCTGGATGGTGAGATCTTTTTTTTTTTTTTTAATTTTAAGTTTCAAGACAGCTTTTTTCACTTTATTCTTTAACCCTCACCAAGAAGCTCTTTATTTTTTTAATTTTTTACCATCTTCATGATTTTTTTTTTTTTTTTTATTTTTCATTGGGTTTTGTCATACATTGTTGTGAATCAGCCATAGAGTTACACGAATTCCCCATCCCGGTCTCCCATCCCACCTCCCTCTCCACCCGATTCCTCTGGATCCTCCCAGCCCAACAGGCCCGAGCACTTGACTCATGCCTCCCACCTGGGCTGGTGGTCTGTTTCACCACAGATAATATACATGCTGTTCTTTCGAAACACCCCACCCTCACCTTCTCCCACAGAGTTCAAAAGTCTGTTCTGTACTTCTGCATCTCTTCTTCTGCCCTGCATATAGGGCCATCGTTACCATCTTTCTAAATTCCGTATACATGTGTTAGTATGCTGTAATGTTCTTTATCTTTCTGGCTCACCTCACTCTGTATAATGGGCTCCAGTTTCATCCATTTCATTAGAACTGATTCAAATGAATTCTTTTTAACGGCTGAGTAATATTCCATGGTGTATATATACCACAGCTTCCTTATCCATTCATCTGCTGATGGGCATCTAGGTTGCTTCCATGTCCTGGCTATTATAAACAGTGCTGCGATGAACATTGGGGTGCACGTGTCTCTTTTAGATCTGGATTCCTCAGTGTGTATGCCCAGAAGTGGTATTGCTGGGTCATATGGTAGTTCTATTTCCAGTTTTTTAAGAAATCTCCACACTGTTTTCACCAGAAACTATAAAACTCCTTGAGGAGAACATAGGCAAAACACTCTCTGACATAAATCACAGCAAGATCTTCTATGACCCACCTCCCAGAATATTGGAAATAAAAGCAAAGATAAACAAATGGGACCTAATGAAACTTAAAAGTTTTTGCACAACAAAGGAAACTATAAGTAAGGTGAAAAGACAGCCCTCAGATTGGGAGAAAATAATAGCAAATGAGGAAACAGACAAAGGATTAATCTCAAAAATATACAAGCAACTCCTGAAGCTCAATTCCAGAAAAATAAATGACCCAATCAAAAAATGGGCCAAAGATCTAAACAGACATTTCTCCAAAGAAGACATACAGATGGCTAACAAACACATGAAAATATGCTCCACATCACTCATTATCAGAGAAATGCAAATCAAAACCACAATGAGGTACCATTACACGCCAGTCAGGATGGCTGCTATCCAAAAGTCTACAAGCAATAAATGCTGGAGAGGGTGTGGAGAAAAGGGAGCCCTCTTACACTGTTGGTGGGAATGCAAACTAGTACAGCCACTAAGAAGCTCTTTAATTCTTCATTTTTCTGCCACTAGAGGAATATTATCTAAATGTTGGAGGTTGTTGATATTTCTGCCCACAATCTTGATTCCAACTTCTGATTAATTCAGCCTGGCATTTCACATGATGTAATCTGCCTATACCTTAAATAACCACAATGGTATTACACAGCCTTGCCATACTTCTTTCCCAGTTTTGAATCAGGCAGCAGTTCCATTTTCAGTTTTAACTATTGCTTCTTGACTCACATACAGGTTTCTCAGGAGACAAGTAAGGTGGTCTGGCACTCCCATTGCTTTAATAATTTCCCAGTTTTTGGTTTTTGATGGTACACACAACCAAAGGCTTTGGCATAGTCAATGAAGCAGAAGTAGATTTTTATTTTTTTTCCTGAAATCATCTTGCTTTCTCCATGATACAACAAATATTGACAATTTGATCTCTGGTTTCTCTGCCTCTTCAAAACACAGCTTGTACATCTGAAATTTCTCAGTTTACATACTGCTGAGGCCTAACTTGAAGCATTTGGAGCATAACCTTGCTAGCATGTTAAATGAACATGATTATGTGGTAGCTTGAGCATTCTTTGGCATCACCTTTCTTTGGGATTGAAAAAAATACTGACCTTTTCAAGTCCTGTGACCACTACTGAGTTTTTCAATTTTGCTGACATATTGAGTGCAACTCTTTAACAGCATCATCTTTTAGAATTTGAAATAGCTCAACTGGCATTCCGTCTTCTAGCTAGCTGGCATCCCATCTTCTGTACTAGCTTTATTTGTACTAATTCTTCTTAAGATCTGCTTGATCTCATACTTCAAGAGGTCTGGCTCTAGATGAGTGACCACACTATCATGGTTATCCAGGTCATTAAAACCTTTTTTTTTGTATAGTTCTTCTCTGTATTCTTGCATCTGTTTTTAATCTCCTCTGCTTCTGTTAGGTCCTTAATGTTCTTGTCCTTGATTCTGCCTATTCTTGAATGAAATTTTCTCTTGGCATTTCCAGTTTTATTGGAAAGTTCTGTAGTCTTTCCTATCCTATCATTTTCCTCTATTTACTTGCGTAGTTCATTTGAAAATACATTATCTTATCTCTCTTTAGTATTCCCTGGAACTCTACATTCAGTTGGATACATTTTTCCCTTTCCCCTTGCCTTTCACTGCTCTTCTTTCTTCAGCTATATGTGAACCCACCCCCAATCCAGTAAACAACTTTGCTTTCGTGCAGTTCTTTGGGATGTTTTTGATCACTGCCTCCTGTAAAATGTTGTGAACCTCCATCCATAGTTCCTCAGGCACTCTATCCAACAGATGTAATCCATTGAATCTATTTGTCACCTCAACTTTTTAACTGTGAGGGATTTGACTTAGATCATACCTGAATGACCTAGTGGTTTTCCCTACCTTTTTCAATTTAAGTCTGAATTTTGCAATAAGAAGCTGAAGATCTGAGCCACAGTCAGCTCTAGGTCATTTTTGCTGACTGTACAGAACTTCTCCATCTTTAGCTGCAAAGAATATAATCAATATGATCTTGGTATTGACAATCTGTTCATGTCCATGAGTAAGGTCATCTGTTGGGCTGTTGGGAAAGGGTTTCTTCTATGACCATTTGTTCTCCTGACAAACCTCTGCTTGCTTTTGCCCTTCATCATTTTGTTCTCCAATGCCAAAGTTTCCTGCTAACCTAGGTATCTCTTGAATTCCTAATTTTGCATTCCATTCCCCTGTGATGAAAGGGAAATCTTTTTTGGTGTTAGTTCTAAAAGGTGTTGTAGGTCTTCATAAACCAGTCATCTTCAGCTTTGCCAGCATCAGTGGTTGAGACATGCATTTGGATTATTGTGATGTTGAATGATTTGTCTTGGAAATGAATCTAGAACATTCTGTCCCTTTTGAGACTGTACACAAGAACTGCATTTCCAAGTCTTTTGTTGACTATGAGGACTGCTCCATTTCTCTAATGGATTATTGTCCACTGTGGTAGATAGGCTGGTCATCTGAATTAAATTTGCACATTCTCATCCATTCCAGTTTACTGATTCCTAAATATAGATGTTCAATCTTGTCATCTGCTTCTTGGTCATGGCCAATTTATCTTGATTCATAAACCTAGCATTCCATGTTCTTATGCAGTATTGTTCTATATAACATTGGACTTTACTTTCACCACCAGACATATCCACAGATGGATGTCATTTCTTCTTTGTCCCAGCCTCTTCATTCTTTCTTGAACTATTAGTAATTTCCCCCTGCTCTTCGCTAGTAGCATACTGGACAGTTTCCAACATTGGGGGTCATCTTCTGTTGTCATATCTTTTTTGCATTTTTATACTGTTTATGGGTTTATGGGTTTTATACTGTTTATGGGTTGCTCATGGCAAGAATACTGGAGTGAGTTGCTATTTCTTCTTCATATATTTTGTCTGAAGCCTTCACTGTTGCCAGTCCATCTTGGGTGGCCCTGCATGGAATGGCTCATAGCTTCATTGAGTTACACAAGCCTTTTTGCCACAACAGAACTGTGATCCATGAAAGAAATAAATATACCACATCTTAATCCAGTCATCTGTTGATAGGTACTGGAGTTGCTTCCTTGTCTTGGCTGTTGCATATAGTGATACAGTGAACCCCGGGGTACATATATGTTTTCTAATTTAAGTTTACCCTTTTTTTTTTTTTCAAATATATATTCTCAGGAGTTGAATTGTTGGAGGATAGAGTAGTTCTAGTTTTAGATTTTTTAAAGGAAACTACATACTGTTTTTCCATGCTGGCTGCACCAGTTTACATTCCCACCAAAAGTGTAAGAGGTTTCCCTATTCTGCATGTCCTCTCTAGTTTTCATTATTTATAGACTTTTGATGATGGCTGTTCTGATTGTTGTGAGATAATAACTCACTGTGGTTTTGAAATGCATTTATCTAGGTATTAATGATGTTGCACATCTTTACATGTGCCTGTTAGCTATCCATAGTTTTTGGAGAAATGTCTATTTTGAAATCCCCAGTATGCATTAGTTGGCATGTTTTATATTAACTCACAAATTTTGTATGCTGCTGTTTTTGCATTTGATTGTCTGTCTGCTGCTCTGATTGGGTGATTTCCATTTTTCTAACTTCCAGATAGCTTATGCTCTTATCTGTCATTTAGTCAACTATCCATTGCTTCTAGATTGCTTTTTGTCTCAGAAATCAAATTATCGGATACTAGTCTGCATTTATATCACTAACCTTTCTTAATTCAGTTAGCATTTTGTCACCTTTTGAATTCAAGGTCTTGTAGACTGATGATCTCCGCTTCATTATTTATTCTTTCAGAGGATTTCTCTTGCTTTTTTAAACTGGGAGTATCCCCTGTGCATTTTCACTTTACTTAACTTCCTGTGTGTCTCTAAATTGAGGAGAATCAGTTATTCTTGTTTTGAAAGGGTGTTTTTATGTAGAAGCATTCCTATGTAGGAGCATCCCTATGTAGAATGTGTGGGTTCTTTAGTACAAGGACTGATTTCGATATGGATACAAGACATAGCTTTCCTCAGTGTGTGTTGGTCACTATCCCCTTCATAGGAGATGTGATTGGTATTGTAGGATCTAAAACCTGTACAGAATGTGTTCCATGGCTGTTGTTGCCTTATCAGGGGCAAGGTCTGCTCCTCCTTATAGTAATAGAAGTCCTGAGGTTTGGGCTTGATCAGGCTCTATTTCCCTTGAATGCATGTCCTGCCTCAAAGGAGGGAAATATTGAAGCAGTTGAGGCCTATGAGCTCACAGAGGTCTAAAGCATCACCTGTGTAGGCATTCATGGTTCTGCCTAGATGCGGCCCTAGCTTATTTCACTTATCTGTTGTAGTTTTGCTAGATCTAGCACAAGATTTTGGCATGGAGTGGGTCAGGCTGGAGCAGACACTAGGCTGGAGCTCATGCTTGGGGAGTGTGGTTGCAGGAACTGAAGTAGTATCACTGGTAGCTGCCAGTGGCCTGGGCTACCCCTGTGGAAGTCTTCTTCCAGGACCTGTCTGCCACATATCTGCCACCAACCTTTGGCATGGAGTAGGTGGGACTGGTTTGCTCACTAGGTTGGGAGACAGACCACAGACTGCTGGTCATGACGGCTCTGGCAACAGCACCCAAGTATGTGCTGACAGCAGTGTTTGCCATTCTACAAAGATAACACCCCAGACCCCTAGGTTATCTCTATTTGCTAGATTGAATCTTCTTCTAAGACCCACAACCCCCAAACACACATCCATAAATGACTACTGGAAAAACCAAAGCTTTGAACATATGTACTTTGTCAGCAAAGTAATTCTGCTTTTTAATATGCTGTTTAGGTTTGTCATAGATTTTCTTCCAAGGAGCAAGTGTCTTTTAATTTCATGGCTTCAGTCACCATCTGCAGTGAGTTTTTAGTTCAAGAAAAAATAAAGCCTGTCACTGTTTCAATTGTTTGACTATCCATTTGCCATGAAGGGTTGGGACCAGAAGCCATGATCTTAAGTTTTGAATATTGAGTCAGTATACAATATTTATCTTTATCTTTATGACTTACTTCATCTGTACAATATGCTCTAGGTTCATTTATCTCATTAGAACTGACTCAAATACATTTCTTTTTATGGATGAGTAATATTCCATTGTACATATATACCACCTTGCTTATCCATTCATCTGCCAATGTACATCTTTCCACTTTATAGATATTGTAAATTGTGCTGCAATGAGCTTTGGGGTGTATGTGTCTTTTTCAGTTTTGGTTTCCTCAGGCTATATGCCTAGGAGTATATTCCCAGGTCATTTGGTAGTTTTATTCCTAGTTTTTTTTTTTTTTTTTTTTTTTTAGGGAATATCCATACCATCTCTTATAGTGGCTGTATCAATTTACATTCCCACCAATAGTGCAAAAGTTTTCCCTTTTCTCCACATCCTTTCCAGCCTTTACTGTTTGTAAACTTTTTGATGATGGTCAGTCTGACTGATGTGAGGTTACATTTCATTAGAGTTTTGATTTGCACTTCTCTAATAATGAGTGATGTTGAGCATTTTTCATATGTTTGGTAGCCATCTGTATCCTTTCTTAGAAGAAATATCTATTTTGGTAGCTTTGCAACTTTTTGATTTTTTTTTTATTATTATTATTTTTTCTGGTATTGAGTTTTATGTATTGCTTGTATATTTTATAGATTAATCCTTTATTGGATGTTTCCTTTGCTATTATTTTCTCCTATTCTAAGGGTTTTCTTTTCACCTTGTTTATAGTTTACTTTGGTGTGCAAGATTTGTTTAATTAGGTCACACTTGTTTATTTTTATTTTCATTGCTCTAGGAGGGGAGTCATAGAGGATCTAGCTTTAATTTAAGTCATCGAGTGTTCTGCCTATGTTTTCCTCTAAAGCTTTAGTTTCTGGTTTTATCATTAGGTCTTTAATCCATTTTTAGTTTATCTTGGTGTATGGTATTAGAAAGTGCTCTATTTTCATTATTTTACATGTAGTTGTCTAGTTTTCACAGCACCACTTATTGAAGAGTCTATCTTTGCCCCATTGTATATTCTCTTTTGTCAAAAATAAGGTATGCAGAGATTCTTGGGTTTATCTTTGGGCTCTCTGTCTTGTTCTGTTAGTCTATATTTTCATTTTTGTGCCAGTACCATACTGTCTTGATGACTGTAACTTTGTAGTATAATCTGAAGTCAGGAAAGTTGATTCCACCAGCTTCATTCTTCTTTTTCAAGACTGCTTTGGCGAATTGGAGTCTTTTGTGTTTCCATAAGAATCGTGATTTTTTTTTTTTCTTTTTTTGGTTCTAGTTCTGTGAAAAAATGCCATCGGTAATTTGATAGTGATCACTTTGTATCTGTAGATTGTATTTGATAGTACAGTTATTTTCACAATATTGATTCTTCCAAACCAAGAACATGGAATATCTCTCCATCTGTTTATGTCATCTTCAATTTCTTTCATCAGTGTCTTACAATTTTCTATATACAGCTCTTTAGTCTCCTTAGGTAGGTTTATACCAAGATACTTTATTAGTTTCTTACAATGGTGAATGGGATTGATTCCTCAATTCTCTTTCTGATTTTTCATTGCAAATATATAGGAATGCAAACGATTGCTGTGTATTGATTTTGCTAAATTCACTGATTATAGTTGATCAGTCGCTCAGTCATGTCTAAGGCTTTGTAATCCCATGGACTGAAGCACTCCAGGCTTCCCTGTCCTTCACAATCTCCCTGAACTTTCTCAAACTCATGTCCATTGAGTCATTGCTGCCATCCAACTATCTCATTCTCTTTCATCCTCTTCTCCTGCCTTCAGTATTTCCCAGGATCAGGATCTTTTCTAATGAGTCAGCTCTTCACACCATTGGCCAAAAAATTGGAGCTTCAGCATCAGTCCTTCCAATGAGTATTCATTCAGGACTGATTTCTTTAGGATTGACAGGTTTGATCTTCTTGCAGCCCGAGGGACTCTCAAGAGTCTTCTCCAACACCACAGTTCAAAAGCATCAATTCTTCAGCCCACAGACTTCTTTATGGTTCAACTTTCACATCCATAAGTGCCTTTGTTGGCAAAGTGATGTCTCTGTTTTTAAATATGCTGTCTAGTTTGTCTGGGTTTGTTTATCTCTCAAAGAATCAGCTTTCAGTTACATTGTTCTTTATTATTCTCTTCTTTCTCTCTATGTCTTCTATTTTTGCTCTGATTTTTTTGTTTTCTTTCCTTCTAGTAACTTTTTTTTTTAGATGTTTTATGTGCAAAGTTAAGTTGTTTATTGCAGATTTGTCTTGTTTCTTGGAGTAATATTGTATTACTATAAACTTTCCTCTTAGAACTGCTTTCGGTATACCCATAAGTGTTGGATTGTTCTGTTTTCATTGTATATAGGAGTTTTACAATTTCCTCTTTTATTTCTTTAGTGATCCATTGGTTATTTGTTGTTCAGTTGATAAGTTGTGTCCAGTTATTTGCGACACCAGGGAAAACAGCATTCCAGGCTTCCATGTCCTTCACTGTCTCACAGAGTTTGCGCAAGCTCATGTTCACTGAGTCGGTGAGGCCATCAAAACATCTAACCCTCTGTCGCTGCCTTCTTTTCCTGCCCTTATTCTTTCCCAGCATCAGCGTATTCTCCAATAAGTTGTCTTGTCACATCAAGTGGCCAAAATATTGGAGCTTCAGATTTAGCATCAGTCCTTCCAATGAATATTCAGGATTGATTTTCTTTAGGATTGACTGATTGGATCTCCTTGCCGTCTAAGGGACTCAAGAGTCTTCTCCAATACCACACTTCAAAAGCATCAATTCTGTGGTGCTCAGCTTTCTTTATGGTCCATCTCTCACATCCATACATGACTAGTGGAAAACCACAGCTTTGGCTAGATAGGCCTTTGTCAGCAAAGTGTTGTCTCTGCTTTGAATATTGTCTAGATTTGTCATAGCTTTTCTTCAAATGAGCAAATGTCTCTTAATTTCATGGCTGCAATTACTATCCTCAGTGATTTTGGAGCCCAGAAAAATAAAGTTTGTCACTATTTCCACTTTTCCACAACTATTTGCCTTGAAGTGATGGGACTATATACCATGACCTTAGTTTCTTGAATGTTCAGTTTTAAGCCAACTGTTTCATTCTGTTATTTCTCCTGTATTAAAACATTTTTTAGTTAGTTTCTCTTACTGTCTACCAATAGGGTGGTATCACCTACATATTTGAACTTGTTGATATTTCTCCTGGAAATCTTGATTCGAGCTTGTGCTTCAAACAGTCCAGGATTTTGCATGAGGTACTCTGTATATAAGTTAAATAAGAAAGTTGACAAAAAGCAACCTTGATGTACTTCTTTCCCAGTTTTGAACCAATCTATTGTTCCATGTATGGTTTTAGCTGTTGCTTCTTGACCTGCATGCAGATTTGTCATTAGGCCCTTAAGGTGGTCTGGTATTCCCATCTCTTTAAGAATTTTCCACAGTTTGCTGTGATCCACACAGTCCTAGGGTTTATAATAGTCAATAAAGCTGTAGATTTTTTTTTTTTTCTGCAGTTCCCTTGCATTTCCTATGATTCAACTGATGTTGACAATTTGACCCCTGGTTCCTCTACATTTTCTAAATCTCACTTGTACATCTAGAAATTCTCAGTTCACCTACAGTTGAATCCCATCTTGAAGGAATTTAAGCAATGCTTTGTTAGCATGTAAAAAGATTGCCATGTACAGTAGTTTGAACATAGTTTATCATTGCACTTCTTTGGGATTGGAATGAAAACTGACCTTTCCTAGGACTTTGATCATTGCTGGGTTTTCCAAATTTGCTAACATATTGACTGCAGCACATTAACAGCATCATCTTTTAGTTGCTGGCATATTTCTGCAGCACAAGTGGCTCAGCTGAAATTCCATCACCTCCACTAGCTTGTTCATAATAATGCTTCAAAAAGCCCCCTTGACTTCACACTCCAGCATGCCTAGCTCTAGGTGAGTGACTATATCATTGTGGTTATCTGGGTCATTAAGATCTTTTTTTGTACAGTTCTTCTGTGTATTCTTGCCACCTCTTTGTTCTCTCCTTTGTTTCCATTCAGTTCAGTTCAGTTCAGTTCAGTTCATTCGCTCAGTCGTGTCCGACCCTTTGCCACCCCATGAATCGCAGCACGCCAGGCCTGCCTGTCCATCACCAACTCCCAGAGTTTACTCAGACTCATGTCCATCGAGTCGGTGATGCCATCCAGCAATCTCATCTTCTGTCATCCCCTTCTCCTCCTGCCCCCAATCCCTCTCAGCATCAGGGTCTTTTCCAATGAGTCAACTCTTCGCATGAGGTGGCCAAAGTACTGGAGTTTCAACTTCAGCATCAGTCCTTCCAATGAACACCCAGGACTGATCTCCTTCAGGATGGACTGCTTGGATCTCCTTGCAGTCCAAGGGAGTCTCAAGAGTCTTCTCCAACACCAGAGTTCAAAAGCATCAATTCTTCAGTGCTCAGCCTTCTTCACAGTCCAGCTCTCACATCCATACATGACCACTGGAAAAACCATAGCCTTGACTAGACGGACCTTGGTTGGCAAAGTAATGTCTCTGCTTTTAAATATGCTGTCTAGATTGGTCATTACTTTCCTTCCAAGGAGTAAGTGTCTTTTAATTTCATGGCTGCAATCACCATCTGTAGTGATTTTGTTTCTGTTAGACCCATGCAATTTCTGTCCTTTATTGGGCCCATCTTTGCATGAAATGTCACATTAGTACTTCTAATTTTCTTGAAGAGATCTCTAGTTTTTGCCCATTCTATTGGTTCTCTCTATTTCTTTGCATTGATCACTTAGGAAGGCTTTCTTATGTCTCTTTGCTATTCTTTGAAGCTCTACATTCAGTTGTATACAGCTTTCCCTTTCTTCTTTACCTGTTGCTTCTCTTCTTTTGTCAGTTATTTGAAAGGCCACCTCAGACAATCATTTTGCCTTCTTGTGTTTCTTTTCATTTAGGCTGATTTTCGTCACTGCCTCCTGTTCAGTGTTATGAAACTCCAACCATATTTCTTCGGGCCCTCTGTCTAACAGATCCTTGAATTTATTTATCACTTGCACTGTATAATAATAAGGAATTTGAATTAGGTCACACCTGAATGTCATAGTGGTTTTCCCTAGTTTCTTCCCTAATTTAAGCCTGGATTTTGCAGTAAGAAGTTGAATATCTGAGCTAAAGTCAGCTCCAGGTCTTGTTTTTACTAACTGTATAAAATAGTCCCATCTTTGGTTGCAAATAATATTTCAGTATTGACCATATTGTAATATTCATTGTAGGGTCTTCTCTTGTGTTTTTGGAAGAGGATATTTGCTATGATCAGTGTGTTCTCTTGACAAAACCATGTTAATTTGTCATTTTGTTCTCTAAGATGAAACTTGCCTATTAATCCAGGTATTTCTTGATTTCTTACTTTTGCATTCCAGTCCCTTATGTTGAAAAACACATCTCTTTTTGATGTTAGTTCTAGAAGGTCTTGTAGGCCTTCATGGAACTGTTTGATTTCAGTTTCTTTGGCAATTGTGGTTGGGCACAGATTTGGATTACTGTGGAATATTTTGTTTTGAAAACAAATTGAGATCATTCTTGAGCTTTTGAGACTGCACCCAATACTGAACTTTGAACTCATTTATTGATTATGAGTGCTACTCCACTTCTTCTAAGGGATTCTTGCCCACAGTAGTAGGTATATTCATCATCTGAATTAAATTCACCCAGTAACATCCATTTTAATTCATTGATCCCTAAAATGTTGATGCCCACTCTTGCCATCTCCTGTTTGATCACATCCAATTTATCTTGATTCATGTACCTAACATTCCAGGTTCCTATGCAATATTGTTCTTTACAACGTCAGACTTTACTTTTACCTCCAGACACTTCAACAGTTGGGTGTCATTTATGCTTTGGCTGAGCCCCTTCATTCTTTCTGGAGCTATTTCTTCACTCTTCCCTAGTAGCATCTATGATACCTACTAAACTGGGAAGCTCATCTTACAGTGTCCTATCTTTTTTGCTTTTTTATACTGTCCATGGGGTTCTCAAGGTAAGATTACTGAAGTGGTTTGCCATTTTCTTCTCTAGTGTAACATTTTTTTGTCAGAACTCTCCACCATATCCGTTCATCTTGTGTGACCCTTCAAGGCATGGCTCATCATTTCACTGAGTTACACAAAGTTGATCCATATGGTCACTTTGGTTAGTTTTTGTTTTTGTTTTTTGTGGTTGTGTTTTTCATTCTATAGGACATGTTATTAAAGTTCTTCCTTTCTCTGTTTGATCTCTGATGGATGAGGACATGAGGATTGTGTAAGCTTCCTGATGGGAGGGACTGGCTGTCCAGAAAACAGGGTCTTTCTCTGGTGGGCAGGGCCATGCTCAATAAATCTTTAACCCAATTTACTGCTGATGGGTGGGCCTGTGCTCCCTCCCTGTTAGTTATTTGGCCTGAGGAACCTCAGTCCTTGAGTCTGCAGTCTCTATGATATGACTACAGGCTCTATGGTACAGCTGATGGTGACCTCCTCCAAGAAAGTTTATGCCAACATTCCAGGCAGTGCCCCGGTCCCCACATTAGGCCACTGTTGACCCTGCAAATTTGGTGTTCTCATGGGAAAAAAATCAGCACACATCCTTCTACTCCACCAACTTGACTGATCAAATATCTGCAAAGCTCCCCTTCCTATGGAATTCTCCAGGCAAGAATTACCCACTGGAGTGGGTAGCCATTCCCTTCTCCAGGACACCTTTTTGACCCAGGGATCTAACCATGATCTCCTCTAGTGCAGGCAGATTTTTCACCATCCTAGTCACTTGGGATGTCCCAATGGTCATTTAGCAACATTGTTTACTCTCCATGTGTTTGTGTTTTGTACAACTCTTTTTTTTTTCCCCTTTTTCCTGCTGTGGATTTCTAATCTCATAGTGTTTTGGTCAGAAAAGATGCCTGATATGATTTCAGTTTTCTTAAATTTACCAAGGCTTGGTTTGTGGCTCAAGGTTTGATCTGTCCTGCAGAATGTTCCATGTGCACTTGAGAAAAAAGTGTATTCTTCTGCTTTCAGGAGGAATGTCCTATTATGTCCTATCTATCTTGTCTCATGTGTCATTTAAGGCTTTTGTTTCCTCATTAACTTTCTGCCTGAAGGATCTGTTCTTTGGTGTAAGTGAGGTGTTAAAATCCCCCACTATAATTTTGCTAATGGGAATTGGCCTTTTATGATTGTTAGCATTTGCTATATATATTGAGGTACTCCAATGTTGGGTGCATATATATTTTCAGTTTTTATTGTATCTTCTTGGATTGATTCCTTGATCATTATGTAGTGTCTCTCCTTTTTGTGTTGACTTCTCAGCTAGTGCAGTGGTAAAGAATCCACCTGCTAATGCAGGAGACACAAGAGACATGGATTCGACCCCTGGGTCAGGAAGGTCACCTGGAGGAGAAAATGGCAACCCATTCCAGTATTCTTGCAGGGAAAATCCCATGGACGAAGGAGCCTGGTCACAAAGAGTGCAACAGGACTGAGCAACTGAGCACACATATTCCTTTCTCTTATGAAAGTCTTAACTTTAAAGGCTATTTTTTTTTTTATGAGCATTGTTACTCCAGCTTTCTTTTGATTTTCATTTGCATGGAATAGCATTTTACATCCCCTCACTTTCAGTCTTTATGTGTTCCTGAGCCTGAAATGAGTCTCTTGTAGGAAAATATATATATATATTTATGTGTGTGTGTGTGTGTGTGTGTGTGTGTCTGTGTGTGCACATGCATGTATAGTCTTGTTTTTGTTTCCATTCCAATCTATATCTTTTGGTTACAGCATCTAATCCATTTACACTTAAGGTAATTATCCATATGTATGTCCCTATTGCCATTTTCTTAATTGCTTTGCATTTGTTTTTGTAGGTCTTTACTTCCCTTCCTCTTTTGTTCTCTTCTCTGTGATTTGATAAATATATTTAATGTTGTGTTTAGGTTGCCTTTCTTCTTTGTGTATCTATTGTAATTTTGGGATTTGCTATGCATGTGAGATTTTGATTTAGCAGTTGATATATGTACAAAGTTGTTTTAAGTTGCAGGTCACTTTTCTACCTAGAGAAGTTATTCTAGCATTTGTTGTAAAGCTGGCTCAATAGTGCTGAATTCTCTTAGATTTTACTTGTTGATAAAGTTTTAATTTATCTTTAAAATCTAAATGAGAGTCTTGGTGGGTAGAATATTTTTGGTTGTAGGTGTTTCCCTTAATCACTTTACATACATCTTGCCACTCCCTTCTGGCCTGTAAGAGTGTATGCAGAAAAATCAGCTAATATCCTAATGGGAATTCCCTGGTATGCTTTTTGTTGCTTTTCCTTTGTTAATTTAATGATTTTTTATTTATTTTTTGTTAGTTTGATTAATATTTGTCTTGGCATGCTTGTCCTTGTGTTTATCCTGTATGGAACTCTCTACATGTCCTGTACTTGGATGATTATTTCCTTTCCCATGTAAAGGAAGTTTTTGATTGCTAATTTCTTCAAGTACTTTCTCTTTCTGCTTTTCCACTTATGCTGGGGCCCTTATAATTCAAGCATCAATGTGTTTAAAGCTGTCCCAGAGGTCTCTGAAACTGTCCTCAATTTCTTTTCTTTCTTTTTTTTTTTTTCTCTTTATTCTGTTCCTCAACAGTGATTTCCATCACTCTTGTTTTTCAGGTCCCTCATCTGCTCTTCTGCCTCAGTTATTCTGCTACTGATTCTTTCTAGTGTATTTTCCATGTCAGTTATTGTATCTTTCATCTCTGCTTATTCTTTAATTTTCTTGATCTTTTCTTGTTTCTTTTCATCATTTCTTGTTTCTTCTTGATTTGTGTCTCCATTCTTATTCAGAGATCTTGAATAATCTTTACTATCCATACTGTTTGTTTATCAGACAGGTTACCTAGCTCTTCTTCATTTAATTGCTTTTATAGTTTTTATCTTTCTTCTTTGTCTGCAGTGTATTTTTTGTCTTCTCATTTTGTCAGACTTACCATGCTTTTGGTCTCCTTCCTGCAGGGTGCAGGATAGTAATTATTTTTACTTTCCTTGTCTGCCCCCTGGCTAGTGAGTTTGGTCCAAAGTCTTGCAACACTGATGCCTATCCATTTTATAGGAGTTTTAATTTGTGCTTACCAGTGTTTGCTTTAGATAGTGAGTAAAATTGTGAAAGTGTTGCTCAGTCATGTCTGACTTTTTGTGATCCCTGGACTATCCATGGAATTCTCCAGGCAAGAATATGGGGGTGGGTTGCCAATCCCTTCTCCAGGGGATATTCCTGACCTAGGGGTCAAACCCAGGTCTCCTGTAGTACAGGTAGATTCTTCATCATCTGAGACACCAGGAAACCCCAATAATGAGTGCAGCCTCATCTTTTCTCTTTGGATGTCACTGACCTATCAAGAGTGGGGTGCCCTCCCTAGTTACTGAAGGAGAAGCCCCAAGATCTGTTTCTTCACTGTGATACAGATCAATGGTATGAAATAGGTGGGGTTGGAATATTTGCACTGGGAATGAAACCACTGGGTATTCCTTCTTTGGGCCTATTCACCCGTGAATGTGCTTTGTTTTGTCACTTTTCACCCTTTGTGTGAGCTTTCAAATTTCACTGTTGCTGGCACTGCTCTCAGTCCCACTATAGCAGTAGTAATTGGCCCTGATATCTCAGACATTGTATTCACCAGGCAACAAACATAGTTTCATTGAAGTCAGGTCTAGTGATTTCAGTAATCATGGATCTGGACCTACTTTGGGTGCTATCAGGAAAGGTCAGACTCTAGCCTGGCCCAACCTCCATCTGCATGTGCCCACAAAGTCTATAGTTGCTCAAACTAGGCCCATCTTTGGTGTGGAAGCATTCATTGTCAATTCAGATGCTCAGTATGCACTAACTTTACAAAGCCAGTCACAGGGATGTCAATTCACAGTTTGTGCAGCTACAAAGAGGGATTTCACTTCTTTCTTAATTGCATGTCCCTCTGGGACTCAGCTGTAGTTTCAGTCCCACTTCTGTATATGGGCGTACATGGGAGTCTCCCCCTGAACCAGCTCTGGAACACATGTGATCACTTCTGTGAGAAGAATGTGCAGAGGTGGTGCAGTGGCAGGGTCGTAGGAGCCCTGGTGATAATGAGCATGTAGGAGAACTAGTGGCTATAAGCATGAGAGAGCCAGCATTGGCTAGATTCTTTCCACCTCTTGGCCTTGAGCCTGAGAAAGCCTACCAGTTTTTTAAAACAAACTTTAATAGAATGGCTATGTATTTATATGTATTCTATATTTGGCTTTTTTTATTCAGCATTATGCTTGTGAGATGTATTTTTTTTCCAGAGTAGCAATATTCCTGTCTTAGTCAGCTTGTGGTTCAAAATACTGACTTAAACAACAGTCACATATTTCTCACAGTTCTAGAACCAAGAATTCAAAGATAAAGGTACCCACTGATTAGGTTTCTGGTGAAAGCCTTCTTCCTGGCTCCTTCCTATTTCCTCATATGGCTTTTCCTCTACTTATACACATGAAGGCTTCCCTGGTGGCTCAGACGGTAAAGCGTCTGCCTGCAATGCCGGAGAACCAGGTATGACCCCTGGGTTGGGAAGATCTCCTATAGAAGGAAATGGCAACCCACTCTATTACTCATGCCTGGAAAATTCCATGGATAGAGGAGCCTGGTAGGCTACAGTCCAAGTGGTCCGAAAGAGTCGAACACGACTGAGGAACTTCACTTCACTTTCACTTTGTGCACATGAAGAGATTTCTCTTTCACTTTTCATAAGGCATTAATGCCTTCATGAAGTCCTCACTCTTTTTACTTAACCTAACCCTACTTACCTCCCAAAGACTTTATCTCCAAATTCCATTTTTGGGGGGTAGGCCTCACCATAAGAACTGGGGTTGGGGGGGTGGGCAGTGGCACAAACAGTCAGTCCATATCAATTCCCTGATTCATTGATCTCTTTCTACTCATGAATATTTAGATTGCTTTAATAGGATTAAGTGGTAAATACTCATTCATGGTTCATGTTGCACAATGCATGTATTTCTTTTGGTATGAAACTGATTAATAATAAGGTCTGAGTTACTCAACTTCATTAAATAATGCCAGCTCTTAAAACTACCACTGTAGCTATTTGCAATTGATGGAATATTTATGTCTCCTCAAAATTCATGTGGTGAAATTATGCCCTAGGGAAAAGGACTTTTGTGAGATCATAGAGGTGGAGTTTTTATGAATGAGCTTAAGGCCCTTATAAAAGGAACCCCAGAGTTTACTCATCTTCTTTCTCTATTAAGATGTAGAAAATGGTATTTTGCAAGCCAAGAGAGGGTTTTCACCAGAAACTGACCTTGTTTATACACTGGGAATTTGAGAATTCCCAACCTCCAGAATTGTGCGAAGTACATATTTGTTGTTTTTAAGCCATCATGTTTAAGGTAATTTTTAATAACAGACTGAACAAAGACACTATTTGAGTAATTTGCATTTTACCACCAGAAGAATCTGAAACCTCTGTTCCTTCTCATTTTAATTTTAGCCATATTGAGAATAAATAACGGGGTTTTCACTGTACTTTGAATTTGCAATCTTCTCATAGATTGAACATATTTTTAAGTTTATTGTCATTTAACTTAGTCAGTTGCTGAGATGCTTGTTCAAGTTCTTTTTTTCCTATTTTTGCTTTGACTATCTAATTTTTTTGATGATGGTAGAATTTCTTTAAACATTGTGGATATGAGCTTTTTTTTGGTTATATATAGTGCTAGATTCTTTATCCACTCATTTGCTTACCTTCTCATTGTCTTAAAAAATTATTTAGAGTAATAGAAGTTCTATCTTCTCTCTCTCTTTCTCTCCTTCTTATCTTTAATTTGACTTTATTCAGGAGCAATTTAAATCAAATAATATGAATACATTTTTTATGTGTTTTTCAGAGTTTTAACATCTGTGTAGAGACCACTTAAATAAAAATTTTTAATACTTCCTTCATCTCAGCATGTTCACCCATGCCTCTTTTTATTCAAAACTCTTCCCTTTATCACCATGCCCATCACCACTGTAGGTAACTACTGATTTGATTTCTATCTCCAAAACCAGTAGAGTTGTTTGGAGCTTAATATAGTTACATAGGCTTCTTCTGATTAATGTTTGAATGGTTTTCTTTTGTCTATCTTTTTAAAAATTCAATATTTTTTGCATCCTCCCTTTTTTATGTGTATCCTTTATTCAGTATGTAGTTGAAATTTCACAAGTCTGATTCTCAGTGCTGGTCATTAACTTAAAGCATTTAGAGCATGCTTTTGTAGCTAACTTATTTTTGCTGATATAATAATTTTGAAATTCATTCATTGTTTGAATTGGATTGTTTAGATTGTTTTGTATTATTGTTTTGGATTTGATTTAGTCAAAAGAACTTTGTCTATGACTGTATGGTCTATATTGTTTTGTTTTATAGCGGACAGTTACAAGGACTGTAATCAGAGGTCCTTGTAACAACAGGATCACATTTAGAGAAGCATGAACAGTTTAAATCTTTACAAGTACTAGATATGGTCAATAACGTCAGTTTATGTGTTTGGGAAGAATATTCAGACAGAAAAATCTTGAAAATAAAACAAACTTCACATTATGGGAATTATTGCATTCTGTTAAGGGATTTGCTTTAGAAATATTGATGTTTCTTGAAATATATTAAGTAGAACTATAAATTGATGAGAGTTTTGTCTTAGATTGTTGACTTTGATAGCTGTGTAACAAATTATTCAAGGTAAAAATACAGTGACAATTATAACATAAAAGAAATATCATGATAATCTAGACAGAGTGTGACTAAACCCTAACCTAAGACAGTAAGAATGATTACTAGAGAAGATGTTGTTAAAATTAAAAAAAAAAAAAAAAATGTGCCAAAGATCCATCAACAGAATTTGGTAATGAGCTAGAATTCTGCAGTTGATAATTTTGGTTGCCCACTTAAAACTCATTACCTACATTTTCATTCTTACCAAGCAGAATTGTTAGTAGTTCATTTCATTATCCTATACAAATTGAAGTAGTAGCATATACTCAGCTCCATGGGCTAAAATTTGATAGGTTTATGCCAGTAATTGCAGTTCCCCACTATACATGGCATTATTCTAATTATGAAACATGAAGATATATCTACTAGAGTGTTTTGGGGAAATGTTTTCTTATAGATTGAGAGAGAGAGAAAAGAGATGCTTAAGAAGCTAAGGACTTTTGATATTTACCATATCAGCATGCAATGCTAGGACATTTTTGTTCTTAATAAAATACCTCCAGAGTTTCAGTTTGTTTTTTGAAGATGTCACTTCTGAAACCATAAGTGATAGAATATACTGTCAGCATAGTTACAAAGTATTCCTAAGTTTCCTTTCATTTTTAAAGTAAAAGCAGGGATTTGAATTTTCACTCTGATTCCTTTCAAAACAGTGATTTTCCTCTCAGATTTTTTATGTATTTTATATCATATTTTCCTGAATATATCTTGCCAAAGACCATAATCTATATCACTTAGAATTCTTCAGTTGAAAATATTAGAAATTCAATAGGTCACATATGTTAAAACATGTAAGAGAATTTCTGTTGTCAATTCTACAATGTAACTCTAACTTCTAAGTAGTCTAAGTTTCAACAGAACAAGAGGAAAATTTAAATAAAATGAAAATCAATGACACTTTTTGGTAGTTTCAGATAACAAGAATTTGGGGAAAACAAGGAAGAGTATTTAGGAAAACTCAAAATCTAAAAAAGAGAAAAAAGGCAAAGACACTACATGCCTTTCACATCTACAGATATAGGAAACATAAAACATATCCTAATTTCTAGCCAGATTAGCAGAGATCTTCACACAAAAGCCACTAAGCTTAGTACTTCTTAGCACAATATTAGCTTTTAACAAAGGTTTATAGAACAAACCAAAATATTAGATAAAATAGTCTGGAAAGACAAAAGAAGAGTCATAATCAGAATCAGATATTGCACATATGTTGGTATTGTGAAGAAAATGTTTAAAACCATAATTAATAAAGTGAGAAAAGTAAAGAAAAGAAAAAAAAAAAAACAGAAGAGCAACATAGATAAACAGAAGGAATTTTTAAGAAAGAATCAAATCCCCTCTTTATATGTAAAACTTCAGATAGTTTAAAAATAAAGGGTTAGAGAAAGATATTCCTTGATATATTAATTAAAATATTTTTTGAATAGCTAAATAGCTTTTGGACAGAAGCAGATCTTAGGACAAGGGAAAGAGGGACATTATGTAATAATGAAAGAGTCTATTCTTCTTGTAGACATTACAGCCATAAACATGTGTCTAACAAGAGAGTGTCAAAATACATGAAGAAAAAGTGGGTATAACAACAATAAGAAATAGGTATGTCCACTTTTATAGTTGTGGGGAGAGAGTAAATAGGCCAAGCTGGTGTGTTCAGGCTCTTTTGATCCATGTTTTGTAAATCATGACTGTGTAAAAGCTGAGATCATTTATAGCACTGCACATGAGCATCATGAGGAATTTCTTTGGTCACATGACACTATGTGAAGTACTCCTGCATGAGCTCCACCCATAAAACAGCAGGGATTGCTGCTTCATCACAGCTGTGTTCATTGGGTCAGATATGAGAGAAGAGAATATAGCATGAACACTGTTATGGCTGCTGCGTCAGCCAAGTGAGAGGTTGTGTGCGGTTATGTTCGTTATGTTATGTCTGCTGCTATGGCTGTTGTGCCAGCCAGAAGAGGATAAACATGTCAACAGTTCCTGTGGCTCCTCCTGTCTTCTTCTGACCTCTTAGCTTGTGCCTTGCCTACGCCGGGTTCAGCAAACAGTTGTGGAGAGTGTGAACAGCAAGACAATTGGCACCGTGAAGAGGATGGAAAGCAATACCATAGTCCACGTCTTCAACGCACTTCTTTCAGTAATTGATTGATCAAACAGGCAGTAAATAGCACAGGATACAGTTGACCTCAGTGGCATCACCAATCAACTTGATCTAATTGACATCCAATGCAACACTGTTCTTTGGATATATTTTCCACTTTGGCTCAGCCTCTTCATTCTTTCTGGAGCTTCTTCTCCACTCTTCTCCAGTAGTATACTGGATACCTACTGACATAACTGATTTCTCTTTCAGTGTCATATATTTTTGCTTTTTCATAGTGTTCATGGGGTTTCAAGGCAAGAATGCTAAAACGGTTTGCCATTCCCTTCTTCACAGAAGACCTATACAAAAAAAATGTTTCAATAACCTGAAAACCAGAACGGTTTGGTCACTCACCTAGAGCCAGACATTCTGGAGTGTGAAGTCAAGTGGGCCTTAGGAAGCATTACTGTAAACAAACTCTGGTGGTGATGGAATTTCAGCTAAGCCATTTCAAATGCTAAAAGATGATGTGGTTAAAGTGTTGTACTCAACATGGCATCAGATTTGGGAAAATCAGCAGTGACCACAGGACAAGAAATGTCAGCTTTCATTTCAATCCCAAAGAACAGCAATGCCAAAGAACGTTCAAACTACTACATAGTTGTATTCATTTCACATGCTAGCAAGTTATTGTTCAAAAGTCAGAGGAACCAGAGTTCAAATTGCCAACATCCACTGGTTCATAGAAAAGCAAGGACATTCCAAAAAAAACAAAACAAAACAAAACAAAACAAAAATTACTTCTGCTTCATTGACTATGGTAAAGCCTTTGACTGTGTGGATCACAACAAAATGGAATATTATTAAAGAGATGGGAATACCAGACCACCTTACCTGCCTCCGACCTATATGCAGGTCAAGAAGCAACAGTTAAAACTGGACATGGAATAATGGATGGTTCAAAACTGGGAAAAGAGTATATCAAGGGTGTATATTGTCACCATGCTTAATTAACTTATATGCAGAGTTCATCACGTGGAATTCTGGGTTGGATGAATCAAAAGCTAGAATCAAGATTGCCAAGAGAAATGTCAATAACCTCAGACATGCAGATGCCACCATCCCAATGGCAGAAAGCAAAGAGGAACTAAAGAGCTTCTTGATGAAGTTGAAAGAGGAGAGTGAATAAGCTAGCTTAAGACTCAACATTCAAAAAAGCTAAGATCATGACATCTGGTAGCATCACTTCATGGCAAATAGATGGAGAAACTATGGAAACAGTGACATACTTTATTTTCTTGGGCTCCAAATTCACTGCATATGGTGATGGCCACCATGAAATTAAAAGACTCCTTGGAAGAAAAGCTATGACAAACCTAGACAGTGTATTAAAAAACAGAGACATCATTTTGCTGACAAAGATTCATAATAGTAAAAGCTATGGTTTTTCCCAGTAGTCATGTACAGACATGAAAACTGGACTGTAAAGAAAGCTGAGTGTCAAAGAAGTTATGTTTTCAGACTGTGGTGCTGGAGAAGATTCCTGAGAGTCCCCTGGACAGCAAGAAGATCCAACCAGTCAATCCTAAAGGATTTCAATTCTGAGTATACATTTAAAGGACTGATGCCAAAGCCGAAGCTCCAACATTTTGGCTACCTGATGTGAAGAGCTGATTCATTGGAGAAGCCTCTGATGCTGGCAAGGATTGAGGGCAGAAGAAGTGGATGGCAGAAGATGAGATGTTTCAATGTCATCATTGACTCAATGTATATGAGTTAGAGCAAACTCCAGGAGATAGTGAAGGACAAGGAAGCCAGTTGTGCTACTGTCTATGGAGTCACAAAAAGTCAGACATGACTGAGCGACTGAATAACAACAATTGACATCCAGCAATAGCAGTGTACACATGCTCCTTAAATTCACATAAAATGATTACAAGCATGCACCAGATTCTGAGCAACAAAAGACACCTAAAACAATTTTAAAAGAATAGAAATCAGGTACATATATTTTAGATCACACTGGAATTAAAGAAGAAATTCCTGGAAGAAGAGCTTGATAACATCCACATATATGGACTTTAACCTCTAAATACCATATTAGTCAAAAACGAGTCTCAACTGAAATTTTAAAAATGAGAAAGAAATTTTGGGTTAAATGAAGATAAAAGCAACGTTTCTACATGAAATAAAGGGAAAGCTGTGCTCAAATGGAAATTTATAATACTAAATTCATATACAGGAAAAGACAAAGATCTGAAATGAATAACCTATATTTCTACTGCAGGAAACTAAACAACAAAAACAGTAATTTGCAGCAAAGAAAAATAGATAAAAGAAATAAGAAGTTTTACCTGTTATCAAAAATATACGAAGGAACTCAACATTAGGAGAACAAACAATATGGTTAAAGATGGGCAGAACAACTAAGCACACATCTTATCAAAGAAGTTACACAGATGGCAAGTAAACATATGAAAAATTGAAAATTAGAAAAGCAAGTTATGACTACATACCAATCAAACTAGTAAAAATTTTTAAAAGAATGACAAATGCTGGTTAGGATATGGAACAACAAGAACACTTACTTATTGCTATGGGAAATGAAAAACACTCTAGCATGTTGGAAGACAGCTTGTCTGACTTTTACAAAAGTAAACTGCTCTTACTACAAGATCATGAAGTTATGTCCCTTGATATTTGCCCAAATGAATTAAAAACATATCCACACAAATATCTCCACGTGGATTTCTTTATTGAATCTTTATTGAAAATTGACAAAACTTGGAACGTGTTCTTCAGTAGGTGAATGATACATCCAGACAATGGAATATTATGGAAAAAAGGGAATATATACCAATCTGAATGCAGATTTCCAAAGAATAACTAGGAGAGATAAGAAAGTCTTCTTCTGTGATCAATGCAAAGAAATAGAGGAAAGGAATGACTGGGAAAGACTAGAGCTTTCTTCAAGAAAATTAGATACCAAGGGAATATTTAATGCAAAGATGGGCACAATGAAGGACAGAAAAGGTCCTAACAGAAGCAGCAGATGTTAAGAAGTGGTGGCAAGACTACACAGAAGAACTATACCAAAAAAAAACAAAACAAAACAAAAAAAAACTTCATTACCCAGATAACCACGATGGTGTGATCACTCACCTAGAAATAGACATCCTGGAATCCAAAGTGAAGTCGACCTCAGGAAACATCACTAAAAATAAAGCTAGTGGGGGTGTTAGAATTCCAGTTGAGCTGTTTCAAGTCCTAAAAGATGATGCTTTGAAAGTGCTGCACTCAATATGCCAGCAAATTTGGAAAACTCAGCTATAGCCACAGGATGGGAAAAGTCAGTTTTCATTCCAATTCCAAAGAATGTCACTGCCAAAGAATGTTGAAACTACTTCACTCATACCCATACCCTGGCCAGGCACCAGTAACCGTTTGCATGTGTTGTTTTATGACATGAGATCATGGTAAGGAACACTGAACTAATAAGCCACCACAAACCAGAAGGTCAGTTTTCATTCCTGTCCCAAAGAAAGGCAATGACAAAGAATGCTCAAACTACTGCACAATTGCACTTATGTCACACGCTAGTAAAGTAATGCTCAAAATTATCCAAGCCAGACTTCAACAGTAAGTGAACTGTGAACTTCCAGATGTTCAAAATGGTTTTAGAAAAGACAGAGGAACCAGAGATCAAATTGCCAACATCCATTGGATTATCACAAAACAAGAGAGTTCCAGAAAAAACATCACTTTCTGCTTTACTGACCATGCCATGCCAAAGCCTTTGACTGTGTGGATCACCACAAACTGTGGGAAATTCTTAAGGAGATGGGAATACCAGACCACCCTGCCTGCCTCTTGAGAAGTCCATATGCAGGTCAAGAAGCAACAGTTAGAACTAGACATGGAACGACAGACTGTTTCCAAATTGGGAAAGGAGTAAGTCAAGGCTGTACATGGTTTCCCTGCTTATTTAACTTATATGCAGAGTACATCATGAGAAACACTGGGTTGAATGAAGCACAGGCTAGAATCAAGATTGCTGTGAGAAATATCAATAATCTCAGATATGCAGATATGGCAGAAAGCAAAGAAGAGCTAAAGAACCTCTTGATGAAAGTGAAAGAGAGTGAAAAAGTTGGCTTAAGGCTCAACATTCAGAAAACAAAGATCATGGCGTCTTGTTCCATCATTTCATGGCAAATAGATGGGGATACAGTGGATACAGTGACAGAATTATTTTTGGGACTCCATAATTGCTGCACATGGTGACTGCAGCCATGAAATTAAAAGATGCTTACTCCTTGGAGAAAAGTTATGACCAACTTAGATAGAATATTAAAAAGCAGAGACATTACTTTGCCAACAAAGGTCCTTCTGGTCAAGGCTATGGTTTTTCCTGTAATCATGTATGGATGTGCGAGTTGGACCGTAAAGAAAGTTGAGCACCGAAGAATTGATACTATTGAATTGTGGTGTTGGAGAAGACTCTTGAGAGTCCCTTGGACTTCAAGGAGATCCAACCAGACCATACTAAAGGAAATCATTCTCGAATATTCATTAGAAGGACTAATGTTTAAGTTGAAACTCCAATACTTGAGCCACCTGATGCAAATACCTGACTCATTTGAAAAGCCTCTGATGCTGGGAAAGATTGAAGGTGGGAGGAAAAGTGGACGGCAGAGGATGAAATGGTTGTATGGCATCACTGACTCAATGGCCATGCGTTTGAGTAACCTCCAGGAGTTGGTGATGAACAGAGAGGCCACGTATGCTGCAGTCTATGGGGTCACAAAGAGCCTGACAGGACTGAAGTGAACTGAATCTGAAGAGTTCAGGAAAGGTTAAACGGAGAAACCACATGTCCGACCACCTCCCAGAATCCTTCCCTCTGGCATCCACCACAAGGCATGTACCACCAGGAAGGACACTGGGTCAAAATGATTGGCTAAAGACAACCCAGCATCGAATCCCATCACCATAAAACCTGCAGAGTTGTTCTCCTGGGTTCCCTTGCCCTAATGCTCTCCACCCGACCACCCCTTCCCAATAAAATCTCTTGCTTTGTCAGCACATGTTTCTCCTTGGACAGTTCATTTCTGAGTGTTAGACAAGAGCCCAGTTTCGGGCACTGGAAGGAATCCCCCTTACTGCAATATATATATATATATTGCAATATACATATATATATATATGTATACACATATACCCCCTCATTTGTGATCCTCCTTCCCACCTCCCACCCCATTCCATTCCTTTAGATTGTCACAGGGCACTGGATTTTGAGCTGTCTATATCATACACAAAATTTCAACTGTCTGTCTAACTTGACATATGGCAATGTATATGTTTCTATGCTTCTTTTTCAGGTTGTCCCTCCTTTCCCTTCCCCCACTGTGTAGATAATTCTAAGATTTCACATTTACTGTTCTGCTATAGATAGCTCTCAAAATGGACATAAAATTTCAGGCTCCAATGATTGAGAGTTATATATTCATGCATGATCTAGCCGATGTTCAGTAATCTTCTATAAACCCTCCCCCACTTTTTATTATTTAGGAAAATTTTGTTTGTAATTAAAATAATAATGTCTAATATTGATAGAGTTTCAGGAAGTATTCTCTACACTTTCTTTGAATTATTTCACTTTTATTCACAACCGTCTCACAAGGTAGGTGCTATGACTAAGTCCATATTAAAGATGAGGATACAGAGTCTCAGACAGGTTAAGTAGCTTACTCAAAGCACAATAATAAATAAATAATAGGAAAAATATGTGTATTCATTTAGTATCACTCCAGAGATGATATTCTTAACTATTGTGTCCTACTTTATTTTTTAGTTTGCTTAGAATGTTTATTACAAATGAATTTTGAATTTTGTCAAGTGTTTTCTTAATATTTTTTAAATTATTCATTATAATTAGAGGCTAATGACTTTACAATACTGTGGTGATTTTTGTCACATATTTACATGAATCAGCCACAGGTGTACACGTGTCCCCCACCCCAAACCCCACTCCCTGCTCCTTCCCCATTCCATCCTTCTGGTTGTCCCAGTGCACCAACTTTGAGTACCCTGTTTCATGCATCAAACTTGGTCTGGTCATCTGTTTCACATACAGTAATATACATGTCTCAATGCTGTTCTCTCAAATCATCCGATCCTTGGCTTCTCCCACAGAGTCCAAAAGTCTGTTCTTTATATCTGTGTCTCTTTTGCTGTTTCGCATATAGGGCTGTCATTACAATATTTCTAAATTTCATATATATGCTTTAATATGCTGTATTGTTATTCTTCTTTCTGACTTACTTCACTCTGTATAATAGTCTCCAGTTTCATTCACCTCATTAGAACTTACTCAAATGTGTTCTTTTTGATGGCTGAGAAATATTCCATGGTGTATATGCACCACAACTTTCCTATCCATTAGTTTGCTGATGGGCACTTAGGTTGCTTCCATATCCTAGCTATTGTAAATAGTGCTGTGATGAACATTCGGGTACATGTGTCTCTTTCAATTCTGGTTTTCTTGGTGTATATGTCCAGCAGTGGGATAACTGGGTCATATGGCAATTCTATTACCAGTTTTTTGAGGAATCACCACATTGTTCTCCATAGTGGCTGCACTATTTTGCATTTCCACAAATAGTGTAAGAGGGTTTCCTTTTCTCCACACCCTCTCCAGCATTTATTGTTTGTAGACTTTTTGATAGGAGCCATTCTGACTGGCATGAGATGGCACCTTATTGTGGTTTTGATTTGCATTTCTCTGATAACGAGTGATATTGATCATATTTTCATGTGGTTGTTAAACATCTGTATGTCTTCTTTTAAAAATTGTCTGTTTAGTTCTTTGGCCCATTTTTTGATCGAGTTGTTTATTTTTCTGGTATTGAGCTGCATGAGCTGCTTGTATACTTGTGAGATTAATTCTTTGTCAGTTGCTTCATTTGCTATTATTTTCTCACATTCTGAAGGCTGTCTTTTCACCTTTCTTATAGTTTCCTTCGTTGTGCAAAATCTTTTGCATTTAATTAGGCCCCATTTGTTTATTTTCGGTTTTATTTTCATTACTCTGGGAGTTGGGTCATGGAAGATCTTGCTGTGATTTGTCAGAGTGTTTTGCCTCTGTTTCCTCTATGAGTTTTATAGTTTCTGGTCTTACATTTATATCTTTAACCCATTTTGCATTTATTTTTGTGTATGATGCTGTTAAGTGTTCTAGTTTCATTCTTTTACAGGTCAGTTCAATTCAGTCACTCAATCATGTCCGACTGTTTGTGACCCCATGGACTACAGCACACCAGACTTCCCTGTACATAACTACATCCCCAAACTTACACAAAATCATGTCCATCAAGTCAGAGGTGGTTGACAAGTATTCCCAGGACCACTATTAATGAGATTGTCTTTTCTCCATTGTATATTTTTGCTTCCTTTCTCAGAGGTCTCCATAGGTGTGTGGATTTATCTCTGGGATTTCTATTTTATTCCATTGGTCTATTTTTCTGTCTTTGTGCCAGTACCATGCTGTCTTGATAACTGTAGCTTTTTTTTTTTTTTTTAATTTATTTTTATTAATTGGAGTCTAATTACTTTACAATATTGTAGAGATTTTTGCCATACATTGACATGAATCAGTCATGGATTTACATGCCTTCCCCATCCCAATCCCCCCTCTCACCTCCCGCCCCATCCCATCCCTCTGGGTCTTCGCTGTGCACCAGCCCTGAGCACTTGTCTCATGCATCCAACCTGGGCTGGTGATCTGTTTCACCCTTGATAGTATATTTGTTTCAATAGTATACTTGTTTCAATACTATTCTCCCAGAACATCTCAACCTCCCCTTCTCCCACAGAGTCCGAAAGTCTGTTCTGTACATCTGTGTCTCTTTTTTCTGTTTTGCATATAGGGTTATCGTTACCATCTTTCTAAATTCCATATATATGCATTAATATACTGTATTGGTCTTTATCTTTCTGGCTTATTTCACTCTGTATAACGGGTTCCAGTTTCATCCATCTCATTAGAACTGATTCAAATGAATTTTTTTTAATGGCTGAGTAATACAACATTGTGTATATGTACCATAGTTTCCTTATCCATTCGTCTGCTGATGGGCATCTAAGTTGCTTCCATATCGTGGCTATTATTAACAGTGCTTCGATGAACATGGCGGTACATGTGTCTCTTTCAGATCGGGTTTCTTTGGTGGGTATGCCCAGGAGTGGGATTTCTGGGTCATATGGCAGTTCTATTTCCACTTTTTAAAGAACACTCCACACTGTTCGCCATAGTGGCTGTACTAGTTTGCATTCCCACCAACAGTGTAGGAGGGTTCCCTTTTCTCCACACCCTCTCCAGCATTTATTGCTTGTAGACTTTTGGATAGCAGCCATCCTGATTGGCATGTAATGGTACCTCGCTGTGGTTTTGATTTGCATTTCTCTGATACTGACTGATGTTGAGCATCTTTTCATGTGTTTGTTAGCTGTCTGTTTGACTTCTTTGGAGAAATGTCTGTTTAGATCTTTGGCCCATTTTTTGATTGGGTCATTTATTTTTCTGGAATTGAGCTTCAGGAGTTAATGTATATTTTTGAGATTAATCCTTTGTCTGTTGCTTCATTTGCTATTATTTTCTCCCATTTTGAGGGCTGTCTTTTCACCTTGCTTATAGTTTCCTTTGTTTTGCAAAAGCTTTTAAGTTTCATTAGGTTCCTCTTGTTTATTTTTGCTTTTATTTCCAATATTCTGGGAGGTGGGTCATAGAGGATCCTGCTGTGATTCATGTCAGAGAGTGTTTTGCCTATGTTCTCCTCTAGGAGTTTTATAGTTTCTGGTCTTACATTTAGATCTTTAATTCATTTTGAGTTTATTTTTGTGTATGGTGTTAGAAAGTGTTCTAGTTTCATTCTTTTACAAGTGATTGACCAGTTTTCCCAGTACCACTTGTTAAAGAGGTTGTCTTTTTTCCATTGTATATCCTTGCTTCCTTTGTTGAAGATAAGGTGTCCATAGGTTCGTGGACTTATCTCTGGGCTTTCTGTTTTGTTCCATTGATCTATATTTCTGTCTTTGTGCCAGTACCATACTGTCTTGATGACTGTGGCTTTGTAGTAGAGTCTGAAGTCAGGCAGGTTGATTCCTCCAGTTCCATTCTTCTTTCTCAAGATTGCTTTGGCTATTCGAGGTTTTTGTATTTCCATACAAATTGTGAAATTATTTGTTCTAGTTCTGTAAAGAATACTGTTGGTAGCTTGATAGGGATTGCATTTAATCTATAGATTGCTTTGGGTAATATAGTCATTTTCACAATATCAATTATTCCAACTCATAAATATGGTAGATTTCTCCATCTACTTGTGTCCGCTTTGATTTCTTTCATCCATGTTTTAAAGTTTTCTATGTATAGATATTTTGTTTCTTTAGGTAGATATATTCCTAAGTATTTTATTCTTTTTGTTGCAATGGTGAATGGTATTGTTTCTTTAATTTCACTTTCTGTTTTCTCATTGTTAGTGTATAGGAATGCAAGGGATTTCTGGGTGTTAATTTTATATCCTGCAACATTACTGTATTCATTGATTAGCTCTAGTAATTTTCTGGTCGAGTCTTTAGGGTTTTCTATGTAGAGGATCATGTGGCCTGCAAACAGTGAGAGTTTTAATTCTTCTTTTCCTATCTTGATTCCTTTTGTTTCTTTTTCTGCTCTAATTGTTGTGGCCAACACTTCCAAAACTATGTTGAATAGTAGTGGTGAGAGTGGGCACCCTTGTCTTGTTCCTGACTTTAAGGGAAATGCTTTCAACTTTTCACCATTGAGGATAATGTTTTCTGTGGGTTTGTCATACACAGCTTTTATTATGTTGAGGTATGTTCCTTCTATTTCTGTTTTCTGGAGAGTTTTTATCATAAATGGATGCTGAATTTTTTCAAAGGCTTTTTCTGCATCTATTGAGATACTCATATGGTTTTTATCTTTCAATTTGTTAATGTGGTTTATTACATTGATTGATTTGTGGATATTAAAGAATCTTTGCATTCCTGGGATAAAGCCCACTTGGTCATGATGTGTGATCTTTATAATATGTTGTTGGATTCTGTTTGCTAGAATTTTGTCAAGGATTTTTTGCATCTATGTTCATCAGTGATATTTGCCTGTAGTTTTCTTTTTCTTTTCTTTCTTTCTTTCTTTTTTTTTTTTTTTTTTTTTTTTTTGTGTGTGTGTGTGTGTGGCATCTTTGGTTTTGGTATTAGGGTGATGGTGGCCTCATAGAATGAGTTTGGAAGTTTATCTTCTTCTGCAACTTTCTGGAAGAGTTTGAGTAAGATAGGTGTTAGTTATTCTCTAAATTTTTGGTAGAATTCAGTCTTGAAGCCATCTGGTCCTGGGCTTTTGTTTGCTGAAAGATTTATGATTATAGTTTTGATTTCTGTGCTGGTGATGGGTCTGTTAAGATCTTCTATTTCTTTCTGGTTCACTTTTGGAAAGTTATACTTTTCTAAGAATTTGTCCATTTCTTCCAAGTTGTCCATTTTATTGGCATAGAGCTGCTAGTAGTAGTCTCTTATGATCCTTTGTATTTTAGAGTTGTCTGTTGTGATCTCTCCATTTTCATTTCTAATTTTGTTGATTTGGTTTTTCTCCCTGTGTTTCTTGTTGAGTCTGGCTAACGGTTTGTCAATTTTAATTATCTTTTCAAAAAACCAGCTTTAAACTTTGTTAATTTTTGCTATGGTCTCTTTAGTTTCTTTTGCATTTATTTCTGCCCTAATTTTTAAGATTTCTTTTCTTCTACTAACCCTGGGGTTCTTCATTTCTTCCTTCTCTAGTTACTTTAGGTGTAGAGCTAGGTTATTTGTTTGACTTTTTTCTTGTTTCTTGAGGTAAGCCTGTATTGCTATTAGCCTTCCCCTTAGCACTGTTTTTACAGTGCCCCATAGGTTTTGGGTTGTTGTGTTTTCATTTTCATTCGTTTCAATGCATATTTTTATTTTTTTTATGATTTGTTGGTTTTTCAGAAGTGTGTTATTTAGCCTCCATACATTGGAATTTTTAATAGTTTTTTTTTTTTTTTTTTTTTTTTCCTGTAATTGAGATTCAATCTTACTGCACTGTGGTCAGAAAAGATGACTGGAATGATTTCAATTTTTTTGAATTTACCAAGCCTAGATTTATGGCCTAGGATGTGAGGTATTCTGGAGAAGTTTCTGTGTGCACTTGAGAAAAAAGGTGAAACTGATTGTTTTGGGGTGAAATGTCCTATAGATATCAATTAGGTCTAGCTGGACCATTGTGTCATTTAAAGTTTGTGTTTCCTTGTTAACTTTCTGTTTAGTGGATCTGTCCATAGGTGTTAGTGAGGTATTAAAGTCTCTCACTATTATTGTGTTATTGTTAATTTCCCCCTTCATTCTTCTTAGCATTTGCCTTACATATTGCAGTGCTCCTATGTTGGGTGCATATATTTATAATTGTTATATCTTCTTCTTGGATTGATCCTTTGATCATTATGTAGTGTCCTTCTTTGTCTCTTTTCACAGCCTTTATTTTAAAATCTATTTTATCTGATATAAGTATTGAGGCTCCTGTTTTCTTTTAGTCTCCATTTGCATGAAATACCTTTTATGTGTCCCTTGATTTGAGGTGGGTCTCTTGTAGACAGCATATATAGGGGTCTTGCTTTTGTATCCATTCAGCCAGTCTTTGTCTTTTGGTTGGGGCATTCATTCTATTTACATTTAAGGTAATTATTGATAAGAATGGTCCAGTTGCCATTTGCTTTTTTCTTTTGGGTTCACATTCATACAACCTTTCTGTGTTTCCTGTCTAGAGAAGATCCTTTAGCATTTGTTGAAGAGCTGGTTTGGTGGTGCTGAATTCTCTCAGCTTTTGCTTGTCTGTAAAATTTTTGAATTTTCCTTCATATCTGAATGAGATCCTTACTGGGTACAGTAATCTGGGTTGTAGGTTATTCTCTTTCATTACTTTCAGTATGTCCTGCCATTCCCTTCTGGCCTGAAGAGTTTCAATTGAAAGATCAGCTGTTATCTTTATGGGAATCCTCTTGTATGTTATTTGTTTTTTCTCCCTTGCTGCTTTTAATATTTGTTCTTTGTGTTTGATCTTTGTTAATTTGACTAATATGTGTCTTGGGGTGTTTTGCCTTGGGTTTATCCTGTATGGGACTCTCTGGGTTTATTGGACTTGAGTCACTATTTCTTTCCCCATTTTAGGAAAATTTTCAGCTATTATCTCCTCAAGTATCTCCTCATGGCCTTTCTTTTGGTCTTCTTCTTCTGGGACTCCTATGATTCGAATGTTGGGGTATTTCACATTGTCCCAGAGGTCCCTGAGGTTGTCCTCATTTCTTTTAATTCTTTTTTTCTCTCTGCTTCATTTATTTCCACCATTTTATCTTCTACCTCACTTATCCTATCTACTGCCTCCATTATTCTACTTTTGGTTCCCTCCAGAGTGTTTTTGATCTCATTTATTGCATTATTCATTTTTAATTGATTTTTTAAAAATTTCTTCTAGATACTTGTTAAACATTTTTTGTATCTTCTCAATCCTTGTCTCCAGGTTATTTATCTGTAACTCTATTTTGTTTTCAAGATTTTGGATTTTTTTTTTTTTTTCATTTATTTTTATTAGTTGGAGGCTAATTACTTTACAATATTGTAGTGAGTTTTTTCATACATTGACATGAATCATTTTTATTATCATTATTCTAAATTCTCTTCCAGTTTGATTCCCTATCTCCTCCTCTTTAGTTTGTCTTGGTGGGCATTTTTCATGTTCCTTTACATGCTGGGTATTTCTCTGCCTTTTCATCTTATTTAGATTGCTGGGTATGGAGTGGCCTTTTTGTATTCTGGTAGTCTGTGGTTCCTTTTTATTGTGGAGGTTTCTCCCAGTGGGTGGGGCTGGATGTTTGGCTTCTCGAGGTTTGCTGGTTAGGGAAGCTTGTGTCGGTGTTCTGGTGGGTGGAGCTGGATTTCTTCTCTCTGGAGTGCAATGGGATGTCCAGTAGTGAGTTTTGAGATGGGTCTATGTGTTTGGTGTGACTTTGGGCAGCCTGTTTATTGACGCTCAGGGCTATGTTCCTGCGTTGCTGGAGAATTTGCATGGTATGTCTTGCTCTGGAACTTGCTGGCTCTTGGGTGGTGGTTGGTATCAGTGTAGGTATGGAAGCTTTGGATGATCTCTTATTAATTAATGTTCCCTGTAGTCCGGAGTTCTCTGGTGTTCTCAGGTTTGGGTCTTAAGTCTCTTGCCTCTGGATTTCAGTCTTTTTCTTCCAGTAGCCTCAAGACTTCTCCATCCATACAGCACTGATAATAAAACTTCTAGGTTAATGGTAAAAATATTCTCCACAGTGAGGGACACCCAGAGAGGTTTACAGAGTCACATGAAGAAGAGGAGAGGGAGGAAGGAGATAGAGGTGAGCAGGAGGAAAAAAAGGGGAATTCAAGAGAGGAGAGACAGATCTAGGCAGTACTCTGTTCCTTAAGTGTTTTTGGCAGCCCAGAGCACCCACAGAGATTACAGAATTGGATTGAGATGAGAAGGGGGAGGGAGGAAATAGAGGTGATCTGGGGAAGAAAAAGGAGAGTCAAAAGGGGGAGAGAGTGATCAAACTAGTAATCACAATCCTGAGTAAAAAATGGGTACTGAAGGTTGGATTCTTAAATGTCCAAAATTGGTATCAAATACTGAAAAACAAAGATTAAAAATCTAGAGTAGAGGTTAGAGTCTTAAAAATACAATATTAAAAAACCACAAAAACACAAAAAATTTAAGAAATATATATGAAGTTTGCTTTAAAAATGGGATCTTTTTTTTTTTTTGTCAGGTTATAGTGGGTTATAAAAATGAAAATTAAGGAGTAATACAGGAGTAATAGAGAACTTTAAAAAAAAGAGAGAAAAAAATTTTTTTTTAATTAAAAAATATTAATACTAAGAATATATCTAGGAATTTCTCTGGAGCTGTTGTGGGCAGTGTGGGTTTGGTTCGGTTTCAGATAGCTCCCTGTTCCAGCTTACACTTCTCCATATCTATAGGCCCCTTCCAGTGTAGTCAGTGTTAACACCAGGGATTTTAATCTGTTGCACCTGTCACATCTAAAGCTGTTCCTTTTGTTTATTTGGTTTCTGTTTGCAGGTCTCTTCAGTGTCTAATTTCCACCCTGATACAAGTGGGCGGAGGTGGTCTCTTGTTTAGGTTCGCTTGTTCAGTTGTGCTGTGGGAAGGGAGGGGCACTGCAGACAAATGTCACTGGCGTGTGTGGGGAGCACCTGCAGTGTTCCAATCACCCTGGGTTTTCCCACTCACGGCAGGTGTGCTTTCCCCGTCTACACTGCTCAGTCTCCAGGCTGCTCTATAGGGAACGGGCACTGAGATGCGTGCACTTCCCAAGCCTAAGCCACTCAGACTCAGGTTTTCAGGTATTCCACAAAGATGCAGACTCAGTTGGGCCTGCGTTTTGTGCCTTCCCCAGTCGAAGCAGCTCAGGCAGCCAGGAGTTTGACGAGTGCATTCTCCCTGGGTGCGGTGCGCCTTATCCCCTCCATGGTTCCATTCTCAGTTTCCAGGGGCGCTGGTCAAGAGCACCTTGTGTCCCTTCTGGGAAGCTGGTTTCTGGCTGCGACCCTCCCGGCAGATGTCAACCATCCAGAAACTCAGGAAGTCTTTGGTTAGAAGTTGGAAGCCTGTTTGCTGTTTGGTAGGGAATGCTGTCTCTGGGGCCGAGTTTGCCCCTTTCCCCTCCCCCCTGCCTCCTGCCTCTGGTGGGGGATGGGCCAGTTGGCAGCTGGTTAGCTCTTCTCTGGTATTCACTAAGTCCTTTGTTCTGGGAACGGGTAGGTAGTGCCTAAACTTAGGGCTTTTCCCAGGTTAATTCTCTCTCTCTTGCTATCCCACAGTTTAAGTTGCTATCTCATGTTAGCTCCCTCCTATTGCCCTCAGGGCATTCAGGCCCAGCCCTTACCCTAAGCAATGCCTCCTGCTCCTCTCCGTTCCGCCCCCACTTGCCGGTGGCGGGTGCGAGCATCTGGGGTACTTTTCTGCTGGAAGTTGTTTTTAGGCATGTAATCTGTGGGTTTTATTTATTTTCCCTCCCAGTTAGGTTTCCCTCTGAGATTCAAAAACTTCCCCCAGACCTGCCAGTGAGAGGGTTTCCTGGTCTTTGGAAACTTCCTCTAATAAGACTCCCTTCCTAGGATGGATCTCCATCCCTAACTGTATTGTCTCTTTTTTTAGCTTTTATATTTTGTCCTTCATCCTTTCAAAGACAATGGGCTGTTTTTCTGGATGTCTGATGTCCTCTGCTAGCAATCAGAAGTTGTTTTGGAGTTTGCTCAGTGTTCAAATGATCTTTTAATGAATTTGTGGGGGAGAAAGGGATCTCTCCATCCTATTCCTCTGCATTCTTAGTTTCTTCTCCTGTCTGTAGATTTGTAGTACAGTGAAGTCAAGCAGGTTGATGCCTCCAGTTTCATTCTTCTTTCTCAAGGTTGCTTTGCCTAGTCGAGTTTGTGTGTGTGTGTGTTTCCATACAAATTGTGAAATTATTTGTTTTAGTTCTGTGAAAAGTACCATTGGTAGCTTGATAGGGATTGCATTGAATCTACAGATTGTTTTGGATAGTATACTCATTTTCACTATATCAATGCTTCTCATCCATGAACATGGTATATTTCTCCATTGATTTGTGTCATCTTTGATTTCTGTCATCAGTGTAGTTTTCTGTATATAGGTCTTTTGTTTCTTTCAGTTCAGTTCAGTTCATTGCAGTTCAACCGCTCAGTCAAGTCTGACTCTTTGCAATCCCGTGAATCACAGCATACCAGGCCTCCCTGTCCATCACCAACTCCCGGAGTTTACCCAAACTCATGTCCATAGAGTCAGTGATGCCATGCAACCATCTCATCCTCTGTCATCCCCTTCTCCTCCCGCCACCAACCCTTCCCAGCATCAGGGTCTTTTCCAGTGAGTCAACTCTTCGCATGAGGTGGCCAAAGTACTGGAGTTTCAGCTTCAGCATAGGTCCTTCCAATGAACACCCAGGACTGATCTCCTTTAGGATGGACTGGTTGGATCTCCTTGCAGTCCAAGTGACTCTCAAGAGTCTTCTCCAACACCACAGTTGAAAAGCATGCATTCTTCAGTGCTCAGTTTTCTCCACAGTCCTAATGTCACACCCATACATGACTACTGGAAAATCCATAGCCTTGACTAGACGGAACTTTGATGACAAAGCAATGTCTCTACTTTTTAATATGCTATCTATGTTGGTCATAACTTTCCTTCCAAGGAGTAAGCATCTTTTTATTTCATGGCTGCAATAACCATCTGCAGTGCTTTTGGAGCCCCCCAAAAATAAAGTCTGACACTGTTTCCCCATCTATTTCCCATGAAGTGATGGGACCAGATGCCATGATCTTAGATTTCTTAATGTCAAGCTTTAAGCCAACTTTTTCACTCTCCTCTTTCTTTAGATAAATTTAATCCCAAGTATTTTATTATCTTAGTCACAATGTTGAATGTTATTGTTTCATTAATTTCTCTTTCTTTTTTCTCACTGTTAGTGTATAGGAATGCAAGAGATTTCTGTGAATTAATTTTATATCCTGAAACTTTACTATGTTCATTGATTAGTTCCAATACTTTTCTGTTTGTACCTTTAAGAGTTTTTTATGTAGAGGATCATGTCATCTGCAGTGAGAGATTTACATCTTCTTTTCCAATCTGTATTCAAATATTTCGTTTAATTCTCTGACTGATGTGGCAAAAAAACACCTGAAACCATGTTGAACAGTAGCTGGTGAGAGTGGGCACCCTTGTCTTTTCCTGACTTTAGGGGAAATGCTTTTAGTTATTTGCCATTGAGGACAATGTTTACTGTGCATTTATCATATATAGCTTTTACTATTATATCCTTCTATACCTACTTTCTGGAGAGATTTTTATCATAAATGTGTGTTGAAATGTGCCAAAGGTTTTCCCTGCTTCTATTGAGATAATCATATGGTTTTATCTTTCAATTTGTAAATGTGGTATATCACATTGATTGATTTGCAAATATTGAAGAACACTTGCATCTCTGGGATAAAACCCACTTGATCATGATGTATAGTTTTTCTAGTATGTTGTTGAATTCTGTTTCCTAGAATTTTGCTGAGGATTTTTGTACCTATGTTCATCAGTGATATTGGCCTGTAGTTTTCTTTTTTTGTGGCATCTTTGTCTTCTTTTGGTTTTAGGGTTAAGGTGGTCTCATAGAATGACTTTGTCAGTTTAACTTCCTCTGCAGTTTTCTGTAACAGTTTGGGTAGGATATGTGTGAGCTCTTCTCTAAGTTTTTGGTAGAATTCACCTTTGAAACCATCTGGTCCTGGGCTTTTGTTTGTTGGAAGATTTTTTATTACAGTTTCTTTTTCCATGCTTGTGATGGGTCTGTTACAGTTTTCTGTTTCTTCCTGGCTCAGTTTTGGAAGGTTATACTTTTCTAAGAATTTGTCTCTTTCTTCCGAGTTGTCCATTTCATTGGCATATAGTTGCTGATAGTAGTCTTTTATAATCCTTTGTATTTCTGGGTTGTCCATTGTGATTTCTCCATTTTCATTTATAATTTTGTTGATTTGATTCCTCTTCCTTTTTTTCTGGATGAGTCTGGAGAATAGTTTGCCTATTTTATTTATCTTCTGAAAGATCCAGCTTTTAGTTTTATTGATTTTTGCTTTTTTTTTTGTTTCTTTTTCTTTTCTTTCTTTCTTCTTTCTTTTTCTCTCTCTCTTTCTTTTCTTTTTTCTTTTCTTTTCTTTTTTTTTTTTTTGCTATATTTCTTTTTAATTTATCTCTCCTCTGATTTTTATGATGTTTTTCCTTCTACTTTGGGGTCCTTCTTTTTTTTTTTTTTTTCTTTTGCTAGTTGCTTTAGGTTTAAAGATATGCTATTTATTTGATTTTTCTCATGTTTCTTGAGGTAAGCCTGTGCTGCTATAAGCCTTCCCCTTAACACCGCTTTTACTGAATCCCATAGGTTTTGGACTGTCATATTTTCATTTTCATTTGTTTCTATGAATAGTTTTATTTCCTTTTCTTTTAAAAAAAATTCTTCTGTGATTTGGTGGTTATTCAGAAGCATGTCATTTAGCCTCCATATGTTTGCAATCTTTAATAGTTTTTTCCTATAGTTGACATCTAATCATACCACATTGTGATCAGAAAAGATGCTTAAAATGATTTGAATTTTCTTGAATTTACAAAGGCTAGATTTATGGCCCAGGATGTGATCTATCCTGGAGATTGTTCTGTGTGCACTTGAGAAAATGGTGAATTTCATTCTTTTGGGGTGAAATGTCCCATAGATATCAATAAGGTCTAACTGGTCTATTGTATCATTTAAAGCTTGTGTTTCCTTGGTAATTTTCTCTTTGGCTGATCTATCTATAGGTGTGTGTGTGGTATTGAAGTCTCCCAATATGATAGTGTTACTGTTAATTTCCCCTTTCATACTTGGTAGCATTTGCCTTAGATATTGAAGTGCTCCTATGTTGGGTGCATATATATCTAAATTTGTTATATCTTCTTCTTGGATTGATCCTTTGATCATTATGTAGTGTCCTTCTCTGTCTCTTTTCAAGGCCTTTATTTCAAAGTCTATTTTACCTGGTATGTGTATTGCTACTCTTGCTTTTTTTTTTTTTTTTTGATCCTCAATTTTATGAAATATCTTTTTTCCAGCCCTTCACTTTCAGTCTGTGTGTGTCCTTTGGTTTGAGGTGGGTTTCTTGTAGACAGCATAAATAGAGGTCTTGTTTTTGTATCTTTTCAGCCAGTCTTTGTCTTTTTGTTGAGACATTCAACCCATTTACATTTAAGGTAATTATTGATTAGTATGATCTCGTTGTCATTTTCTTTGTTGTTTTGGGTTCAAGTTTACAAACCTTTTCTGTGTTTCCTGTCTAGCAAAGATCCTTTAGCATTTGTTGAATAGCTTGTTTGGTGGTGCTTAATTCTCTTAGCTTTTTCTTGTATATAAAGCTTTATATTTCTCCTTCATAGCTGAATGAGATCCTTGCTGGGTATAGTAATCTGTGTTGTAGGTTTTACTCTTTCATCATTTTAAGTTTGTCATGCCATTCCTTTCTGACCTGAAGAGTTTCTATTGAAAGATCAGCTGTTATCCTTATAGGGATCCCCTTGTGTGTTATTTGTTGTGTTTCCCTTGCTGCTTTTAATATTTGCTCTTTGTGTTTGATTGCCATTAGTTTGATTAATATGTGTCTTGGGGTGTTTCACCTTGGGTTTGTCCTGTTTGGAACTGGATTTCTTGAATTTGGATGGTTAATTCCTTCCTCATTTTAGGAAAGTTTTCAACTATTATCTCCTCAAGTATTTTCTCATGACCTTTCTTTTAGTCTTCTTCTTCTGGGACTCCTATGATTCAAGTGTTGGTGTGTTTAGCATTGTCCCAGAGGTCTCTGAGGTTGTTCTCTTTTCTTTTAATTATTTTTTTCCTTTTTTCCTCTCTGCTTCATTTATTTCCACCATTATATTTTCCACCTCACTTATCCTATCTTCTGCCTCAATTATTCCAGTTTGTTCCCTCCAGAGTGCTTTTGGCATCAGTTATTTCACTATTCATTATTTATTGACTCTTTATTTCTTCTAGGCCCTTGTTAAATATTGTTTGCATCGTCCCAATCCTTCTCTCTGGTCTATTTATCTGTAACTCCATTTTGTTACCAAGATTTTGGATCATCTTTACTATTATTATTCTGAAGTCTTTTTTAAGGTAGACTCCCTATCTCCTCCTCTTTTATTTGGTTTGGTGGGTATTTATCATGCTCCTTTACCTGCTGAATATTTCTCTGCCTTTTCATTTTGTTTAGATTGCTGTGTTTGGGGTGCCCTTTCTGTAGGATGGAAGTTCATGGTTCCTCTTTATTGTGGAGCCTGCTCCCTGTGGGTGGAGTTGGACTAGTTGCTTGTCAAGATTTCCTGGTTAGGGCAGTTTGCATATGTGTTCTGGTGGGTGGAGATGGATCTCTTTTCTCTGGAGTGCAATGGAGTGTCCAGTAGTGTGTTTTGGGAAGTCTCTGGGTTTGGCATGGCTTTAGACTGCCTGTCTTTTAATTCTCAGGTCTGTGTTCCTGCTTTGCTGGAGAATTAGTGTGGTAAGTCTTGCACTGGAGCTTATTGGCTCTTTGGTGGGACTACGTTTCAGTGTAGATATGGAGATTTTGGGGTGAGCTCTTGTCTATTAATGTTTCCTGGAATCAGGAGTTCTCTGATGTTCTCAAGTTTTGGAGTTAAGCCTCCTGCCTCTGACTTTCACTTTTATTCTTACAGTAGCCTTGTCTTAGCCATCCATAGAGCACAGATGCTAAAACATGTAAGTTAATGGTGAAGTAATTCTCCACAGCAAGTGACACCCATAGAGGTTCACAGAGTTACACGGAAAAGAGAAGAGAAGAGGGAGGACGGAGACAGAGGCGGCCAGGAGGAAAAGATGGGGGGGTCAAAAGTAGAGAGAACAATCTGGCCAGTAGTCAATTTCCTAAGTATTTTCCACAGCCCATAAACCACAGAGAGATTCACAGAGTTAAGTAGAGGAGAGAAGGGGAATGAAGGAGATAGAGGTTACCTGGAGGAGAAAAGGGAGAGTCAAAAGGTGAGAAAGCTTTCAACACAGTAATCAACCTAAATGAAAATGGATACTGAAGATTCAATTTTTAATGGCACAAAATTGATAGCAATTACCAAAAAGCAAAGATTAAAAATCTAGAGTAGAGGCTAGATTCTCAAAAGTAAAATTAAAAAAAAAAAAAAAAAGCAAAATAAAATCAATAACAAAAATTAGTAGATATGTATGAAGCTAGCTTTAAAAATAGGGTTTTTTTGCAAGGTAATAGTAGGTTATAAAAGGAAAATAAAAGGAGTAATAAAGAACTTAAATTAAAAAAATAATAAGTGATAGTAATAAGCACATATCTAGGAATTTCGCTGGAGCTAATGTGGGCTTGTGGGGCCAGTTCATTTTCAGATAGTTACTTTTTCAGCCTTGTACTTGTTTACAAGTTCTATAGCTCTCTCCAATTCTTCAGTTCAGTTCAATCGCTCAGTTGTGTCTTACCCTTAGCAATCCTATGAACTGAAGCACACCAGGCCTCCCTGTCCATCACCAACTCCCGGAGTTCTCCCAAACTCATGTCAATTGAGTCGGTGAAGCCATCCAACCATCTCAACCTCTATCATCCCCTTATCCTCTCACCTTCAATCTTTCCCAGCATCAGGGTCTTTTCAAATGAGTCAGCTGTTTCCTCAGGTGTCCAAAATATTGGAGTTACAGCTTCAACACCAGTCCTTCCAATGAAAACCCAAGACTGATCTCCTTTAGGAGGGACTGGTTGGATGTCCTTGCAGTCCAAGGGACTCTTAAAAGTCTTCTCCAACACCACAGTTCAAAAGCATTGATTCTTTGGCACTGTTTTCTTTATAGTCCAACTCTCACATCCACACATGACCACTGGAAAAACCATAGCTTTGACTAGACGGAACTTTGTTGACAAAGTAATGTCTCTGCTTTTTAATTTGTTGCCTATGTTGGTCATAACTTTCCTTCCAAGGAGTAAGAGTCTTTGAATTTCATAGCTGCAATCACCACCCACAGTTATTTTGGAGCCCCCAAAAGTAAAGTCAGCTGCTGTTTCCACTGTTTCCCCATCTATTTGCCATGAAGTGATGGGACCAGATGCCATGATCTTAATTTCTGAATGTTGAGTTTTAAGCCAACTTTTTCACTAGCATCTTTTACATTCCTCAAGAGGCTCTTTAGTTCTTCTTCACTTTCTGCCATAAGGATGGTGTCATCTGCTTATCTGAGGTTATTGATATTTCTCCTGGCAATCTTGATTCCAGCTTGTACTTCTTCCAACCCAACGTTTCTCATGATGTACTCTGTATATAAGTTAGACAAGCAGGGTGACAATACACAGCCTTGACATACTCCGTTTCCTATTTGGAACAAGTCTGCTGTTCTATGCCCAGTTATAGCTGTTGCTTCTTGACCTGCATACAGGTTTCTCAAGAGGCAGGTCAGGTAGTTTTGTATTCCCATCTCTTTCAGAATTTTCCACAGTTTATTGTGACCCACACAGCCAAAAACTTTGGCATAGTCAATAAAGCAGAAATAGATGTTTTTTCTGGAACTCTCTTGCTTTTTCTTTGATCCAATGGATGTTGGCAATTTGATCTCTGGTTCCTCTGCCTTTTCTAAAACCAGCTTCAACATCTGGAAGTTCACAGCTCACATATTGCTGAAGCCTGTCTTGGATAATTTTGATAATTATTATCGTGTGAGATGGGTGCAATTGTGCGGTAGTGAGAGCATTCTTTGGCATTGCCTTTCTTTGGAATTGGAATGAAAACTGACCTTTTCCAGTTCTGTGGCCACTGCTAAGTTTTCCAAATTTCCTGACATATTGAGTGCAGCACTTTCACAGCATCATCTTTTAGTGAAATAGCTCAAGTGGAATTCCATCACCTCCACTTGCTGTTTGTAGTGATACTTCCTAAGGCCTACTTGCTTTCACATTCCAGGATGTCTCACTCTAGGTGAGTGATCACACTGCCATGATTATCTGCATTGTGAGGATTTTTTTTTTTTCTTTTTTACAGTTCTTCTGTGTATTCTCGCCACCTCTTCTTAATATCTTCTGCTTCTGTTAGGACCATACCATTTCTGTCCTTTATTGAGCCCGTCTTTGCATGAAATGTTCCCTTGGTATCTCTAATTTTCTTGGCGAGATCTCTAGGCTTTCCCATCCTGTTTTTTTCCTCTATTTCTTTGCATTGATCACTGAAGAAGGCTTTCTTTTCTCTCCTTGCTATACTTTGGAACTCTGCATCCAGATGCTTATATATTTCCTTTTCCTCTTTACTTTTTGCTTCTCTTCTTTTCACACCTACTTGTAAGGCATCCTCAGACAGCCATTTTGCCTGTTTGCATTTTTTCCCCCCTTGGGGATTGTCTTGATCCCTTGCTCCTGTACAATGTTGCAAACCTCCATCCATAATTTATCAGGCACTCTGATCTAGCCCCTTAAATCTATTTCTCACTTCCACTGCATAATCAGAAGGAATTTGATTTAGGTCATACCTGAATGGTCTAGTGGTTTTCCCCACTTTCTTAAATTTTAGTCTGAATTTTGCAATAAGGAGTTCATGATCTGAGTCACAGTCAGATCCTGGTCTTTTTTTCCCGACTGTATAGAGCTTCTCCATCTTTGGCTGCAGAGAATATAATCAAACTGATTTTGGTGTTGGCCATTTGGTGGTGTCCATGTGTAGAGTCTTCACTTGTGTTGCTGGAAGAGGGTGGTTGCTATGACCACTGCATTCACTTGGCAAAACTCTATCACTCTTTGCCCTTCTTCATTCTGCAGTCTACGGCCAAATTGCCTGTTACTCCAGCTATTTCTTGACTTCCTACTTTTACATTCCAGTCTCCTATAATGAGAAGGACATCTTTTTTGGGTATTCTTTCTAAATGGTCTTGTAGGTCTTCATAGAACTGTTCAACTTCAGCTTCTTCAGTGTTACTGAACAGGGCGTAGACTTGCATTTAATGGTTTGCCTTGGAAACAAACAGAGATCATTCTATCCTTTATGAGATTGCATCCAAATACTTTATTTTGGACCTTTTTTTTTTTTTTTTTTACTATGATGGCTACTCCATTTCTTCTAAGGGAGTCCTGCCCACAGTAGTCATCTATGTTAAATTCATCCATTCCAGTCCATTTTAGTTCACTGATTCCTCCAATGTCAAAGTTCACTTTTGTTGTCTCCTGTTTGACCACTTCCAATTTGCCAATTAGTTAATGTTAACTCCAGAGTTTTAGTCTGTTACACCTGTTGCTTCCAGTGTGGTTTACTCTTCTTTGTTCATTTTGGCTTCCTCTGTTTGCAGGTCTCTTCACGTATAATTTCTACCTTGACACAAGGGAGTAAAGCTGGTCACTTATTTAGGCTCAGCTATTCAATTGTGTTGTGTGGAGAGAGGTATATTGCAAGCAAATAACGCTGGTCCATGTGAGGAGTGCTGACAGTGTATGGACTACACTGGGTTTGCCACAACTCAAGGTGGCATGTACTTCCCAGGTCTACACTGCTCAGACTCCAGGGTGCTCTGTGAGGGCACTGTCTGAAGTAGGACCTGCGTTTCTTGCACTTCCCAGGTCTCCGTTGCTCAGGTTCTTGGGTACTCTGCAAGGGCACAGACTCGTGTGGGCCTGTGTTTTGTGCCCTGCTCAGGTCTGAGCAGGTCAGGTGACCAGGTGCTTGTGAGAGGGTAACAGGCAGGAAGGCCAGGGGTCTCCAAACAGAGGGAATAGCCTGCAAGTGCCAGACATTTTTATCTCTCTTAAGTGGCAGGAGGAAACAAACCAGCGATATTTTTTTTCTTCTCTATACAAATTTCAAAGGAGGTTTCTCTTATAATGCTGTGTTGCTATGACACCTGGTTTCACCTGAAGCTAACTATTCTCAAACCTTGAGTTAACCAATATATTTCTTTTTCTTATGGAAATGTTTGTCTTAAGCTATGTTAATGTGGTATTACCCCAGACTGTAAGTTCCACCAAATGGCCTAACCTAGATACTCAGATATTGTTCCCTAATCTATGTAAACGAAACTATTTGTGTGGGAATCTGCCTTTCTACAAGATTCAAGTCAATCGTTTTATGGCCGGGGATGAATTATCTGGTGCCATTCTAAATTTTAAGACGTTTCTTTCTTTTCATCAACAGATTGCGAGTGACTATATAACATCCAGCTGAAGACTAGCAGGGGGGAACTCTTTCTGCCCCCTTCTGATGCCTGTGTCAGACGCTTTCTCTACCTCCTTTACACTTTAATAAAACTTTACTACACAAAAGCTCTGAGCGATCCAGCCTCATCTCTGGCCCCGGATTGAATTCGTCTCCTCCAGAGGCCAAGAATCCCGGCGTCTTATTGTTCAGCAACAACCTTTCACTTGGTGAGTGCGCTGTCCCAGGTGGGCTGTGTGTCATAATCACCTCCCAGGTCATGGCCCTGTTTCCTGGGTGCACCATGAGAGCATTGTCTCAGATGTGTCACTTATCTCTTCTGGGGAGCTGATCTCAGGCTGTGACCCTCTTGTTTCTCCTCCTGGTTATGTTGCCTTCTGAGATTCCAAAGCTCCCCACAGGCACACCTGTGAGAGGGTTTCCTACTGTGTGGACACTTCTCTTCTTTCACGACTCCCTCCCCAGGATGGGTCTCTGTTCCTAACTCTTTTGTCTCTCTTTTTGTCTTTTATAGTTTATCCTACCTCCTTTCCAAGAGAATGGGCTGCCTATCTGAGTGCCTGGTGTCCTCTGCCAAGGTTCAGAAGTTGTTTGGTGGAAGTTGCTCAGTATTCAAATGATCTTTCAATGAATTTCTGGGGGAGAAAGTTGTCTGCCTGTCCTATTCCTCTGTCACCTTGGGACCACCCCTATTGTGTCCCATTGTTACAGTCCAGTATTATCATGTGCTGGGCACCTAAGAGTGTATATTTCAAAATGAAACAAAAATCTAATAATAAGTGGGTAATTTATGGAGTTGTGGGGCTAAGAAGAATAGGGATAAGGCTATAATTATTATTATTCTTTAAAGTGTTTTGGTAGACAGACCTGGTCACTCAAGGTGGAAATAATGGCCTTGGAAAATGCAAATTCTTGAACATTTTCTTTGCTGGTCCTTGTGTAATAAGTCAAAATCTGGTATTCCAGAGTGCAAACGTATATAAGAATCACCAGTTTAGGTGATTCTTAATGCCCACATGGATATTTATTTTATTCTCTTCATTTATCTAGGAATCTTGTTTAAGTTTCTGTGAAAGGGTATCTGAAAATGTCAATCAATATCTATTTATAACCTAAATCTCTGTGTTTGCATAGCGACACATTTTCAACTTTAAACATGCTAAGGTGTGCATGTGTTTCTGTGTATATTTACAGCTACACTGGTATTATTTTGAGGAAGGGAGACCAGAATATAGGACAGTAGAATAAATCTCCAACCCTATTCCTGGACACAGATCAGAAAACTATTTTTTAAAATAACAACAACAACAACAAAAGAGTAATTTGTGACTTCTAAGAGTAAGCAATTGTACCCAGAGAAGGAAGCAACTTTCCAAATAGTGTCACAGAAAGGGGTAAGGTAGAAAAAGGGTAAGTCCTGGCTTCCCTGGTGGCTCAGATGATACAGAGTCCACCCACAATGGAGGATACCTGGGTTCAATCTCTGGCTCAGGAAGTTCGTTTGGAGGAAGAAATGACAAATCATGTCAGTATTCTTGCCTGGAGAATCCCATGCAAAGAGGATCCTGGCATGCTACAGTCCATGGTTTTGCAAAGGGTCAGATACAAATGAATGATGAAGCAGATGATAGTAAAAGTATTTGATAAAGAGAATTCTTGATATATCAAAATGGGTATCAAAGAAAATTTTCAAGAGACTTCAATGATTGGAAATGGGGCCCTTGGGTCAGACAAATATATCTTTAAAAAATAAGCCTGATATTAATGATAATCCTATCTATTATCAGCATAACCTGTCATCTGTGTGAGATATCAGAAGGTAAATCTATATTTTATTTGTTGATTACTTGGGACTACACACACACACACACACACACACACTTACATATATATATATATATATGACTTTAAAGCTGAATAGAAAAAATCTAGCAAAGCATTTTGATATGCATTTTATTCCAAACATAGTGATGTAGAAAAAATATAAAATGAGACACAGAGGATGTCGTGTAAAAATCAATGAATATGTAATTAGAATATACAAAAATAAGTATTTATTCTTAGATTTGCTTAGCTGTGTGTATGTAACTTATTTACTTAATGTTTTCAAATTGCAATTAAAAATGGATCCTTATATGAAATTAAAAAGAATAGCAAATTGCCAAAGCAATCCTGAGGAAAAGACGACAAAGTTGGAGGCATAATATGTCCTCTCAGGCTTTAAACAATACTGCAAAGCTAAGTTAATCAAAACAGCATAGAACTAGGACAAAAACAGACGTGGATCAAAGAAACAGAATGGAGATCCCGTACACATGCAATCAATTATTCTTTGACAAAGTGAAAGTGAAAGTCACTCAGTCATGTCCAACTCTTTGTGACCCCACGGACTATACAGTCCATGGGATTCTCCAGGCCAGAATACTGGAGTGGACAGCCTTTCTCTTTTTCAGGGGATCATCCCAACCTAAGGATTGAACCCAGGTCTCCTGCATTGCAGGCTTACTCTTTACCAGCTGAGCCACAGGGAAGCCTGAGAAAACAGAAGTGGGTAGCCTATACCTTCTCCAGCAGATCTTCCCGACCCAAAATTGAAACAGGGTCTCCTGTACTGCAAGTGGATCCTTTACCAACTATGGCAACCCACCCCGGTGGAAAATCTTTCCACTCTTGCCTGGAAAATCTTTCCACTCTTGACTGAAAAAATCTTTTAACTCTTAACAACTATGGCAACCCACTCCAATGGAAAATATTTTTCACTCTTACTTGGAAAATCCCATGGATGGAGGAGCATGATAGGCTATAGTCCACGGGGTCGCAAAGAGTCAGACACGACTGAGTGACTTCACTTTCTTTCTTTCTTTACCAACTGAGCTATCAGGGGATTTCTTTGACAAAGGAGACAAGAATATACAATGCAGGGAAAACTGTCCTTAAACAAGTGTTATTGAGAAAACTTGGCATGTAAATCATTGAAATTAGAACACTTGCTCATACCATACATAAAAGTAAACTAAAAATATTTTAAAGACCTGACTATAAGACTTGACACCAGAAAACATCTAGAAGACAAGATAAGAGGAAACACTATTCAACATAAATTACATCAATGTTTTCTAAGATCAGTTTCCCAAGGCAAAGTGAAAAAAACAAAACAAAACAAGCAAACAAACAAACAAAACCAAAAATAAACAAACAGGAACTGTTTTTGTTTCCTAGTTCAGTCATGTCTGACTATTTGTGACCCATGGACTGCAGCATATAAGGCTCACCTGTCCTTCATCATATCCTGGGATTTGCTCAAACTCAATGAGTTTGACATCAAAGTCAATGATGTCTTCCAACCATTTAATCCTCTATCATCCCCTTCTCCTCTTGCTGATAGACTATGGTGAACAGTGTTGGATTCTTGATCTCCGAAGATTTAGATTCAGGACCAGGGCCCAAGCTTGATCACGCCAGAGCTTATGTGCAGCAGAGTTTTGTTGAAGGCTTCTGACATAGACATCAGAAGAGGGACAGAGAGTGCCCCCACTCACTAGGCTTAGAAAAGGGAGTTATATACTCTTTAAAATTCAGTTCAGTCCATCTCAATTACTCAGCCATGTCCAACTCTTCATAACTCCATGGACAACACAAGGCCAGGGCTCCCTGTCTGTCACAAACACCCAGAGCTTAGTCAAGCTCATGTCCATAGAGTCAGCGATGACATTCAGCCGTTTCATTCTCTGTCATATGCTTCTCCTCCTGCCTTCAATCTTTCCCAGCAAAAGGGTCTTTTTGAATGAGTCAATTCTTCGCATCAGGTGGCCAAAATATTGGAGTTTCAGCTTCAGCATCAGTCCTTCCAATGAATATTCAGGTCTGATTTCCTTTAGAATGAACTGGATGGATCTCCTTGCAGTCCAAGAGACTCTAAAGCATCTTCTCCAACACCACAGTTCAAAAGCATCAATTATTCAGCGCTCAGTTCTGTTTATAGTCCAAGACTCTCATCCATTCATAACTACTGGGAAAACCATAGATTTGACTAGAAGGAACTTAGTCAGCAAAGTCATGTCTCTGCTTTTTAATATGCTGCCTAAGTTGGTCATAGGTTTTCTTCCACGGAGCAAGCACTTTTTAATTTCATGGCTGCAGTCACAATCTACAGTGATTTTATTATTCATTTATTTAGAGTCCCCCAAAATAAAGTCTCTCATTGTTTTCATTCAGTTCAGTATAGTTCAATCACTCAATCGTGTCCGACTCTTTGCGACCCCATGAATCACAGCACGCCAGGCCTCCCTGTCCATCATCAACTCCCGGAGTTTATTCAAACACATGTCCATAGAGTTGATGATGCCATCCAGCCATCTCATCCTCTGTCGGCCCCTTCTGCTCCTGCCCCCAATCACTCCCAGCATCAGGGTCTTTTCAAATGAATCAAGTCTTTGCATGGGGTGGCCGAAGTATCGCAGTGTCAGCTTCAGCATCAGCCCTTCCAATGAACACCCAGGACTGATTTCCTTTAGGATAGACTGGTTGAATCTCCTTGCAGTCCCAGGGACTCTCATGAGTCTTCTCCAACACCACAGTTCAAAAGCATCAATTTTTCAGTGCTCAGATTTCTTCACAGTCCAACTCTCACATCCATACATGACCACCGGAAAAAACATAGTCTTGACTAGATGAACCTTTGCTGGCAAAGTAATGTCTCTGCTTTTTTTTTTTTTTTTTTTTCGTTTATTTTTATTACTTGGAGGCTAATTACTTTACAATATTGCAGTGGTTTTTGTCATACATTGACATGAATCAGCCATGGATTTACATGTATTCCCCATCCCTATCCCCCCTTCCACCTCCCTCTCCATCTGATTCCTCTGGGTCTTCCCAGTGCACCAGGCCCAAACACTTGTCTCATGCATCCAACCTGGGCTGGTGATCTGTTTCACCCTAGATAATATACATGTTTCGATGCTGTTCTCTCAAAACATCCCACCCTTGCCTTCTTCCACAGAGTCCAAATTTCTGTTCTGTACATCTGTGTCTCTTTTTCTGTTTTGCATATAGGGTTACTGTTACCATCTTTCTAAATTCCATATATATATATATATATATATATATATATATATATATATATATGCATTAGTATACTGTATTGGTCTTTATCTTTCTGGCTTACTTCACTCTCTATGATGGGCTCCAGTTTCATCCATCTCATTAGAACTGATTTAAATGAATTGTTTTTAATGGCTGAGTAATATTCCATGGTGTATATGTACCAGAGCTTTCTTATCCATTCGTCTGCTGATGGTCATCCAGGTTGCTTCCATGTCCTGGCTATTATAAACAGTGCTGCAATGAACATTGGGGTGCACGTGTCTCTTTCAGATCTGGTTTCCTCAGTGTGTATGCCCAGAAGTGGGATTGCTGGGTCGTATGGCAGTGTGGAGATTTCTTAAAAAAACTGTAATTAGAACTGCCATATGGCCCTGCTTTTTAATATGCTATCTAGGTTGGTCATAACTTTCCTTCCAAAGAGTAAGTGTCTTTTACTTTCACGGCTGCAGTCACCATCTGCAGTGATTTTGGAGCCCAAAATAAAGTCTGGCACTGTTTCCACTGTTTCCCCATCTATTTCCCACGAAGTGATGGGACCAATTGCCATGATCTTAGTTTTCTGAATGTTGAGCTTTAAGCCAACATTTTCACTCTCCTCTTTCTCTTTCATCAAAAGACTTTTTAGTTCCTCTTCACTTTCTGCCATAAGGGTGGTGTCATCTGCATATCTGAGGTTATTGATATTTCTCCTGGCAATCTTGATTCCAACTTGTGCTTCTTCCAGCCCAACGTTTCTCATGATGTACTCTGCATATACGTTAAATAAGCAGGGTGACAATATTGCCTTCCCATCTATTTGCCAGGAAATTATGGGACTGGATGCTATGATTTTAGTTTTCTGAATGTTGAGTTTTAAGCCAAATTTTTCACTCTCCTCTTTCACTTTCCTCAAAGACTCTTCTGTTCTTCTTGACTTTCTGCCACAAGGGTGGTGTCATCTGCATACCTGAGGTTATTGACATTTCTTCCAGAAATCTTGATTCCATCTTGTGCTCCTTCCAGCCCAGCCTTTCTTACGATGTACTCTGCATATAAGTCAAATAAGCAGGGTGACAATATACAGTCTTGACATATTCCTTCCCCAATTTGAAACCAGTCTGTTGTTCCAAGTCCAGTTCTAACTGTTGTTTCTTGACCTGCATACAGATTTCTTAGCAGACAGGTCAGATGGTCTGATATTCCCATCTCTTTAAGAATTTTCCACAATTTTTTGTGATCTGCACAGTCAAAGGCTTTGGTGTAGTTGATAAAGCAGAAGCAGATGTTTTTATGTAACTAACTTGCTTTTTCAGTAATCCAACAGATATTGGCTATTTGATCTCTGGTTGCTCTGCCTTTTCTACATACAGCTTGAATATCTGGATGTGCATGGTTCACATACTGTTGAAGCCTGGCTTGGAGAATTTTGAGCATTACTTTGCTACAATGTGAGATGTGTACAATTGTGTGGTAGTTTGAGCATTTTTTGACATTGACTTTCTTTGGGATTGGAATGAAAACAGACCTTTTCCCGTCCTGTGGCTACTGTTGGGCTATCCATATTTGCTGGCATATTGAGTGCAGCACTTTACAGCATCATGTTTCAGGATTTGATATAGCTCAACTGGAATTCCATCACCTCCACTACCTTTGTTCATAGTGATGCTTTGTAAAGCCCCTTTGACTTTGCATTCCAGGATGCAAAGATACAAAGACAGATGCAAATGTCTGGCTCTAAGTGAGTGATAACACCATCAAGGTTATCTGGGTCATGAAGATCTCTTTTGTATAGTTCTGTGCATTCTTGGCACCTCTTGTTAATATATTCTGCTTCTGCTAAGTCCATACAATTTCTGCCGTTTATGGTGCACATCTTTGCATGAAATATTCCCTTGGTATCTCTAATTTCCTTGAAGAGATCTCTAGTCTTTCCCATTCTATTGTTTTCCTCTATTTCTTTGCATTGATCACTAGAAATACTATCTTATCTCTCTTTGCTATTCTTTGGAACTCTTCATTCAAATGGGTTTATCTTTCCTTTTATCCTTTACCTTTAGCTTCTCTTCTTCTCTCAACTATTTGTAAGGCCTTCTCAGACAACAGTTTTGCCTTTTTGTATTTCTTTTTTCTTGGAGATGGTCTTGATCACTGCCTTTACAATGTCATGAACCTCCATGTCCATAGTTCTTCAGGCACTGTGTCTATCAGATCTAAACATTGAATCTATTTGTCACCTCTACTGTGTAATCTAAAGGATTTGAATTAGGTCATATCTGAATGACCTCTCTGTTTTCATTACTTTCTTCCAATTAAGTCTGAATTTGCAATCAGTAGCTCATGATCTAAGCCTCAGTCATTTCTTGTCTTATGTTTGCTGACTTTTTAGAGCTTCTCCATCTTCAACTGTAAGGAATATGATCAATCTGATTTCAGTTTTGCCCATCTGGTGATGGCCATGTATAGTACTCTTTTGTGTTATTGGAAGAGGGTGTTTGCTTTGAAAAGTGTGTTCTCTTGATAAAACTGTGTTAAACTTTGCTCTGCTTCTGTTTGTTCTCCAAAACCAAACTTGCTGGTTACTCCAAGTATCTCTTGACTTCTTACTTTTGCATTCCAGTCCCCTATGATGAACAGGGGTTTTTCTGGAAGTTTTCACTTTCATCTCAGGTTCAAAAGATTTGTTTAACAAAATAAACCACTCATCATATACAGATAAATAATAGAGAAATTTGTTAGAACATTATCTAGCATATTTTTAACATACTGACATTAAAAGAAAAGAGAAATCAAAAGAGCAGGGAATACATCACCAAATTGGGTTTTGACAAATATCGTGACTTGAAAAGCACTGGAAAATCCCTTTTCACAGCATATCTGGATTCCCAATTGGGAAAGCATCCAAGGCAGTATGCCCACTACGTGGGTGAGACTTCAAAGATTGCAGTTTGGGGTTCCTGTTTATAATCTCAGAATAGAGGTAAAATGATGTCATCATCAATCTGTAACCAAATTGCAATGTTGGTTTCCTATTAATACTGTTTGTTTTGTCTTGTAATATTTTGAATGCTGCCAAGCCTGGGGCTTGGTTGGCCAGGCCCTCTCCAGGGGCCCGACATTCTCAAGATTTCTCTTCCATCTTATCTATGATGCTGCAAGCCTTGCACTCACAGCAGGCAGACACTTCCAGTCACTCCCAATCAGGGCAGTGTCCAGGCAGATTAGAAGCGAGGTCAAAGGCCTGCTCTGCTTTGTCTCTGAAGCCTAAACAAGACTAATTCTTTTATTTTTTTCCCCCTAACAATAGGACATCTCATATTGGTGCTAGTTCTAAGAGGACCATTTAGAATCATTCAATTTCATCTTCTGCTTTAGTGGATGAAGCATAGACTAAGATTACTGTGATGTTGAATGGTTTGCCTTGGAAACGAACCAAAATCATTCATTCATTTTTGAGATCACATCCAAGTATTGCATTTATGACTCTTTTGTTGACTATAAGGGCTACTCCTTGTCTTCTAAGTGATTCGTGCCCATAGTAGTAGATATAATGGTCATCTGAGTTAAATTCACCCATTCCTCTCCATATTAGTTTATTGATTTCCTAAAATATCAATGCTTAATCTTGCTATCTCCCATTTGACTGCATCCAATTTAGTTTTATTTATGGATAAAATACTCCAGGTTCCTATGCAATATTGTTCCTTACAATGTCAGACTTTACTTTCACCTCCAAACAAATCCACAACTGGGTGTCATTTCACGTTAGCTCAGCCGCTTCACTCCTTCTGAAGCTATGTGTCTGCTCTTCTCCTGTAGAATAGTGGACACTTACTGGCCTGGGAGTTTATTTTTCAGTGTCTTATATTTTTACCTTTTCATACTGTTCATGGAGTTCTTAAGGCAGGAATGCTGAAGTGGTTTGCCATCCCCTTCTCCAGGTGACTACATTTTGTCAGAACTCTCCACCACGACTCCCCCTTGGGTGCCCCTACAAGACTGACTCATAATTTCATTGCTAAACAAGGCTTTATTCCATGTGGTCATTTTGGTAAGTTTTCTGTGATCATGGTTTATATTCTGTCTGCCCTCTGATGAATGAGTGCAAGAGGTTTGTGCAAGCTTCCTGATGGGAGTGACTGGTTGTTGGGAAAACTGGGTCTTTTGAAAGGTTTTATTTATTTATTTATTCTTTTTTTAATATTTTTGTTTTATTTTTTTCTGGATATACAATTTTAGGTAAATGGTAGTATATGTGTGTATGTGTTTCTGTGTGTGTTTTGCTTTTTTTTTTTTTTTCTATTTTTTTCCTGCTTTCTTTCTTTCTTTTTTAATTTATTTATTTTGACTGGAAGCTAATTACTTTAAAATATTGTATTGGTTTTGCCATACATTGACATGGATATTTAATTCAACTTTCTGCTGATGGGTGGGGCTGTGCTCCCTCCTTAAAGTTTGGCCTGAGGCAGCCCAGTCCTAGAGTATCGTAAGGGTAACTGTTCAGTTCACTTCAGTTCAGTCGCTCAGTCGTGTGACTCTGTGAACCCATAAATCGCAGCACGCCAGGCCTCCCTGTCCATCACCAACTCCCGGAGTTTACTCAAACTCATGTCCAGTTTATTGTGATCCACACAGTCAAAGACTTTGGCATAGTCAATAAAGCAGAAATATATATTTTTTCTGGAACTCTCTTGTTTTTTCGATGATCCAGCGGATGTTGGCAATTTGATCTCTGGTTCCTCTGCCTTTTCTAAAACCAGCTTGAACATCTGGAATTTCGCTGTTGACATGAACATCATAAGTTCAGCAACACAAAATAGTTCAACAAAATAGTTGAAGAACTTGCTGAGCAAAGCAAGCCAGACATTAAAACATATTTATTGTATGATTCAACCAAATTACATGAATTGTAGAAATGGAAAACTTAATAAATGATAACAGAAAGCCAGTCATGTTTCTTTGCTCAGGGGTGAAGAAAATTTGTCTGGGAAATGACATCAGATAATTCTGTAGGTGTCAAGATTTATGCACTTTATTTTTAGGGGTGTTTACATGGGTATATAAATTTGTCAAAACTCAGTAAACTGTATATTTTAAATGAATGCAACATTGTGTCTCAATAAAGTTCATTTACTCTGTTGTTATGTTATATTGGCATAAGTATAATAGAAATTCAGAACTGTAAGTAAAAAGTATCAACTAGAGTTTAAAAAGATAGTTAATTGATTGATTTCCATCCTAGATAAATTAAGAAAAGCCAAACTCAGATTTTTCTGGATTGCCATTTTTTGTGTGTATGCATTCAGTCTAACATCATCATATTAAAAATCCATTTAATAAACATCTGTTAACATTTTTTTAAATTTACTTCACCACAGTTAATTATTAAAGATGATATTGTTGTGCTCTCAATGGTGTCTAGGATAAAGACACACTTTTTTCTCTCTCTTGACTATCTCTTGGTTACCTCCTTCCTTCACACATATATGGTATATCATTTATAATGAAGTGAATCACTTAGGAGATGAAAGTCATTTATATACTATGTCTAATTAAAGTTTTCCTTAGTTGAGTATGACACCAGGGGGGAAAAAAATATAAGTGTACTTTGACAGGCTTTAATAAATTAGATTTAGTCCACATGAAACATGAAGGAGTTAATGCTAACATGACTTGGGAATAAAGTTATTACCTTTAAGTTCAAGCTAGTGCAATATAGGCTGTTAGTGTTATGTGAAGTCTTAATGTTCAGACTAGAAGACCGTCTATATGTCATTTGAAAAATATAACAATATAGTTATAGATGACAAAATTTTATAAATAAGTTTTCAAATTAAACAATCCTTTATAGAATAGGAGACACCCAAGCAATACACAATTACTTGGAATAATTTGCTGGCTGTGGAGAGCTTTCTGATAAGACTGCTGACTACAAGTGATTTATGGTTAGTTGCCTTTTCCCAATTTTGCCTCCTCAAGATGGTACTTGCTCAGTTCTTTCCTGTTGAACTGTACTATAAAATAGAAGAAACAGGATATATAAGATAACAAGGCTTGACTGAAGCCAAGGTGCCCAACATAACACTTCTAATATTGAGAGTGTTAATTTAGGCAGATTGATAAGCAGTCCAAGCGTAAGGCCCCTTTAAGGAGGAGGTAAGCTTTCTTTGGTTTTTCACATTCTTTTGCCTTAGACAAGTAGGCTTATAGGCAACAATATCTCTTGTTCAAGGACGTGCCTTTTTTGAGTTTTGGATGTATGTTATGAGAGAAGTTCTGGGTAAAAACTTCCACAGACTTGATCTCTGTGTTAACCTGTTCCTTCTGGCTAATCTCATGCTGATGTCATCCCAGAATGTATGTTAAAAGAAAGCGTCTGAGCAAAATTCTCACAGCATTGTGGTATTTTTTATCTATTCTCAGCAGCTAGTTGAGAAGCATATAAGGCCCCGCTTAAACTAGTGAGACGGGTACTCTCCTGCTCCCTCCCAGTGCCTCTTGCTGGAAGTTTTCTCTATCGCTGTTGCTTTAATAAAATCTACACAAAGCTCTGAGTGACTGAGATTATCTCTGGTCCCAAAGTTAAATTTGCTCCTTCAGAGACCACAAATCTGGTGGCGCCGTTCACTGTTCTCTATAAGCTATCAGTATGGGATATGCTAGTCACTGCTTTCTTTAAATAGAACACTGCAAGATGGAATGCCTCCCCAGAGCAGCCATTATCTAGTACAAATGAGCTTGGAGATTTTCCTGGAATGATGACTAATGCAGTGTCAGAAAATCACTATTTATGCTGCTCAATTATTAAATGTATATAATAATTAAATATTAGAATATGACTACCACAACTTCTGTTTAGTCTAAGGTACCAAAATAAACATGAATTATTCCAGTGTAAAGATGTAGATATCATGTGAAATTGAATCATGGTTATCATTTTGTAATGTTTACCTTGCTCCAGATATGTTGCCTATATTAACTCATTTAATTCTCACAAGAGTTCTGTAAAATAGTTACTATTTTTATCCCTTGTGCAGACAAGGCCTCTGGGCTAAAATGAAATTAAGTAACTTAAGCCAATGCAACACAAATACTCTGTTGCAGGAATTTCAGTTTTTATACATGTAATACCATCCTAGGACCTGCCCTTTTGACTATTACATTATAATGTCTTTCTATCATGAACATTATTTGAAGAGGTAGAAGTGGAGATACAGTAGCATTCTAGGGCTGTTTTCTAGGATTATCTTCATGAAAACAAAGATGTCAGAGAAATATTCACAAAAAGAAGAGCTTTTTACAATGGATGCAGCTAAGAAGAAAATCAGACTTCTGATACCATAGACAATTTTACTTTTTTTTTTTTGGATCCTGTGACCTTTGGTGATTTTATAATAAATCATAAAATGATGGCATGAAATTGAGAATGTATACTTGTTCACATGATATCAAAACCATAGATGATGTTAAATTATGCCTTTTAGTCTACAAATAGTCCAACAGCATGAAAGTATATTAAAATCATCAAAATATATCTCATTTTCTATAGATGGATTGACAGTTGTGCTGTCAGCCTGTTGGAGAAGTAAGGATTTTCAATATTTCTTTTGGCTTGTTTTTAAATATGTGTATAAGGTCGAGGTGATTAGAGTAGAAATAATGATGTAAGTATAATAAAGTTTACAGTGTAACTATAATAAACAATAGAAAGGCAATCAAGACATCAAAATGGTAATAAACAATCTTGCAAAGATATTATAATGAGTTTTATTTGTTTGATAATTTTTAAAATTTGGGGGAGTATGATTTTATGTTTCTTGTGTTAATTATATATTTGCCTATTAATGAGTTCAAGCTCTCACTTCTCACTATATGACAACCCAATAAATCAAGAGACAAATTTTGGGGGCAATGAATAGTGACCCTTTTTAGCAAACTGGTAGACTGAGAAGATGGTATCCTAAAGAACCATCTGGATTGGAGTTTGATGTTAGTTTTATTTCTAGGAAAAATATGGGAGATGAGGAGGTAAAGTAAAAAGGCAAGAAGCTGTTGCAAATATTTCCTGGTTTTGGCTAAACTCCAGAGTGAATGTGTTCACTTCTTCTTTTCAGTGGTCCTGGTCAGGATATTTCCTGTGAGCTAAACAAAGATATTTTAGTGTAACACTCAGGCATGGGAGATGGGCTTCCTAGGTATGAACTTTATGCATTTTTTAAGCTATAAGCAACATCTCTTTAGTGATTAACTTGTAAACAATGGAATATAAAGATTAAAGTAAAAGAAACAGATCCAATATAGAGTCAGATTTTTTTCTTCCTTATTATAGGCCTATAAAATGTAGATACATATTTTCTTATTATGTAAGTAGTTCAAGGTATAAGTAGAGAATTGGGGAAAGTCATACAGTTATTATTTTTACATGAGAACTATAACAAGCAGAGGAAATAATGATCAGCAGTGGAGGGTAGTCACACACAACATGCAGATAAAAACAGGGCCCAGTAAAATTTGGCAGATGGTTTGGATGAAAGGTCTCAAGAGGAGACCCAATTGTACCTTTCTGGAGACAAATAAAACCCCTTAGTAATATTAATAATTAGTCATAACAATGACAATACTAATATTGAGACTTGATTCCTTTTATTGGAGACAGAAGGTGATTTTGGAGTTTGTCTCTTAGATTGTTTTCTGCCCATGTACATTCTCTGAGTATTTGGGAATTCAAACTTAAAAAAAAGAAAATCTTGAAAGTGCTTTTTTTACAAAAAAGAACATATAAAACCATTGGGCACATTGGGCCACATAAGCTTAATATCCATGTAATGGACATTGATTCTAAGGTGGAAAAGAGGGTCTTTTCCATCCAGTAAGGAATACTGCATGATGAGGCCATGTGAAGGGTGTCAACAGTCGAAGGGGATGGCATGAGAATAACCTACTGCAGTTTGGCATAGAGGAATAACACTGGTCCCAAATAGGAAAAATAGTCCATGATTGATATTCCTGTCACAGACAGGAGGTCAAATATATTTGCTTGTATAGCATTCACAAGAGTAGTCTATGTTATGTTTTCTACCCAAGCACAGTAGAATATTTATGGGTTTGAAATACATATGGGTTTTAAAACCAAGACATGCATTTGTTTTATGTATGGACTGCTAGCATAATATAGATAACTGTGTACTCTAATTGTTATTTTTCATCACTAGATAGTGAACTTCTTGACAGAGGCCAGATTTTGCAAGAATGTATCATTTAGCAACCTGACTCAGAGAGAGTGTCAAAATACATATTTGCATTAATGGAGAGAAATTAAATCTTGACTACCTCTGCATTCTGTAAAATTGATGGTGTCCCCTTGTTGTTTTATCACAGAAAAATAGAAATCCCATGAAGTGCTGTTAGATGTTTAGAATTATTGGTTTTAAACTTGTACCTCTCTCTAGAATATAAGTTCCTCTAAATCAAGAACTTATGTTTTATTGACTATTACAGAGCTGATGCCTATAACACTTGGCTATCAACATATTTTTATTGTGAAATATACAGAATTGAAAAGAATAACCCTTGCTATTTCCCTGAAGGAAGTGAAGCCATTCAAAAACAAACAAACAAATAAACAAACAAAAAACTGCCATTCACTCATGGTAAAAGATGTAATGGATAATACAGTCATATGCTCTACTTGAATTTCTCCTTCGTCTCAATTTCTGAGGAGAATATTCATTTACTTTTAAAATTACAAGATACAGTCTGGCTGGAATACCAATTTTAATACAGTGATTATTGTCTGCAGCTGTTTCATTTTGAAATGTGCCACATTCTTGGAATATTTAACTGGTAGACTATAGAAACAATCAATATCAAGTCAGCTTTCCTTGATAATTACAATACGTAATGAAGAACATGCTGTAAAATGATAATACTATGAGGTTTATTTTTAGTGGATGAAGATTATTAGGATAATTTTTTTCTTCATGTGTGTGTGTATACACGTGTGAAATCTATTACCTTTGTCTTTACCCATAATTGTCTATAGGGAAACAATAGAGATGTTATTGTGTGAAATTTACAGACAACTAGCTGTTTTATATTTCTGGCAGTGACATAGTGACTAACTTGGAAACTACTCTTTAACAATATTTCTCAAGATATTGTGTAGAAATAAACAAAATTACATGGAGGCACTTAAAAATTAATACTCCTGAGCCCTACTTCAATTTACTCCATCTAGACCAGAAGCCTCATTCACTTTAGCAGTTATTTCAATTACCTTTATACATTCCAAAGTTTGGTAATTGCTACTCTATTGCACAAAATGCAAATCAAATTTGATTTTCAAATAACCAGTATATATTTTGTATTAGTCTTATTGTTTTGGAAGATCTGACAGAGAGAAACAGATGACTGATGAGGAGGAACTAAAATATTAGCATTGGCTATAATTTCAATACTAGGCTAGATTATTCCATTTTTTAAAGCTTATTTTTAATTGACAGATGATTGCTTCACAGAATTTTGTTGTTTTCTGTCAAACCTCAACACTAAACAGCCGTACATATACACATGTCCCCTCTCTTTTGAAATCCCCTTCCATTTCCTTCCCAATCCCACCCCTCTTGTTTGATACAGAGCCCCTGTTTGAGTTCCCTAAGACCTACAGCAAATTCCATTGGCTATCTCTTTCACATATGATAATAGGTTTCCAAGTTACCCTCTTCATATATTTCACCCTGTCTTCTCCTCTGCCCATGTCCATGAATCTGTTTCTCCACTGCTGTCCTGCAAATAAATGTTTCACTACCATTTTTTAGATTTCTTATATACGCATTAGTATGCAATATTTATCTTTCTCTTTCTGACTTACTTCACTCTGTACAATAGGCTCTAGTTTCACGCAACTCATTAGAATTCACTCAACTGTGTTACTTTTTATGACTAATATTTCATTGTGCATATGTACCACAACTTCTTTATTCATTCATCTGTCAATGGACATCTAGGTTGATTCCATGTTCTAGCTATTGTAAATAGTGCAGCAATGAACATTGGAGTATATGTATCTTTTTCAGTTTTTATTTCCTCAGGGTATATGCCTAGGAGTGAGATTGCTGGGTCATAGATGGTAATTGCAGCCATGAAATTAAAAGATGCTTACTTCTTGGAAGGAAAGTTATGACCAACCTAGACAGCATATCAAAAAGCAGAGACATTACTCTGTCAACAAAAGTCCATCTAGTCAAGGCTATGGTTTTTCCAGTGGTCATGTATGGATGTGAGAGTTGGACTGTGAAGAAACCTGAGCACTGAAGAATTGATGCTTTTGAACTGTGGTGTTGGAGAAGACCCTTGAGAGTCCCTTGGACTACAAGAAGATCCAGCCAGTTCACCTTAAGGAGATCATTCCTCGGTGTTCATTGGAAGGACTGATGTTGAAGCTGAAACTGCAATACTTTGGCCACCTTATGCGAAGAGCTGACTCATTTGAAAAGACTCTGGTGCTGGGAAAGACTGAGGGTGGGAGGAGAAGGGGAAGACAGAGAATGAGATGGTTGGATGGCATCATCAACTTGATGAACATGGGTTTGGGTGGACTCTGGGAGTTGGTGATAGACAGGGAGGCCTGGCGTGCTGCGATTCATGGGGCCGCAAAAAGTCGGATGTGACTGAGCAACTGATCTCAGCTGATGGTGGTTTTATTCCTAGTATTTTAAGGAATCTCCATATGGTCTTCCATAGTGGCTGTATCAATTTACATTCCCACCAAGAGTGCAAGACATTAACTCTTCTTCACACCCTCTCCAGCGTTTATTGTTTGTAGACTTTTTGATGATGGCAATTCTGATGGGTATGAGGTAATATCTCATTGTAGTTTTGATTTGCACTTCTCTAATAATGAGTGATATTGAGCATCTTTTCATGTGTTTTCTAGGCATCTGTATGTCTTTTTTGGAGAAATGTATCATTTAGGTCTTTTCCCTGCCTTTTGATTGGGCTGTTTGTTTTTTTGGTATTGAGTTGTATGAGCTGTTTTTATATTTTGGAAATTAATCCTTTATCAGTTGTTTCATTTTCTATTATATTCTCACATTCTGAGGGTTGTCTCTTCACCTTGTTTATAGTTTCCTTTGCTGTGCAAAAGTTTAACTTTTAATTAGGTCCTACTTGTTTACTTTTGTTTCTATTTTCATTACTTCAGGAGGTGTTTCATAGAGGATCTTGCTTTGATTTATCTCATTGAATATTCTGCGTGTTTTCCTCTAAGAGTTTTACAGTTTCTGATCTTATATTTAGGTCTTTCATCCACTTTGACTTTTCCTTTGTGCGTGGTGTTAGGAATTGTTCTAATTTAATTTTTTAACCTGTAGCTGTCTAGTTTTCCCAGCACCACTGATGAAGAGGCTGCCTTTCCCCCTTTGTATATTCTTGCCTCCTTTGTAATAAGGTACCCATAAACGCATGGGTTTATTTCTCAACTTTTTATCGTGTTCCATTGGTCTATATTTCTCATGTTCCATTGGTCTATATTTCTATTTTTGTGCCAGTAATATACTGTTTTGATTACTGTAGCTTTGTAGTATAATCTGAAGATAGGAAGATTGATTCCTCCAACTCCATTCTTTATCAAGACTGCTTTGGGGTCTTTTTTGCTTCCATATGAATGCTGATTTGTTGTTATTGTTGTTGTTCTAGTTCTGTGAAAAATGCCATTGGTAATTTGATAGAGATCACACTGAATCTGTAGATTGCATTTTGTAGTATAGTCATTTTCACAATATTGATTCTTCCTACCCAGGAACATGAACTATCTCTCCATCTGTTTATGTCATCTTTGATTTCTTTAATCAGTGTCTTATAATTTTCTGTATACAATTCCTTTGTCTCCTTAGGTAACTTTTTCCTAGACATTTTGTTGCTGTTGTTGTTGCAGTGGTGAATGGGATTGACTTCTTAATTTCTCTTTCTAATTTTTCATTGTTAGTATATAAGAATGCAAGTGATTTATGTGTATGGATTTTGGATCCTGTGACACTGCTAAATTCACTGATTAGCTCTTGTAATTTTCTGATTGTAACTTTAGGGTTTTCTATGTATAGTATCATGTCGTCTGCAAACAGTGAGAGTTTTACTTCTTCTTTTTCAATCTGGATTCATTTTATTCATTTTTCTTCCCTTATTGCTATAGGTAAGACTTCCAAAATTGTGCTGAATAATAGTGGTTAGACTGGACACCCATATCTTGTTCCTGATCTTAGAGGGAATGCATTCAGTTTTTCACTGTTGAGAATAATGTTTGCTGTGGGCTTATCATATATGGCCTTTACTATGCTGAGGTAGGTTCCTTCTATGCCATTTTTTTTTTTTTTGAGGAATTTTAATCATAAATGGGTGATGGATTTTGTCAAAGAATTTCTGCATCTATTGAGATTATCATATGGTTTTTATCCTTCAATTTGCAAATATGGCATATCACATTGATTGATTTGTATATATTGAATAATCCTTGTATTCCTGGAATCAACCCAACTTGATCCTGGTGTATGAGCTCTTTAATACATTGTTGGATTCTGTTTGTAAGAATTCTGCTGAGGATTTTTGTGTCTATGTTCATCAGAGATGATGGCATGTAGTTTTCTTTTTTAGTGTTATCTTTGGTTTTGGTATCAGGGTGATTTTGGCCTTGTAGAATGAGTTTGAAAGTATTCCTTCCTCTGAAATTTTTGAAAGAGTTTTAGAATAGGTATTAGATCTTCTCTAAACGTTTGATAGAATTCACCTGTGAAGCCATCTGACTCTGGGCTTTAGTTTCTTTGTAGAAATTTGATCACAGTTTTAATTTCAGTGTTTGTAATTGGGTTGTTCATAATTTCTGTTTCTTCCTGGTTCAGTCTTGGAAGATTGAACTTTTCTAACAATCTCTATTTCTTCCAGGTAATCCATTTTATTGTCATATAGTTGTTCATAATAGTCTTTATAATCCTTTGTATTTCTGCATTGTCTGTTGTAAGCTCTCCTTTTTCATTTCTAATTTTGTTGATTTTATTCTTCTCTCTTTTTTCATTGATAAATCTGGCTAAAGGTCTGTCATGTTTTCAGTATCTTCTCAAAGAGCCAACATTTAGCTTACTCAATTCTTACTATTGTTTCTTTCATTTCTCTTACCTTTATTTCTGCTCGGATCTTTATGCTTTCTTTCCTTCAGCTTTTATTTATTTATTTATTTAGTTAGTTCTTTTCTCAGGTTGTTTTAGGTGCAAAGATAGGTTGTCTATTTGATATTTTTCCTGTTTCTCAAGGTAGGATTGTACTCCTCTGAACTTCCCTCTTAGAACTGCTTTTGCTGCATCTCATAGGTTTTGAGTTGTCCATCTGGTCAAGGTTATGGTTTTCCAGTGGTCATGTGAGAGTTGGACTGTGAAGAAAGCTGAGCACCGAAAAATCGATGCTTTTGAGCTATGGTGTTGGAGAAGACTCTTGAGAGTCCCTTGGACTGCAAGGAGATCCAACCAGTCCATCCTAAAGGAGATCAGTCCTGGGTGTTCATTGGAAGAACTGATGCTGAAGCTGAAAGTTGAGTACTTTGGCCATCTCATGCGAAGACTTGACTTGTTGGCAAAGACCGTGATGCTGGGAGGGATTGGGGGCAGGAGGAGAAGGGGATGACAGAGGATGAGATGGCTGGATGGCATCACCAACTCGATGGACATGGGTTTGGGTAGACTCCAGGGGTTGGTGATGGACAGGGAGGCCTGGCGTGCTGTGATTCATGGGGTCACATAGAGTCGGACATGACTGAGTGACTGAACTGAACTGAACTGCAGCATCTCATAGGTTTTGAGTTGTCCTGTTTTCATTGTCATTTGTTTCCAGGTATTTTTTGATATCCCTTTTTATTTCTTCAGCAACCTGCTCATTATTTAGAAATGTATTGTTTAATCTTCATGTATTTGTGGGTTTTTTTTATAGTTTTATTTATTTATTTTTTTTCTTGTAATTGATATCTAGTCTCATAGCATTGTGGCCAGAGAAGATGCTTGATATGGTTTCAATTTTCTTAAATTTACTGAGGTTTGATTTGTGACCCAAGATGTGATATATCCTGGAGAATGTTCCATGTGCACTTGAGAAGAAGGCATATTCTTCTCATTTGGATGGAATGTTCTGAAAATATCAATGAGATCCATCTCGTCTAATGCATCATTTAAGACTTGTGTTTCCTTATCAATTTTCTGTTTTGTTGATCTGTCTATTGGTCTGAGTAGAATGTTAAAGTCTCCTACTATTTTTGTCTTACTCTCGATTACTTCTTTTATGTCTGTCAGTGTTTGTCTTATGTACTGAGGTGCACCTATGTTGGGTGTATACATATTTATAATTGTTATATTTTCCCCTTGAGTTGATTCCTTGATCATTGTGTAGGTTCCTTAATTATCTCTTGTAATATTGTTTGTTTTCAGGTCTATTTTGTCTGATATGAAGATTGCTACTCCAGCTTTCTTTTGTTTTCCATTTGCATGGAATATGTTTTTCCATCCTCTCACGTTCGGTCTCTATGCGTCTTTAGGTCTGAAGTGGGTTTCTTGTAGACAGCATATGTATGTGCCTTGTTTTTGTATCTATTCAGCCAGTCTGTGTCTTTTGCTTGGAGCATTTAATCCATTTACATTTAAAGTAATTATTGATATATATAGGAAAAGGAAAACGTCAAGGCTGTATATTGTCACCCTGCTTATTTAGCTTATAATCAGAGTACATCATGAGAAATGTTGGGCTGGAAGAAGTTCAAGCTGGAATCAAGATTGCAGGGAGACATATCAATAACCTCAGATATGCAGATGACACCACCCTTATGGCAGAAAGTGAAGAAGAACTAAAAAGCCTTTTGATGAAAGTGAAAGAGGAGAGTGAAAAAGTTGGCTTAAAGCTTAACATTCAGAAAACTAAGATCATGGCATCTGGTGCCATCACCTCATGGGAAATAGATGGGGAAACAGTGGAAACAGTGTCAGACTTTATTTTTTGAGGCTCCAAAATCACTGTAGATGGTGATTACAGCCATGAAATTAAAAGACACTTACTCCTTGGAAGGAAAGTTATGACCAACCTAGATAGCATATTAAAAAGCAGAGACATTACTTCACCAACAAAGGTCTGTCTGATCAAGGCTATTGTTTTTCCAGTGGTCGTGTATGGATGTGAGTGTTGGACTGTGAAGAAAACTGAGGACCGAAAAATTGATGTTTTTGAACTGTGGTGTCGAACGAGACTCTTGAGAATCCCTTGGACTGCAAGGAGATCCAACCAGTCCATCCTAAAGGAGATCATTCCTGGGTGTTCATTGTAAGGACTGATGCTGAAGCTGAAACTCCAGTACTTTGCCACCTCATGTGAAGAGTTGACTCATTGGAAAAGACCGTGATGCTGGGAGGGATTGGGGGCAGGAGGAGAAGGGGATGGCAGAGGATGAGATGGCTGGATGGCATCATCGACTCAATGGGCATGAGTTTGAGTAAACTCCGGAAGCTGGTGATGGACAGGGAGGCCTGGCATGCTATGATTCAGGGGGTCGCAGAGTCAGACACGACTGAGAGACTGAACTCAACTGAACTGAGGGTTAGGGGTTCTCTGGTATTCTAGGGTCTTGAAGTCAGTGTTTCCACTCCAAAGGCTCAGAGTTTGATCTCTGGGCAGGAACAGAGTTTCCATAGGTGGTTTGTTGTGGTATTAAGTAAGATTAAAACAAATACCCAAAAATAAGAGTTGAAGCCCATACAAACGGCAGCTTCAAAACCAGACAAATAATAGTAAAATAATGGAATATACACATATACATATGCACACATAAGCAAAATCAAAACAGTCCAGCAAAAATAAAGTAACTTGGACTGCAACAATATCCATCAGTTAACAATAAAACTAACCAAAGCACAAACTGGAAAACAAATCTGAAGCAAGTTGCCAATTGGGGAATAAAGGACTGAAACCAAAATAACAAATATGGTGAAAAATAAAATAAAATAAAATAAAAAGAGAGAGAGAAAGAAAAGAAAGAACAGATATGCAAAGTTAAATAAAGGTAAAGAATATTGATGTATATATTAACTGGAAGGGGAAAAGGCAGTAGGAAAAGCAAGCAAAGGAATATATGTAGATAAAATAATAATACATTTAAAAATTTGAAAATTAAAATTATAAAAGGAAACACACACACACACAAAGAAGAAGAAAGAAAAAAAGAAAAAGAGAAAAGAAGAAGAAATAAAATTCCAGAGAACTACAGAAGGCCAACGTAAAGGCAGAGGTTTATAACAGTGATAAAAATGGTGTTTAAAAAAAAAAACAAACAAACTCAAAAGCTTAATTAGATTTTGTAGTGTTAATAAAATCAACTACTACAACAAAGAAAAAAGAAGAAGGATAAAGAAAAAAAATCCAAAAGAAAATACAGAACTTTCCAAGCTAAAGAATAATAAAAATGTTTTTCTTGTGTCTCTGCTGTCAGTGTCCCTTCCCTTGCTGGGAGCCACAGTCCACCTCCCCTCCCTAGGATGACCTCCAACACAGCACTGGTCTCTGCACCTGCTGTGGGGGCAGATCAGACAAATCTGGTCCTACTCCTGTGTGTTCTTGCCTCCAATTTCCACAGCTGTCAAAACTAGTGCATTTTCTTTTGTGGGAGCTCTCAATGTCCTTTTATATTTTCCATAGACACAGAGTCTACTTAGTTGATTGTGTGGACTTTTTTTTTTTTTTTTTTCATTTATTTTTATTAGTTGGAGGCTAATTACTTTACAATATTGTAGTGGTTTTTGCCATACATTGGCATGTATCAGCCATGAGTTTACATGTGCTCCTCATCCCAATCCCCCCTCCCACCTCCCTCCCCATCCCATCCCTCTGGGTCTTCCCAGTGCACCAGCCCTGAGCACTTGTCTCATGCATCCAACCTGGGCTGGTGATCTGTTTCACTCTTGATAGCATACTTGTTTCAATGCTATTCTCTCAGAACACCCCACCCTCACCTTCTCTCACAGAGTCCAAAAGTCCGTTATATACATCTGTGTCTCTTTTTCTGTTTTGCATATAGGATTATCATTACCATCTTTCTAAATTCCATATATATGTGTTAGTATACTGTATCAGTGTTTATCTTTATGGCTTACTTCACTCTGTATAATGGGCTCCAGTTTCATCTATCCCATTAAAACTGATTCAAATGAATTCTTTTTAATGGCTGAATAATATTACTTTGTGTATATGTACCATATCTTCCTTAACCATTCATCTGCTGTTGGGCATCTAGGTTGCTTCCATGTCCTGGTATTGTAAACAGTGCTGCGATGAACATTGGGGTGCACGTGTCTCTTTCAGATCTGGTTTCCTCGGTGTGTATGCCCAGAAGTGGGGATTGCTGGGTCATACGGCAGTTCTACTTCCAGTTTTTTAAGAAATCTCCACACTGGTCTCCATAGTGGCTGTGCTAGTTTGCACTCCCACCAACAGTGTAAGAGGGTTCCCTTTTCTCCACACCCTCTCCAGCATTTATTGCTTGTAGACTTTTGGATAGCAGCCATCCTGATTGGCATGTAATGCTACCTCATTGTGGTTTTGATCTGCATTTTTCTAATAATGAGTGATGTTGAGCACCTTTTCATGTGTTTATTAGCCATCTGTATGTCTTCTTTGGAGAAACGTCTGTTCAGTGTTGATTTAACCTGCAGCTTGTACAGTTGGTGAGAAGTTTTGTGTCTTCTTCCTTTGTCACACTGCCCCTGGGTTTCAATTATGATTTTATTTCCAACTCTGCTGGGTTTTGCTCCTGAGGCTGACCTGGAGGACTTGGGTTTACCCCAGGGATGCCAGGTGTGGAGGTGATGCAGATGCTTGGATCAGTGGGCCTCTGACAGCACCAGGTACCCAGGGGAATTGGCAGCTAGGACAGCAGGAAATATAGTGCTCTAGAAGGTTATGACAGCCAGTATTGGCCAATACACTCCAGTATTCTTGCCTGGAGAACTCCCCTGACAGAGAAGCCTGGCAGGTCACAGTCCACAGGGCCACAAAGAGTTGGATGTGACCAAACTGACGCCATATGCATAGACACAAGACCTTTTTTTTGCCTGTGGCAGCTCTGCCCCAGTGTGAGTTGGGTGTGAAGGTGGAACAGCTGCTTGAGTCGTGGGAACCCTGGCACTGCCAAGTGTGCAGGGACACAGACTGCCTCAGCCACAGGAGTTATGGCCTCTCAGAGTCTCTTTTCAAACTTCTGGTAGCTGGTGATAAGAAAGCCTCTTTGGCTAGTCTTTCTTGATAGTTCTGCTCGTTCAGGCACCTATGGGGCTCCCTTGCCTGGGGTCTTTCTCTGTTGTTCAGCGCATCAGGCATGCAAAGGGGCACCCTGGGCGGAGTCCCACCCTGTTGTTCCTCACGTCATGTGCCTGATGGCCCAGCCTCTCTGTTGTTCAGCTGCCAGATGTCGACATGTGGGGAAGGAGAGTCATGGTGATGGCTCCACCCCTATGCATGACTCAGCAGTATCACCCTGCTTCCATGGCTGCCTGGCTTTCCTCCACAGGCATTTCCTACCACAGTCTCATCCCTCATGTCCCCTTGGCCCATCTGTCTGCACTCAACTGCAACCCTCACCCTGGGGTTGTTCCACAATCCCTACACTTCAGCTTCCACTCGCTCTACCTTCCAGGGGGCTTACATCCCTGTCTGGGGTATGTATGGCTGTGGCAAGGACTGCCTGATTCTCTTTCCATTTCGGCTGCCACAGATTAGCTGCTTCACTCTCAGCCTTAAAATACTTCTCCTCTGACACAGATAATTGCCCAAATGTGGGGATCAGACCCCTACTTCAGTTTCCCCACCCGTCAAGAGCAGGTCGAATCCTAATAACACTCCAATTTTTCCCCATAGTTCCTATGTCCTACTGAGTTTTGTATGGTTCTATACATTATTTTCTGGTGGTCAAATACTCCTGTCTACTCTCAACTTCTCCATTTTTATTAAAATCTAAAAAGCTGTACCAATGTTTTATTATCCACAGATGAGAAAACTGACACTAGGAAGATTCCTGTATTTTTGGCTCCTTTGTCATAAATTAATTGATCATAAAAGGGTTTATTTCTGGACTCTATTCTATTCCATTGATCTATGTGCCTCTTTTCATGATAATTCAGTACTGTTTTGATTACTGGGACATTTTTTCTCTCTCCTTCAATTATGAATGTGATAATTTTGTCAGGTAGAGAATTCTGGGTTGTATTTTTTTTTTTTTCCTTTAAGTATTTTAGACATATCATGCCACGCCCTTCTGGCCTGCAAAGTGTCTACTGAAAAAAACAAACAAACAAACAAACAAACAAAAATCTGATAGTCTGATGGGGATTTTGTTGTGTGTGACTAGTTGTTTTACTCCTTTTTGCTTTTAAAATTATTTCTTTATCTTTAATTTTTGTCATTTTAATTATTATTGGTATATATATTGATGAAGATATCTTGGTGTTCGTCTTGTTTGGGACTTTCTCTGCTTCCTGGGTCTGGATATCTGTTTCCTTCTGTATGTGAGGGATGTTTTCACCTAATATTTTGTTAAATAATTTTTCTTCCCCTTTATCTCTTTTCTATGCAGGACCCATACATGTGAATGTTAGTATGCTTGACATTGTTCCAGAAGTCCTTTAAACTCGCTCATTTTTACTTATTCATTTATTTATTTTTTTACTATTTTAATTGGTTGATGTCCGCTATCTTGTCTTCCAGATTGTTCATATATTCCATATCATCCAATTTGGTATAATTTCCCTTTAGTATATTTTTCATTTCAGTTATTGTATCTTTCAGCTTTGGTTGGTTCTTTCTCATATATTCTAAGGAGTGGTGAGTTAAAGTTTTCACTGAGTTCCTCTATTCTTGTCCCAAGTTCATTAATATATTAATGATCATTGCTTAGAACCCTATCAGGTAAATTACTTATCTCTCTTTCACTAGAGTTTATTGCTGGGTTTTTATCTGATTCTTTCATTTGGAATAGATTCCTCTTTCTTCTCATTTTCTTTGACTTTTTGTTTGTTTTGTTTTTTTCTATGAATTAAGCTAAGCAATTACCTGCCTTGCTCTTGAAAGCCAAGATGCTTATATGTAAGAGTGTTCCCTGTGTAGACTGCCATATGCCAGGTAGCTTTCGCAGGTCAGCTAGGGCTGGATCAGACATGGGCCAAGATGGGGAGAAGGCTGGTGATGAATTGGGCTGAAATCACTGTCAGGATGATTGAAACTGGAATGGGCAGTTTTCCCAGAATACATCAGGCCAGGTTGGGGTCACATTAATGGGATTGCTAGAGTGAGCCTGGGTCATGCTGGCTTAGAGTTGGCCTACTGGCTAGCTAGACCACCAGGCCCTTGTCAAGCTGTTGCCTCTGTTCTGGGACTTGGAATGAGTGAGTTTGCCTATGAATCCTTTAAGAACACAGTTTTGATTTCTGATAGCCCTCAGCTATCCTGGATGCATACTCCATTGATTGTCAATGTCAACTTTGATGGGGGGTATCTGATGTGGGGCTCAAACTCACAGCTTCTTAGAGAAGACTTCCACCTTTGTGATATCCCCACTCATTTGTGGGTCACTGTGCTGGAGTTGTGTGTCTTGGCTTGATAGCTTGTCTGCCCCTTCTATATAACTCAATGTGGCTTTATGTTTATATATTATTTGAAGAGCTATTCTGCTAGTTTTCAGGTCATTCTCAGAAAGAGTTGCTCTATGTGTAGTTGTAGCTTTGGTGTGTCCATTAGAGATGAACTCTGGATCTTTTTACTCTGCCATCTTGATCCCAACCCACTGCTCATAGGATTTCAACTCAGATTTTCTATTTCACTCAGATTTATATCTTTTGGACTTCCCAGGTGACTCAATGGTAAAGAATCAGCCAGCCAATGCAGGAGATGCAGGAGATATGGATAGAATTTCTGGGTTGGGAAGATCCCATGGAGGAGGAAATGACAACCTATGCCAGTAGTCTTTCCTGGGAAATCCCACAAATGGAAGTGCTTGGTGGTCTGCAGTCCATAGGATCACAAAACATCAGCCATGATTGTGCATGTATGTTATAACCTTTCATGACATCTTTCATACCACAATATAAAAGTCAAGATGAATGCATGAGAAACACCAGCACTTTTCATAGGAATTCTAAAGAAGCAAAGATCAATGAGGCATGGAGAGATGAGACCCAAAGTGGGCCTTGAAAATGGGTAAGTATTTCAGAGAGTTGTTAATAGGAAAGCATATTGATAGTAAAATACATGATTGATGGGGTGAATGTATGCATGAGTGGATAGAAAATTAAACATAATCTTGGACATACTAATTATAGAAATTAAATATGGGCTCAGAAACAGATTAAAAGAATTATGCATCATTTCATTGCAAGGGCTTCCTATATGGTACTAGTGGTAAAGAATATGCTTGCCAAAGCAGGAGACATAAGACTTGTAGGTTGGATCCCAGGGTTGGGAAGATCCCTTTGAGAAGGATATGGAAACCCACTCCAGTATTCTTGCCTGGAGAATCCCATGGACTGAGGAGCCTGGTACAAGGGCTGCAGTCCATAGAGTCCTGAAGAGTCAGACACAACTGATTCCACTTAGCATCAGTTCAGTCACTCAGTCATGTCCGACACTTTGAAACCCCAAGGACTGGAGCATGCCAGGCTTCCTTGTCCATCAACAACTCCCAGAGCTTGATCAAACTCATGTCCATCAATTCAGTGATGCCATCTAACCGTCTCATCCTCTGTCATCCCCATTCCCTCCTGCATGCAATTTCCCAGAATCAGGGTATTTTCTAAGGAGTCAATATTTTGCATCAGGTGGCTAAAGTATTGGAGCTTCAGCATCAGCATCAGTCCTTCTAATGAATATCCGGGGCTGATTTCCCTTAGGATTGACTGGCTGAATCTCCTTGCATTCCAAGGGGCTATGAAGAGTCTTCTCCAACACCACAGTTCAAAAGCATCAATGCTTCAGTGCTCAGCCTTCTTTAAAGTCCAACACTCACATTCATTCATGACTACTGGAAAAATGATAGCTTTAACTAGACAGACATTTGCTGGCAATGCGATGTTTAGGTTTATAACAGCTTTTCTTCCAAAGGGCAAGCTTGTTTTTATTTCATGGCTAGAGTCACAATATTCAGCGATTTTGGAGTCCCCAAAAATAAAGTCTCTCACTTGTTCCATTGTTTCTCCAACTATTTGCCATGAAGTGATGGGATTTCATGCAATGTCATGATCTTAGACTTTAGAATTCTGAGTTTTAAGCCAGATTTTTCACTCTCCTCTTTCACTTTCATCAAGAGGATCTTTAGTTCTTCTTCACTTTCTGCCATAAGTGAAGTGTCATCTGCATATCAGAGGTTATTGATATTTCTTCCAGCAATCTTGATTCTGGCTTGTGCTTTATCCAGCCTGCCATTTCACATGATGTAGCTGCACAGAAGTTAAATAAGCAGAGTGACAATACACAGTCTTGACATACTCCTTTCTCAATATGGAACTAGTCCGTTGTTCCATGTCTGCTCCTAACCGTTGCTTCTTGGCCTGCATACAGATTTCTCAGGAGGCAGGTAGGGTGGTCTGGTATTCCCATCTCTTTAAGCATTTTCCACAGTTTCTTGTGCTTCACACACCAAAGACTTTGGCACAGTCAATAAAGCAGAAGTAGATTCTTTATTTGGAATTTTCTTTCTTTTTCCATGATCTAATGGATGTTGGCAATTTGATCTCTGGTGCCTCTGTCTTTTCTAAATCCAACTTGAACATATGGAAGTTCTCACTTCATGTACTGTTGAAGCCTAGTTTGGAGAATTTTAAGCATTATTTTGCTATCATGTGAGATGAGTGCAATTGTGTGGTAATTAGAATATTCTTTAACATTGCCTTTCTTTGGGATTGGAATGAAAACTGATTTTTTTTCCAGTCCGGTGACCAGTGTTATTTTTGCAAAATCGCTGGCATATTGAGTGCAATACTTTAACAGCATCATCTTTAAAGTTTTGAAATAACTCAGCTGGAATTCCATCACCCTCACTATCTTTTTTCTTAGTGATGCTTCCTAAGTCCCACTTGACTTCACATTCCAGGTTGTCTGACTCTAGGTAAGTGATCACACCGTTGTGGTATGGAATTAGAGCTAAGATGATGGAGTAGTAGGACATGTATTTATTTTCTTTTGTGAGAATTCCAAAATTACCACTCATTGCTGAACGATTATCGACAGAAGAATGTTTGATCCCACTAAAAAAAGATACCCCCACATCCAATGCTAAAGGGGAAGCCCCAAGTAGATGTAGGATGAGTGAAATCATGTTTAGACTCAAACCCCATACCACTAGAGATGCTCAGAGGACTCAGACAAAACCTTGTGCACAATAGGACCCAGAGAACCTACAGAGACTGAGCTAGACCTGCCTTTGAGTGTTTGGATGTCTCCTTCAGAGGCAAGGGTCAGCAGTGGCCGCCCAAGGGGACACTTGCAGCAGACTTGGGAAGCAGGGTGTACGGCATGACTCCTCTTGGAAGAGGTCGGCACTAGCCCCACAATAGAGTCACTGAGCAGATGATCCACATATTGCAGAACAATTACATCAAAGAAATTCTCACACTGTTATGAAAGTTCTAGAATGCACAATAGGTTTCCCAGTCTAGGCTGCTGGTAAAGGGACTGAGAACCCCCAGGGTATTTGACTTTGGAGGCCAGTGGGATTTGATTACAGAACTTCCAAAGGACTGGGCAAGCAGACCCTTGGAGGGTACAAAAAAACTTTGTGTGCACCAGTACCCAGGAGAAAGGAGCAGTGACCCCACAAGTCTGACTGAGCCAGACTTGCCTATGAGTGTCCAGAAGTCTCTGGCATAAGTATGGGTTAGCAGTGGCCTGCTGTGGGGTCAGGGGAACTGAAAACCACAGCGCTGGCATAAGTTATTTTGAAGGATGTAGCCATCACTGCCATTACATCTATCATAGTTTGGCCACAATTCAACCCATAAACAGAAAATTGGATTAAAAAATTGCTGAGCATGACCCCTCCCATCAGAACAAGACCAAGATTCAGCTATAGACAGTCCTTCCTATCAGGAAGCTTCCACAAGCTTCTTCTCCTTACCCATAAAAAGGCAGACAGAATAGAAACCACAATTACGGAAGACTAACCAAACTGATCACATGGATCATAGCCTTGTCTAACCTAACGAAACTATGAGTCATGCCATTCAGGACACCAGAAGACGAACAGATCATGGTGGAGTGCTCTGACAAAACGTGGCCCACTGGAGAATGGAATGTCAAACCAATTCAGCGTTCTTGCCTTGAGAACCCTATGAACAGTATAAAAATGCAAAAAAAAGTGACACTGAAAGATGAACCCCCCAGGTTGGTAGATACTCAATATGCTAATGGAGAAGAGTGGAGAAACAACTCCAGAAAGACTGAAGAGATAGAACCAGAGTGAAAACAACACCCAGTTGTCGATATGGCTGGTGATGTAAGTAAAGTCCGATGCTGTAAAGAACAATATCCTATAGGAACATGGAATGTTAGGTCCATGAATCAAGGTAAATAGAAAGTTGTCAAACAGGAGATGGCAAGAGTGAAAATTGGCATTTTAGGAATCAGTGAAATAAAATGGACTGGAATAGGCAAATTTAATTCAGATGACCATTGCATCTACTACTATGGGCAAGAATCCCTTAGAAGAAAAGGAGTAGCCCTCAGAGTTAACAAAAGAGTCTGAAATAAAGGACTTGGATGCAATCTCATAAATGACAGAATGATCTCTGTTCATTTCCAAGGTGAAAAATTCAGTATCACAATAATCCAAATCTATGCCCCAGCCACTAATGCTGAAGAAACTGAAGTTGAATTATTCTAGAAATAACAAAATCTTCTAGAAATAACATCCAAAAAAGATATCCTTTTCATTATAGGGGACTGGAATGCAAAAGTAGGAAGTCAAGGGATACCTGGAGTAAAAGACAAGTTTGTCCTTGTAGTACAGAATGAAGCATGGAAAAGGCTAACAGAGTTTTGCCAAGAGAATGCACTGACCATAGTAAACACCCTCTTCCAACGTTATAGGAGATGATTCTTCACATAGAAATTACCAGCTGGTCAATACCAAAATCAGATCGATTCTGTTTTTTGTAGCTGAAGATGGAGAAGTTCTTGAAGAAAATAGGGAAAACCACAAGACCATTCAGGTATCAGTTCAGTTCAGTCACCCAGTTGTGTCCGACTCTTTGTGACCCCATGAATCGCAGCATGCCAGGCCTCCCTGTCCATCACCAACTCCCGGAGTTTACTCAAACTCATGTCCAGCGAGTTGGTGATGCCATCCAGCCATCTCATCCTCTGTCATACCCTTCTTCTGCTCCCAATCCCTCCAAGCATCAGAGTCTTTTCCAAAGAGTCAGCTCTTCACATGAGGTGGCCAAAGCACTGGAGTTTCAGCTTCAGCATCAGTCCTTACAATGAACACCCAGGACTTATCTCCTTTAGGATAGACTGGTTGGATCTCCTTGCAGTCTAAGGGACTCTCAAGAGTCTTCTCCAACACCATAGTTCAAAAGCATTGATTTTTCAGCGCTCAGCTTTCTTCACAGTCCAACTCTCACATCCATACATGACCACTGGAAAAACCAGTCTTGATCAGATGGACCTTTGTTGACAAAGTAATGTCTCTGCTTTTTAATATGCTACCTAGGTTGGTCATAACTTTCCTTCCAAGGAGTAAGTGTCTTTTAATTTCATGGCTGCAGTCAGCATCTGCAGTGATTTTGGAGCCCCCAGAAATAAAGTCTGACACTGTTTTAACTGTTTCCCCATCTATTTCCCATGAAGTGATGGGACCAGATGCCATGATCTTAGTTTTCTGAATGTTGAGTTTTAAGCAACTTTTTCACTCTGCTCTTTCACTTTCATCAAGAGACTCTTTAGTTCATCTTCATTTTCTGCCATAAGGGTGGTGTCACCTGCATATCTGAGGTTACTGATATTTCTCCTTGGAAACTTGATTCCAGGTTGTACTTCTTCCGGCCCAGCGTTTCTCATGATGTACTCTGCATATAAGTTAAATAAGCAGGGTGACAATACACAGACTTGACATACTCCTTTTCCTTTTTGGAACCAGTCTGTTGTTCCATGTCCAGTTCTAACTGTTGCCTCCTTACCTGAATACAGGTTACTCAAGAGGCAGGTCAGGGAGTCTGATATTCCCATCTCTTTTAGAATTTCCCACAGTTTATTGTGATCCACACAGTCGAAGGCTTTGGCATAGTCAATAAAGAAGAAAAAGATGCTTTTCTTGAAGTCTCTTGCTTTTTCGTTGATCAAGAGGATGTTAGCAATTTAATCTCTGGTTCCTCTGCCTTTTCTAAAACCAGATTGAACATCTGGAAGGCTCACATATTGCTGAGCCCGGCTTGGAGAATTTTGAGCACTACTTTACCAGCATGTGAGATGAGTGCAATTGTGTGGCAGTTCGGACATTCTTTCAGATTGCCTTTCTTAGGGATTGAAATGAAAACTGACCTTTTCCAGTCCTGTGGCCACTGCTGAGTTTTCCAAATTTGGTGGCCTATTGAGTGCAGTACATTCATAGCATCATCTTTCTGGATTTGAAATAGTTCAATTGGAATTCCATCATCTCCTCTAACTTTGTTCATAGTGATGCTTTCCAAGGCCCACATGACTTCACATTCCAGGATGTCTGGCTCTAGATGAGTGATCACACCATTGTGATTATCTGGATCGTGAAGATCATTTTTGTACACTTCTTCTGTGTATTCTTGTCACCTCTTCATAATATCTTCTGCTTCTGTTAGGTCCATAACATTTCTGTCCTTTATTGAACCCATCTTTGCCTGAAATGTTCCCTTGGTATCTCTAATTTTCTTGAAGAGATCTCTAGTCTTTCCCATTCTGTTGTTTTCCTCTATTTCCTTGCACTGATTGCTGAGGAAGACTTTCTTATCTCTCCTGGCTATTCTTTGGAACTCTGCATTCAAATGGGAATATCTTTCCTTTTCTCCTTTGCTTTTCACTTCTCTTCTTTTCGCGCTATTTGTAAGGCCTCCTCAGACAACCATTTTGCCTTTTTGCATTACTTTTCCATGGGACTGGTCTTGATCCCTGTCTCCTGAACAATGTCAGGAACCTCTATCCATAGTTCATCAGGCTCTCTGTCTATCAGATCTAGTCCCTTAAATCTATTTTTCACTTCCACTGTATAGTCATAAGGGATTTGATTTAGGTCATACCTGAATGGTCTAGTGGTTTTCCCTATTTTCTTCAGTTTAAGTATGAATTTGGCAATAAGGAGTTAATGATCTGAGCCACAGTCAGCTCCAAGTTTTTTTTTTTTTTTTTTTTTTCTTTTTTTTTTTTTCTGACTGTATAGAGCTTCTCCGACTTTGGCTGCAAAGAATATAATCAATCTGATTTTCGTGATGACCATCTGGTGATATCCATGTGTAGAGTCTTCTCTTGAGTTGTTGGAAGATGGTGTTTGCTATGACCAGTGCATTCTCTTGGCAAAACTTTATTAGCCTTTGCCCTGCTTCATTCTGTACTCCAAGGCCAAATTTGCCTGTTACTCCAGGTGTTTCTTGACTTCTTCCTTTTGCATTCCAGTCCCCTATAATGAAAAGGACATCTTTTTTCAGTGTTAATTCTAAAAGGTCTTGTAGGTCTTTATAGAATTGTTCATCTTCAACTTCTTCAGCATTACTGGTTGGAGCATAAGCTTGGATTACCATGATATTGAATGGTTTGCCTTGGACATGAACAGAGATCATTCTGTCATTTTTGAGATTGCAACCAAATACTGCATTTCAGATTCTTTTGTTGGCTATGATGGCTACTCCATTTCTTCTGTGGGATTCCTGCCCACAGTAGTAGATAGAATGGTCATTTGAGTTAAATTCACCCGTTCCAGTCCATTTTAGTTCGCTGATTCCTAGAATGTCGACATTCACTCTTGCCATCTCCTGTTTAACCACTTCCAATTTGCCTTGATTCATGGACCTAAGTTTCCAGGTTCCTATACAATATTGCTCTTTACAGCATTGAACCTTGCTTCTATCACCAATCACATCCACAATTGGGTATTGTTTTTGCTTTAGTTCCATCCCTTCATTCTTTCTGGAGTTATTTCTCCACTGATCTCCAGTGGCATATTGAGCACCTACTGACATGGGGAGTTCCTCTTCAGTATCCTATCATTTTGCCTTTTCATACTGTTCATGGGGGACCATTCAGGTATAACCTAAATCAAATCCCTTAAAATTATTCAGTGGGTGTGACAAATAGATTCAAGGGCTTAGATCTGATATAGTGCCTGAAGAACTATAGATGTACAGGAGGTGGTATCAAAACTATCCCCAAGAAAAAGAAATGCAAAAAGGCAGAATTATTGTCTGAGGCAGTATTACAAATAGCTTAGAGAAGTAGAGAATTGAAAGGCAATGAAGGAAAGGAAATCTATATCCATCTGAATGCAAAATTCCAAAGAATTACAAGGAGAGATAAGAAAGCCTTCCTCAGTGATCAATACAAAGAAATGAGGGAAAAAATAGAATGGAAAAATCTAGATATATCTTCAAGAAAACTAGAGCTATCAAGGGACCATTTCATGCAAAGATGAACACAGTAAAGTACTGAGACAGTATGAACCTAAAAGATGCTGATGATAACAAGAGGTGACAAGAATACACAGAGGAACTACACAAAAAGATCTTAATGACTTAGCATGCACACATGCATTTTATTGCAAATTTGAAGACAGTTCTTTTTATGACAAATTTATGAGATCTATGATATGAATCCACAAGAACTGAAACTCTTTCTTACTTAAGAGAATATCTTCAGTGACAAAAATATTGTTTGGACCATGGAACACAAATCCCAATGAAATACAAATAGAATTATAAGTAAAAGAAATGGAATGAATGATAGCAGAACAATAGGAATGAGAGCAACCTTCTTAAATCAAATTAGAAAAGTTACTAGTTTAAACCAAGGTGTCTGGGAGAGTGGAAATAACATATATTTCTAACATATCTTTGATTATAAAGTATTTTAATGCCCTTAATCATTTGACCCTCACAAAGTTATTATGGGTTATTAACTATTGCTCTATTTTTAAGGTGATAAAGCATTTTACTTAAAATTAGAACTTGGATTCCATCAAGTTGTGCTTGCTTCTGATTAGTCTTTTTTTTTTTTCCACTTATAGTCTGGATACTCTATATTTCCATGAAGAATAGACTCAAGGTATCGAATAAATTTAGTCAATTTATAAATGATAAATTTATTGATTTGCTAAGTAACCAGACTCTTACATATATACTAGATGGGTTTCTGTGATGTTGGAAAAAATGTGATGTCCAATAATATACTTTATTATCAATTTTTTTTTTTTTACCTCAAATATTGTTGCTGCTCAGTCACTCACTTGTGTTGGACTCTATGCGACCCCATGACTTGTTGCAGTACAGCAGGCTTCCCTGTCCTTCACCATCTCCCAGAGCTTGCTCAAACTCATGTCCATTGAATCAATGATGACATTCAACCATCTCGTCCTCTCTTCTCCTGCCTTCAATCTTTCCAAACATCAGGATATTTTCTAATTAGTTGGTTCCTTGCATAAGGAGGCCAGAGTATTGGAGCTTCAGCTTCAGCATTAGTCCTTCAAATGAATATTCAAGGTTTATTTCTTTTAGGATTGACAGATTTGATCTCTTTGCATCCAAGGGACTCTCAAGAGTCTCCTCCAACACCACAGTTCAAAAGCATCAATTACTCAGCACTCAGCCTTCTTTATGGTCCAACTCTCACATCCACACATGACTACTGGAAAAACAATAGCTTTGAATACATGAACTGTTTTCAGCAAAGTAATGTCTCTGCTATTGAATAATGATCTAGCATTGTCATAGATTTTCTTTCAAGGAGCAAGCTTCTTTTAATTTCATGGTTGCAGTCACTGTCTATAGTGATTTTGGAGGTTAAGAAAATAAAGTCTGTCACTGTTTCCATTGTTTCCCCATCTATTCGCCATGAAGTGATGGGACGGATGCCATAATCTTAGCTTTCTGAGTGTTGAGTATAAGCCAGTTTTTTCACTCTCCTCCTTCACTTTCATCAGGAGGCTCTTTAGTTCTTCACTATCTGCCAAATGGGTGGTGTCATCTCCATATCTGAGGTTATTTATATTTCTCTTGGCAATCTTGATTCTGGCTTGTGCTTCATCCAGCATGGCACTTCATATGATGTACTCTACATATAAGTTAAATAAGCAAGGTTAAATATATTGCCTTGACATACTCCTTTCCCAATTTGGAACCAGTCCATTGTTTCATGTTAGGTCCTAACTATTGCTTCTTGACCTGCATACAAATTTCTCAGGAAGCAGGGATGGTTATCTGGTATTTCCATTTCTTTAAGAATTTTCCACAATTTGTTGTGATCCACACAGTCAAGGGCTTTGATGTAGTCAGTGAAGCAGAACTAGATATTTCTCTGGAATTATCTTGACTTTTTTCTATGATACAACAAATATTGGCAATTTGATCTCTGGCTCCTCCTTCTTTTCTAAATCCAGCTTGAACATCTGGAAGTTCTCAGTTCACGTATTGTTGAAGCCTAGCTTGGAGAATTTTGAGCATTCCTTTACCAGCATGTGACATGAATGCAATTGTGTGGTAATTTGAACATTCTTTGGCATTGCCTTTCTTTGGGATTGGAGTGAAAACGCACCTTTTCCAGCCCTGTGGCCACTGTTGAGTTTTCCAAATTTGCTGGCACATTGAGTGCAGCACTTTAAATATAGTTTCTACTAAATTTTGTCTTTGGGTTAGAACGGAGGACTATTACCATGAACTTTATGAAAAACAATAGGCTCGTGCTGAAGTAGTGGAAAGTAGCCAGCTTCCCTTCCCTTTCTTCACATTTTAAAACTAGCCCTTTAACCTTACTCCCCAAAGCCTCCCCCAATCCTTGTGCTGCAGTGTTCTTAACTCAAAGGATTTTGACTGATAACCTTGATTATGACCTTTTGTCAGCTGCATTCATATTGGATGTATATACTGTTACTGGGATTTGTGCAGTTGGTACAACTATTTAAGACAAAGTGCTATTGATATTTTTTTTAATGGGCATTTCAGAAAATGTAATAGAGTTCTTACTACCACAGCAGTGTTGCATCTAATTCAATCAAGTCTTCAGTCATTCTAGAGTGAAAAATGAGTAGTTAGTATGTACTGAAATGATCCACTGAGGTCTGACAAGATATATAGTCAGAAAGAGATGATGACTACTTCAGAAATTTTATGAAAAATTAGGATATTGTTTATTTTAATGGATAACAAAGAGGAAGAAAAAGGACACACCAAGTGGGAGGAAATTCTATGAATAAAAATACAGAACTAAAAAGATGGCTTATTTGGAAGAAAAGGAGTATTTCAAAAAAATATCCAATTACCAGAAAGCCTGATGTGTGGCCATATTGAAAGCACAGAACTATGCATTTGATATCTTGTATTAAACTGTGAGAGTTACTGGCATGAGTACCCATATCCATAACTCACAGTATTATGATCATCACTTAGAATGCTTTGTAAGGGAGAGCACTGTAAATGAATCACTAAAGTCATAATCCTTTCAAGAGGAAATCTTTTTTTTTTTTTTTTTTAATATTTGATATTCAAAAAAAATCAAATTGGGAATTCTAAAACAATGTTTTGTCTTAAAAACTCCTGTTTGACTAAATTTATAATTTTCTGCATTACACACACTTCCCAGAGAGAGTTTTGAGGAATTTTATATTTATAGAAAACTTTCATCTTTTTAAATTCCATATATATGCATTAGTATACTGTATTGGTCTATATGCAAAACAGAAGAAGAGACACAGATATACAGAACAGACTTTTAGACTCTGTGGGAAAAGGCAAGGGTGGAATGTTCTGAGAGAACAGCATTGAAACAAGCATACTATCAAGGGTGAAACAGATCACCAGCCCAGGTTGGATGAGACGAGTGCTCAGGGCTGGTGCACTGGGAAGACCCAGAGGGATGGGGTGGAGAGGGAGGCGGGAGGGGGTATTAGGATGGGGAACACATGTAAATCCATGGCTGATTCACATCAATGTATGGCAAAAAACACTACAATTAAAAAAAAAAAAAACTTTCAGTGCAGAGTGCTTCACATATGGGTGTATGATTTATGTAAAGGCCAGTAGAGGCTCTTCTGAAAGCCAGTAGACTACCAATAACATGGAACTGTTATACGAACAAATTAGGACGCTGCACTCTCACAAGCAAGCAGCACAAAAATGCACTTCATGGAGGAAAAAAAATGCAAAAATAAGGTTTCCCTACCATATTTTGTTTTCTAATATTAGCTTACAAAATTATGTGTTTTTATTATAATAAATGTGGATGATTGCCATGGTGAGCTGCATGGGGCCCTATTAAACAGGAGGAATGATCAATCAATTAGCCAGATTTCTTTGTGACAGGAATCAGTTTATCCAGCCCTCTTGCACTACATTTAAAAAAGAGAAAATTCAATCAAATAGCTTAAAATGAAGTAGTTCAGAATCAGGGTGGGCACAAACACTGAAGATACATAGGAAATAAGAGACCAAGGCTTTGGAAAGTTCACAAAACAACAAAAGGTCTGCAAGAAGATCAAAAGGATAAAAAACAAACAAACAAAAAATAAATAAAATATCTTAGGTGAAATAACAATGTTTAACTCAATGATCCTAACATCTACTATGGGAGCAAATTATATTACATCCATAGAGAATCAAACAACTATTGACTTCTATAACCCAATATTCAATACATGGTTTTCACCTTACAGTGAGTTGACTGACTGGAAAAATTTTGATTAGATACTATAAAGGGAAATTTTTCCTACAAGGGAGAATTATGAAATAAATAATCTGGAGGGAAATAATGTCTCTTGATTTCCACTGTGACCTGGATGAGAATTAATTAATGTATAAAATACACAGAAGTGCCAGAAATGTAAATAAAGTTGAGGAGTCATGAGACAATTGTCATCCCATTAATACAATTAAAGTTAGGGAGAATTAAGGTTTGATGTAAATGAGGAATTTCAGCAATAAAGGTGGTAAATATAAAATTATTTTATTGAATAACATCTGTTAGATAAGGCTGGATTGGGAAGGAGGTTAAAAATGTACAGATGATTCTCAGAGGAGAATATTTCAAGAGGAGAAAAGGAGGCATCAATTATTCATACAGCTAACTTGAAACACAGTCCTTGAGTAGAAGATGATATCTGCAAAGTGAATAACTAATGTAAAGTTACAGAATGAACCATGAACTTCCAGATGTTCAAACTGGATTTAGGAAAAGCATAGGAACCAGAGGCAGAAGAATCAAATTACCAACATCCATTGGATCATTTAAAAAGTGAGAGTTCCATTAAAAAAAAAAAAAAAAAAAAAAAAAATCTCCTTCTGCTATATTGACTATGCCAAAGTCTTTAACTGTGTGGATCACAAACGAACTGTGGGCAACTCTTAAAGAGATAGGAATACTAGACCTCTGACCTGCCTCCTGAGAAAGCTGTAGGCAGGTAAAGAAGCAACAGTAAGAACTGGGCATGGAACAGCAGACTGGTTCCAAATCAGGAAAGGAGTATATCAGGGTTGTATATTGTTACCCTGCTTATTTAACTTATGTGCAGGGTATATCATGAGAAATATTGGACTGGATGAAGCACGAGTGGGAACAAGATTGACAGGAGAAATATCAATAACCTCAAATATGCAGATAACACCACAGTTATGGCAGGAAGTGAAGAAGAACTAAAGAGACTCTTGATGAAAGTGAAAGAGGAGAGTGAAAAAGTTGGCTTAAAACTCAGAATTCAGAAAGCTGAGATCATGGCATCCAGTTCCATCACCTCATGGCAAATAGATGGGGAAACAATGGAAACAGTAACAGACTTTTTTTCTTTTTTACTCCAAAATCACGGCAGATGGTGACTGCAGCCATGACATTAAAGAAAGTTTGCTCCTTGGAAGAGAAGTTATGACCAACCTAGATAGCTTATTAAAAAGCAGAGACATTGCTTTGTCAACAAAAGTCCGTCTAGTCAAAGCTATCGTTTTTCCAGTTGTCGTGTACGGATGTGAGAGCTGGACTATAAAGAAAGCTGAGTGCTGAAAAACTGATGCTTTGGAACTGTGGTGTTGGAGAAGACTCTTGAGAGTCCCTTGGACTGCAAGAGATCCAACCAGTTCATCATAAAGGAAATCAGTCCTGAATATTCACTGGAAGTACTGATGTTGAAGCTGAAACTCCAATACTTTGACCACCTAACGTGAAAAGCTGATTCATTGAAAGAGACCTTGATACTGGGAAAGATTGAAGGTGGGAGGAGAAGGGGACGACAGAGGATGAGGTGGTTAAATGACATCACCGACTCAATGGACATGTGTTTGAGCAGTCTCTGAGAGTTGATGATGGACAGGGAAGCCTGGTGTGCTGCAGTCCATGGGGTCGCAAAGAGTTGGACATGACTGAATTACTGGACTGAACAGAACTGAAGATAGAACGTGAAAATTTGGTCTAACAGAAAGAGAATTTTAAGAGGCAAAGTCAGACACAGGAGAAGGCAAGAAAGACATGCTGGTCCCATAAAGGGAAGTAGCTGTTGCATTTTTACTTGAAACTGGAAATTGGAAGAAGAGAAGAACTGTGGTTGGGCAAATGCAGAAATGAGTTTCTCACTTGCAGGCAAGTAATTGCCAAAAAAAAAAAAAAACACACACACACACACACACACAAAACCCCATGTAATTTAATTGTTGACATTTTTTTTTTCCTGTCTTAATAATATATAGTTGTTTTAAGTGAAGTAATATTTAAAAAAATATAAAACTTTTGACAAGTTAAAGTTGCATTTATAAAATATAAAGGAAAATGTAGAGAGATGTGCCATAGCAAAAGAGAAAGAAAGAAAGAAAAGAAAAAAAAATGCAGTTTTAAAAAGAAAATAACAACAACAAAAAAAGTAAAAAATGATAGTTTGAAACCCCAAAGAGAAAAACTCATGAAATTAAAGTAATGATTTCATGCTACCTTTAAATAAATACTGGTATTCTATATATTTATATAATGTATTTGAACTCTTGGATACATTCTCGTTTGGGAGGAATTTAATGCCACACTTTAATTATTGTGAAGACAAATGAATTGCCACACCTAGGTGGTAAGTCTGGGAAAGCAAGTGTTTTTTGTCTTACCAGATTTTATTACTATGATTAAGTTATTATGGATCCCTAATGTAACTTTTAATTTCACTGTCCTTAATCATAAGCATCAAGATAATCTTCTCTTCCATGTGTGGAGCTACAACCAAATGAGTAGTTTTAGTTGAATTTGCCTTTTAGTGGCATCATAAAACAGAATTGACTGGCTGTAGATTTGACTGGTTAGATTACAGAAACTTTCTGGTGTGTGGTGGGGCCATGTGAGGTAACTTACAGGGAGAAAGGAGACTTGATCTGGGACTGAGCTAAGAAATAGGCTGTTTAACTTTGGATAATCACTTATGCTTAATTTTCTAATCCTTAAAATAATATGAGTGATATTCAAGGAAGCTTTTAATTTTATAAAATACTGAACAAATATTGTGTGTGTGTGTTTCTTGACAGGTAAATACAAATTTAATATTGTCTTGTATCATGTTTTGGAAATAGCTAACCTTGGTGAAAAATCTGACCTCTGAAATCTTAATCTCGAAATTTACTTGCTGACTAAAATCACACAGACACACATGATAGATACCCACATATACACATGTACATATACAAATATGTATGTATCTCTACAGTTCAGTCGCTCATTCGTGTCCAGTTATTTTTGACCTCATGAACTGCAGCCCACCAAGTCTCCGTGTCCATCACCAACTCCCGGAGTTGACCCAAACTCATACCCATTGAATCGGTAATGCCATTCAACCATCTCATCCTCTGTTGCTCCCTTCTCCTGCCACCTTCAATCTTTCCCAGCATCAAGGTCTTTTCCAATGAGTCAGTTATTAGCATAAGGTGGCCAAAGTACTGGAGTTTCAGCTTCAGCATCAGCCTTTCCAATGAATATTAAGAACTTATTTCCTTTAGGATGGACAGGTTGGATCTCCTTGCAGTTCAAGGGACTCTCAAGAGTCTGCTCCAACTCCACAGTTCAAAAGAATCGATTCTTTGGCACTCAGCTTTCTTTATAGTCCAACTCTCACATCCATGCATGACTCTGGAAAAAGCATAATTTTGACTAGATGAAACTTTGTTGGCAAACAACAATGCTCTGCTTTTTAATATGCTGTCTAGTTTGGACATAACTTTTCTTTCAAGGAGCAAGCATCTTTTAATTTCATGGCTGCAGTCACCATCTGCAGTGATTTTGGAACCACCCCCCCGCCCAGAAAAACAAAATAATAATAAATAAAAGTCTGTCACTGTTTCCATTGTTTCCCATCAATTTGCCATGAAGAGATGGGACCAGATGCCATGATCTTACTTTTCTGAATGTTGAGGTTTAAGCCAATATTTTCACTCTGCTCTTTCACTTTCATCAAGAGTCTCTTAGTTCTTCTCTTTCTGCCATAAGTTTGGTATCATCTGCACATTTAGGGTTATTGATATTTCTCCTGTCAATCTTGATTCCAGCTTGTGCTTCTTCCAGCCCAGCGTTTCTCATGATGTGCTCTGCATGTAAGTTAAATAAGCAGGGTGGCAATATTGCTTTACCATCTATTTGCCAGGAAATTATGGGACTGGATGCTATGATTTTAGTGTTCTGAATGTTGAGTTTTAAGCCAACTTTTTCCCTCTCTTTCACTTTCATCAAAGACTCTTCTGTTCTTCTTGGCTTTCTGCCACAAGGGTGGTGTCATCTGCATATCTGAGGTTATTGATATTTCTCCCAGAAATCTTGATTCTAGCTTGTGCTCCTTCCAGCCCAGCGTTTCTTATGATGTACTCTGCATATAAGTCAAATAAGCAGGGTGACAATATACAGCCTTATTCTCCTTTCCCAATTTGAAACCAGTCTGTTGTCCCACATCAAATACTAACTGTTGCTTCCTGACCTGCATACATATTTCTCAGGAGGCAGGCCAGGTGGTCTGGTATTACCATCGCTTGAAGATTTTTTGACATTTCTTTTTTTTTTTTTTTTTGTCTACTCAGTCAGAGGCTTTGGCATTATTATTAAAGCAGAAGTAGATTTTTCTGCAACTCTATTTTTCAAAGATACAACTAATGTTGGCAGTTTGTTCTCTGGTTCCTCTGCCTTTTCTAAATTCAGCTTGAACATCTGAAAGCTCATGGTTCACATACTGTTGAAGTCTGTCTTGGAGAATTTTGAGCATTAGTTTGCTAGCATGTGAGATGAATGAAACTGTGCAGCAGTTTGAGCATTCTTTGGCATTGCATTTCTTTGGGACTGGAGTGAAAACTGACCTTTACCAGTCCTGTGGCCACTGCTGAGTTTTCCAAATTTGCTGGCATATTGAGTGCAGCACTTTCACAGCATCATCTTTCAGGATTTGAAACAGCTCCACTGGAATTCCATCACCTCCACTAGCTTTGTTTGAAACGATGGTTCCTAAGACTCAGTTGACTTTGCATTCTAGGATGTCCGGCTCTAGGTAAGTGATCATACCATCTTGATTATCTGTGTTGTGAAGATATTTTTTGTACAGTTCTTCTGTGTATTCTTGCCACCTCCTCTTAATATCTTCTGCTTCTGTTAGGTCCATACCATTTCTATCCTTTACTGTGCCCAACTTTGCATGAAATTTCCCTTGGTATCTGTAATTTTCTTGAAGAGTTCTCTAGTCTTTTCCATTCTATTGTTTTCCTCTATTTCTTTGCATTGATCACTGAGGAAGGCTTTCTTATCTCTCCTTGTTATTCTATGGAACTCTGCATTCAAATGGCTGTATCTTTCCTTTTATCTTTTGCCTTGCACTTCTCTTCTTTTCATAACTGTTTGTAAGGCCTCCTCAGACAACTATCTTGCTTTTTTACATTTCTTTATCTTGGGGATGGACTTGATCATTGCCTCCTGTCCAATGTTACAAACCTCTGTCCACAGTTCTTCAGGCACTCTCTCCATCAGATCTAATCCCTTGAATCTATTTGTCACTTCCACTGTATAGTTGTAAATAATTTGATTTAGGTCATATATGAATGGTCTAGTGGTTTTCCCTTCTTTATTCAATTTAAGTCTGAATTTGGCACTAAGGGGTTCATGGTCTAAGCCACTGTCCGCTCCCAGTCTTGTTTTTGCTGATTGAATAGAGTTTGTCCATCTTTGGCTGTGAAGAATATAATCAATCTGATTTTCGTATTGACCATCTAGTGATGTCCTTGTGTAGAGTCTTCTTTTGTGTTGTTGGAAGAGGGTGTTTGCTATGACTAGTGCATTCTCTTGGTAAATTCTTAGCCTTTGTCATGCTTCATTCTGTACTCCAAGGACAAATTTGCCTGTTACTCCAGGTATTTCTTGACTTCATATTTTACATTCCAGTATGTATGAAAAGGACATATTTTTGGGGGGTGTTATTTCTAGAAGGTATTGTAGGTCTTCATAGAACCTTTCAACTTCAGCTTCTTCAGCATTGTTGGTCGGGGTATAGACTTAGATTACTCTGATACTGAATGGTTTGCCTTGGAATGAACAGAGATCCTTCTGTTGTTTGTTGAGATTGCATCCAAGTACTGAATTTCAGATTCTTTTGTTGACTATGGTGACTACTTCCTTTCTTCTAAGGGATTCTTGTTACAGTAGTAGATGTAATGGCAATCTAAGTTAAATTCATCCGTTCAAGACAATTTTAGTTTGCTGATTCCTAAAATGTCAATGTTCATTCTTGCCATTTCCTGTTTGACCACTTCCAATTTGCCTTGACTTATGGATGTAACATTCCAGGTTCCTATGCAATATTGCTCTTTAGAGCATCAGACCTCGCTTTCATCACCAGTCACATCCACAACTGGTTTTTTTTGTTTTGTCCTGTTTTGTTTGTTTGTTTGTGTTCCTTCTTTTCATTCTATCTGGAGTTATTTCTCCACTTATCTCCAGTAGCATTTTGGGCACCTACTGACCTGGGGAGTTCATCTTTCAGCATCCTCTCTGTCTGTCTTTTCATGCTGTTCATGAGGTTCTCAAGGCAAGAATACTGAAGTGGCTTGCCACTTTTATCTCCAGTGAACCACGTTTTGTTCAGCACTCTCCACCATGACCCATCCATCTTCAGTGGCCCTACATGGCATGGCTCATGGTTTCATTGAGTTAGACAAGGCTGTGGTTCATGTGATCAGATTGGTTAGTTTTCTGTGATTGTGATTTTCAGTCTATCTGCCCTCTGTTGGATAAGGATATGAGGCTTATGGAAGCTTCCTGATAGGAGAGACTGAGGGGGAAACTGGGTTTTGTCCTGATGGATTGAGCCATGTTCAGTAAATCTTTAATCCAATTTTCTGTTGAAGGGCGGGGCTGTGTCCCCTCTCTGTTATTTGACCTGAATCCAAACTGTGGTGGAGGTAGTGAAAATAATGGTGACCTCATTTAAAAGGTCCCATGAACATAGTGCTACACTCAGTGCCCCCAACCCTGCAGCATGTATTTATGTTTATTATATATTTATATGTAAACTTTATATTGCCCTTCAAATTGAGTAACTCTTTGTGCTTCTAGCTGACTGTTTATATACACTGTGATTATACCAGATATCTCAGTACTGATCCTATTTCAAATATGTCTTCCTATTGTAACACCATATGCCATATAGTCCAACAGAATGTGGCCCACTGGAGAAGGGAATGGCAAACCACTTCAGTATTCTTGCCTTGAGAACCCCATGGACAGTATGAAAAGGCAAAAAGAGAGGAAACTGAAAGATGAACTTCCTAGGTCGGAAGGTGCCCAATATGCTACTGGAGATAAGTGGAGAAATAACTCCAGAAGAATGAAGGGATGAGGCAAAAGCAAAAACAACACCCAGTTGTGGATATGACTGTTGATAGAAGCAAGGTTCGATGCTGTAAAGAGAAATATTGCATAGGAACCTAGAATGTTAGGTCCATGAATCAAGGTAAATTGGAAGTGGTCAAACAGGAGATGGCAAGAGTGAATGTCGACATTCTAGGAATCAGCGAACCAAGATGAACTGGAATGGGTGAATTTCACTTAGATGACCATTATATCTACTATCGTGAGCAGGATCCCTTAGAAGAAATGGAATAGCCATCATAGTAAAAAAAAAAAGAGTCCAAAATGCAAAACTTGAATACAATCTCAAAAACGACAGAATGAGCTCTGTTCATTTCCAAGGCAAACCATTCAATATCATGATATTCAAGTCTATGCACTGACCAATAACACTGAAGAAGCTGAAGTTGAATGGTTCTATGAAGACTTACAAGACCAATTAGAACTATAACCCAAAAAAATATGTCCTTTTCATTACGGAGGACTGGAATGGAAAAGTAGGAAGTCAAGAAATACCTGGAGTAACAGGCAAATTTGGCCTCGGAGTACAGAATGAAGCAGGGTAAAGTCTAGTAGAGTTTGCCAAGAAAACGCATTGGTCATAGCAAAAACCTTTTTCAAACAACACAAGAGAAGACTCTATACATGGTCATCACCAGATGGTCAACAGTGAAATCAGATTGATTATATTATTTGCAATCAAAGATGGAGAACCTCTATACAGTTAGCAAAAACAAGACCAGGAGCTGACTGTGGCTCAGATCATAAACTCCTTATTGCCAAATTCAGACTTAAATTGAAGAAAGTGGGGAAAACCACTAGACCATTCATATATGACCTAAATCAAATCCCTTATGATGATACAGTGGAAGTGAAAAATAGATATAAGGGACTAGATCTGATAGACAGAGTGCCTGATGAACTATGGACAGAAGTTTGTGACACTGTACAGGAGACAGGGATCAAGATCATCCCTAAGGGGGTGGGGGGGGAAGGGAATCAAAAAGTGAAAATGGCTGACTCAGGAGGCCTTACAATATCTGTGAAAAGAAGAGAACTGAAAAGCAAAGGAGAAAAGGAAAGATATTCCCATTTGGAAGCAGAGTTCCAAAGAATAGCCAGGAGAGATAAGAAAGCCTTCCTCAGAGATCAATGCAAAGATATATATGAAAAAAAAAAAAAGAACGGGAATGACTAGAGATCTCTTCAAGAAAATTAGAAATACCAAGGGAGCATTTCATGCAAAGATGGGCTCAATAAAGGACAAAAATGGTATGGGCCCAACAGAAGCAAAAGATATTAAGAAGAGGTGACAAGAATACACAGAAAAACTATACAAAGAAGATCTTCATGATGCAGATAATCACAACGGTGTGATCACTCACCTAAAGCCAGACATCCTGGAATGTGAAGTCAAGTGGACCTTAGGAAGTATCACTACAAACAAAGCTGGTGGAGGTGATGGAATTCTAGTTGAGCTATTTCAAATCCTAAAAATAATGCTGTGAAAGTGCTGCACTCAACAGGTCAGCAAATTTGGAAAACTCAGCAGTGGTCACAGGGCTGGTAAAGGTCAGTTTTCAGTCCAATCCAAAAGGAAGGCAAAGGCAAATAATGCTCTAACTACTGCACAGTTGCACTCAACACATTAGTAAAATAATATTCAAAATTCTCTGAGCCAGGCTCAGCAATATGTGAACTGTGAACTTCCAGATGTTCAATCTGGTTTTAGAAAAGGCACAGGAACCAGGGATCAAATTGCCAGCATCTGCTGGATCATCAAAAAAGCAAGAGAGTTCCAGAAAAACATCTATTTCTACAGTGTTGACTATGCCAAAGCCTTTGTGTGGATCACAATAAACTGTGAAAAATTTGGAAAGAGATGGGAATACCAGACCACCTGACTTGCCTCTTGAGAAATCTGTATGCGGGTCAGGAAGCAACAGTTAGAACTGGACATGGAACAACAGACTTTTTCCAAATAGGAAAAGGAGTATGTCAAGGCTGTATATTGTCACCCTGTTTACTTAACTTACATGCAGTGTACACCATAAGAAACCCTGGGCTGGATGAAGAACAAGTTGTAATCAAGACTGCCAGGAGAAATATCAATAACCTCAGATATGCAGATGTCACCACCCTTAAATCAGAAAGTGAAGAAGAACTAAAGAATCTCTTGATGAAAATGAAATAAGAGAGTGAAAAATTTGGCTTAAAGCTCAACATTCAGTAAACTAAGATCATGACATCTGGTCCCATCACTTCCTGGCAAATAGTTGGTGAAAAAGTGGAAACAGTACTGACTTTATTTGGGTGGGGGTAATGTAAAATCACTGTAGATTTTGGTTGCAGCCATGAAATTAAAAGACACTTACTCCTTGTAAGGAAGTTATGACCAAACTAGACAGCATAATACAAAGCAGAGATATTACTCTGTCAATAAAGATCTGTCTAGTCAAGGCTATGGTTTTTCCAGTGGTCATGTATGGATGTGAGAGTTGGACTATAAGGAAAGCTGAGGGCTGAAGAATTCAAGCTTTTGAACTGTGATGTTGGAGAAGACTCTTGAGAGTCCCTTGGACTGCAAGGAGATCCAACCAATTCCTCCTAAAGGAAATCAGTCCTGGGTGTTCTTTGGAAGGACTGATATTGAAGCTGAAGCTCCAATATTTTGGCCACTTTATGCAATGGGTTGACTCATTTGAAAAAACCCTGATATTGGGAAAAATTGAAGGCAGGAGGAAAAGTGGACGACAGAGGATGAGTTGTTAGATGGCATTACCAACTCAATGGACATGAATGTGGGTAAACTCTGGGAGTTGTTGACGGACAGGGAGGCCTGGCGTGCTGCGATTCATGGGGTCATAAAAAGTCGGACACGACTATGCAACAGAACTGATCTGAACTGATGCCATGTAGCATTTCCACATAGAAAGACTGACTTAAGCAATCTGATCATGATATTTCCACCACATGTAAATATACCTTTCATTCACTTAAGGCAGCTATTTATGTTGGTGTAAATGTTATTGTGGTTTTGCCCCATATGTTTTAATTCATTATAACTAGACAGACAAATCTTTATTGATCAAAGTAGGAACCATTATAATAAACACATTTCTACCAATAAAAAATAAGTTGATTTATTTCTGTAACATAAAAATCCATGCTTAGGGATTCAGTGAAATCTTGGAAAGTATTTTCTGCATCTTGCTGGTTGTGGAAGCATTTTCTATGCAAAATGTTGTCAAGGTGCCTGAAGGTTGGTGAGAGGTCAGGTGGTGAATATGGTGGATGAGGCAAAACTCCATAGCCCAATTCATTCAACTTTTGAAGCATTGGTTATGTGATGTGCAGTCGGGCATTGTCGTGGAGAACTGTACCCTTTCTGTTGACCAAAACTGGCTCCAGGTATTGCAGCTTTTGGTGCATTTCAATGATTTGCTAAGCATACTTGCCAGAAGTAATGGTTTCACTGGTATTTAGAAAGCTGTAGTAGATCAGATGGGGAACATTCTGGCAAACAGTGATCATTAGCTTTTTTTGATGAAAGCTTGGCTTTGAGAAGTGTTTTGGATCTTCTCTCAGAGAAACCACTGAGCTGTTCATTGCTGGTTGTCATATAAAATCCACTTTTCGTAACATATCACAATGTGATTGAGAACGGTTTGTTGTTGCACAGAATAAGAGAAGATGACACTTCAAAATGATGATTTTTTGCTAAAATTTTCAATCAGCTCATGAAGTACCCACTTACTGAGCTTTCTCACCTTTCCAATTTGTTTCATGTTAAACGACCTTAGAATGGTCAACGCCGAGTTCTTCAGTAACTTCTTGTGCAGTTGTAGAAGACCAGCTTTGATGATGGTTGTGAGCTGGTTAGCAAATTCTGATGGTTGGCCGTTGCACTCATATCTTCAAGGCTCGTGGCTTCTTTTCAAAGTTTCTTGAACCACCACTACACTGTATGCTTGTTAGCAGTTCCTGGGCAAAATGCATTGTTGATGCTGTGAGTTGTCTCCACTGCTAAGAAAATTAGTCAAACATGCTTCTTGTCTAACCTCATTTCCCTAGTCTAAAATAAATATAAAATAAACAGCAAGTAATGTCATTACCAAAAAAAAAAAAAAAAAAATGAAGGGAGAAATGTGCATTAAAATGATATATGGCATAATCACATTTATTAAGAATGGTGGCTCAAATAGTAAAGAGACTGCCTGAAGTGCAGGAGACCTGATTTAGATCCCTGGGTTGGGGTGAGACCCTGGAGAAGGAAATGACAACCCACTCCAGTATTCTTGCCTGGAGAATTCCATGGACAGAAGAACTTGACAGACTACAGTCCATGGGGTCACAAACACTTTCAGTTTCACTTTTCCATTCCATTATCAAACAGCAAATTTCAACAGTGCAAAAACCGAAATTAGCTTTGCGCCTATCTAGTAGTTGCTAGAAGTGAGAAGCATGCCAACTACTTTCTTAATATGCTCTGAGAAGGGTATTCTGGATAAATAATTTTCTGTATATTTTACTCTAAATTATGATAAAAGTCAATGTTTAAAATCTTTCTGAGAGTTAAGTATGTTATACATACAAGACTATTTAAAAAGTCTATTCCTACCACATAAATTAGTAAATAGTAAAAATAAATTTCAATCTTCCTTTATGGTTGTGTCAAACAAACAGAAACATTACTTTGAGATAATTTTATTATATATGACTTAGAAGAAAAAAGAAAAAAACAAAAGGACAAGGCTTTAAATGCTTTACAAAATATGAAACTTTGATAATTAAATAAATTAAAGGCTATAAATTTGTTTCAAAAGTATTTATAGCAGTTTAAATCCTCTGTCACTAAGTTCATTTACTAATAACTTCTTCTAAAATATTGTTGTTTAATCATTAAAGAGATCTTGGATATAGAGAGATATATCTAATAGCATTCCTGTTTCTTTCTTTGAGTTTTTTGTTAAATAATAAATAGCAGCATATCATGCAACAATAAAGCAAAAACAAAGGACAAAAAGAGTATTTCTGTATAGTACTTAAAAGTAATTTGGAAAGTCATAGGTTCATCATATAAATGATGGCCTCTGAAATTTGATTCTTAGAATTTCATAAAAATTAATAGTTTTCCAATAGTCATTTTGAAGCATTCATCCATAGAAAGAATTCTAGACACAAGACTTGAGTTTAGTGTTACACAAATTGCCTATTGTTTGCCACTCAATCATGTCCAACTCGTTGTGACCCCATGGACTGTAACTCACCAGGCTTCTTTGTCCATAGAATTCTCTAGCAAGAATACTGGAGAAGGTATCTGTTCCCTTCTCCAAGGGATCTCCCTGACCCAGGGATCAAATCTGGGTCTTTTGCATTGGAGGCAGATTCTTTACCATCTGAGCCAACAGGGAAGCCCATAGATTTTAAAAGTATGTGGAATAAGTGGCATACATTGAGCTACATAACTTAATTTAGATTCCATAATCTTTGAAGGAATCGTGAGGAAAGATTACTATGGTTATGATACTTAGGTGGTATTTTTGAATTATAAAAAAGGTCTCCATTTTGCCTTCCCTGATTATATTGACAATACCCATACAATTTCAAGATACTTGATTTTAAGGGAAAATATTTTGCATCAACATTATTAGATCCAAAGTAAAAGTAATATTTATAAGGGCATAAATGCTAAAATGACCTTTGTGTAATATTTAAGTACAAGACAAAAGGTGTTGATAAAAGAATGTTCACTATGTTCTTTGTAAGATGATTTTTACTTTTAGAATAAGTAATAACCCTCATGTTACACATAATTGTGTTTTAATGTGTCATTGGGCTCCAAAGAAATGAATTCTTTCTTTTCCACATTCTCATTTTCTCATTTTTTTTTCTTCTTATTCTCATACCACTCACTGTGGTAGATGTGTGTGGGGAAATATGATGTTGAAAATTGTCCATCAGTCATCAGTTAAACATTTAGAAAGAGACCTTCACATTTCCTAGTGACAGACTACATAATTTATCATTTATCTGTGCACTCTTGAGTAATGCATAATTCCCCACAATGGGCAATCAGTAACTCAACTGGCCTTGATAACTTGCTAGGGTATTATGAGAAATTCTTTATCATATTTTGAAGGGTACCATAATGCTATGTGTTTTGAATTTGGGCATTAAAAAAAGGTTAAATTGTTTACATTATTCCTTTGATCTGGCAGCACATTAAAAACAAAAATGGGGGAGACACATGTATACCTGTGGTCAGTTCATGTTAATGTATGGCAAAAACCATCACAAAATTATAATTATCCTACAATTAAAATAAATAAGTTAACTAAAAATTAAAATAAAAACAAGAAAATAACTTGGCCACTTTTCCACAAAGATCCATCTAGACACAAAACCTTGGTTTTTACCCAATGCTTCTGTCAGTCTTCAACAAATTAAATACTGAGCTTAAATTCTTGGTGTTTAGTCCCTGATTGTAACCAAAATTCTGCAGTCACTCCCTGACAACACATAACCTGATTGTCATCTTCTTCTTCTTGTATTGCGTCGCTTTTCTTGTGAAAAATTCTGTGTGAATGACAATGAAAAGCAAAACCAAAAATTAAATGAAAGAAAATATGAGAAGGCAAGCATTATCTACTTTGTTGACTTTTTTAAAAAATCAAAGATCAATCCAGTGAGGCATACAAAGATTAAAAATATCACTACAAATACTGAATAAATGTTGTCTCATTATTTTGTCTCTCACATTTGAAGGCATTTGGTATGAAGAATGACATGTGAAAATAAATTTAATACAATTCCTCATTCTAGTTACTTTGCTGATTACCTTAGTAGGAAAACATGTTTGCCATGATAAAAATGTTTTTCATCATGGCCTATGATCATTTTATTTTCCCGTGGAGGAGGGGGGGAATCTTTGTATATATTGACAAATCCTTTACATTTTCTAAGTTATCTTTTGAAGAATTTTAAGTGCATTACATTAGATTAGCTAGGAGGCATGGTATTTTAAGATCTATAAACTACTTTATGTGGTCCTTGTGTGTGTAATAAGTTGATTCAGTCGTGTCTAACTCTGACCACATGTACTGTAGCCCACCAGGCTCAGCTGTCCATGGAACTCTCCAGGCAAGAATACTGGAGTGAGTTGCCATACCCTCCTCTGGGAATCTTCCTCACACAGGGATCCAACCCATATTTCTTAAGTCTCCTGCATTGGCAGCTGGGTTCTTTACCACTATTGCCACCTCAGAAGCTGTTTTATGGTCCAGTTTGTCTGATTTTCATGTCAAGCTTAAAACGATGTGATTTCACTTCCTTCTCTTGAAATCTCCTTGTTTTGGTTGCAAAACACACAAAAACGCTAGTCTTAGGAAAAGAGTATAAACTATGACCTAATGTGGGGGCAGAAAAATGGAGTGGTGTAAATGATTAAATGTATGCTAGTCACAATTTAGGAGTGACTACCTTTAGAAAAGAGGAAATTTCCCAACACTCTAAATGCAACCAGAAATCTCTATATTTTAATTTCTTAGTTAAGAAACCATAGAAATTATTATAAATAACAAAATGGAGGCAGAGTACTTATCAAGAAAGCAATTTTATTTTCTAAATTTTTATTATTATTATTATTTAATTTATTTAATTGGAGGCTAATTATTTTACAAATATTGTAGTGTTTTTTTGTCATACATTGACATGAATCAGTCATGGGTGTACATGTTTTTCACATCCTGAACACCTCCCTCCTCCTCCCATCCTTCTGGGTCATCCCAGTGCACCAGGTCTGAGCACCCTGTCTCAAGCATTGAACCTGGACTGGAGATCTATTTCATATATGATAATATACATGTTTCAATGCTATTCTCTCAGATCATCCCACCCTCACCTTCTCCCACAGAGTCCAAAAGACTGTTCTATACATCTGTGTCTCTTTTGCTGTCTTGCACATAGAGTTATTGTTACCATCTTCTAAATTCCATATATATGTGTTAGTATGCTGTATTGGTGTTTTTCTTTCTGCTTTAATTCACTCTGTTTAAGAGGCTCCAGTTTCATCCACCTCATTAGAACTGATTCAAATGTATTCTTTTAATGGCTGAGTAATATTCCATTGTATACATGTACCACCGTTTTCTTATCCATTCGTCTGCTGGTGGATATCTAAGTTGCTTTCATGTCCTGGCTATTATAAACAGTGCTATGATGAATGTTGGGGTACACGTGTCTCTTTCTTTTTCTTTTTCTTTTTTTTTTTTTTTTTATGTGTCTCTTTCAATTCTGGTTTCCTAGGTGTGTATATCCAGCAGCGTGATTGCTGGGTTATATGGCATTTTTTTCCCAGTTTTTTAAGGAATCTCCACACTGTTCTCCATAGTGGCTATACTAGTTTTTTTTTTTTTTTTTTTTTTTTTTTTTTTTTTTTTTGCTTTTTTGTATGACATGATGTAAAAGTTTTATAGTCCATATGCATAAAACAAAAATAAACTTAAGTAGATACCTCAGGGTTACAGGGTTTTCCTCACAGCTCAGTTGGTACAGAATCTGCCTGTAATGCAGGAGACCCCAGTTCAATTCCTGGGTCGGGAAGATCTGCTGGAGAATGGATAGCCTACCCACTCCAGTATTCTTGGGCTTCCCTTGTGGTTCAGCTGGTAAAGAATCCACCTGCAATGCGGGATACCTGGATTTGATCCCTGGGTTGGGAAGATCCCCTGGAGAAAGGAAAGGCTACCCACTCCAGTATTCTGGCCTGAAGAATTCCAGGAACTATAAGATCCATGGAGTTGCAAAGAGTCAGACACGACTGAGAGACTTTCACTTTCAGTTTCACTCAGGGTTACACTTATGTGACAAAAAAAAAAAAAAATTGTGATAGAAATAGCAATGTTAGTGTTAAATATATTCCAAGTGTATCAGGCTGAGTCATTTTGCTACTGTCAGCATTGAGGTAGGCAATCAAGTGATTGAAGTTCAGCTGTAGAAATCTCCAGGCAAAATAAAGGCTTGTGAGGTAGGAGGTAGTGCATTTTTTTTTTCCCCCTCAAGGATGTCTGTTTAGGATGAAGTTGAATTCTAAATAACAACTAGAGAGAGTACGAAAAGACTGGGTAAGGATTTTGTTTTGTTTTGTTTCAGAATTCCATCTAAGGAGAAAGATATCCATTACAGTATTCCAGTCCAGGTAAATCAAGAAATCAGTACAAAATAGATATAAAAGATTGAGGGACATGTTTTGGGGGATGAAATTGGGGAATATATGATAAGTGAGTGAATCAATGACCAGGACCTTACTCCAGGGTGTCTTATGTGCTCTTGAAAAAGAAAGACTACAAGAGCATTCACAACTGAGGGCAGTTAGAACTCCTTTTCCATCTCCTAGCTTGATTGCAATGCATTCACTATCTGAGTGAGGCTGAGTCTCCAAGTGGAATTTCTTCAGTGAGTGCAACTCCTCATGTTTGAGAAACTTATTCATAAAAATGCTTTTCAAAACTATTCAGTTCCTTATGAATACAACTGCTTGCCAGAAATTCATCACTCAAGAGTCTGTGCTTCACAATTTATTTTATAGAGATTATGCACTGGTGGTCTATTGGCCAAGTCCAATCTTTGGAATTGCTTTGTTTACATGTTTACAGTGCTTTAAACCATTTTGAAATAATTCCTATTTTTAAAATCAGATAAATATGTGGATGTCAGGCTCTTGGTGAGAAACTGGTTACAGTTATAGCGTACTCACATTTCTACATGAAAAGAATCAAAGTGATATAAATTGATACTCTCTAGTTAAGCATGAGCCCCATCATCGTTCCACCTAATCTGTTTTGCATATTTATATTAATTTATCTACCAGGCACTTGGGTTTGGTTTTTCAACTACAAGCTTACCGATATTTGTTTTCCACTTCTTTTCTTTATATTCTCTGGTGAACCAGAAATATTTCCTGTGCATTTCCTTGATTCCTCAAATCTTAAGCTTTGACTATTAGAGAAAGAGGGGCTTTCCAGGTGGTGCCAGTGGTAAAGAATTCTCCTGCCATGGACAGGGAAGCCTGGTGGACTATGGTTTTAGGGTCAAAAGGAGACATGACTGAAGTGACTTAGCAACAGAGAAAGAATCTCCCCTGGAAAAACTCCCAGTTTACAAGCTCATGGACAAAAGTGGTACAGCATTATGTCAGTTGCTTAGGTTTGAATCTGAAGTCCAAAACATGCACTCCTATGACACTAGCAATTTCCGTAACTACACTAAGCCTCAGTTACTTTATCTGGGAAGTGAAGAAATTTAGTGTATAGTGTAATATTATGTCACATATTTGTATATATTACGTGTGTATATATAAACATTGGTTAGTGGTTGATTTAGTCACTAAGTTGTGTTCGATTCTTGGGACCCCATGAACTGTACCTGTAAGACTCCTCTGTCTATTGGACTTCCCAGGCAAGAGTACTGGAGTGGATTGCCATTTCCTTTTCCAATGTGTGTGTGTATATATATATATATACATACATACATATACATGTGTGTGTGTGTGTGCGTGTGTGTGTGCTAATATACGGAGAAGGCAATGACAACTCACTCCAGTACTCTTGCCTGGAAAATCCCGTGGACGGAGGAGCCTGGTAGGCTGCAGTTCATGCAGTCGTGAAGAGTCGGGCACGACTGAGCGACCTCACTTTCACTTTTCACTTTCATGCATTGGAAAAGGAAATGGCAACCCACTCCATTGTTCTTGCCTGGAGAATCCCAGGGACAGCGGAGCCTGGTAGGCTGCCATCCATGGGGTCACACAGAGTCAGACACGACTGAAGCGACAGCAGCAGCAGCAGCAGCAATGCTAATATATGTATGCTATATATGTATGCATACATATACATACATATATAGATGTGCTAAATTGCTTCAGTCGTGTATGACTCTTTGTGACCCTATGGTATGTACTACCCTGCCAAGCTCCTCTGTTCATGGGATCTTCCGGGCAAAATACTGGAGTGGATTGCTATACCCTCCTCCAGGTGGTCTTTCCAACCCAGGGATTGAATCTGCATCTCTTATGTCTTCTGCATTGCAGGCAGATTCTTTACCACTGAGCCAACAGGGAAGCCACGGGATAATATAAGTAAATACAATATAATTTGTTGCAGAGAAATAATAGAATAATAAAACAATAATATCTAACATATACTGAATGCTTTCCTACATACCTGACAGTTCTCTAAGTGCTCTGTATCTGCATCTCATCTTTTCATGATAACACATTGTGAGTTTGGTTTTATTGCTACTTATATTTATAGATGAAGATTTAAAGTAAGTACTCTGACTCCAGGGGCTATATTAATGCTTGCAAAAATTTTAACAAGATACATGAACTAGGATTTTCTAACGGATGCAGGTTGTTTGATTTTTTTTTTTTTTTTAATCAGTTTATTATGGAGTATTTGGATAAGACCATAGGAGAAGAAATACCTTTGTGGCAGTTGCCTTGGTTCACATTACTAAAAGAAGCAAAGCACATCATGTTAGACCCTCATGTTAAGAAACCCAGTTAATTAATTAATAAATTGCTTAGTTAACTAAATGTTACTGAGTGTTAACTGCTGTGATATTTATTTCCAAGGTAATCTAAGATTTCAGCAAATCTGAAGTCAATTAACTTTTTTGAAAGAGAAACAATAAGGATGGGCCTGAGGTCAGTAAAGCAATGATCTGCAAAATATTCTCCTTTAGAATTGACAAAATTCAGGACTCCAAACTTGATCACTTCAAAGGGCAGGCAGTCAGCTCACCTTGACCTTTTGCTGGACTCTCTTTGATAGATACAATTGGCATTTGTATTAAGAAGGGTGGTAGTGATGTGGGAAGTACATTGCAAATTCAATGGAGATGATTTCTTAGAAATAAAACTACACAAATTCTTGTTAACTCAAATGGAGCCAGACTGTCACTAATTAAATTGTTTTCTATGTGAAAAGTTCTACTCCAAGAGCCCTTCATCTCCTAAAACTCTGATTTGAAGCTGTTTAAATGGCGGTCGTGGGTATATCCCTATGAATGCAATGTGGAAAACCCTATATTATGACATTTTATTAAGCTAACTACAATGAGGATAATGCTAGAGGCAGAGCAGTTATCCAGGAAAAGAGAATCAAAGACACTCTTTTCCACCCAGCTAAATTCTGTGTTCTTGCCATTTTTTAAATACATTTGACATTATTTTTGAACATTACCTATAAGAAGTAGACAAGCAAGTGAACAAGGCAAGATCATACATACACACACAAACCTGCAAAGTCATAAGAATAGTTATGAAAACTTGATCACATATTAAATGCTAGGTATGGTGATTATATGGAATTCCCAGTAGCTCAGCTGGTAAAGAATCTGCCTGCAATGCAGGAGAGCCCAGTTCAGTTGCTGGGTTGGGAAGATTCCCTAAAGAAAGAATAGGCTACACACTCCATTATTCTTGGGCTTCCCCGGTGGCTCAGACAGTAAAGAATGCACCTGCAATGTGGGAAACCTGAGTTTGATTCCTGGGCTAGGGAGATATCCTGGAGAAGAGAATGGCTACCCACTCCAGAATTCTTGCCTGGAGAATCCTCATGGACAGAGAAGCCGGGCGAGCTACAGTCCATGGAATCACAAAGATTAAGACAGAACTAGGCAACTTTCAGTTTCTTTCACTTATGGTGATTATATATGCTTTTCATGTCTTAAATATGTTATTTTTATAAACCATCCTATGGTCTGTATACTATGATCACCTTCATTTTATAGATGCAGAAACTGAGCCCTGAAAAGGTTACATAATCTCCTTTATACTGTGCAGCTTTTATATATCACAATCAAGATTTAAATACTTGCATTCTGATTCTGGACCAGGACCTCTCGACCACCACCCACGTTGTTACAAATACTTTTGATATACTATTTATTTAAGCACCATAAAGATCATATATAGAAGGTTGTTGAAAAGTCCAGACTGGCTAGGTAACTTGTCTCCTAGAAGCAGAGTTCTAAAGTCATGATTACTTATGTAAAACCCATTATCTTTTCTCAATTCCTCAATACCACATTCACAGTAATACTTGTTCAGTCACCAAGTTGTGTCCAACTCTTCATGACCTCATGGACTACAGCATGCCAGGCCTCCCTGTCCCCCAGCATCTCCTGGAGTTTGCACAAGTTCATGTCCATTGCAACTATAGACAACTTCAAAACTCATCCATGACACTATTAAACATATACCACAGGCAATATATTCATTAAGCCTCAAAGTAATGAACTATGGAGAACAGGAAGCATGAGTTCCATGTGAGAAGTTTCAAGGCAAAGGCTGACCTGAAAGTCTTCCTTCAAGGCAATGGCAGGGCTTATATATTCTGAAAGGAGAATGTTTGGTATCCCTTGTAATAAATCCTTTATAGTAAACCCAGAATGCATAAAAGATATACTTTAGAATAGAATATGGCATGTTCCAGAGCCAATAATAATTGAAGTCTGGATCTTTATACTCTTCCTTGAGAAGCAATTTTTTCAATCTGGCAAGGTGTTGGGCATTTTAAAAGGCCATTAGATGCTTAACATCTAAATGTGCTAGTTTTAAGGCACCGTTCTGGAGTCAAACTCAAGTAGAGACAAATTCCAGGTTAGAGCTGATACTGAATATAGTGCTTATAGTCCAAGATACTGAATAATTTTGAACAAGGTGATTGTTTTTTGAGCATCTTACATTTTTTGTTATGTTCTCAATTTGTGACTCAATAATACCTTAGGATACTTTTCCTCAAAAGAGATACTTAGGGAATTATTTCCTGTGATGTAGTTATGGACTGTATTAGTTCTTAAAAGCAGTTTTCTATACCTGTTCTAATTGAATTCCACCACCATTAAATAAGATCATTTTTTAAATTGCCAAGAACCATTTTAAAATGTAATTTACTTAAAGCCTTTCTATTACAATCCAAACAATATTGCTGCAACTGCAAAATTATAGATCATATAATGAATTGAATCACACTGTTTTTTTGTTTGTTGTCAACATTTAAATAATGGCTTGTAATTTAATTCTGTGATTCTAAAATGCATGATGATTCTATGGTATTCATTTGCCTTTAAATAAAATCATACTGATGAATATATATTAGAAATTAGTTACTTTCCAAATTTATGCAGCTCTTGTAGAATCCAATTTGTAGCAATTAAGCCAGAAATACTGACAAGAAGAGTTTAAGAGATAGAGCAAATTCTAGAGAAAGTAATAGGGAGGTACATAGAGCTCAGCTGAGCTGAGTTTAATTAAGCAGCTTGAAAAGGTGATTAATATGTGGAGGCAAAAGAAATAAAATGTCCTACTGAGATACATAGTTATGTATGGATGTGAGGGTTGGACTATAAAGAAAGCTGAGCACCAAAGAATTGATGCTTTTGAACTCTGGTGTTGGAGAATACACTTGAGAGTCCTTTGGACAGCAAGGAGATCCAACCAGTCCGTTCTAAAGGAAATCAGTCCTGATTATACATTGGGAGGACTGATGCTGAAGCTGAAACTCCAATACTTTGGCCACCTGATGCAAAGAACTGACTCATTGAAAAAGACCCTGATTCTGGGAAAGATTGAAGGCAGGAGGAGAAGGGGACAACAGAGGATGAGATGGTTGAATGCATCACCAACTCAATGGACATGAGTTTGAGCAAGCTCTGGGATGTGGTGATGGACAGGGAAGCTTGGCATGCTGCAGTCCATGGGGTTACAAAGAGTCAAACACAACTGAGCCACTGAACTGAACTGAGGTACATACCATCTGAACTGAGCAATATACTAGATACTCCCTCTAAGCCAAGGACCAGGTTAGGAACAAGAATTTTGAAAATGCTGTGCCTGATGTCTGGAAGAAGCTTTTGGTCTTTGAATTGCACTTGTCCCTATTAGAAGACATCTGCAAAATTATTTTCCCTTATCAGCTTTGTCACTTGATGGAAAAGGAAAACTTGGCACTTTATTCTGCCATGCCTGACTTCCAACTGGAGTTCCTTCTAGCTTTCTAATTTACTTGGCACTAAGCAAGTTTCCTCTGGCAAAAAGTGAGTGACTCAATGTTTGGAACCCGACACATCAGCAGAATCTAAATTGAACCTTGAAATCACTTTGATTCAGATAATGTGAGACACCTGTACCTGAGAGAAAATTCCTTATTACAAAAGATAATACTCTCCAAAACAGAGAAAACCAGATAAGGAACTCTAAATTAGCTTGAGAAAGAGAACTTTCATTGTAGATACTATTGATGTGTTCCAGAAGATGACCCATAAAGAAAATACATTTAAAAGAAATATTAGTAGAAGCTTTGGAAGAGTACAAATTACATTTTTAAAAATCCTACTAATGTTACTTATTATTTAATTAAGACAAATTATTAAATTCTTATAGACCATATAGGCTGGTATATATCTATCTATCTAGAGAGGTAGATTTATAGACAGATACAGATCTCAATGTTTATGTCCTATAATATAACTAAATTGATTTTGGCCAGCTGGTATTTAAAACAGAAGGTGAGAAATAGGGGAAATTACTACTCTTTTAACTAATTGATCATTTAATCAATCTGTCTATTTATCTGTTTATCTTCTACTCATTCTTTCAGTTAAATATATTTTATTGAAAGTATACAATATCTGTGTTGAGGATAATGAAGCAGAATAAAATCAATACTCTTTCGTGAGACATATAACTTAGTAAAAGGGAATAATATGTAAACAGTAATTTACAATACAGACATGTCTGTAGAGCTCCATTCTTTATGTCAAGCAGGAAAATGAAATTGTCTTGTTGCAAGAGAGCCTATCTAAGGCCACTTCTGCATCAGCATTCAACTTCTGCATATAATATCTTACATATATGCCCTTACAGAGACACTAGCTTCAGCATCATCTTTTTAAATTCTTAATCAGTATGGCAAGATAGTTGATAACTGTTATTTCTTAATGCTGTGGATTACAATATGCTGCTGCTGCTAAGTCGCTTCAGTCGTGTCCGACTCTGTGTGACCCCATAGACGACAGCCTACCAGGCTCCCCCGTCCCTGAGATTCTCCAGGCAAGAACACTGGAGTGGGTTGCCATTTCCTTCTCCAATGCATGAAAGTGAAAATTGAAAGTGAAGTCACTCAGTTGTACCTGACTTTTAGCGACCCCATGGACTGCAGCCTACCAGGTTTTTCTGTCCATACAATATGATGTATAATAAAATTTCAATCAAGTTAAATATATATATGAGGGACATATAGATTTGGCTGAGACTATGAATTGCTTTGCATGAATTTACAAGAAATACTTAATTATAGGTACTCTTGGGCAGTGGATCTGCTCCATGGAAGACAGTGACTCCTAGGTGGCAGATTGATCCCAGGATAGCCAACAAGTCCTGAACGGCTGATTGGCTCTAGGTTGGCAGTGGCAGTGGTGAGGCTGGGGTGCTTTCCACTCCTGGACATCCTCCACCCTTCCTCAGATCCCCTTTCCAGCCACTCCGGTAGGGTCATTGCCTCTACCCCCAGCCTCACATTGACCAACACCCAATGGCTAGTGAAGGTTTACATGCTCAGTGAGGACCACCAGTGGGACAACCAATGCACCAGGCATATAAACAAGCTACTCTGAGTGGTTGAAGGGTATGTTCATGCTAGGTAGGGCCTGACAGAACATGGTCCACTGGAGAAGGGAACGGAAAGCTACTTCAGTATTCTTGCCTTGAGAACCCCAGGAACAGTATGAAAAGGCAAAAATAAATGACACTCAAAGATGAAACCCTCAGTTTGGTAGGTGTCCAATATACTGCTGGGTAAGAGCAGAGAAATAACTATTGCAAGAATGACACAATGAGCCAAATTGGAAATGATGCCCAGGTGTGGTTTTATCTGGTGGTGAAAGAAAACATCAAATCGATAAAGAACAATATTGCATAGAAACTTGGAATGTTAGGTCCATGAAAGTGAAAGTCACTCAGTTGTGTCTCTTTATAAGCCCATGGACTGTATAGTTCATGGAATTCTCCAGGCCAGAATGCTGGAGTGGGTAGACTTTCCTTTCTCCAGGGCATCTTCCCAACCCAGGGATTGAACTCAGCTCTCTCACATTGCAGGCAGGCAGATTCTTTACCAGCTGAGCCACAAGGGAAGCCCAAGAATACTGGAGTGGGTAGCCTATCCCTTCTCCAGCAGATCTTCCTGACCCAGGAATCGAACCAGCCCATCAGTCAAGGTAAATTGTGTATGGTAAAACAGGAGAAGGCAAGAATGAACATTGACATATTAAGAATTAATGAACTAAAATGGATTGGGTGAATTTAACTCATATAACTATTATATCTACTACTGTGGGCAAGAACCCCTTAGAAGAAATGGAGTAGACAACGTCTAAACAAAAGAGTCTGAAATTCAGTATTTAGATGCAATCTCAAAAACAACAGAATGATCTGTTCATTTCCAAGGCAAGCCATTTAATATCACAGTAATCCAAGTCTATGCCCTGGACAGTAAGGTTGAAGAAGCTGAATTTGAATGGTTTTATGAAGATCTACAAGACCATCTTCTAGACCTAACACCCAAAAATGACGCCCTTTTCATTATAGGGGACTGGAATATAAAATTAGGAAGTCAAGAGATACCTGGAGAAACAGGCAAATATGGCCTTGGAGTACAAAATGAAGCAGGTCAAAAACTAACAGTTTTACCAAGAGAATGAACTGGTCATAGCAAACAATCTTTTCCAGCCACAAAAGAGAAGACTACAAATGAGCATCACCAGGTGGTCAATACCAAAATCAGATTGGTTATATTTTGAACTCTGCAAATACTTTGCAACCAAAGATGGAGATGCTGTATACGACCAGCAAAAACAAGACCGGGAGCAGACTGTGGCTCAGATCATGAACTCCTTATTGTCAAATTTAGACTTAAACTGGAGAAAGAGGGAAAATCACTAGACCATTCAGGTATGACCTAAACCAAAGCCCTTACAACTATACAGTGGAAGTGACAAATATACTCAAGGGATTGGGTCTGATAGAGTGCCTGAAGAACTATGGACAAAAGTTTGTGACATTGTACAAGAGGCAGTGATCAAGACCATCCCCAAGAAAAAGAAATGCAAAAAGGCAAAATGGTTGTCTGAGGAGACCTTACACACAGCTATGAAATGAAGAGAAGCTAAAGGCAAAGAAGAAAAGGAAAGATATATCAAGTTGAATGCAGAGTTCCAAAGAGTATCAAGGAGAGATAAGAAAGTCTTCCACAGGGATCAATGCAAAGATATAGAGGAAAATAACAGAATGGGAAATACTAGATATCTCTTCAGGAAAGTTAGAGATACCAAAGGAATAATATTTCATGCAAAGATGGGCATAGTAAGGGAGAGAAATGGTATGAACCTAACAGAAGCAGAAGATATTAAGAAAAGGTGTCAAGAATACACAGAAGAACTGTACAAAAAAAGATCTTCATTACCCAGATTAACCACAATGGTGTGATCACTTATCTAGAGCCAGATATGCTTGAATGGGAAGTCAAGTGGGCTTTAGGAAGCATCACTTGGAGCAAAGCTAGTGGAGGTGATGGGATTCCAGTTGAGCTAATTCAAATTCTAAAAGATTATGCTGTGTAATTGCTGTATTCAATATGCCAGCAAATTTGGAAAACTCAGCAATGGCCACAGGACTGGGAAAGGTCAGTTTTCATTCCAATCCCAAAGAAAGGCAATGCCAAAGCATTTTCAAACTATCACACATTTGCACTCATTTAACATGCTAGAAAAGTAAAGTGCAAAATTCTCCAAGCCAGTCTTCAATAATACATAAACTACGAACTTCCAGATATTCAAGCTGGATTTAGAAAAGACAGAGGAACCAGAGACCAAATTTCCAACAACCATTAGATCATTGAAAAAGTCAGAGAATTTCAGAAAAAAACAAAAACAAAAAAATCTACCTCTGCTTTATTGACTATGCCAAATAATTTGACTATGTGGATCACAACAAACTTTGGAAAATTCAAGAGATGGGAATACCAGATCATCTGAACTGCCTCTTGAGAAATCTGTATTCAGGTCAGGAAGCAACAGTTAGAACTAGAAATGGAAAAACAGACTGGTTTGAAATAGGGGAAGGAGTACATCAAGGCTGTATATTGTCACCCTGTTTATTTAACTTATATGCAGAGTACATCATTGAATACACTGGGCTGAATGAAGCACAAGCTGGGATCAAGATTTCCAGGAGAAATATCAATAACCTCAGATATGCAGATGATACCACACTTAAGGCGGAAAGCAAAGGAGAACTAAAGTGACTCTTGATGAAAATGAAAGAGGAGAGTGAAAAAGTTGACTTAAAACTCAGCATTCAGAAAACTAAGATCATGGTATCTGGTCTCATCACTTCATGGCAAATGGATGGGAAAACAGTGGACACAATGACAGACTTTTTTTTTTTTTTTTTTTTGGTTTGGTTTGTTTTTTGGACTCCAAAATCACTGCAGATGGTGACTGCAGCCATGAAATTAAAAGATGGTTACTCTTTGGAAGGAAAGTTATGAGCAACCTAGACAGCATATTAAAAAGCAAGGACATTACTTTGCTAACAAGGCTCATCTAGTCAAGGCTATGGTTTTGCCAGTGGTCATGTATGGATGTGAGAGTTGGACTGTGAAGAAAGCTGAGTGCTAAAGAATTGATGCTTTTAACCTCCGGTGTTGGAAAACACTCTTGGGAGTCCCTTGGACTGCAAGGAGATCCAACCAGTCTGTCCTAAAGGAAATCGGTCCTGAATATTCATTGAAAAGACTGATGCTGAAGCTGAAAATCCAATACTTTGGCCACTTGATGGGAAGAACTGACTTATTTGCAAAACCCTGATGCTGGGAACGATTGAATGTGGGAGGAGAAGGGGACGACAGAGGATGAGATGGTTGGATAGCATCACCGACTCATTGGATATGAGTTTGAGTAAACTCTGGGAGTTGATGGTGGACAGGAAGGCCGGGTGTGCTGCAGTCCATAGGATAACAAAAAGTTTGACACACCTGAGTGACTGAACTGAACTGAACCACATTCTTTTCTTTCTTTCTTTCTTTCTTTTTTTAATTTTTTTTTTAATTTTTTTTTTAGCTTTTCTTTTTTTTTTTTTTTTAATTTTTTTAAATTTTATTTTATTAGTTGGAGGCCAATTACTTCATAACATTTCAGTGGGTTTTGTCATACATTGACACGAATCAGCCATAGAGTTACACGTATTCCCCATCCCGATCCCCCCTCCCACCTCCCTCTCCACCCGACTCCTCTGGGTCCTCCCAGTGCACCAGGCCTGAACACTCGTCTCATGCATCTCACCTGGGCTAGTGATCTGTTTCACCATAGATAATATACATGCTGTTCTTTTGAAACATCCCACCCTCATCTTCTCCCACAGAGTTCAAAAGTCTGTTCTGTACTTCTGTGTCTCTTTTTGTTTTGCATGTAGGGTTATCATTACCATCTTTCTAAATTCCATATATATGTGTTAGTATGCTGAAATGATCTTTATCTTTCTGGCTTACTTCACTCTGTATAATGGACTCCAGTTTCATCCATCTCATTAGAACTGATTCAAATGCATTCTTTTCAACGGCTGAGTAATATTCCATGGTGTACATGTACCACAGCTTCCTTATCCACTCATCTGCTGATGGGCATCTAGACTGCTTCCATGTCCTGGCTATTATAAACAGTGCTGCGATGAACATTGTGGTGCACGTGTCTCTTTCAGATCTGGTTTCCTTGGTGTGTATGCCCAGAAGTGGTATTGCTGGGTCTTATGGCAATTCTATTTCCAGTTTTTTAAGAAATCTCCACACTGTTTTCCATAGTGGCTGTACTAGTTTGCATTCCCACCAACAGTGTAAGAGGGTTCCCTTTTCTCCACACCCTCTCCAGCATTTATTGCTTGTAGACTTTTGGATAGCAGCCATCCTGACTGGCGTGTAATGGTACTTCATCGTGGTTTTGATTTGCATTTCTCTAATAACGAGTGATGTTGAGCATCTTTTCATGTGTTTGTTAGTCATCTGTATGTCTTCTTTGGAGAAATGTCTGTTTAGTTCTTTGGCCCATTTTTTGATTGGGTCATTTATTTTTCTGGAATTGAGCTTCAGGGGTTGCTTGTATATTTTTGAGATTAATCCTTCGTCTGTTTCTTCATTTGCTATTATTTTCTTCCAATCTGAGGGCTGTCTTTTCACCTTGCTTATAGTTTCCTTTGTTGTGCAAAAGCTTTTAAGTTTCATTAGCTCCCATTTGTTTATATTTGCTTTTATTTCCAATATTCTGGGAGGTGGGTCATAGAAGATCTTGCTGTGATTTATGTCGAAGACTGTTTTGCCTATGTTCTCCTCTAGGAGTTTTATAGTTTCTGGTCTTACATTTAGATCTTTAATCCATTTTGAGTTTATTTTTGTGTATGGTGTTAGAAAGTGATCTAGTTTCATTCTTTTACAAGTGGTTGACCAGTTTTCCCAGCACCACTTGTTAAAGAGGTTGTCTTTTTTCCATTGTATATCCTTGCCTCCTTTGTCAAAGATAAGGTGTCCATAGGTTCGTGGATTTATCTCTGGGCTTTCTATTCTGTTCCATTGATCTATATTTCTATCTTTGTGCCAGTACCATACTGTCTTGATGACTGTGGCTTTGTAGTAGAGTCTGAAGTCAGGCAGGTTGATTCCTCCAGTTCCATTCTTCTTTCTCAAGATTACTTTGGCTATTCGAGGTTTCTTGTATTTCCATACAAATTGTGAAATTATTTGTTCTAGTTCTGTGAAAAATACGGTTGATAGCTTGATAGGGATTGCATTGAATCTATAGATTGCTTTGGGTAGAATAGCCATTTTGACAATATTGATTCTTCCAATCCATGAACAGGGTATGTTTCTCCGTCTGTTTGTGTCCTCTTTGATTTCTTTCATCAGTGTTTTATAGTTTTCTATGTACAGGTCTTTTGTTTCTTTAGGTAGATATACTCCTAAGTATTTTATTCTTCTTGTTGCAATGGTGAGTGGTATTGTTTCCTTAATTTCTCTTTCTGTTTTTTCATTGTTAATATATAGGAATGCAAGGGATTTCTGTGTGTTAATTTTATATCCTGCAACCAAATCAGCTCTTCAACAAATGCTAAAAGATCTTCTCTAGACAGGAAATGCAGAAAGGTTGTATAAACGTGAACCCAAAACAACAAGGTAAATGGCAACGGGACCACACCTATCAATAATTACCTTAAATGTAAATGGGTTGAATGCCCCAACCAAAAGACAAAGATTGGCCGAATGGATACAAAAACAAGACCCCTATATATGCTGCCTACAATAGACCCACCTCAAAACCAGAGAAACATACAGACTAAAAGTGAAGGGCTGGAAAAAAATATTTCACGCAAATGGAGACCAAAAGAAAGCAGAAGTCGCAATACTCATATCAGATAAAATAGACTTTCAAATAAAGGATGTGAAAAGAGACAAAGAAGGACACTACATAATGATCAAAGGATCAATCCAAGAAGAAGATATAATAATTATAAATATATATGCACCCAACATAGGAGCACCGCAATATGTACGGCAAATGCTAATGAGTATGAAAGAGGAAATTAATAGTAACACAATAATAGTGGGAGACTTTAATACCCCACTCACAACTATGGATAGATCACCTAAACAGAAAATCAACAAGGAAACACAAACCTTAAATGATACAATGGACCAGCTAGACCTAATTGATATCTATAGGACATTTCACCCCAAAACAATCAATTTCACCTTTTTCTCAAGTGCACACGGAACCTTCTCCAGAATAGATCACATCCTGGGCCATAAATCTGGTCTGGGAAAATTCAGAAAAATTGAAATCATTCCAGTCATCTTTTCTGACCACAGTACAGTAAGATTATATCTCAATTACAGGAAAAAAAATTGTTAAAAATTCAAACATATGGAGGCTAAATAACACGCTTCTGAATAACCAACAAATCATAGAAGAAATCAAAAAAGAAATCAAAATATGTATAGAAATGAATGAAAATGAAAACACAACAACCCAAAACCTATGGGACACTGTAAAAGCAGTGCTAAGGGGACGGTTCATAGCATTACAGGCTTACATCAAGAAACAAGAAAAAAGCCAAATAAATAACCTAACTCTACACCTAAAGCAATTAGAGAAGGAAGAAATGAAGAACCCCAGGGTTAGCAGAAGGAAAGAAATCTTAAAAATTAGGGCAGAAATAAATGCAAAAGAAACGAAAGAGACCATAGCAAAAATCAACAAAGCTAAAAGCTGGTTTTTTGAAAAAATAAACAAAATGGACAAACCACTAGCAAGACTCATTAAGAAACAAAGAGAGAAGAACCAAATTAACAAAATAAGAAATGAAAAGGGTGAGATCACAACAGACAACACTGAAATACAAAGGATCATAAGAGACTACTACCAGCAGCTCTATGCCAATAAAATGGACAACTTGGATGAAATGGACAAATTCTTAGAAAAGTATAACTTTCCAAAACTGAACCAGGAAGAAATAGAAGATCTTAACAGAACCATCACAAGCAAGGAAATCAAAACTGTAATCAAAAATCTTCCAGCAAACAAAAGCCCAGGACCAGATGGCTTCACAGCTGAATTCTACCAAAAATTTAGAGAAGAGCTAACACCTATCTTACTCAAACTCTTCCAGAAATTTGCAGAAGGTAAACTTCCAAACTCATTCTATGAGGCCACCATCACCCTAATTCCAAAACCAGAAAAAGATGCCACAAAAAAAGAAATCTACAGGCCAATATCACTGATGAACATAGATGCAAAAATCCTCACAAAATTCTAGCAAACAGAATCCAACAACATATTAAAAAAATCATACACCATGACCAAGTGGGCTTTATCCCCGGAATGCAAGGATTCTTTAATATCCGCAAGTCAATCAATGTAATACACCACATTAACAAATTGAAAGATAAAAACCATATGATTATCTCAATAGATTCAGAGAAAGCCTTTGACAAAATTCAGCACTCATTTATGATTAAAACCCTCCAGAAAGCAGGAATAGAGGCAACATACCTCAACATCATAAAAGCTATATATGACAAACCCACAGCAAGCATCACCCTCAATGGTGAAAAATTGAAGGCATTTCCCCTGAAATCAGGAACAAGACAAGGGTGCCCACTCTCACCACTACTATTCAACATAGTGTTGGAAGTTTTGGCCACAGCAATCAAAGCAGAAAAAGAAGTAAAAGGAATCCAGATAGGAAAAGAAGAAGTGAAACTCTCGCTGTTTGCAGATGACATGATCCTCTACATAGAAAACCCTAAAGACTCTTCCAGAAAATTACTAGAGCTAATCAATGAATATAGTAAAGTTGCAGGATATAAAATTAACACACAGAAATCTCTCTCTCTTTTTTTTTTAATTTAAGGTTAATTGCTTTGCAGAATTTTGTTGTTTTCTGTCAAACCTCAACATGAATCAGCCATACATATACAGATATCCCCTCCCTTTTGAACCTCCCTCCCATCTCCTGCCCCATCCCACCCCTCTAGATTGATATAGAGCCAATCCTCAGAGTGGAAGAAAGCAATAGTATATTCTTAAACTCTCACTAATATTTTCATTATTGCATCATCATCATTACCATCAGTTTCCCCCCCCCCCCCTTGGGGAAAATTAAAGTCACAGTTCTTTAAAAATCAAAAACCAATAATTCTAGTCTCTTTTTTTTTTTTGTTGTTATCAGAAGAATACTACTCAATGGATGCTACATACACATTTCTTACAGTATATAATCTAAGAATTTTTTAGGGTACTTTCTTTCCCCCCAATGGTCACTCTTGTCCCTAGACTCTTATCAGTTCTTTCTTCTATGATGTAGGGAAGATAAATTCCTTGTTTGTTGTTGTCATTTTTCAGTCTCTAAGTTGTGTCTGACTCTTTGAGACTCCATGGACTGCAACACACCAGGCTTTTATGTCCTTCACTATCTCCTGGACTTTGCTGAGACTCATGTCCACTGAATCAGTGATACCATCCAACAGTCTCATCTGTCTCTCTCTTCTCCTATTGCCCTCAATCTTTCCCAGCATCAGGGTCTTTTCCAATGAGGTGGTTCCTCACATCAGGTGGCCAAAGTATTGTAGCTTCAGCTTCAGTATCAGAACTTTCAATGAATAATCAGTTTGATTATCTTTAGGATTGACTGGTTTGATCTCCTTGCTGTCCAAGGGACTCTCAAGGTTCTTCTCCAGGACCACAGTTCAAAAGCATTGATTCTCTGGTGCTCAGCCTTCTTTATGGTCCAAATCTCACATTCACACATGACTACTGGTTAAAAAAACCACAGTTTTTACTAGACAGGCTTTTGTCATCATAGTGATGCCTCTGCTTTTTAATATGCTGTCTAAGTTTTTCATAGCTTTTCTTCCAAGGAGCAAGTATATTTTTATTTCATGGATGCAGTTACCTTCTACTGTGTTTTTGGAGCCCAAGAAAATGAAATCTCCCACTTTTTCCATTTGTCCCCATCTACTTGCCATGAAGTGATGGGACCAGATGCCATGATCTTCGTGTTTTCATTGTTGAATTTTAAGCCAGTTTTTTCACTTTCCTCCTTCACCATCATCAAGAGGCTCTTTATTTCCTCTTTACTTTCTGCCATTAAAGTGGTTTCATCTCCATATCTGAGGTTTTTGTTATTTTTCCTGGAAATCTTGATTTCAGCTTGTGAGTCAAATGATCTTTTAGATCTAGTCCCTTGACTCTATTTGTCATTTCCACTCTATAGTCATAAGGAAATTTAACTAGCTTATACCTAATTGCCTAGTAGTTTTCCCTGCTTTCTTTAAGTCTGTATTTTGGATTAAGGACTTCATGAGCTTTTCCACAGTCAGATACCAGTTTTGTTTTTGCTTACTGTATAGAGTTTCTCCATCTTTGGCTGAAAAGGATGTAATAAGTATAATGCAACATAATAATCCATCCAATGATGTCCATGTGTAGAGTCATCTCGTGTGATGCTGGAAGAGAGTGTTTACTATGAAAAGTGTGTTCTCTTTACAAAACTCTGTTAGACTTTCCCCTGCTTCATTTTGTCCCCCAAGACAAAACTTGCCTTTTACCCTAGGTATCTGTTGACTTTCTACTTTTGCATCCCAATCCCGTATGGTGAAAAAGACATTTTGTGTGTGTGTGTGTGTTAGTTCTAGAAGGTCTTATAGGTCTTCATATATCCATTTGCTTCAGGTTCTTTGGCATTAGTGTTTGGGGCATAGACTTGGATTACAGTAATAAAAATCCCCTGTAATCATTTGATATTATGTTTAGGGTATTTCAGTTTACAAATATTACATATATTTGTTTATTTATCTAGGATTTTTTCAAGAGGACTGTCAGTGCAATTCTAAAATTTGTTTTCTCAGAACCAGGACCATTTGATTACCTGATTTGTTGTAGGAGCTGACCCATTGGTCTTATTTTTTTTACCCCAAAGTCATTTTGCTGCCCTTCTGATGTTAGGTATTAACTCATGTGACTGTCTTTGAAACCAACAAAAACATGATTGATATCTTGGTTTCCTCACCCAGAATACTCTAAGTATGTAGTTTTCTGATCTTCTTACTAGTTAAATAATTGGCCAATCATCTTATTAAAATCACATATGGCCAGGCCCCTTAATAGAATCGTGAGGCATGTGGAAAGACTTTGACTATATCTTAACTCCCATTACCTCCTATGGGGGGGAAAAAAAACACTTCATTTTATATGTCATAAACATCAATTAATATTCAAATAAGTCACAAATTTTTGCATTTATTGAAAAATGGCTTCTCTGTACTTAAAATATTCTTCCTTCTTTTACTTGTTTATATTAATTTTTCATGATCTAGCTCAAAAGTAATCTTTTCTGTATAATTTTCTTTAACTCACTCTTCATATGCTCATTGAAACAGAAACAGGAATTACAACATTTTTATATTGAATTGCCATTATTTATGGTATATTGTTGGTTATGATTTGGTCCACAATCCCAGTCATGTAACTGCTGTAAATTCAATCTTGCTAAGGTATGTTTGTCTCCCTACCTTGAAATTTAATTTGCAAATGTCATTAATTTCATTATTGGAGAGTCCAGGATGAGATGATTTTGTTGATGGCTGTTCCCCAGGATAAAGAATTAAGAAGTCAGGAAACATTTACTAACTTTTAATTTCCAATAAGTGTTCATGTGAAAGAAAATGTCTATCTCAAAGTAAATATATGGAAATCTGGTTAAAAATTTAAAAAATGAAAGCTTTCCAATGATCTCTTGCTTTGTAACTCTGAGGAACTTGTGTCACATTACTAAAGATAGAGGAACTATAATTAAATGAGTGACAATGCAAAATAAAACACTGTAGGAAACTGAGAATGTGAGTCTGTCCTGTTTACCAGTCTAATAATAAAGTTTAAATAATTTGGAGGAAGTTATATAACCCTCACATCTTCCCTGGTGGCACAGAATCTGCCTGCAATGCAACATAGTTTGATTCCTGAATTTGATCCCCAGGTTTGATCCCTGGGTCAGGATTATCCCTTGGAGGAGGGGATAGCTATTCACTCCAGTATTATTACCTAGAGAATTCCGAGGACAGAGGAGCATGGTGGGCTACAGTCCTTGGGGTTGTAAAAGCGGCGGACAGGACCAAGCAACTAGCACTTTCACATATATTCCTCACTTCAATTTGGCAACTAGAGAAGACTGCTTATAGCAATGTCAACATAGATAATATTGAAAGGGAGTGACATCAGCAGAAATTGCTGCAGAAGAACTGATACAAATACAAGAAGTAAAGGTCGCATGGCCAGGAAGCCTTAACAATGAAACTGGAGAATCATCAGATAAAGTAGAAAGGAATGCCATTTATGATTTACAGGGACTTATGTGATCTACTGCCTAAATGACAATGATTGATATTGTGGGTTAAGAGTATGATAACTACATGTCTCAGTCTTCACTAGTGTTATGAATTCCATCTGGTTTAGCAGTTGCCCTGGATTTTTCAATTTTTAGTTGAATGTTATTAGAATAAGCTGAGATGCATTAAATGTATTTAAAAAAAAACTGAAGTAAATCCACCTTTATATTTCAATTTCTGCCATGGCCTTATATATTACCAGGTGAAATAAAGCATTTGCAATAACATTAGTGCTTAATTTAACATGGTAAAATCTGAACGATTACTGGCAAGAACTTTTATCAGACACAAGATAATTTGCCCCTTCTTTTTAAGGACAGTATATAAGACACCCTTTGATCCAGCAAACTTTTATTAGAAACATGTGGCTAGAAACAGCTAACTTCTTCTCGTATTGAGTGGTGGTAGACAAGGTATTTGATGATACTGACTTGCTTACCAACCTGATGTCCTAAGGTTCATACCATGGTAACATGAAATGCTTGGAGCCACCAGGCTGTCATTAACTGAGTTAATGGGAAACATAAGGAAATATATACCAAGAAAGAGAGACAGAGCAGACCAGCTGTAAGGGAGTTAGTGAACATTTTTGGCATGTGTTTTTAGTATGTCTGATACAAATCTATGTAACAAAATAAACCTGCACTTGTTATTCTTATTTTAGTTTTGAATGATTTTGACTTTGCAATAAATTCAGAAAAATAAGCTATAAAATTATAGTCTATTTTTATGGATAAAAAGCACTGAATTTCTATTTGAATAAGATGTATAAATATGCAAAATATTTGTTAATATTTAACATCTGTCATGGAGCTTTAAGGTATGTTTAAATATTACCCTTTGAAGTATGATATTGCATTTATTTTTAATTAATTTATTTTAATTGGAGGATAATTGCTTTGCAATATTGTGATGGGTTTTTTTTTGCCATATATCAACATGAATAAATTAAATAATTGTTTTAAATTAATATCATTTATTTTTTCTTACTAAGTGAATTGATGGCAATTTTAAATAACATCAGAGATACTTCAAACAGGAAATCAGTTGATTCCAATAATGGAATTACAGTTGATTACAATTCGATTTTCTCCAAAATAAAACTTTAGAAAATTTATTTTATTGAAACTAGAACATGAGACATTACTGTGAGTGCTCTTGTAAACATCAGGTTATTCAACATTAAGATAAAAAATTAAACTTTGACTTTGCAGTGATAATATGTGTGTAACTTTAGTGTAGCATACAATCATGGCAAAAATGTAATTTTAAAATCAATAAATATATACTTGGAATAGGATACAGTACACTATTCATTTAAAATGTCCAAATAAGCTGAGACATTCTTCCAGTCGGAATAAAAATGTAACATGTGCTTATTTTTATAATATATAAATATAAATAAATAAATAAATAAAAATATATATAAGCATATATAAATATAATATATATAATATATAAATATATAAATAAATATTATATATAATATAAATATTATATAGAAATATATAGAAATATAATAATATAAAATATTATATATTTTCACTTAACCACAGAGTTAAAATAGCACTGACATTATATAAAATGGATTTTAAAAATATCTTAAGTGTGACAGATATGAATATGTGCTTTCTGCTTTTCTCACATAATTAAAAAAAAAATTATTTTAACCTGAATTTTGAACAACTTTTATTAATCAAAAAATCTTAGATGTTTTTGTAACTTTGAAGCATCATTTTCTCTTATTCTATGCAACAACATGAAGTGTTTCTCTATCAGATTATGACATGTGACAAAAAGTGGATTTTATACAACTGGCAATGATCAGCTGATTAGTTGGACCAAGAAGAAGCTACGAAGCACTTTCCAAGGCCAACCTTGCACAGAAAAACGGTCATGTCATTATTTGCTGGTCTGCTGCCTGTCTGATCCACTACAGTTTTCTGAGTCCCTTCAAAACCATTACATCTGAGAAGTATGCTCAGCAAATTGAAGAGATGCACCAAAATTTGCAATGCGTACAGGCATCGTTGGTCAACAGAAAAAGTCCAATTTTTAATCTTACAACAATGCCCAACCATACATCATACAACCAATGCTTCAAAAGTTGAACAAATTGGGCTACAAAGTTTTGCCTCATCCACCATATTCACCTGACCTCTCACCAACTGACTACCACTTCTTCAAGCATCTCCAACAACTTTTTGCAGAGAAAATGCTTCTGCAGCTAGCAGGAGGCAGAAAAATGGTTTCCAAGTGTTCATTAAATCCCTAAGCACAGATTTTTACACTACAGGAATAAACCAACTTATTTCTCATTGGCAAAAATGTGTTGATTGTAATAATTCCTATTTTGATCAGTAAAGATGTGTTTGAGCCTACCTATAATGACTTAAAATTCATGGCCTGAAACCACAACTACATTTGCACCTACCTAGTAGAAAGAGTGTTTGGATTTTTTAAATTCTTTCATAGAACTACTATTTTATTTTGATTTTATTCCTTTAAAATAAACTCAATCTATAATATTCTAGTATTTCATATTAGATATAAAGACGATTCATTTAATGAGTTGTTTTTGTTAAATTATTTGCTGAGAGGTACTGGAAGGGATGTACAAGTCAATATTCATGTTGAGATGTTTAAATAGTTTAAAGCACAATGTTAGAGTTGAGACTGTCTTCCACTTTATAGAATTTGCTGCTTACAAGGTAGCTGAGCACTTGTAGAGAAGGAATTAAAAATATTATTGTCAAATTATAAAAAAGAAACATCTAAACATTATTTACAATGCAAATTTGAAATCAACTAGAATAAATTATTGAAAAAGTTTTGAAAACTATGAGACAATCGTTTGAACAATATGTTTTCCAGGGAAAGAGTAGAGTCATGCAATTATAGAAACAAATATAGCTCAGGAATCAATTTTAAGTTGAGCTATATTTGTTTCTATAATTTTATGACTGAAATTTTCCCCTGAAAAATGTACTGTTCAAACTATTGTCTCACAGTTTTCAAAACTTTTTCAAAAATTACTTCTATTTGATTTCATATTTGCATTTTAAATAATGTCCACTTGATTCCTTTTTATAGTTTGAAAATCTAATTATAAGAGACAGAAAGGATATGCTTTGTATTTGTCACACTTAAGATTTTTTAAAATTCATTTTATATCATGTCAGTGCTATTCTAACTCTGATTAAGTGAAAATATACATTTGCAGTATTAATAAGCACATATTACATTTTTATTTCACCTGGAAGAATGTCTCAGCTTATTTGGACATTTTAAATGAATGGTGTACTGTATTTTATTCCAAGTATATATTTATCAATTTTACAATAATATTTTTACCATGATTCTATGCTATACTCAAGTTGCATCCATATTATCATTGCAAAGACAAATATTAACCTTTTTATCTTAATGTTGGACAATCTGATGTTTACAAGAGCACTCACAGCAATTCCTCATGCTCCAGCTTCAATAAAATAACTTTTCTAAAATTTTATTTTGGAAAGAAAACAAAAATTTTGAACCATTATTGGAATTGAATATGGTCAACTGACCATTGGACAATGAGGGGGATAGGGTACCCATCCTCCTTGCAGCAAAAAATCCACATATAAATTTTGGCGAACAAGATGGCACAGGAGTAGTTGGATGTGGAGTACATCTCTCTCCATGGATACATCAGGAATAAACCTTCAGACACAGAAGTTAATGCAGAACACCAGCTAAGAGCAGACAGGAGTACCTGACTAGCGGAAAATAACATATAAAACCACATAAAACTAGGTAGGTTGAAGGAACTAGAGGGAAAAACAGGAGTTTTAGTAGGACTGGATCTGCCCTCGGTGGGTGGGGGAACTGAAGCAGGGGCCCCATCCCCACATGGGGGCCATTGTCTGAGTTAGAGGAGAAACACTGAAGGCTGAGAGTGAACAGATGATCTGCGGCAGCCTAAATGAAATGAGAATCAGTCAGTCCTTGCTGAAGCCATACATTCCCTGGACAGGGACGCAGGTTTCCTGGAAAATGCAACTGCTGGGAGCTGGAGTTTAAGGATTGTGGAGCAATTCCAGGGTAAGGACTGCTGGTGACTGTGGGGAGATGGATTGAGGGATGTGAGGGAGGAAATTGTGGTGGGAAATGCCTGTGGAGAAAAGCAGGGCAGCCATGGTAGCAAGTGATTCACGCATACGGAGTGGAACCATCACCATACCTTCTCTGAACACACATGCCAGAATCGGCAGCTGAAAAATAGAAAACCTGGCCCATCAAATTCCTGATGCACTGAACTACAGAGTAGGACCCCCACGGTGGGGAGGGGGAGTGGGAGTACTCTATGTATCTGACCCGGCAGAGCTGCAGAGAAAGGTTGACCCAAGAGGCCTTCTGATCTCCAGTTACAAGAGGCTTGGAAAAAGACTGATAGGCCATAACTCCTTTGGCTAAGGCAGTCCGTGTTCCCGCACACTTGGCACCACTCAGGGTCCCCACAAACCAAGCAGCTGTGCCCCCTTCATGCCCAACTCTCACAGGGGCAAGAGCTGCCATAGGCAAAAGATGACTTGTATCTATGCATGCAAGGTCACTTTGGTCATGTCCAACTCTGTGGTCCTATAGACTGTAGCCTGCCAGGCTTTTCAGTCAAGGGGTTTCTCCAGGCAAGAATACTGGAGCGTATTGACCAATGAAGGCTGCCATACTCTTCTAGAGGATTATATTCCCTTCCTCCCTAGCCGTCAACACCCCTGAGTACCTGGTGCTGCCAGAACCCCTGAGTCCCAAACAGCTGCACCTTCTCCACATCTGGACCTCACAGGAGCAAACCCAAGTCCTCCAGGGCAGCCTCAGGAGCAATCCCCAGTGGATGACCCACATGCAGAGTTGGAAATGAAATCACAGTTGAAACCCAGGGGCAGTGTGTCTTAGGAAGAAGACCCTAAAATTTCTCACCAGTTGAACAAGCTGCAGATTAAATCCACATGATCAACTATGCAGACTCTGTGTCCATGGGATATATAAAAGGACATTGAGAATTCCCATAAAAGAAAATGCATTAGTTCTGAAAGCTGTGGACACTGGAGGCAAGAACACAATGGAGGAGGACCAGATTAGAATCTGAGCTGCTCCCACAACAGGTCCAGAGATAGCACAGGGGTGGAGGGCATCCTAGGGAGGTGAGGTGGACTGCGACTCCCAGGAAGGGAAAGGAACTTGACAGCAGTGACACAAGAAAAACATTTTTTATTCTTATGTTTTGACTTGTTCTGTAGATTCTTTTTTTTCCCCTTTTGTCTTTTCCCTGCCCTTACCCCTATTGTAGTTGTTGATTTTATTGGCACCATGAAATCTAATTAAGCTTTTGAGCTTTTTTTTTTTTTTTCTCCTGCCTCAGTCATATTTTTTATTGTGGTTATAAACCTCTGTCACTATGTTGGACTTTTGCCCTTCTGTGGAGTTCTCCTTCTATTTTTTTCTTTTCTCTTTTAAATAATTTTAAGTTATAATGTTTTTAAACCTGTTATTTTTTCTACATTTATTCCTTTGTTTGCTCTTCCTATTGTTCTTTTTCCTTTGCAGTTAATCTCTAATGTATATAAATCTTCTTTATTTACCTCTATTTAACTTTGCAAATCTATTCTTTCCTTCCTTTCCTCTCAACATGCTTGTTAGTTTTATTTTCATTGCTTTATTCCCCAGTTGGCACCTTGCTTTAGTTTTGTTTTCCAATTTGTGCTTTAGTTAGTTTGTTCTTAACTGGTGGATATAATTTTTGGTTTTTTTTTTTTTTTTTTTTGTACTTTATCTTTGTTGAACTGTTTTGACTTTGCTTATGGGTCTATATGTATATGTGTATATACATATACATATACATATGGGCTTTTGTAATTCTGTGGAGTTTTGTTTGCTTGTTTCCACTTTTTTTCCTTTTCTCTTTTTAATGATTTTAATTTTTAATGTGTCTAAACCTGTTATCAGTTTTCTGCATTTATTCCCTTGTTTGGATTTTCTGCTGTTCTTTCCCCCTTGCAGTTAAACTTGAATGCATATAAATCTTCTTCATCTATCTCTATTTATCTTTGCATGTCTGTTCTTTCTCTCTTTTCTTTATTTTCCTCTCAAAATATTTGTTAGTTTTGTTTTCATTGCTTTATTCCCCCACTTGGCATCTTGCTTTAGTTCTGTTTTCCAGTTTTGTTCTTTAATTGGTAAATAAAATTTTTTATTTCCTTTGTTTCCCAGGTCAATCTACTGTGCTTTATTTTAGTTGGACTCTTTTGACTTTGCTTCTGGGTGTATATGAATATGTGTATATTCCATTATTTTAATTATTATTTGCCTGCTTTGTAACTGCCTTTTGTCTGGAGTTCATCTTAGGATTCTCATTTTTGAATATTATTTTAATCTCACTTAATGACACAACAAAACACTGTAGAATGATCATTCCTGACCAAAAATCAAGCCCTGAGCCATTGGAGTGGGATCACTGACTCTAAGACCTTAGACTGCCAGAGAAATAACACTAGAGAGTATCAGATAGTGAGAACTCACACAAATATCACTTGAATACATGGCCTGACATCACCCAACCACCAGTAGCACACTTTGCAGGATGCCTCAACTAAACAAAAAACAAAACAAAACTGCAAATTCAGTAATCAGCAGACAGGGTTATCACCTCACTCAGCCTTGCCCATCAGAGAAAAAAAACAAACAAACAAACAAAATTCAGCACAAGTCTCTGCCTGTATGAAGCTTACACAAATCACTGGACCAAACAGAAACCAGGCAGGCAGAAACCAAAAGGAAGAAAGAATTCAAACAGGAAGCATGGGAAAAGGAGACCTCAAACACAATAAGTTAAAAAAAAATAATAAATAATGAAAAGGCAGAGAAATAATACACAAATGAAGTAACAAATTCGAAACACAGAAGTCCAAATAAATAGAGAGGAAATAGACAGCTACCTGAAAAAGAATTCAAAATAATGATAGTGAAGATGATAAAAAACCTTAAAAATAAGTAGAGAAAATGCAAGAATCAGTTAACAAAGATCAAGAATAATTAAAGAATAAACATACAGAGACAAGCAGCACAATTACTGAAATTGAAAATACTCTGGAAAGAATCAATAGCAGAATATCTGAAGCAGAAGAATGAATCAGTGACCTGGAGGGTAAAATGTTGGAAATAACTTTTGAAGAGCAGAACGAAGTAAAAATATGAAAAGAACAATGAATTGTAGGGTTCCCAGAAGAAGAAGAGAAAAAGAAAGGGTGTGAGAAAAATTTTGGAGATTATAGTTGAAAATTTCCCAACATGGAAAAAGAAATAATCAATGAAGTAAAAGAGGCACAAAGAATCCCATACAGAATAAACCCAAGGAGCAACATACCAAGATACATATTAAACACACACTAAACACGAAGAAATAATACTGAAAGCAGCAAGGGAAAAGCAGCAAATAACATACAAGGGAATCCCCATACGTTTAACAGCTGATCTTTCAGCAGAAATTCTGCAGGCCAGAAGGGAATGGCAGGATATACTTAAAGTACTTAAAGCAAAAAATCTACAACCAAAATTACTATACCCACAGGATCTCATTAAAAATTGATGGAGAAATCAAAAGTTTTTCAGACAAGCAAAGTTAAGAGAATTCAGTACCACTAAACTAACTTTACAATAAATGTTAAAGGGACTGATATAGTCAAGAAATACAAGAGAAGAAAAAAAAATATACAAAAACAACCACAAACAATTAAGAAAATGGCAATAAGAACATATATATCAATAATTACCTGAAATGTAAATGTGTTAAATGATCCAACCAAAAGACACAGACTGGATTAATGGATACAAAACAAGACAAGATGTATGCTGTCTACAAGAAGCCCACTTCAGACCTAAAGACACATATAGACCGAAAGTGAGAGGATGGAAAAATATATTCAATGCAAATGGGAAGCAAAATAAAGCTGGAATAGCAATCCTCATATCAGACAAAATAGGCCTTAAAATAAAGAAGTTTGCAAGAGATAAGGAAGGACACTACATAATGATCAAGGGATCAACCCAAGAGGAAGACATAACAATTGGAAATACCTATGCACCCAACATAGGAACACCTCAATACATAAGAGAAACACTAGCAAATGTAGAAGCAGAAACTGACAGTAACACAATATTAGTTGGAGACTTGAACACCCCACTCACACCAATGGGCAGATAATCAAAACAGAAAATTAATAAGGAAACACAAGTCTTTTTTTTTTTTTTTTTTTTTCATTTATTTTTATTAGTTGGAGGCTATTTACTTTACAATATTGTAGTGGTTTTTGTCATAGATTGACATGGATCACAAGTCTTAAATAATATATTAGATGCGTTGGATCTCATTGATATTTTCAGGACATTCCATCCAAATGCAGAAGAATACACCTTCGTCTCAAGTGCACATGGAACATTCTCCAGGATAGGCCACATCTTGGGTCACAAATCAAACTTCAGTAAATTTAAGAAAATTCAAATCACATCGTACATCTTCTCTGACCACAATGCTATGAGATTAGATATCAGTTATGAGGGGAAAAAAAAACAAAACTATAAGAAACACAAACACATGGAGATTAAACAATATGATTCTAAATAAACAACAGGTTACTGAAGAAATCAAAAGGGAAAAAAAAATTCTAGAAACAAATGACAGTGAAAACACCACAATTCAAAACCTATGGGATGCAGCATAAGCTGTTCTAAGAGGGAAGTTTATAACAATGCAATCCTACCTCAAGAAACCAACCAAACAAACAAAAATCATCGAATAGACAACTTAACTTTGCACCTAAAACAACTGGAAAAAGAAAAACAAAACAAAACAAAAAACAAGCAAACAAACAAACAAAAATAAGTAGAAGGAAAGAAATCATAAAGATCAGAATAGAAACAAATGGAAAAGAAATGAAAGAAGCAATAATAAAGATTAATAAAACTAAAATATGGTTCTTTGAGAAGATAAGCAAAATTGAGAAACCTTTCCAGACTCATCAAGATAAAAGTAAGAATCAAACAACAAAATTGAGGGAGGTTCAAACGGAGGAGATATATGTTTACCTATTGCTGATTCATGTTGAGGTTTGACAGAAAACAACAAAATTCTGTAAAGCAATTATCCTTCTATAAAACAATTTTTAAAAATTAATAAATAAGCAAAAAAAAAAAAAAAACCCACAATTTCCAATCAGCCTCCATCTAAATGGTTCCTCCAGTGGTTCTTCCATGTTTACAATCTGCATCCATATATTCAACTACAGTACTATAGTATTTACTATTGAAAAAACAAAAACGCATATAATTAGATCTGCGCAATTCAAATCTATGTTGTTGAATGGCCAACTGTACACCAAATAAGTCTCCAACATATGTTATATTAATATTTGGATAATAATATTTGATAGAATGCTAATAATTAATATATAGGGACATGTAATTTAAATAAGCAGCATGATATTTAATACATAGTTCACTTCTTGTTGTTTAGTCATTAAGTTGTGTTTGATCCTTTTGAAACCCCATGGACTGTAGCTCACCAGGCTCCATTTTCCATGGGATTTCCTAGGCAAGAATATTGGAGTGCATTGCCATTTCCTTCTTCAGGGTACCTTTCCAAACCAGGGATTGAACCCATGTCTCCTGCATTAGTAGACAGGTTCTTTACCACTGAGCTACCAGGGAAGCCTAATATTTAATTTTTAGAAGGAATTTTATTTTAAAAAATAGTTTTAAATAGAACTATTTGAAAATTTACTGATGATAATTGTGCCAATTTAACTCAATAAATTAATACATTTCATGACTGTATGTGTGTCTATACATGTATCTGTGTGTGTGTGTGTAGTTGCTTTCACTATCAATATGTTCACGTTTGGAAGATATATTACATAACCACCTTAGATCTAGGTATCAGAGAACACAGTGTTTAATGGTGAAGCAGAACCAAGGACAAGAGGCATTTACTTACTTTTATTGCTATCCTGGAGAAATATGGGTTTCATATTTTTGGAAATGCCTCTCTTTTATTATTTCTCAAAACAGGTTCCATGGTAGAGTAATAATTTCATTCTTAATGCTCAAAAAAAAAAAGTAAAAAAGCTCACCCACAATGATTACAAACTGAATTATCCAAAGTTAAATGTGAATTGTTGTACTCTGATAACCCATTCGGTGTTTACCTATTCATATTATTAAGAGACACTGAATGGTGTCACTTATGTATTATATGAAAATAACTGCTGTCTAAAAACCATTAAGACACTGCTGAATCAGATTTGACTTAATCACTGGTTTTGGTTCCCAAATGCTAATTTTTTATTTTTATTTTTTGCAAGACGAGTACACTGCTTTTGAATAAATGTCTTATGAGAGAAATATTGAGGAGGACACAGCAATCCACTCCAGTGTTCTTTTCTGGAGAACCCCAGGGATAAAAGAGCCTGGGGGGCTGCAGTCCATGGATCACACAGAGTCAGAAACTACTGAAGTAGTGTGGAGCACACACATAGGAGAAAAATATTGGATTAAGTATTAGATTAAATATCCATCAAGAACTGAGAAGGTTATTAAAAATATTTTTTAGCCATGTCCTAAAAATATCATGGATAGAGTTTTGTGACATTGTGCAGGAGACAGGGATCAAGACCATTCCTAAGAAAAAAAAATACACAAAGCAACATGGCTGTCTGAGGAGGCCTTACAAATAACTATGAAAAGAAGAGAAGTGAAAAGCAAAGGAGAAAAGGAAAGATATGCCCATTCGAATGCAGAGTTGCAAAGAATAGAAAGGAGAGATAAGAAAGCCTTCCTCAATCATCAGTGCAAAGAAATAGAGGAAAACAACAGAATAAGAAAGACTAGAGATCTCTTCAAGAAAATCAGAGATACCAAGGGAACATTTCATGCAAAGATGGGCTCAATAAAAGACAGAAATTGTATGGACCTAGCAGAAGCAGAAGATATTAAAAAGAGGTGGCAAGAATACACAGAAGAACTGTACAAAAAAGATCTTCACGACCCAGATAATCACAATGGTGTGATCATTCACTTAGAGCCAGACATCCTGGAATGTGAAGTCAAGTGGGGCTTAGGAAGTATCACTAAGAACAAAGCTAGTAGAGGTGATGGAATTCTAGTTGAGCTTTTTCAAATCCTAAAATATGATGCTGTAAAAGTGCTACACTCAATATGTCAGCAAATTTGGAAAACTCAGCAGTGGCCACAGGACTGGAAAAGGTCAGTTTTCACTCCAATTCCAAAGAAAGACAATGCCAAAGAATGCTCAAACTACCACACAATTGCACTCATTTCACATGCTAGTAAAGTAGTGCTCAAAATTCTCCAAGCCAGGCTTCAGCAATACATGAATCCTGAACTTCCAGATGTTCAATCTGGTTTTAGAAAAGGCAGAGGAACCAGAGATCAAATTGACAAACATTCCCTGGATCATAGAAAAAGCAAGAGTTCCAGAAAAAAATCTATTTCTGCTTTATTGACTATGCCAAAGCCTTTAACTGTGTGAATCACAATAAACTGTGGGAAATTCTGAAAAAGATGTGGATATCAGACCACCTCGCCCATCTCTTGAGAAACCTGTATGCAGGTCAGGGAACAACAGTTAGAACTGGACTGGTTCCAAATAGGAAAAGGAGTATGTCAAGGTAGTGCATTGTAACACTGCTTATTTAACTTATATGCAGAGTGCATCATGAGAAATGCTGGGCTGGAGGAAGCACAAACTGGAATCAAGATTGCCAGGAAAAATATCAATAACCTCAGATATGCAGATGACACCACCTTATGGCAGAAAGTGAAGAACTAAAGAGCCTCTTGATGAAAGTGAAAGAGGAGACTGAAAAGGTTGGCTTAAAGCTCAACATTCATTAAACTAAGATTATGGCATCCGGTCCCATCATTTCCTGACATATAGATGGGGAAATGGTGGAAACAGTGACTGACTTTATTTTTTGGGGCTCAAAAATCACTGCAGATTATGATTACAGCCATGAAATTAAAAGACACTTATTCCTTTGAAGGAAAGTTATGACCAACTTAGACAACATAATATAAAGCAGAGACATTACTTTGTCAACAAAGGTCTGTCTAGTGAAGGCTATGGTTTTTCCAGTGGTCATATATGGATGTGAGAGTTGGACTATAAAGAAACCTGAGTGTCAAAGAACTGATGCTTTTGAACTGCGGTATTGGAGAGTCCATTGGACAGCAAGGAGATTCAACCAGTCCATCTTAAAGGGGATTAGTCCTGGGTGTTCATTGGAAGGACTGATGTTGAAGCTGAAATTCCAGTACTTTGGGCATCTAATGGAAAGAGCTGACTCTTTTGAAAAGACCCTGATATGGGAAAGACTGAATGCAGGAGGAGACAGGAACAACAGAGGATGAGATGGTTAGATGGCATTACTGACTCAGTGGACATGAGTTTGAGTAAACTCCTGGAGTTGGTGATGGACAGGGAGGCCTGGCATGCTGCGATTCATGGGGTCGCAAAGATTTAAACACGAGTGAGTTACTTAACTGAACTGAATTGAAAAATATCATCCATCGAAATTTTACTTTCTGAGAAGTTAGTTCAAAGTGACGTTTGAAAAGAAGCTTTGAATTTAAGAAATATATATATATGTGTGTGTGTATATATGTATATATATATATATATGATTATATACATGTATAATTATGTATATATTTCATGGCATTTAATCAAAAGAAGGAAGCTCTTGGATTTGGTATTTTCACCTCAAATGTAAAAAATGAGGTAGCTTGATCACTTGTGATATTATAAATTCATGTTTGTTGTCAAAATAAAGAAGAAATCATGTTTGATTATTTAACAGTTGTGCTGTTTCACTGAGAATAGTGTCCTATTATTCCAAGGGAGGGGGGGCAAGAAACCCCAATTGTTACACCTTGTTGAGAACTGCTTAATTCTAAATGTCTTTGTCTGAGGCCTCTTTTGTCTTTTAAGTAGTATATGTAGCATGATGTTCACAATTTATATGTGATTATTCATTCAACAGAAACTCAGATAAAACTCAGACCAGAACATGAATAAAGATAAAAATTCATTTTGTTATAAGGACACTGACTGTAAATAATAATTTAACAACATGATCATTGCTAATCAAGATAAGAAAAATTGTTACTTAATATTGAATTCTCATCATCCTCACAACCCTTTCATATTTTAAAGTTTGAAAAGGAATGAAGAATGTTATCCTGATCAAAGAAAATCAAAAGTGAATCAAGGTAGATACTACACTTATATATTCATTCAAAATTTAGACTAAATTATCTTTTAGTTAGTGTGGACTAAAAACTAAATAGTATATAATTTTTTATGTCAATGAAGTCAATTTTTCTTTTTGAGGCAATGTTAAACAAATAAGTTATAATGAAATTATGTTCAGCCTTACATTATATAATGCAACAAAAATTGGGCCATTTCTTTTTCCGTGGTATCTTCCTGACCCAGGGATAGATCCTGGGTCTCCTGCACTGCAGGCAGATTCTTTACTAACCAAGGAAGCCTTCACTATGCCATTTAATCCCTATCAAGCAATATTGAATTGATAATACTTTGTCTTTAGGGAAAGATAAAGAAACTGATGTCCACATCAAAAAAATTAGTCCAAGATTTATAGCAAATATTAGATCAAGGGTTTTAGCCCATGTCTTGGAACTCCAGGGCATTTGATTTTACATTCCACACTTGACTTAAAAGTATCCCCATCCCTAGAACGTGGTTTCTTATATTAAATCCAAATTCATAAAAACATTATAATGGATCTCAAATATTAGAAAGTTTAAGTATCCTTTGGTAGAATAATTCACTTTTAGCTCTAATAGAAAGGCTTTATATATACCAATGATCATGCTAAGAAAAATCATAAGTGTTGGTTACAATTCATAGATGATGTGAAGAAAGAAACCAAAAAAAGATTTAAATAAATGTTGAAATATTACATGACCATGGCTAACGAGTACCATAATCATTCAGTATTAAGATTTCAATTTTTTTTTCCAACTTGATCTAGATTCAATATCGTCCCAGTCAAAATAACAACAAATTATTGTATAATTCTAAAGTTTATGTAAGAAGTCAAAAGACCCAACATACATTCAAAGGAAGAATAAAGTAGAAGGATTGACTCTGGCTGACTTAAAACTACAGTAATCAAGACAATGTAGCATTGGTGAAAAGAGATGCAAACAGAAAACAAAGGGAAAAACTCATAAATATAACCAACAGAATCTTTAAAAAGGAGCAAATGCAATTCATTTTAAGAAGAATAGTCTTTCAACAAATGAGCTGGAACAGATACCCACACACAAAACAAACTAAAATGAATCTAAACACTTTATACATTTTAACAAGAATTAATTTAAAATGGGTCATAGATATAAAGGTAAAATACTGAACTACACAATTCCTGGAATGTAACATATGAGAGAATCTAGGAGATGAATTCAATAAAGTCTTCTACATACCAACAAAATTATGACTCATGAAACAAAAAAAAAAGACAATTTTGCAAAATTCATCAAAGTCTATATTCACGATTTCTAAAATGTTATGCTGTGTTTGAATAAAATGTTTACAAAGAAGTATTCAAATATAAAAAGTATAAGGGCTTTAGGGTATTAGTTTTACCAGGAAAGGAAAAGATATCATACATTGGTCATAGTTTTAAATGTGTCTATAACATTTTGCTTAATATTTGACTCATGATGACAAAAAATAACCTGTGCTTAGTCTGAATAGTATGTAAACTAACAGTTCCTTTTAACTATTTATTGAACTTTCAAATGTCTAAAGTATTCTGTAACTTTATTAGTATGATGTTGTTGTTGTTTGGTTGTAAGTCGTGTCTGACTCTTTTGTGACCCTGTGGACTGTAACCCACCATACTCCTCCATGCATGGAATTTCCCAGGCAAGAATACTGGAATGGGTTGCCATTTCCTTCCCCAATAATATAATAACAACTAATAAATAGAAAAGAAAGCATCACAGAATATCTATTTCAGCCTCAGAAATTCCACATTCCCTATTGTCAGATTGTCTGACTCAGGAATCTACATATTTAATGAGCTAAAGAAATATTAAAACTCTTCGATAGGGCTTCTGCTCTTTATTTTATTTGGGGCCAGCAGATCTTTAAGCATTCTTTCATACTCAAAATTTCTGTAATATTTTTTGTCAGTGTTAGACTACATTTGCGATAAGGGGGAAGGAGAAGAAGAATTTTCATGGAGCTGAATGCATGAAGGGATAGGTTATTCTATTGAGGAGAGAGGAATTCAGAAGATATCAAAGACAGAATGACCTTTTTCAAGAGAAGGATCTGTGTTAGGCAAGTACTTGGTTACTTAGGGGAAACAAAGGGTGTTATATGAATGCAAATTATCTCATTCCTAAATTGACTCCTTCTACCATTGTTTTCTCTCATCCTTCTCTTCTGAGACCACCATTAATGCAGGTCGCATTATTGAACTGAGAAATGAAGGAGTAGAACTAAAACACTGCTTCTCCCCTGGGTAAATAGCATAGCACTCAGAATGCACAAAAGCTTCAAGGTATTTTTCCCTCCACATCTCCACTTCCATTCCCATAGCTCATATATTTTCATGTTTTTCAAAAAGTCACCTTTGTAGAATCAATCATTTGATCATTGCCAATTAGACTGGTGTGGTGTGAAAAGTAAAGATATTTTAAACAAGTGGAGAGTTGTGCTGATAGCCAGGTGCTTAGAGATTTTCTCTGTATCATTTTGACCACTTTCAATGTTGAAACTCCATGGTCAAGTTTCTTTCATTTGAATCCTGAAAGTATCTCAAAAATGTGTGCATGCTGCACAATAGGTTTAGGTGCAATTGTCCTGTCATGTACAGCCTTCTTACCTGGTAAATTGCAATGGGGATTTTATGCACAAATCTAAAAAGTGTTTATTGATAAATTTTGGTTATACAGTTATCTTTCAATACAGATCCCATTAGAATCAAATTTGCATAATACTGGAATGGATGCAACGTGTTTTTTCTAATTTATTAGGAAGTGGACTATGAAAGGGCTGTATATTCATAGCTAGGTTTAGAGAAGTAGGGCCACCTTTAAAGACTAGCTTAAGAAACTCATTCTAATTCAGTTTTCTTGATTCTCTACAAATTGTGAAGTATCATCTTTTCATGTATACAATTCTTGAATTCATTCATGTATTCAACAAGTATTTATTAAGTATATACTGTATTTAGAGAGGGCTTCCCAGGTGGCTCAGTGGTAAAAATTTCACCTGCCAGTGTAGGAGTGGCAGGAGACATGGGTTTGATCCTTGGGTTGGGAAGATCCCTTGGAGGAGGAAATGAAAACCCACTTCAGTATTCTTGCCTGGGAAATCCCATGGACAGATGAGTCCAGTGAGATATAGTCCATGGGGTTCCAAAGAGTCAGATACTACTTAGTAACTGAGCATGCATGCATGCACGGATATTGCAGGAACTGTGAAAACTAACGAGGTACATCAGTGAACAAAAGAGACAGGTTCTTTGCTTGTGGATTTTGCAAACATCACACTGAGAATAAGCAAATATACATAATTGCAAGTGTGATAATCTGTCTATACAACATAATTCAATTCAAGGAAATCAGGAGAACTTAGATTTTATACTAGCTCTGTCACTAGCTAAAATATGTATCAAAGAAGAAAGTAAAATCTACTTGAATTGTTGTTCAGTCATTAAGTCGTGTCTGACTCTTTGTGACCCCATGGACTATAGAATGCCAGGCTTCTCAGCCCTTCATTGTTTCCCAGAGTTTGCTCAAATTTATGTCCATTGAGTCAGTGATGCCATCCAATCATCACATCCTGTCACCGCTTCTCCTTTTGCCTTCAACATTTTCTAGCATTAAGGTCTTTTCCAGTGAGTCAGCTCTTTGCATCAGGTGGCCAAAGTATTGGAGCTTCAACTTTAGCATCAGTCCTTCCAATGAATATTCAAGGTTGGAATCCTTCAGGATTGATTTGTTTGATCTCCCTGCAGTCCAAGGGATTCTCAAGAGTCTTCTCCAGCACCACAATTCAAAAGCATTAATTCTGCGGTGTTCAACTTTATTTTTGTGGTTCAGCTCTCACAAACATGACTACTGGAAGAAACATAGCTCTGACTCTACGGACCTTTGTCAGTAAAGTGATGTCTCTGATTTTAATACACTGTCTAGGTTTGTCATAGCTTTCCTTCCAAGGAGCAAGTGTCTTTTAATTTCACGGCTGTAATCACCATCCACAGTAATCTTGGAGCCCAAGAAAATAACTGTTTTCACTTTTTCCCTTTTATTTGTTATGAAATTTACTTGAATAAATTTAAGTAAAAAAAGAAAAAAAAAATGTCCTTAACAGGTCCTATGTGCTGGTAGCTGCTTTAGCAACTGGGGTTGCAGTGGTGAAAATGAGCTTGACTTACAGTGTTATGTTCTACTAAAGACATTCGTCTTTAACAACTGAGCAAATACATAATGAAAATCTCATGGACTGTAGTCTGCCAGGCTCCTCTGTCCATGGAATTCTCCAGGCAAGAATACTGGAGTGATTAGCCATTTTCCTCTCCAGGGGATTTTCCCAACCCAGGAATTAAACCCAGGTCTTCTGCATTGAAGGTAGATTCCTTACTTTTTGAGCCACCAGGGAAGTTCTCAAATAAAATTAATCTTATAAAGAATATCAAAGTAGGCAATGGTTTAGAGACATATATAAAGAGAATAGGCTATTTAATATAGAGGGCTCAGAGATGGTCTCATTTGCACAGAAATTTGACTGAAATGAGCAAGTCAAAGTCAATAGATTTCAGGGGCAGTGCATTATGAACAGACAAACAGTGAATGTTGAAGATCTTGAGGCTTGAGTGACCTTATGGCTTTAAAGAAACTTCATGAAAGCCACTGAGGCTGCAATTAAGTGAGCCAGCAGGGTTAAAAAGAGATGGCTTTATTTAAAAGGGCAGGCAGAAGGTAGAATTGTATGGCTTTAACAGCCAAGGTAAGATGTTTCACTTCTATTCCAAATGTAATGGAAAGTTTTTTAATGTGTAGAACATCAGTTCCTACAGGGTGAAATAATCTCATTAATGTAAACTTGGTTGTTACTCTGTAGTACAGCAATGGCAGCAGGAAAAAGAGTTAGAAGCTCTCCTAGTAAACCAGGTAATATCTTGATGAGAGTGGGAAAGGTGAAAGTGGAAAAATGAGGTCAGATTTGTGATATATTTTTATGATAAAAGTCATAGGATTTGTTGATGAATTTACATATGGATGGAATAAAGGAAAAAGCTGATTCTCAAGTTTTCAACTTAAACCAATGTTCAAATGAGGTGCTACTTACTGAAATGAGGGAAAAAAGAGTGTTGTAAAAGTGTTATACAGTGAATTTTGAATATTATCTATTCCCATTCCTAACATTGTGTTTAGTATTTAATATTTGTTGAATGAATAAGTGAGTGAATGAATTCTGGACAATGTGTTATGACTGACAATAGCAAATAAAAATCGGATTTACACAATTGCCTGAAACAACTAAAATACACAAAATGCACATAACAATGGTTTTCAGGCATGGACATCAGGCAGCACTGGACAGTGATTTCTGATACAGGGTAAACAAGCAGATTAAGGCTAGCTCATCATCCCAAATTACTGCCTAGGTAGGGTTTGAGGGTTGTAGTTTCAAACTGGGGAAACCAGAAGGAGCCTATTGGTCTTAGTGTGTTGAGAAAATTGTTGAGTCTGGGGAAACTGAGACAGCCATAGTTTTCAGGAAGAAATACAAGAGAAAAGAAAGCAATATGGGAGAGCTTTGAATGTTTGCCTTTTCAAATATTTAACTGAGTACTAATGAGAACATGGATACAAGTAACCAAGACTGGAGGAAGAATCACCTGAATCAAAAAGAGTAAAGTAATTAGCCTCCAACTAATAAAAATAGATGAAAAAACAAATAAAAATAAAAAAGTAAACTACAACTTAAAATATTAAATAAATAAATAAATAAAAACACATTGTGACTCTTGTTTAAAAAAAAAAAAAAAGAGAGGGAACAAGTTTCAGAGCTCATAGATAGCCAGTAACTACTGTTTTCTCACAAGTTCTTAAACAAAAACTCACAGTCCAAGCAGCTCCTATTATATCATTTCAGAAATAATCAAACAACTTTGTAGGTCTACTAAGTAAGATTCATTTTTCTGTCTCTCTTAGTTCTTAGAGACTGTCATTCCCTAGAGCTCACAATATTCCAATTTACAGATGAAAAATTTTGGGCTCAGAGATGTTGAGTGGTTTACCAAGATCATACAATTAGAAAATTTTCCACAATGGGTTTTAACCCAGGGTTTCAAAGTCTAATTTCTAGAAGCGAGAAACTCCATGCTTTTTTTTTTTTTTTTCTTCTGTAGCTGTTGGTGGTGGTGATTTGTTTTTCAAACAAGAAAAGTCAAACTGCTAATGAACAGTAGTTTTATTTCTTCTTTCTTTCCTTATTTTAGACTTTAAGCCAAATTTCAACTGAAATTGTACATACTGAAAAAAAAAAAAAAAGACAACTGAACCAAAATCATTGTAAATAAAAGTGACAGTCTCTTACAATTCATAGAGAATGCGAGTGCATTGATTATATAATTGCAGCCAAAAATAATCAATGAGAAGTGTTAAAGTATAGTTAAAATGCTTTATATTACAAACCAGGAATTCTGTCAATATTCCAAAATGTAATATTTAAAAAGGGCTTTTTGCTATACAAGCAATGGGAGTGGAAAACTCATGATCACAGATAATAGCTTAGGACCAACATCCTAAAAAAAATTCCTATTTTCAACATTACATGAATCTAACCTAAAAACAAAGTATCTTGCACAATGAATCAGTCATTTGTTTCACTAAACCACTGTTTGAGTTAATGCCATTTTACTTATAAAGTCTCTCTCCTAAATCTAGGGGATGTGATTGCTTCTGATCACCTGGGAGCACCTTAAAAGGTACCTGAACACCTTAAAAGGAAGAAAGGATAACAATACTATGAAAGCGTTCTTGCAGCTTTAAGATTTTTGAATCATATATCTAATATTAATTTTAAAAATAAAAAGCAAATTTATCTTACTTTATTTACCAGTAAATTTTCCAGATAAGCTATTACAAATCCTAAAATGATGCTATGGAAGTGCTGCACTCAATATGCCAACAAATTTGGAAAACTCAGCAGTGGCCACAGGACTGGCAAAAGTCAGTTTTCATCCCAATCCCAAAGAAATACAATTCCAAAGGATCTTCAACCTACCATACAATAGAGCTCATTTCACACACTAGCAAGTTAATGCTCAAAATCCTTCAAGCTAGGCTTCAACAATATGTGAACTGGGAACTTCCAGATGTACAAGCTGAATTTAGAGTAGGCAGAGGAACCAGAGATCAAATTTCCAACATTCATTAGATCATAGAAAAAGTATGAGAATTCCAGAAAAACATCAACTTCTACTTCATTGACTACACTAAAGCCTTTGACTGTGGAAAATTCTTCAAGAGATGGGAATATCAGACCACCTTACTGGCCTCCTGAGAAATCTGTATGTAGGTGTAGAAGCAACAATTAGAACAAGACACGGAACAATGGACTGATTCAAAATTGGGAAAGGAGTACTTTAAGGCTGTGTATTTTCACCATGCTTATTTAACTTATATGCAGAGTACATCATGAGAAATGCTGGGCTGGATAACTCAGAAGTTGTAATCAAGATTGCATGAAGAAGTATTAGCAACCTCAGATATGCTGATGATATCACTTTAGTGGCAGAAGGCAAAGAGGACTAAAGAACCTGTTGATGAGGCTGAAAGAGAAGAGTTAAAAATCTGGCTTAAAACTCAACATTGAAAAACAAACATCATAGCATCTAATCACATCAATCACATCACTTCATGGCCTATAGAAGGAGGGAGTGGGGGGAATGGAAACAGTAACAGCTTTTATTTTGGGGGGCCTGAAAATCACTGCAGACAGTGATCTCAGTCATGAAAATAATTGACACTCTCTCCTTGGAAGGAAAGCTATGAGAATTCTAGACATTACATTAAAAAGCAGAGACATCACTTTGCCAATGAATGTTCATACAGTCAAAGCTATTGTTTTACAGTAGTCATATACAGAAGTGAGTTGTACCATAAAGAAGACTGAGAATTCATACTTTCCAACAGTAGTACTGGAGAGTACTCTTGAGAGTCCCTTGGACACCAAGATCAAATCAGTCAATCCTAAAGAAAATTAACCCTGAATATTTTTAGAAGGTTTGATGCTGAAGTTGAAGCTTCAAAACTTTGGCCACCTGATGCAAAGAGCTGGCTCACTGGAAAAGACCCTGATACTGAGAAAAAGTGAAGGCAGAAGGAGAAGGGGGCAATAGAGAATGAAATGGCTGGATGGCATCACTGGCTTAATGGATATGAGTTTGAGGAAACTCTGTTAGATAGTGAAGGACAGGGAAGCCTGGTGTGCTACAGTTCATGGGATTGCAAAGAATTGGATAAAATTTAGAAACTGAAAAACAACTAATGCATTTATTGCCTACTAGGTGCTGAACACAATGAAAAGCCCTGGTGAGAAGTAAACAAAATGAATTTCAGTCCTTATCTTTGAAGATTTGGGAGAATCAAACAGAAAAATCACAAGAAACATGAGATAAAATATATTTAACAATGAAAGTATTCCATTGAGGTTTTAATAGTATACACATGTCATCATATATTTGTCCAAATCCAGAGAATGTACAGCATTCTGCGAACTTTAGGCAAGTTAGGACTTTGGGTGATTATGATATCTCAATATAGTCACATCAATGTAACAAATGTAATACCCTGGTGGGAGATATTGATGTTAAGAAGGCTATATAAGTGTGAGGGAAAGGAGAATATGAGAAATCTCTGTACCACCCTTTCAATTTTTCTGTGAAACTAAAGTTTCTCTTAAATAAATAGTCTTAAAAATACCATATTTAGAGGATCAGTCCTGATCTCCCTCTTGAGAAACCTGTATGCAGGTCAGGAAGAAACAGTCAGAACTGAACATGTAACAACAGACTGGTTCCAAATAGGAAAAGGAGTACATCAAGGCTGTATATTGTCATTCTACTTATTTAACTTATATGCAGAGTATATCACGAAAAACGCTGGGCTGGAGGAAGCATAAGCTGGAATCAAGATTGTTGGGAGAAATATCAATAACCTCAGATATGTAGAGGACACCATCCTTACGGCAGAAAGTGAAGAAGAACTAAAGAACCTCTTGATGAAAGTGAAAGACGAGAGTGAAAAAGTTGGCTTAAAGCTCAGCATTCAGAAAACTAAGATCATGGCATCCGGACCCATCACTTCATGGCAAATAGATGGGGAAACAGTGGAAACAGTGGCTGACTCTATTTTTCTGGGCTCCAAAATCACTGCAGATGGTGACTGCAGCCATGAAATTAAAAGACGCTTACTCCTTGGAAGGAGAGTTATGACCAACCTAGATAGCATATTAAAAAGCAGAGACATTACTTTGTCCACAAATGTCCATCTAGTCAAGGCTATTGTTTTTCCAGTGGTCATGTATGGATGTGAGAGTTGGATTATAAAGAAAGCTGAGGGCAGAAGAATTGATGCTTTTGAACTGTGGTGTTAGAGAAGATTCTTGAGAGTCCCTTGGACTGCAAGGAGATCCAACCTGTCCATCCTAATGATCAGTCCTGGGTGTTCACTGGAAGGGCTGATGCTGAAGCTGAAACTCCAATACTTTGGCTACCTGATGCAAAGTGCTGACTCATTTGAAAAGACCCTGACGCTGGGAAAGATTGAAGGCAGGAGGAGAAAGGGAAGACAGAAGATGAGATGGTTGGATGGCATCACCGACTCAATGAACATGGGTTTGGGTGGACTCTGGCAGTTGGTGATGGACAGGGAGGCCTGGTGTGCTGTTGTTTATGGGGTGTGAAGAGTCGGACACGACTGAGTGACTGAACTGACTAAACTGACTATGATGAAACATACAGCTGTGGATCTAGTCTCTTGTCTCTAAAGATTCAGGTCCCACTCTCTTTTCCTCTATTTTCCTGGGCGGTTCAACTTTGTGGACTGCATCAATGAGAGCCATTAGCTAGAGACGGGAAAGAAGAAAACAACTGGAGTCAATGTATTTATTCTTCCTGTCTCCATTTTGCTGAGTTGCTGCAGAATTACCACCATGGCTTAGTCCTTGTTGCTGTTGTCTTATAGATTTAATGATAATCCATGGTTCCCTTAAGTCTTAGGATGGAAAGGATAAACCACTAATGCTAATGCTAGGGTGTTGTACTATATACCATTTAACTTTCCCTAAATCTTATTTACATCACTAAAACTAGTTTCTTTATTAAATTCTCTTCAGTTATCAAGTATCATTATGCTATCAGTTTTCTGCTTCACCCTAAGACTAGAGGCATGCACAAAGTGACATGGGCAAATAAGGGAGACACATGAGTGAGGACCTAGCAAATTCTGGTGAATCAGAGACCTCTAAAATCCCTCTAGCGTCTATGAAAGAAAACGATGAAATCCTTAAAATGTGAGAGTTACTTCATCTTTCACAAGGCCTCAATGCACCAAATGTCATACTTTATTGGAAGAGAGAGAATTGTAATAATTAAACCTTGTATGTAGTGCATTTGAAATATAATTAGCAACCAATATTCTTATATAAAAGTAAAGAGTGAGCTATCTTCTGGTAAGCTATATGTCTGTAAATATATTAAAAAAATAAATTAAAAGGTGATCCTTGTGGTAGCACCACCTGACACAGGCTAAGGCTGGAAAATGTTCATAGAATTAACTACCATAGGTATCTACAGAAGGACATTAATTTTAGCCCAGTGAGGGAAAGAGTGAAAATATGTTGATCCTAATTCTGAAAATGGTCTTAATTGACCTATTCAGTCACACAGGGCAAAACTGGATTCATTTAATATTAGTGAATAAGAACAGATGGGGAAATATTGTTTGGGGGTAACAAGAGCTAGGTACCATTCAGGGAAAAGAATCATTCTTTCAAGAGGTAAGCAGGCTTTCCCAATCATGGCCAATAGACTGAAGTGCAGAAATAGACATGGCTTCTGTTGATGAGTATGCATGTGTATGGGGGCGGTGGTAGGGGGGAGTGGGTAGGGATTATGGTGTGGATTCTAGACTAGGTAGTAGAAAAGAAAATTACTCATATAAAGGAAAGAAAGCTGGTAAAAGTCCAATGCAGGGCTGATCTAATATTGAAGTGAAGAAGTAGATAAAGAATGGTAAACACTAATTCAATTTGAAAGATGACACTATTCTCCAGGATCAAGACCTCAATAATAGGAGCTTAGATTTGGTAGTCACCAAAGGATGTGATGGAAAACTGGTGTCTGGGTATATTAGAGGTAAAATTCTTATGACTGGAAAGTGAGGCAGAAATTATAACCACTTTGCTTCTGTTGGAGTGGATCAAAAAACTTTAAAGACAAGCCAAGTTCCCAGGTAGGGGACATGGTACAAGACAGTACACACCACCAGTAAAGAGATAAACTCAAACATTTGTAGGCACTAATCTAATAACTTTGATGGACATGCTTTTTAATGCTTGACTCAACTGGAGGACAGTAAGTTTTATTTACATAAGACAGTGACTTCGAGTCAATTAGAAAGGAAGAGAGACTAACAAAACTATCCAATGAATAGATCTATGATGGTGACAATGAATTTTCTTCGTAATGAGTACTTCTGTTTATTTTGTGGGTAGGTGTTCTAACCCTACATTTTGGTGTCCTTATTCTGGACACAATATGATGACTGAAGAGTACTTCTGGAACAGACAAATGTCTACTTTTCAGTACATGTAAATATTTATTTTAATGAAATATGTCAAAAGGAAAGATAGGATGAGTAAGATGAAAGGACTGACTTTGAAATAAATTATTCAATACACAGATACACAAACTACTTTTCTAAACATAAGGAGAAAAATGACAACAGTTAACTAAAAATTGTTAATCATACATATTGTGAATTTAAACCCTGTGACTGAGGGAAATGTCTCTGTCCTGATAATGTTGATGTTTTAGTCTTCCTTTCAGTAGACTTCTTTTCTAATCCTCACATTTTCAACAATATCATCTGTTTCTGTGTCATGACTTCTTTGTGAAGGTCCTTTTACCAATTGCTGAGGATTCTCAGCCTTTCTGAAACTTTCAAATTTCCTGTTTGGAATAACTTCAAGGGTGACAATATACAGCCTTGAGGTACTCCTTTTCCTATTTGGAACCAGTCTCTTGTTCCACGTCCAGTTCTAACTGTTTATTCCTGACCTGCATACAGGTTTCTCAAGAGGCAGGTCAGGTGGTCTGGTATTCCCATCTCTTTCAGAATTTTCCACAGTTTATTGTGATCCACTAAGTCAAAGGCTTTGCTGTAGTCAATAAAGCAGAACTAGATATTTTTCTGGAACTCTCTTGCTTTTTTGATGATCCAGTGGATGTTGGCAATTTGATCTCTGGTTCCTCTGCATTTTCTAAAACCAGCTTGAACATCTGGAAGTTCATGGTTCACATATTGCTGAAGCATGACTTGGAGAATTTTGAGCATTACTTTACTAGTGTGTGAGATGAGTGCAAATGTGCAGTAGTTAGAGCATTCTTTGGGATTGCCTTTCTTAGGGATTGGAATGAAAACGAAACTTTTCCAGTCCTGTGGCCACTGCTGAGTTTTCCAAATTTTCTGCCATATTCAGTGCGGCACTTTCACACCACCATCTTTCAGGATTTGAAATAGCTTAACTGGATGCTCTAAAGAGCAATATTGCATAACAACCTGGAATATCAGCAAACTAAAATGGTCTGGAATGGGTGAATTTAACTCAGATGACCATTATATCTACTACACAATAGTAAAGTAATGCTCAAACTTCTCCAAGCCAGGCTTCAACAGTCCATCAACCATGAACTTCCAGATTTCAAGCTGGATCTAGAAAAGGCAGAGGAACCAGAGTTCAAATTACAAATACCCATTGGATCATGAAAAAAACAAGAGAGTTCCAGAGAAACATCTATTTCTGCTTTATTGTCTATGCCAAAGTCTTTGACTGCGTGGCTCACAACAAACTCTGGAAAATTCTTAGAGATGGGAATACCAGGCCATCTTGCCTGTCTTCTGAAAGTGGAGACCTACTCCTGTGGGTCAAAAAGCAGCAGTTGGAACCCTGTATGGAGTAACTGACTGGTTCATGATTGAAAAAGGAGTACAACAGGGCTGTCTGCTTTCACCCTGTTTGTTTAACCTATACACAGAGCACATCATGAGAAATACTGGGCTGGATGGGTTAAAACTGGAATCAAGGTAGACAGGAGAAACATCAACAACCTCAAATATGTGGATGATACCACTCTAATGGCAGAAAGTGAAGAGGAACTAAGGAGTCTCTTGGTGATGGTGAAGGAGGAGAGTGAAAGAGCCAGCTTAAAACTAAATATTAAACATTTAAGATCATGACATCCAGCCCCATTACTTCATGGCAAATAGAAAGGGAAAAGATGGAAGTAGTGACAGAGTTCCTCTTCTTGGGCTCTAAAATTACTGAAGAGGATGACCACAACCAGGAAATCAGAAGACAATTTCTTCTCATCAGGAAAGCTATGACAAACCTAGATCGTGTGTTGAAAAGTTGAGACATTACTCTGCCAACAAATGTCCACATAGTCGAGTCTATGGTCTTCCCAGTGGTCACGTAGTTGTGAGACCTGGACCATAAAGAAGGCAGAGTGCCAAAGAATTAATATCTTCAAACTGTGGTGCTGGTGAAGACTCCTGAGAGTCCCTTGAAGAGCAAGGAAATCAAACCAGTCAATCTTAAGGGAAGTAAACTCCAAATACTCCCTGGAAGGAGTGATGCTGCAGCTCCAGTATTTTGGTCACCTGATGTGAACAGCAGACTCATTGGAAAAGTCCCTGCTTCTGGGAAAGATTGAGGGCAGAAGAAGAAGAGGGCATCAGAGGATGAGATGGATGGATAGCATCACCACTGCTGTGGACATGAACTTGGGCAAAGTTTGGGAGATGGTAAGGGACAGGGAGGCCTGGTGTGCTGAAGTCCATGGGGTTACAAAGAGTCAGACACGATTGTGTGACTGAAAAACTATGACAATGAAACTAGACCAAAGTCACAGAGCTAGTTTGAAATAAAATTCTTATTCAATCATGGTATACTGGTCCAAAGCACACACTCTTAACCATGATACTATGGATCATTTTTAAAATTATATTAAGTGTGAAAGTTTTTCACAGGCTAGACAGATCATTTTTTAAATTGAACAACTGAAAGATGTCAAGAGTCAATAGTGGCCTGCCTCATTTATGCTCATCCTCCCTACATTTGCATGGATAATTCAGAGAATTTCAGCTAGAAATGAATCTTTTCTTGTATACGGACATTTCAGTAACTTAATCATATCATCACAACTCCCTCAAAAGCACTTAAATAAGATAATTATCACCACTTTTTAAATTAAATTAAATCAGTATTTAATAAACTAGACATTTTTAAACTTCACTAAGAGAAGCTCAAGAATAAAAAATTTTACATTTTATTATTTTCCTTCTATATTAAAAGTTTACTTTCATTTTTGCTTTCATTGGAAATTATGTAACTTTAATCTTGAATCAAGGACTTGATCATATGTCTAATATTATATCATGAGAATAACCCTTTCTAATTGGTAACTTATCACTAAGTTGATTAATAAAATGCATTTTTTTCCCAATTCCACAGTAATCTATGGAACTAAAAGTTATGAGAATACAATGATAGGTTGTTTAAGAATAGTGGTGCATTTAAAAAATATTTTAATTGAAGGATAATTACTTTACAATATTGTGATGGTTTTCCCATACATTAACATGGATCAGCGATGGGTGCACATGTGTCCCCCCATCCTGGACCCCCTCCCACCATACTCCCCACCCTATTCCTCTGGGTTGTCCAAGAGGGCTGGCTTTGAGTGTCCTGATTCATCCATCTAATTTTCACTGGTCATCTATTTTACATATGGTAATATGCATTTCAATGCTATTCTCTCAAATCATCCCACCCTCACCTTCTCCCAGAGTCCAAAATTCTGTTCTTTGCATCTTCATTCTTTTGCTGCCTTACATATAAAATCATCATTACTGTCTTTCTAAATTCCACATATAGGTGTTAATATAAGTATTGGTGTTTCTCTTTCTGACTTACTTCACTCTGTATAATAGGCTCCACTTACATCCACCTCAGTAGAACTGACTCAAATTTGTTTGTTTGTTTGTTTGTTTTATTATAGCTGAGTAATATTCCATTACTGTGGCCTGCCTCAGGGACAAGGGTTCTGGCTGAAGCAGACCTGGGCCATGCAGCATGCTGCATAAGCCCTCTTGAAGGAGGTTGCCATTAGTCTCACCTTAGAGCCACTGGGCAGATAACCCACAAATTGCAGAACAATTATACCAAATAAATTCTCATGCTGATAAGAAAGTTATAGGACCCACAATAGATTTCCCAACCTGGGAATCTGGAAAAGGGACTGAAAACCCTCAGGGAATTTGACTTTGGAGGCCCAATGTGATTTGATTACAGAATTTTCACAAGACTGGAGAAACAGACTCTTGGAGGGCACAGATAAAACCTTGTGCACAGAAGGAACCAGGAAAAAGGAGCTGCATCCCCACAAGAGACTAAATCAGACTTTCCTGTGAGTTTCCCAGAGTCTCTAGTGGATCTAGAGTTTGGCCTCAGGTCAAACAACTGGGAGGGAACACAGCCCCACCCATCAACAGAAAATTGGTTAAAGATTTACTGAGCATGGTCCCACCCATGAGAACAAGATCCAATTGCCCCCACAGTCAGTCTATCCCATCAGGAAGTTTCCACAAGCCTCTTATCTTTATTCAACAGAGGACAGACAGAATGAAAACCACAGTCAGAGAAAACTAGTCAAACAGATCACATGGGGCACAGTCTTGTCTAACTCAATGAAACTATGAGCTATCATATGTAGGACCACCAAGATGAATGGGTCATGGTGGAGAGTTCTGACAAAACATGGTCCAGTGGAGAAGGGAATGGCAAACAACTTTAATAGTCAAGTTTGAGAACTCTATGAACAATATGAAAAGGTAAAAGGATAAGACACAGAGAGATGAACTTCCCAGGTCGGTAAGTGTGGGCACAAATATGCTACTGGAGAAGAGTGGAGAAATAGCTCAAGAAATAATGAAGAGATAGAGCCAATGCAAAAACCAACCAACCAACCAACCAACCAAACAACAGCAACAACAACAAAAACACTTAGTTGTGGATGTGAATGGTGATGGAAGTAAACTCCAAAGCTGTAAAGAGAAATATTGCTTAGGAACCTGTAATATCGCTTAGGAATCATGAATCAAGGTAAATTGAAAGTAGTCAAACAGGTGACACCTAGAGTGAACATCAACATTTTAGGAACCAGTGAACTAAAATGGACTGGAGCCTATTATACAGAGTGAAGAAAGTCAGAAAGAAAAACACCAATACAGCATACCAACACATATATAAGGAATTTAGAAAGATGATAACAGTAACTGTGTATGCTAGACAGCAAAAAAGACGCAGATGAGTAGAAAAGTCTTTTGGACTCTGTGGGAGAGGGTGAGGGTTGGATGGTTTGGGAGAATGGCATTGAAACATGTATATTATCATATATGAAAAGGATCGCCAGTCCAGGTTTGATGCATGATACAGGGTGCTCAGGACTGGTGCACTGGGAAGACCTAGAGGGATGGGATGGGGAGGGAGGTGGGAGGGGGGTTCAGGATGGGGAACACATGTACACCCATGGTGGATATATATCAATGTATGGCAAAACCAATACAATATTGTAAAGTAATTAACCTCCAAATAAAAAGAAAAATAAAAAAATAAAATGGACTGCAATGGGGTACTTTAATTCAGATGACCATTGTATCTAATACTGTGGACAAGAATCCCTTAGAAGAAATGGAGTAACCCTCAGAGTCAACAAAAGAGTCTGAAATAAAGAACTTTGGAGCGATCTCAAAAATGACAGAATGATCTCTGTTCATTTCCAAGGCACACCATTCAATATCACAGTAATCCAAATCTATGCCCCAAACACTAATGCTGAAGAAGCTGAAGTTGTATGGTTCTATGATGACCTACAAGACCTTCTAGAACTAACACCAAGAAAAAATGTCCTTTTCATCATTGGGGAATGGAATGCAAAAGGAGAAAGTCAAGAGATACCTGGAGTAACAGGAACATTTAGCCTTGAAGTACAAAATGAAGCAGGACATAGGCCAAGAGTTTGGCCAAGACAATGCACTAGGCATAGCAAACACCGTCTTCCAACAACACGAGAGACATCTCAAAACAGGGACATCACCAGATGGTCAATACCAAAAGAGACTGTATTCTTTGCACCCGAAAGTGGGGAAGATCTATCAGTTCATTTCAGTTCACTCACTGAGTCATGTATGACTCTTTGCAACCCCATGAACCACAGCACGCCAGGCTTCCCTGTCCATCACCAACTCCCAGAGTTTACTCAGACTCATGTCCAGTGTGTTGGTGTTACCATCCAGCCATCTCATCATCTGTCATCCCCTTCTCCTCCTGTGCCCAATCTTTCCCAGCATCAGGGTCTTTTCAAATGAGTCAGCTCTTCGCATCAGGTGGCCAAAGTATTAGAGTTTCAGCTTCAACACCACTCCTTCCAACGAACACCCAGGACTGATCCCCTTTAGGATGGACAGGTTTGATCTCCTTGCATTCCAAGGGACCCTCAAGAGTCTTCTCCAACACCACAATTCAAAAGCATCAATTCTTGGATGATCAGCCTTCTTTATAGTCCAACTCTCACATCCATACATGACCACTGGAAAAACCATAGCCTTGACCAGATGGACCTTTGCTGGCAAAGTAATGTCTCTGCTTTTTAATATGCTATCTAGGGTGGTTATAACTTTCCTTCCAAGGAGTAAGTGTCTTTTAATTTCATGGCTACAATCACCATCTGCAGTGATTTTGGAGCCCCAAAAAATAAAGTTAGCCACTTTTTCCAATGTTACCCCATCTACTTACCATGAAGTGACAGGACCAGATGCCATGATCTTAGTTTTCTGAATGTTGAGCTTTAAGCCAACCTTTTCACTCTCCTCTTTCACTTTCATCAAGAGGCTCTTTAATTCATCTTCACTTTCTTCCATAAGGGTGGTGTCATCTGCATATCTGAAGTTATTGATATTTCTCCTGACAATCTTGATTCCAGCTTGTGCTTCTTCCAGCCCAGCATTTCTCGTGATGTACTCTGCATATAAGTTAAATAAGCAAGGTGACAATATACAACCTTGATATATACTCCTTTTCCTATTGGAACCAGTCTGTTGTTCCATGTCCAGTTCTAACTGTTGCTTCCTGACCTGCATACAGTTTTCTCAAGAGGCAAGTCAGGAGGTCTGGTATTCCCATCTCTTTCAGAATTTTCTACAGTTTATTGTGATCCACACAGTTAAAGGTTTTGACATAGTCAATAAAGCAGAAATAGATATTTTTCTGGAACTTTCTTGCTTTTTCGATGATACAGAGGATGTTGGCAGTTTGATCTCTGGTTCCTCTACCTTTTCTAAATCCAGCTTGAACATCTCTAAGTTCACGGTTCACATATTGCTGAAGCCTGTTTTGGAGAATTTTGAGAATTACTTTACTAGCATATGAGGTGAGTGCAATAGTGCTATAGTTTGAGCATTCTTTGGGATTGCCTTTCTTAGAAACTGGAATGAAAACTGATTTTTTTTTTCCAGTCCTGGGGCTACTGCTGAGTTTTCTAAATTTGCTGGCATATTGAATACAGCACTTTCACAGCATCATCTTTCAGGATTTGAAATTGCTCAACTGGTATTCCATCACTTCCACTAGCTTTGCTCGTAGTGTTGCTTCCTAAGGACCACTTGATTTCACATTCCAGGATGTCTGGCTCTAGGTGAGTGATCACACCATTGTGATTATCTGGGTCATGAAGATCTTTTTAGTAAGTACTTCTGTGTATTTTTGCCACTTCTTAATATCTTCTGTTTCTGTTAGGTCCTTACCATTTCTGTCCTTTTGTGTGCACATCTTTGCATGAAATGTTCCCTTGATATCTCTAATTTTCTTGAAGAGAGCTCTGGTCTTTCCCATTTTATTTTCCGCTACTCTTTGCTTTGATCATTAAACAAGGCTTTCTTATCTCTCCTTGCTATTCTTTGGAACTCTGCATTCAAATGAGTATATCTTTCCTTTTTTTCCCTTTGCTCTATACAGTTAAGTAGCTCTATAAAGTTAGCAAAAACAAGAACAGGAGCTGACTGTGACTCAGATCATGAACTCCATATGGCAGAATTCAGATTTAAATCGAAGTAGTAGGGAAAAGCACTAGACCATTAAGATATGACCTAAATCAGATAGCTTAAAATCATACAGTGGAAGTTACAAATAGATTCAAGGGATTAGATCTGATAGAGTGCTTGAAGAACTATGGATACAGCTTCATGACATGGTACAGGAGGCAGTGATCAAGATCATCCCCAAGAACAAAAAATGCAAAAAGAGAAAAATGGTTGTTTAAGGAGGACTTACAGATATCTGAGAAAACAAGAGAAGTAAAAGGCAAAGGAGAAAAGTAAAGGTATTCCCATCATAAAACATTGTTCCAAAGAATAACAGAGAGAAATAAGAAAGCCTTCCTCAGTGATCAGTGCAAAGAAAGAGAGGACAACAAGAGAATGGGAATGTCTAGAGATCTCTTCAAAAATTAGAGATACCAAGGGAACACTCTGTAAAAAGATGGGCACAATAAAAGACAGAAATGTTATGGACCTGACAGAAGCTGAAGATATTAAGTGGCAAGGAAACACAGAATACTATACAAAAAACATCTTCATGACCCAGATAACCACAGTGGTGTGATCACTCACCTAGAGACAGACATCCTGGAGTGCAGTCAAGTGTGCTTTTGGAATCATTGCTGTGAATGAAGCGAGTGGAGGTGATGGAATTCCAGCTGAGTTTTTTCAAGTCCTAAAAGATGATGCTGTTAAAGTCCTTCACTCAATATGTCAGCAAATTTGGAAAACTCAGCAGTGGCAGGCTGGGAAAAGTCAGTTTTCATTCCAATCCCAAAGAAAGGCAGTGCCAAAGATTGTTCAAACTACTACACAATTGTACTCATCTCATACACTAGCAAAGTAATGCTCAAAATTATCTAAGCCAGGCTTTAGCAGTACATGAACTGAGAACTTCCAGATGTTCAGGTAGGATTTAGAGAAGTCAGAGGAACCAGAGATCACATTACCAACATCCACTGGAGCATTAAAAAAAAAAAGAGAGAGAGAGAGAGAGAGAGATTGAGAGACTTGCAAAATACAACTATTTCTGCCTTATCGACTACACCAAAGCCTTTAACTGGTGGATCACAAGAAACTGGAAAATTATTAGAGATGGGAATACCAGACAATTTTACCTGCCTTCTGGTAGAAATGGTTAGAAGCAATGGTTAGAAATGGACATGGAACAGACCAGTTCCAAATTCGGAAAAGAGTACATCAAGGCTGTTTACAGTCACTCAGCATATTTAACTTATATGCATAGTTCTGCATTCTGAGTTCAGTCGCTCAGTCGTACCCAAACCTTTGCGACCCCATGAACCACAGCACGCCAGGCCTCCCTGTCCATCACCAAATCTTGGAGTGCACCCAAACCCATGTCCATTGTGTCGGTGATGCCATCCAACCATCCCATACTCTATTGTCCCCTCTCCTCTCAACCTAAATCTTTCACAGCATCAGGGTTTTCCAAATGAGTCAGATCTCTGCAGCAGGTGGCCAAGTATTGAAGTTTTAGCTTCAACATCAATCCCTCATTTAGGATGGACTGATTGGCTTTACTTGCAGTTCAAGAGACTCTCAAGAGTCTTCCCCAACACCACGGTTCAAAAGCATCAATTCTTCAGTTCTCAGCCTCCTTTATAGTCCAACTCTCAGATCCACACATGACCACTGGAAAAACCATAGCCTTTACTAGATGGGCCTTTGTTGGCAAAGTAATGTCTCTCCTTTTTAATATGCTGTCTAGGTTGGTTTTAGCTTTTCTTCCAAGGAGCACGTGTATTTTAATTTCATGGCTGTGATCACCATATGCAGTGATTTTGGAGCCAAAAAAAAAAAAAAAGTCAGCCACTTTTTCCACTATTCCCCGATATATTTGCATTGAAGTCATAGGACCGAATGCCATGATCTTAGTTTTCTGAATGTTGAGCTTTAAGCCAATTTTTTTCACTCTCTTCTTTCACTTTCATCAAGAGGCTCTTTAGTTCTTCTTCACTTTCTGCCATAGGCATAGTACATCATGGGAAATGCAGGGCTGAATTAAGCACAAGTTGGAATCAAGATTGACAGGAGAAATATCAATAGTTTCATACATGCAGATGACACCACCCTTACGGCAGAAAGTGAAGAAGAACTGAAGAGGTTCTTGACGAAAGTGAAAGAGGAGAGTTAACAATCTGGCTTTATACACCATATTCCAAAAATGAAGATCATGACATCAAGTCCCATAACTTCATGGTAAATGATGGGGGAAACAATGGAAACAGTGATATACTTTGTTTTCTTGAGCTTCAAAATTACTGCAGTTGATGACAGCAGCCATGGAATGAAAAGATGCTTGCTCTTTGGAAGGACAGTTGTGACAAATCTAGACAGCATGTTAAAAGGCAGAGACATTGTTTTGCCAACAAAGGCCCATCTAGTCAAAGCTATGGTTTTTCCAATAATTATGTATGGCTGTGAGAGTTGAACTATAAAGAAATCAGAGTGCTAACGAATGCTTTTGAACTGTGGTGTTGGAGAAAACTCTTGAAAGTCCCTTGGACTGCAGATAGATCCAACTAGTCAATCCTAAAGGGGATCAGTCCTGAATATTCCTTGGAAGGACTGATGATGAAGCTGAAGCTCCAATACTTTGGGCATCTGATGTGAAGAACTGACTCATTGGAAAAGACCCTGATCCTGGGACAGATTGAAGGCAGGAGGAGAAGGGCAAGACAGAGGATGGGATGGTTCGATTATATCACCAACTCGATGGACATGAGTGTGAACAAGCTCTGAGAGTTGGTGAAGAACAGGGAGCCTGACATGCTTCAGTCCATGGGGTCACAAAGAGTTGGACACAACTGAGCAACTGAACTGAACTGAACTGAATATTCCATTGTGTATGTGTACAACAACTCTCTTATTCATTCCTCCACCAGTGGATATCTAGGTTGCTTCCATGTTCTAACTATTGTAAACAGTGCTGCAATGATCATTGGGATAAATGTGTCTCTTTAAATTCTGGTTTCCTTGGTGTGTGTGCCCAGCAGTGGGATTGCTGGATCATAGTCCCAGGTTTTAAAGCAATCTTCACTCTGTTCTCCATGGTGGCTCTATCAATGTACATTCCAACTAAGAGTGTAATAGGGTCCCCCTTTCTCCACACCCTCTCCAGTAAGTAATAGTGGTACTATAAATAGTCCTTATATATGAATAAGGAGTGGTTTGCAGCCTTCAAGATGACTCCCAATGATTCCTGTCTCCTGTAATATGTGCCATGGTGTAATAGAATATTAAAATTGGAGTCCAATTGGCATTGGCATCGCTAGCTCATATCCATAATTCTGAAGATAATCCATTAGACACAGGATGGGATGGAGAAAAGCAAGCTGGAATACTAATTAACATTTTTAAAATATATAGTAATTCACCATGACAAATTTTGTCAACAGAATGGACAGCTAAAAGCACAGAAATATCAGGGTACTATTGTTATACAACTTTCAGTATTCATTCAGTTTACTCACTTTTATGAAATTATACCCTAAATGCTTACACAATATGAGGCATACCTGGATAGATATGTCTCCTGAGATAGATCTTTATAAGTATTACTTATCAGGTTTTATTTAAGCAGGACACAATAATTAGAAAAAGCATATTTTATTCAAGTATCTATAGTAACCCATGAAGGAGGAATTGATTAGTTTACAACTTTTGACAAGAGGACAATATGCTGATAATAATGGATCTGATATTGGATTACATAGCCTAATGTACACATAAAAATACTGTTTGTTGTTTAGTTTCTAAGTTGTTTCTGACTTTTTGTGACCCTATGGACTGCAGTGAACCAGGCTGCCCTGTCCTTCACTATCTCTCAGTTTGCTTATACTCACGTCCGTGGAGTCAGTGATGCTATCCTATGATCTCATCCTCTGCTGCCCCCTTCTCCTTTTGCCTTCAATTTTTCCTAACAATGGAGCCTTTTCCATTGAATCAACTCTTCACATCAGATGACGAAAATATTGGAGTTTCAGCTTCAGTATCAGTCCTCCTAATGTGTATAAGGGTTGATTTCCTTTAGAGTTGATTGGTTTGGTTTCTTTGTTGTCCAAGGGACTCTCAAGAGCTTTCTCTAGCACCATAATTTGAAGACACCAGTTCTTTGGTACTCAGCCTTCTTTATGGTCCAGCTCTCATCTGTACATGACTACTGGAAAAGCCATAGCTTTGACTAGATGGACCTTCATCATCAAAGTGATGTCTCTGCTTTTTAATATTCTGTCTAGGGCTTCCTTGGTGGCTCAGACAATAAAGGATATGGGAGACCTGGGTTCAATTCCTGGATTGGGAAGATCCCCTGGAGGAGGGCATGGCAATCCACACCAGTATTCTTGTCTGCAGAATCCCCATGAACAGAGGAACCTGGTGATCCATAGCTATAGGATGGCAAAGCATCCAGCATGACAGAGCAACTAAACACAGTGATTTTGGAGTCCAAGAAAATAAAATCCATCACTGTTTCCACTAATTCTGCTTCTATTTGCCATGAAGTGATGGGACCAGATGCCATGATCCTGTTTTTTTTTTTTTTGAATGTTGAGTTTTAAGTTAGCTTTTTCTCTCTCCTCTTTTACCCTTGTCAAGACGATTTTAAGTTCCTTTTCTCTTTCTACCATTGCAGTGGTACCATCTGCATATTTGAAGTTGTTGATATTTCTCCCAGCAATTTTTATTCCAGCTTATGATTCATGCAGCCAGGCATCTTTTTTTCTTCTCTGTTTTAATTGGAGGATAATTGCTTTATAGTATTGTGTTAGCCTCCTGCCATACATCAACATGAATTAGCTACAAGTATACATATGTCCTCTCCCTCCTGAACCTCCTCCCATTTCCTACCCCACCCACCCTTCTAGGTTGGAACAAAGGATTGAGCTTCCTGTGTCACGCAGCAAATTCCCACTTGCTAACCATTTTACATACAGTAATCTATATATTTCCATGCTAGTCTGTCAATTTGTCCCACCCTCTCCTTCCCATATTCCGCCCACAAGTCTCTTCTCCAGGTCTGGGTCTCCACTGCTGCCCTGCAAAGAAGTTCATACAACTGCTATGAAGAACAGTACAGAGATTCCTTTAAAAAACTAGGAATAGATCTATCATATGACCCAGCCGGGCATTTTGCTTGATGTACTCTTCATATAAGGTAAATAAGCAGTGTGACAATCTGCAGCCTTGTCATACTCCTTTCCCAATTATGAACCACTCCATTGTTCCACATCTGGTTCTAACCGTTGCTTTTTGACTTGCACACAAGTTTCACAGGAGAAAGTAAAGTGGTCTCATACTCCCATCCTTTTAAGAATTTTGCACAGCTTGCTTTGATCCACATAGTCAAAAGCTTAGCGTGGTCAATGAAACAGAAATATAAGTTTTTTTTCTGAAATGCCCTTGTTTTCTCCATGATCCAACGAATGTTAGCAATTTGATTTCTGGTTCTTATGCCTTTTCTAAACTTAGCTTGTACATTTGGAAATTCTCAGTTCTTATACACTGAATCCTAGCTTGAAGGATTTTAACCTTTGAATCTAATCATCACTTCCACTGTATTTGGCATGTGCTTTGATTTAGGTCATACATGAATGACCTAGTGGCTTTCCCTACGTTCTTCAATTTAAACCTGAATTTTGAAATAAGTACTCAAGACCCAACCATCTTGGGTTGCCCTGCATGGCATGGCTCATAGCTTCATTGAGTTATGCAAGCCCATTTGCCATGACAAGGCTGTGAACCATGAAGGAGACACATAAAAATAGACATGTACAATTTTTTTTAAGTTAGTTTTTTTTTTTTTTTCCTTCAGTAGCAAGTTGATGGGAAACTATAGTAAGCATGGCTAGAAATATTCTCTCTGTTCAAATCTAAAACATTTTTCTATGTACTTTGATCCTCTTGGTGTTTTTCATACCATTCATATTTATCCTTCATCTAAGCTGGACAGGTCATTTCCATATACTATATACCTTAGTTGAATGTCTGCTTAATCAGTTATTCAGCATGACACTTGAATATCAGCTTTATCAATTTGATTTAGATGAGGTTTTTCCTGGGTGTTTTACTTATTATTTCAGGAACAGTTTAGCTTTCCCCATGTAGGAGGACTGTTCTCTAGCCGTAGACTTCTATGTCAGCATCCCTTGTAGAAGACAAGGGTTATAAGAAAGCAGATACTTTCATTAATTTTTTAAAAGGTTAAAATTAAAAATCCCATATAAATTTAAAATTCACACATGCCAAATTTTATCCCATTATCAGCTCAGTTCAGTCGCTCAGTTGTGTCCAGCTCTTTGCAACCCCATGGACTACAGCACGCCAGACTTCCCTGCCCATCACCAACTCCCAGAGCTTGCACAAACTCATGTCCATCCAGTCGGTGATGCCATAAAACCATCTCATCCTCTGTCATCTCCTTCTCCTCCTGCCTTCAATCTTTCCCAGCATCGGGGTCTTTTCCAATGTGTCAGCTCTTCACATCAGGTGGCCAAATTATTGAAGTTTCAACTTTGAAATCTATGTGTCCTTCCAAGGAATATTCAGGACTGATTTCCCTTAGGATTGAGTGGTTGGATCTCCTTGCAGTCCAAGGGACTCTCAAGAGTCTTCTCCAACAGCAATAGTTCAAAAGCATAAATTCTTCAGTGCTCAGCTTTCTTTATAGTCCAGCTCTCAATGAACAATTATAATTGTTCAAAGACAAATTCATTCACACAATTGATCAGAAACACTGAAATGAATATGCAAATCAGTGCAGCTGGTAGTTATCTACAGGGGATAATCAATTGAACACAACCAGACAATTTTTTTTCAGACAAAATTTATTTGCATTACTATATATATGAGCATAATTTTTAGCTCTATTAGCTTTCTGTAGAAAACCTGATAGTACTATCAGTTCCATCAGTTTGCGATGGCTTAAAGATTGATAGGTGAATTTTCTAGATAGCACATTTTCTAGATGTGCTATAAAAGATATCTAATAATCTCCCTTGATCATTTCAAACTCTTTTGCTACTTTTCTTAGAGAACAATGAAAAAAAAAAAAAAATGCCATGACACTTATTTGGCACCATCAAAATATCCCTCTGGCAGCAGAAATGCAGAGAAGTTAATTGTTTCACTATTTTATATATACTGTAATCTATGCTGCCCTTAAGGCATACTTAGGACACAAGTGTATTTTATTACTGTATTTGCAAGTGTTCTATTTATTTCCTCTGTAGTAATTATTACAAGGCATTGAAGGCACTATTCACTACTGATAATTTTGTGCTTTGGAGATCTTAACATCCTCAACCTTTCCCCAAATTCCCCTAAAACATCACCGGTATTGAAGATTACATCTTAGTCATATGGTACCTTCTTGATTGTACTTCATTCTTTTTCCAACTTTTTTTTTTTCCTTTGCTTGTGTCATTGTATATTTTCTCCTAATCTAAACTTGAAAGATTAAGTTTAGTGCTGGTCATTGGTGAAAGTCTTCCAGTTTGCTTATTGTAGCTCTATTTTCCAGGAGCAATAATCTCACAGATTTACCTATCAGTAATGAAGTTTGGTTATACTCTTTCACCTTTGTGTTCCTTTGTACAATGAATATCACCATTGACCATAACCAACTTCAAGGTCTGGATATGGACACAAGTATTCCTAGTTTGTTTGACTACATGTAAGTATTTCTTTTCTGTACAGAAATGTCAGCAATCACTTTCCCTTTAAATAAAAGAATTATAAGTAAGTGAAGACTAAGTATCTCCACAAGCCCCACTAGGGTAAAAGAACCAGAGAGCCAGAACTAATACATAACTTATCATATTAGTTTCTGGCTTGGTCTCCATATACACGACAGATTCTCCAGCCTGTCAGATGGGAAGAATTCAACATTGTGCTAATGAAATAAACACAAGGGGAAGAAAGCCTTTAAAAAAAAAGAATAAAATTTGAAAGAAAATAAAAATTAGAACAATTACGCACTTCTTTGAAATAGGGTGATAAATGCTCCTTTTTCTTCCAATGGCATCTGACAGATTAGCCTGGAATAAAGAATATTTAAAATATCAATACGTACTAGAAAGTCATGTGTAAAGCTGACATCTTGTTGAGCAGAGTTCCTGCTGAATGGTTTTCTTCCTTTGGGTAGCCTACTTTCTCCACATCATGTATTGCATAGTTTATTTGGTATTAGATTGAATGCACCCAGTTCAATTGCTATGAAAAGCATGTCTAGGTTTAAATATTTTTTTCTTAGCAGTTGGGACATTAAAATTTTTAATAAGAGTAGGGTTGGGGGAAACTGCTTAATTAAAATGCTATGCATATTCAGATCAACATTCCTTGTTAAAAAGGATTTTTCCAACCCCTCTCAGAAAATGGGAAAGAAGGCAAGCAAAAGTTTACTAGGAAAATGGTACTGAAGAACCTATTTGCAGAGCAGGAATAGAGACACAGACATAAAGAAAGGACTAGCGGGCACAGCAGGGAAGAAGGTGGATAAATTGAGAGAGTAACACTGACATATATACCCTTCCTTGTGTAAAATATATAGCTAGTGGGAAGCTATTGTTTAGCACAGGGAGCTCAGCTTGGTGCTCAGTGATGGCTGAGAGGATTGGGATAGGAGATGGCAGGAAGGCCCACGAGTGAGGGGGATATCTGTATACTTATGACTGATTTTAGCAGAAGCTAAAACAACATTGTATATCAATTATACTCTAATTAAGACAAAAAGTTTTATGGCAACTATATTAGAGATGTGATAACTAAAGGTAAATGTTCTTTTCTACCTCAGATATTGGAGCATGTTTTAAAATATTACCTACCCCTTTCCTATACAAAACTGATGGAGGGGGGTCTAAGAAGTATAATGACAGAAGTATACCATGAATACCCACATTATGGAGAAAAAAGAAAAGAATGACTATTTCCCCCAAAGCCTAAGACAGAGCCAAAATCTAGGGTATAGATTTTTTTTTTTAATTTAAAATCTCTAATTGCCGCATTGTAAGTACACATTTGTACCCATAATATCAAGGAAATGAAAATAAATATTTTCTTATGAAACACTTGAGAGACAGAGAAAAATAGTAAGGAGGGGTGCTTCATAAAGATGAGGATTTTGTGTTAAATAGGAAGAATCTGATGATGAACTTCAGCTACATTTGCTCTCTACTTTTTTTTCTTTTTTTTTAAAGGGAAGAGTAAGATGATCTGATTTTGTTTGTGTTTTTCTGTTTGGAACATGAGAGGTTTATGGGAGTCATCTTTTCCCAACACCAATCTGCCCCTCTGTTTTTGGAAAGCATATGGTGATAGAATAGAATGATGTAGAAGTTATTGAAATATGCTTGCATCTGAAATCTGGTCAAGGATAGAGAAATATTTACACATAATTATAAGATCGGAGAAAAGAGGGTAGGAGCAAGAAAAATGTTTTTAAGGTGGGCAAGGATGCAACTTTTCCACGTTCAGTGAACTTCATGAATATGGAGAAGGAGGCAGAATTAAGAAAATATATGGTGAATTTACTCAGATAAGTAAGCAAAAAGAGTCATGTGTGTTTGTATTAAATTGACCAATGTAAATCAATTAACGTCTTCTCCTGTATTAAGACTACCCCTCTTTACAGATATTTGCATGGTTGGACACTGGGAACATTGATATCAAATTTATCTTAAAATATGATGCATTATTATTAAATAAAATATAACTCCATAGAATCACATAGCAGTTAAGAACAGAGTAAATTATTTGATATCATAATTTGATATTTTCTTTTCAAAGTTAGCTTCTATTTGTTTCCTAACTTCTTTAGCTTTCTACTATACAGTTATTCACGCTATCTGAAAATCAATTTGCATTAGAACCTTGAGAAACTGAAGCTGAATTTCCCGTAACCTTAGAACACAAAGACAAGAGTGATTCTTTAGACAGGTTTGCCCACTGAGAATTTTTATTAACTTAGAGGAAAGCTGGTTTTGACTGTCTCCTTTTTGACAAACAATTCCTACAACCTCATTACAGATACATTTCCCTCACAAACTCAGCCTCACTGGCTGTACTGACACCAACAAATGCACCACTTCAGGAAGTGTAGGCATTTTCTACATCTTTTCCTGGATGCTTCAGACCTATGAGTCTTGGGGATGTCCTGGCCATTAAAAAGCTTGCCAGTTGATGCAGGGCTCTGGCCCTTCTCTGGGAAATTAGGGTCCTGTGATTTTCCAGAGTCTTTAAGAGCCTCAGAATTCAATAAGAAATGGGAGAGGGAGGCAGCTTTTGCTTTGTCTTAAAATATTCTTTAATATGTGTTAAATAAATAATTCTTTAATAACGGTATTTTTTAAGTAAGTGAAGTCGCTCAGTCATGTCTGACTATTTGCGACCCCGTGGACTGTAGCCTACCAGGCTCCTCTGTCCATGGAATTTTCCAGGCAAGGGTACTGGAGTGGGTTGCCATGATATGCATCATTCTACAAACCTAACTTGCTCATGTTTACTTTTCTCTTTTCCAAGTCTTTTCAATTTTGTAGTTTACTCAGTTTAAAGGTACCCTTATAATACAATGCTTCTCCTTGCTCATTTCACTTCAAATTACATCATAATTATATATAATGATTTACTAAAACCATATTACATAAAATGGAATTTAGACTGTTTCTAATATTTTACTACTAATAAACAATGTTTTATATGAACACCTTCCTCTACTTACTTCCTTTATTTGAACCTATGGGACCACATAACCACAAAGTGCTTTCTAAAAAATGTCCTCTAGTTGCTAGTTATGACACTTAATTTTATCAATTTTGAGATAAAAAGTTTTCATATACACAGACCTTCTCAAAGACTCCTTCCAACAATATTATATCCTGATGACTAACTATTTTGCTATCAAATTACTATATCATATTATAGTCTATTAGAAAATGGCACAATGTATCTTGCGCATCATAAATTCAGAATTTTTAATGAAATTAATTTGTGTCCTACTGGTAATATGTAAAATTCTATTTAACTGCAAAATCACTACTTATACTTTTTAATTTTAACTCAAAACTTAAAAATACATCAATTGCTTCCCATCAGTGATGTTAGCATTTATATTCAGTTCAGTTCAGTTCAGTCGCTCAGTCGTGTCCGACTCTTTGCGACCCCATGAATCGCAGCACGCCAGGCCTCCCTGTCCATCACAAACTCCCGGAGTTTACTGAAACTCATGCCCGTCAAGTCAGTGATGCCTTCCAGCCACCTCATCCTCTGTTGTCCCCTTCTCCTCCCGCCCTCAATCCCTCCAAGCATCAGGGTCTTTTCCAATGAGTCAACTCTTCACAAGAGGTGGCCAAAATACTGGAGTTTCAGCTTCAGCATCAGTCCTTCCAATGAACACCCAGGACTGATCTCCTTTAGGATGGACTGGTTGGATCTTCTTGCAGTCCAAAGGACTCTCAAGAGTCTTCTCCAACACCATAGTTGAAAAGCATCAAGTTTTCAGCGTTCAGCTTTCTTCACAGTCCAAATCTCACATCCATACATGACCACTGGAAAAACCATAGCCTTGACCAGACGGACCTTTGTTGGCAAAGTAATGTCTCTGCTTTTTAATATGCTATCTAGGTTGGTCATAACTTTCCTTCCAAGGAGTGTATTTTAATTTCATGGCTGCAGTCACCATCTGCAGTGATTTTGGAGCCCCAAAAAATAAAGTCTGACACTGTTTCCACTGTCTCCCCATCTATTTCCCATGAAGTGAAGGGGCCAGATGCCATGATCTTAGTTTTCTGAATGCTGAGTTTTAAGCCAACTTTTTCACTCTCCTCTTCCACTTTCATCAAGAGTCTTTTTAGTTCCTCTTCACTTTCTGCCATAAGGGTGGTGTCATTTGCATATCTGAGGCTATTGATACTTCTCCCGGCAATCTTAATTCCAGCTTGTGCTTCTTCCAGCCCAGCATTTCTCATGATGTACTCTGCATATAAGTTAAATATGCCAAATCTCCAAAACAAAAACAAGCTTTCCATTCTCTGACTATCCCCTGGTTCTAGGAAAGTAGCAAATATATTAAAATCTTTGCTATTATTTAGGAGGAATTCTCATGCAGAAATCTGGATATATCTGATCTTAAAAATAGTAGAAAAGGACAAGGGAATGATAACTCTAAAGTCTCATTATTAACTGCATGTGCAACGACAGATCAATGTTGCAGAGGGACTCTGGTTTGTTTATATAGACGATAGGGCTTACATACCTCTATTTGTACAGTAAAATTTTCAGACTTATCTACAGCACAAAATGCTATATGAAGAAGAGCTTATGCCTTCTAGACAATATCTACAAAATGAAAACAGCAAAACAACCTGTGGTTCTATGGGGAATGGGAACAAACCCATCAAATCAGAATGTAACTGTGTAAATAAGACCTTTGATTTTAATGGTCCACTTTTTGCTTTGTTTTTCACGTGTTTATTTTGGCAACATATTAAGATATTCTGGAATGTCTCACTTGCTCCTGACTATTTGCAAACATGGCCCCCTTCATAAGCCATAAATGCTGGGATGCAGTTAACAAAGTCATAATTAAAGATCTAATTTATTGAGAAAGAACAAAGTAGATTTTGTTTCTGTTTATTTTTCATTATAGCAGCACTAAATTACCTTTCCACCCCTGTTAATTTCATTGTGTACATGTAAATATGAAATACATATATGTGTGTGTGTGTGTGTATATATATATATATATATATATATATATATATATATATATATATATATATATGTGGTCCTGTATATTTTATTACTTGATACTATTTCATTAGGTCTTGTTTCTTCTCACAGGAAGCTGCACATGTTCTTCTCCATTGACCTAAAAGCTGCAAAAGTAATTTTCCATCACCTGAAGATCTTCAAAACCAGTAGGCAACATTTCCAGTCAGGCAGGTAATTATAACCAGCTCTAGCTGGCTCTCCAGATTGAAGTTTGCTGATCTTGCAGTACAAAAAAATTATTTGCAGCTGTGGACAATTAGCAAACTCAGTAGACCAGGCAAAAGTGCAGCCCTCTTTTGCACAATTCCACTGCCAGCTCTACTTTGACAGCTATATAATTACATGGACCATAAATTATGCTCAGTAATCACCTTGTTTATAATTTCATTCCCTGTAAATTAGTAATGCAATGAAATGAGATTTCATAATCACCAGATGCATAGTGAGCTGTTTACCAGAGTCTGGCAATGGCTAATAGGCAACCCCTTCCCAAGGAGAGGTGGGCTGCTTTTGGCTGATCAGAAAGTTAACAAGCGATCCAGTGCTCTGAGCTCCAGGCTGCCAATGACATTCAAGCAGCTCCAGGATGGAAACTGTATGATATATCAACAGCTGAGAAATGACACCCTGTTTGAGAGGGAACTTTTACTTTTTAAATTTCACATACAGCAGCTCCATTTATTGGATCTATAATTTGCATGTTACTTAACGAGTGCATGTAGAGATTCCTCAAGAGTTCATCTTAAAAGTAATGATAATGGGCTTTTAAAGTGTTCCATAAACAATTTACCTCACTATAGGTAAGTAGGTGATCTGTTTTTATAACATGGGGATAAAGTAAGTGAGCAAGAAATGTAATTATATTTCTCAAGGTTATTTTTTTTTCCACATGAAATATATATATGTATTTTGGGGGGGAGTCCTCTGTCTCATACTCAGATATCATGCAAGAGAAAGAAATCAGGATTTAGGCAATGAAAATGCTTACCATGTTTGTTCAGGGGTTTCTACAAATAACCCACCTTCTGATACAACTTCCCACTATTTCATAATAAAATAATGACAAATCATATTTTCTTAGAATCAGTAGCATGGAATTATGAATTATAAATTATGCACTTTTATGGAAAATAAGAAAAAAATCAATAAGCCCATACAAGTCATTTGCAAGAGATTTATTAGAACTTGAACAATTACTGCAACAAGAGTTGTGCTGCAAGTAAAAATACTGTTTGCCATTGCTTCTAACAAGAGTTGGGAATGGAAAATGCATGAATCTAGAAGCTTTAGTTACCTGCATAAACGTGAGTTGGTTATGCAGTACCTATTTTATTACCATTTGATTAAAATTAGTCCTAGTTAGGAAAGGAGAAAGTGGAAAAAATAAAACTGTAGTCTGAAGGTTAGTATTCCAAATGCCACCAAATGCAAACAAGCAAAGGAGAGAATATCTGGTTGAAGGACATATATTAAGGGTGACTATCTGCAATGTGAAATATGTTTAAATATTTGTTGTTTTGATGCATGCTTTCATATTTTCTGACCTTAGGGGCAAGCCACATCTTTTATCCTTTCACTAGAGACATCTCTATATGGCAACATTTTCCTCAGATAAAAGCATTCTTAATGAAATAAACTTATTCCAAGGTATTAGAGACATTCCTGGGACTTCTACTCCATTTCTAAATGGCTGTTTCCTTCAATGACAAACCTAGAATGTAGAAAACAGATGTATCATCTTTCTTTACTGTGATATTTGTAGTGACATTTTCAAAGATGTAGAACACTGTAACTTCTTTGAGAGTCATGACAAATGTTCCAAAAGCTGATATGTATATGTAGAGGGGTGTGTGTGTGTGTGTGTGTGTGTGTGTGTGTTTACTTATACCACCTACATTGGTGGCGGCATCAGGCAAGCTAGGGAATATCACCAAGAGGTCAACTAGTTTAACTAGTTTCTGGTCAACGCTGAGAGCTTAAAACTAACTATCCCTTCTGTAGATAGATAATTTTCAATTGACTTGCCATTGATAAGATTTGAACTTTGTATTGATTTTATGTTTAAAATAATAGATTTACACTCAAACATCTGTTCTCAGTCATCAGTCACTCTTCTGATAAAAATGAGCATTTCTAAGAATACTGTCATAAATAAGGATATTCATTAAGAAACATAATAAATTATCCAATTAAAGCAAGGCTTTAAATTGCAACTTTCATTGCTATTATTTCCATAAATAGCTTTAGAGCTAAGTGAGAAATAAAAGTTCATAATCAATACAAGTTCTATTGCTGCCATAATGTAGCTAGAATCATAAATATATTGCTAACTAAATTTTTGTAGTTGAAAAAAATTGAAAATTAAATCAAAATTCACAAAACCCATCTTATACATCTAAAGGAAATAAAAGGAAATAAAAATAGCAAAAAGAAACTAGTAGCACTCAACCTTGTGAGACAAATACTGTACCAAAAATCTTCCAAGGTTTTGTCTAACAGTAAAGAAATAAGCTAATGAAAATTGAAAGTAAGCAATAATATTAGTACTGTATGGAGAAAGGTAATTAATTAATTTAAATTAATTTCACTAATTTATAATGCATTTTTGATGATTATGGTCTGAAAGAAAAGGATCTTGAGGTGGTAGTGGACCAGATGGGGAGGAGTGAATCTAAATATTGAGGAAAAATGAATACAATATATTTGTTTAAGCTACTTACTTGCTAGAAATTGGCGTCATTATTAGAATTTGTCATTTAGTTTTCTTCTGATTAGAGAAAAGCAACAATACTAATTATCACCAACACTTAAACAATTAATGATTAATGAAAAGCAAATTTAAAACCCTATAAATGTATGTGCTAAAACACAAAAACAGTAGCCCAAGTTAGGGCCATCTGCCACTGTGGATAAGAGTGAGAAAAAGTCCTCTTTTATCTCTTGTGCTGGCCTTGGAATAAGAAAGAACTGGATATGATTCAAGTATTGTAATCATATTAAGCCAGGGTAATAATACAAGTCAAAACTCCCACCACCAATACCCACATTATTTTATATAATAACTCCAACAAGGCAATATGAACTTTAAAATATAAGACATAAGTGGAAACATTCACTGGCTATAAAACCCTTTGCTAGCCCCCAGCCCCAGCCCCAAGCTGATTAAAAGAAAAAGAAAGAAAAATCATTAAATGGTTAAATACCAGAACCTACAACTGTCTTTTTTTCTCTGAAACTCTGAAAGAAAAACTCAAACACAGAATCCATCTAATGTTTCAAGTGAGGCAAAAGCTAACACAGTCACAGTACACTTGATCAAGTGCAAGATCCAGAAGAAGCATTGTATTTAACAAAGAGTCTAGAAAGATATGACAGGACAAAAATACTAGAGCAAATGATAATAGAAATGAAAGGAAATGGAAATAATGAAGTAAAAATGGAATCAAGGTGAAAAATTAATTAGTTCTGGAGGAATTTGTTTTTTCTAGGAAATAAAACAAAATTTATCAAAGCTACCTTTGTACAGGGATTAGGGAAATCACAAAATATATGAAACTATATTTAACAAAGAAATATTAAGGTAACAAACTAATATTAAGACACTAAGAAAGCAATTTGTTCATAGTAAATTATACCAGAGCAAAATAATACAGTGAAAAGGGTCTTTTCCAATAAGTCCTCTCTTTGAACCAGATGGCCAAAGTATTGGAGCTTCAGCTTCAGCATCAGTCTTTCTAATGAATATTCAGGGTAAATGTCCTTTAGGATTGACTGGTTTGGTCTCCTTGATGTACAAAGGACTCTCAAGAATCTTCTCCAGCACAGCAATTTTAAAACATCAATTCTTCAGTGATCAGCTTTCTTTATGGCCCAACTCTCATATCTGAACATGAATACTGGAAAACAAAAACGAAAGCATAGCTTTGACTAAACGGACCTTTGTCAATAAAGCAACGTCTCTGCTTTTTAATACGCTGCCTAGATTTGACATAACTTTTTGTCCAAGGAGCAAGCACCTTTTAATTTCATGGATGTAGTCACCATCAGCAGGGATTTTTGAGGTCAAGAAAATAATGTCTTTTGCTGTTTCCATTGTTTCCTCATCTATTTGCCATGAAGTGATGGGACAAGATGTCATGATCTTCATTTTTTTGAATGTTGAGTTTTAAGCCATGTTTTTCACTCTCTTTCACCTTCATTAAGAGGCTCTTAGTTCCTCTTTACTTTCTGCCATTGGGGTAATGTCATCTGGGTATCTGATGTTGCTGATATTTCTCTTGGCAATCTTGGTTTCAGGTTGAGCTTCATCCAGACTGGCATTTCACATGATGTACTCAGCATATAAGTTAAATACACAGTGACAATATACAGCCTTGACATACTCCTTTCCCAATTTTGAACCAGTCCATTATTCCATGTCTGATTATAGCTGTTGCTTCTTGACTTGCATACAGGTTTTTCAGGAGGCATATAAGGTGGTCTGGTATTCCTATCCCTTGAAGAATTTTCCATAGTCTGTTGTGATCCACATAGTTAAAGGCTTTACTGTAGTCAACAAAGCAGAAGTAGGTTTTTGCTTTTTTTTTTTCTTCTGGAATTCTCTTGCTTTTTCTATGATCCAATGGATGTTGGCAATTTTATTTCTGGTTCCTATGCCTTTTCTACATCCAGCTTGTATATCTGGAAGTTCTAGGATCATGTACTGTTGAAGCTTAGCTATAAGGATTTTGACATTACCTGGCTAGCATGTGAAATGAATGCAATTGTGCAGTAATTTGAGCATTATTTGACATTGCCCTTCTTTGGAATTAGAAAGGAAACATATTTTCCAGTCCTGTGGCCACTGCTGAGTTTTCTAAAATTTCTAGAATATTGAGTGCAACACTTTAACAGCCTCATCTTTTAGAATTTGAAACAGTTCAGCTGGATTCCATCACCTCCACTAGCTTTGTTTGTAGTAACGCTTCCTAAGGTCTACTTGAACTCACACTTCAGGATATCTGGCTCTAGGTGAATGATCACACCATCCATGTCATTAAGACTTTTTGTGTGTGTATAGTTCTGTGATTTCTGGACATCTCTTCTTAATATCTTCTGCTTTTGTTAGCTCCATACCGTTTTTGTCCTTTATTGTACCCATCTTTGCATGAAATGTTCCCTTGGTATCTCTAATTTTCTTGAAGATATCTCTAATCTTTCCCATTGTGTCGTTTTACTCTATTTCTTTGCATTGATCATTGAGGAAGGCTTTCTTATCTCTTCTTGCTCTTCTTTGGAACCCTGCATTCAAATGGGTATAACCTTCCTTTTCTCTGTTGCCTTTAGGTTCTTTTTTTTCCTCAGCTATTTCTAAGACTCCTTAGACAACCACTTTGCATTTTTGCATTTCTTTTTCTTGGGGATTTTTTGGCCACTGCCTTCTGTAAAATGTTACAATCCTCTATCCATTTTTCTTCAGGCATTGTGTCTACCAGATCTAATCACTTAAATCTATTTGCCACCTCCTCTGTATAATCATAGGGGATTTGATTTAGATCATACATGAATAACCTAGTAGTTTTCCTACTTTCTTCAATTTAAGTCTGAATTTTGCAATAAGGAGCTCATCATTTGAGCCACAGTCAACTCCTGGTCTTGTTTTGCTGACTGCCAAATTTTAGAGTCTTACATTTTTTTGTACATAATGTTGATGGGATTTACTTGTTCTTAATGGAAAGGATAAGGAAGGATACATATACTCCCATCTTTCTGAAAGCAGAAGCCTGAACATATTTCTGAAAATTTAATAAAGACACAGATGTAGAAGATAACTGTATGGATACCAAGAAGGAAGGAAAGGGGGGTTAATTTGGAGATTGTGATTGACATATATATATTGCTATGTATAAAATAGATAACAAGTGAGAACCTACTTTACAGCACAGGGAACTTTACTTGATGCTCTATGGTGATGTAAGTGGGAAGGGAATCCAAATTTTATATATATATATATATATATATATATATATATATATATTTGGATATATATATATCCAAATTTTATATATTTTTATATATATATATATATATATATATATATATATATCTTTGTTGTACAGCAGAAACTAGCACAACATTGTAAAGCAACTGTTCTGCAATAATTAAAAAAAAAAAGATTAAAAGTGGATGACAGAGTGGTAATTGACTTAGTTTATTATGGAAAGCCAAACTCAAGTGCCTACAGAGGTTTTTAACAAAAAGTAAAAATATCAAGTACTGGCATGAGTGCAAATAAGAGCTCTTGTAATGCAAAGTGATACAGATGTCTTGGAGAAAATTTTGATATTTGCTTAAAAATCCAATTTGGCTACAAATTGTGAGCTCATGTGACCTCCCTCCTCACATTTGGTTACTTTGCTAGATCAAATTACAGAACTTAGTAAAATAATTCACTTACATTTACCAGTTAATCACAAAAGGATGTGATAAAGACAAACAGCCAGATGGAAGGAACAGGAAGGGACATAGAACTTCCATATCTTCTCCAAGTGCTCCAATCTTTCTGTACTTTAATGTTTTCACCAGCCCAGGAGGTCTCTTAATTCACCCCTTTTTGGGTTTTAGCTGTCCCATTAAGAACAGCTTTATTCCATAGGCATGATCAATTATATAATTGGCCATTGACATTGTTTTGACACCTGGCTCCTCTCTGCTCCCTGGAGGTCAAAGGGGTTAAAATTTCTAGACTTCTTTTCATGTGATTGATGCAATCCAAAATTCACCTTTTTAGCATAACATAAGGTATCTGCTCTTATCACTTAAATCCCAAGGGATTTAGAAGTTCCTTACTAGAAACTGGATGAAGACCAAGTGTAATTTTTTTCTTATAAATCACAATATCATAGCTGGACATGGGTAAGAAAAGAAAACTAAAACAGGAATAAACAAAGAGAGAATTTAAGAATGATAGTCCAAGTATAATTCCCAGCACTGAAGAACCTGAGTTTCTATATTTCTATGTATTACTGTCAATAATAGAAAATGGAAAGAGAACCACAGCAAGGCACACAGGATTGAAATCATAAAACAAAAGAAAAGAGAGAATATTTAAACTCTTTCATGTGAGAACAATTTTAAAATAAAATAAACAAAACCTGTGCCCAAATTGTATTGGTTCTCTCAAGAGAAGCACACAGCCTCTTAAGAAAAAAGCACAATTTTGAGAGTGCTGATGATTTTTTTTTTCTTCTATAGCTTATGATTACATATCCAGCTAAATGAGTAATTGAATTCTAATGTTTATGATTAATTGAACAGGAATCAAAAGCATCCATGAAACAACAAACCTAACAACATTAAAGAGGATTTCAATGATTATATTTTTAAAGTGATTATATATATATATAATATGTATATTAGTCTTATATATATATGTTATATATATATATATATATAAGTCTCATATTACAATGATACTGTGTATCCCTAGTGAGCAACAATTTAAGTAGGAGGTTGTAGAACTTCAGAGAAAATACACAGGTAAAGTCTTTGGAACAATGACGTTATCTAATACAATTTACCATTTGGAAAATAGAATGTGGATCTTATTAGACAGATGGGAAATAATTATTGATAGGTATATAGAAAGCTAAAGAAATTAAAATTAATCTGAAAATTAAATAAAAAATTAAATCAAAGCAAGATTAAAGAAAAATAGTTCTTATAGGCAACTTTTTTGTTTAATTTTAGTTCCTTACTTTTTAGGTTAGATTTTCAGTGTCCCTTTATTTCCACTTAAATTCCACAGTGTTCACATAGGAACTACTCTGTGACAGACGAAATGCTCTCTTTGTATTTAGTGATTTATCCTTATATATTATTTATTTTATTCTTTAAACTTTTTACTTTATGTTGGAGGATAGTTGTTTAGGAGAGAGATGTGGCAACCCACTCCAGTATTCTTGCCTAGAGAATCCAGTGGACAGAGGAACCTAGAGAGCTATAGTCCATAAGGTCAGAAAGAGTTGAACATACCTAAAATGAAGCACTCTTCTTTCTTCTTCATAGTAGATTAACAAAGTTTTGTTAGTTTCAGATGTACAGAAAGTGATTCAGTTATATATACACATGTAACTATTCTTATAAAAATTATTTTACCAATTATGTTGTTACATAATATTTAGCAGAAATACCTGTGCCATTTCTGGTCTTACATTTAGATCTTTAATCCATTTTGAGTTTATTTTTGTGTATGGTGTTAGAAAGTGTTCTAATTTCATTCTTTTACACATGGTTGACCAGTGTTCCCAGCACCACTTGTTAAAGAGATTGACTTTTCTTCATTGTATATTTATGCCTCCTTTGCCGAAGATAAGGTGTCTATATGTGTGTGGATTTACCTCTGGACTTTCTTTCTTTTTTTTTTTTTCCCCCATTGGTCTATATTTTTGTCTTTGTGCCAGTACCATATTGTTTTGATGACTATAGCTCTGTAGTATAGTCTGAAGTCATGCAGGTTGATTCCTCCAGTTCCATTCTTCTTTCTCAAGATTGCTTTGACTATAAGAGGTTTTTTGTATTTCCATACAAATTGTGAAATATTTGTTCTAGTTCTGTGAGAAATACCATTGGTAGCTTGATAGGGGTTACATTGAATCTACAGATTGCTTTGGGTAGTATACTCATTTTCACTGTATTGACTCTTCTGATCCATTAACATGGTATATTTCTCCATCTATTTGTGTCATCTTTGATTTCTTTCATCAATGTTTGATAGTTCTCTCTATATAGGTCTTTTGTTTCCTTAGGTAGATTTATTCCCAAATATTTTATTCTTTTCATCGCAGTGTTGAATGGAATTGCTTCCTTAATTTTTCTTTGTTTTCTCATTGTTAGTGTATAGGAATGCAAGAGATTTATGTGCATTAATTTTATATCCTGAAACTTTATTTTAGTCACCAAAAATTTAGAGATCTGACACCTATCCTACTCAAACTCTTCTAGAATATTTCAGAGGAAATTAAACTCTCATTCTCATTCTGTGAGGCCACCGTAATCTTACTATCAAAACTAGATAAAGTTGTCAGAAAATAAATAAATAAAAAGAAAGAAAGAAAATTATAGGCCAATATCACTGAAGAACATTGATGCAAAAGTCCTCAATAAAATTATAGCAAGCAGAATCCAACAACATATTAAAAATTTCATGCATCATGACCAAGGGGGCTTTATCCCAGGGATGCAAGTATTCTTCAATATTCTCACATCAATCATTGTGATACATCATATTAACAAATTGCAAGATAAAAACCATATGATTAACTCAATAGATGATGAGACAGCCTTTTGAAAAAATTCAATACCCGTTTATGATGAAAATTCTCCAGAAAGCAGGCATAAGAGGAAAATACCTCAAGTTAAAGCCATATATGTTAAAATTAATGCCACGGCAAACATTATCCTCAATGGCAAATAGAATAAAATAAAATAAAAGCATATCCTCTACAATCAGGTACAGGACAGAGGTGCCCACTCTCACCACTACTATTCAACATAGTTTTGGAAGCCTTAGCCACAGAAATCAGAGAAGAAAAATAAATAAAAGGAATCTTGATTGGAAAAGAAGAAATAAAACTCTCACTGTTTGTAGATGACATGGTCCTCTACATAGAAAACCCTTAAAGATATCACCAGAAAATTACTACAGCTCTTCACTTCTTTTCATGCTTTTTTTTTTTTTTTTGTCTTTATTTTGTTCTGCAGGAGTTTTTGTTTGTTTGTTTTGTTTTGTTTTGTTTTTTTATGCAAGAGTGTTCTGCAGTGGTGTTCTGGAAGATAGGACACCATTCTGTCTTTCAGGTGACTTATCTGTTCTACCTCAGTTCTTCCGCTATTTATTCTTTCTTGTGTATTCCTCATTTCAGTTATTGTATCATTTATCTCTTTTCTTTGTTCTTTAATTCTTCTAGATTTTTGATAAATATTTCTTGCATCTTTTTGATTTTTGCTTCCATTCTTTTTCTAATGTTTTGGGCCATCTTCATTATCATTTTTCTGAATTATTTTTTCAGAAGTTTGCCTATCTCCACTCTACTTAGTTAATCTCCTGGATTTTTCTCTTGTTTTTACATCTGGAACATATTTTGATGTTTCTTGTTGTCTCTCTGTGATTGTGTTTTCCAGGCTACAGAATTATAGTTCTTCTTGTTTCTACTGTCTGTTCCCTAGTGGATGAGGCCACCTAGGAGGCTTTTGCAGAATTCCATGTGGAAGAGAATGGTGATGAATGGACCTGGGTCTTTCCCTCTTGTGAGCAGGGCCCTGCTCAGTACATCTTTAATTTGCTTTTCTGTTGATGGGTGGGGCTGTGTTTGTACCCTGTTAGCTATTTGGCCTGAGGTGACCTATCACTGGAGCTTACAGACTGTTTTGTGGAGCTAATGGTAGCCTCGAGGATGGCTCACACCAGGTAGTATTTCCCAGGACTGCTGCAACCAGTATCTTTGTCCCTGTACTGAGTCACAGCTACTGCTAGCCTCTGTAGCCCTCTTGAACACTATCAGATAAGTATGCCCTGGGTTTCCCAGGTGGCACTAGTGGTAAAGAACCTACCTGCCAATCCAGGAAATGTATGAGATGTGGGTTCAATCCCTGGGTTGGGAAGATCCCCTGGAAGAGGGCATGGCAACTCACTCCAGTTTTCTTGCTTGTTGACTCCATGGACAGAGGAGCCTGGTGGGCTACAGTCTACAGTGTCACAAAGAGTTGGACATGACTGAAGCAACTTAGCATGCATGCATGTCTGGCCTAGTATCTTTTAGGGTCACTCCTTTTTCTTCCCCTGGGTCCCCTCTAAGAAATTTGTGTATTCCCTCTAATAGAGGAGTTTCTGATTCACCCTGTCCTGCAATCAAATCACTCTGGCCTTCAAGGTTAGGTTCTCTGGGGGACTTCTCCTCCTGGACAGACACACTAGACAGGGACAGAAGTCCCATGGAATGTATTGTGACTGGGAGCTAAAGCATGGGAGTTGGAGAGCAATCCCAGGGTGGGAACTGCTGTCGACTGCAGGTAGACTGACTGAGGGAATGGGAGGAAGGAAATCTGCAGCAGGGAATCCCTTTGGAGGAAATCAGGTTGCCATGGAGGCAGGATGCAATTGCTGAGTTACATGCAGGGAGTGGAGACATCACTATATACTCTCTCCCCACATGCTGGCACCTGCAGCTGTGCAATAGAGAACTCCAGTGAGGGTGACCTTTGAGCAATTACTGTGCTGAGCAACAGAGAAGGACCTTAGCCAAGGCTGCCCTTTGTGCAACCAATAGAAAAGGACCAGCTGTGCAAATCAGTAGACAAGGACCAGCCAGAGAGGCTCTTTAAGCACCAGCTGCCAGAGGCTAAAAGAGAGTCCTAATGGAGCCATATTTTCTACACCTATGGCTGCTGGCTTAACTGTGCACCTGGTGCTGCCAGGGTCGCCTCGATCCAAGCATCATGCCAAGTCATCTCTGGGGAAGACTCAAGTTCTCCAAGGCAGCCTCAGGGAATGAACTCTTGGAGATGACCAACAAGGAAAAGAGGGGATAGAGTCACAATTGACTTCTGGACTGATTGGATCTCCTTGTTGCCCAAGGGACTCTCAAGTCTTCTCCAACACGATAGTTCAAAGCATCAATTCTTCAGTGCTCAGTTTTCTTTATGGTCCAACCTTCACATCCATACATGACTACTTTAAAAAACATAGATTTGACTATACGGACCTCTGTCAGTCAAGTAACGGTTTTGCTTTTTAACATGCTGTCTAGGTTTGTCATAACGTTTCTTCCAACGAGCAAGCATCTGAGCATGGCCCTGCCCAACAGAGCAAGACCCAGTCTTTCCCACAGCCAGTCCTTCCCAACAGGAATCTTGCACAAACCTCTATCCTCATCCATCAGAGGGCAGACAAAGTGAAAACTACAAAAAGCTAACCAAAACGCTCACATGGATCACTGTCTTGTGTAACTGAACGAAACTCTGAGTGATGACATGTAGGGCCACCCTAGATGGATGGGTCATGGTGGAGAGTTCTGAAAAAATGTGGCCCACTGGAGAAGGGAATGGCAAATCACTTGAGCATTCTTGCCTTGAGAATCCTGTGAACAGCAGAAAAAGGTAAAAAGATGTGCCTCCTTCTGGTCAGTAGGTGTTCAATATGTCACTGGAGAAGAGCAGAGAAATAGCTCCAGAAGGAATGAAAAGGTTGAGCCAAAGTGGAAACCACAGTCAGTTATGGATTGGTCTGATGGCAAAAGTATAATCTGATGTTAAAGAACAATATTGCATAGGAACCAGGAGTGTTAGGTCCATGAATCAATGTAAATTGGAAGTGGTCAAACAGTAGATGACAAGAGTGAACATGGACATTTTAGGAATCAGTGAAATAAAATGGATGGGAATGGGATAATTAAATTTAGATGACCATTGTATCTACTACTATGGTCAAGGATCTCTTAGAAGAAATGGGGTAGTCCTCATAGTCAACAAAAGAGTCCAAAAGAGTACTTGGGTGAAATCTAAAAAAATGACAGAATGATATCAGTTCATTTCCAAGGCAAACCATTCAACATCACAGAAATTCAAGTCTATGTCCCAACTACTAATGCCTAAGAGGTTGAATGTTTATATGAAGACCTACAAGACCTTGTAGAACTAATATCAAGAAAAAGATGCCCTTTTCATCATAGGGGACTGGAATGAAAAAGTAGGTAGTATGTGTCACCTGGAATAACAGGCTAGTTTGTCCTTTGAGTACAAAACGAAGGAGGACAAAGTCTAACAGAGTTTTGCTAAGAGGGTGTTTGGCCATAGCACACATCCTCTTATAACAAAACAAGAGACGATTCTTAACATGGATGTCACCAGATGGTTAATACCAAAATGATATTGATTGCATTCTTTGGATTGAAAGATTGAGACGCTCTATACAAGTCAGCATAAACAAGACTGAGAGTTGACCATGACTCAGATCATGAGATCTTTATTGTAAAATTCAGACTTAAACTGAAGAAATTAGGGAAAACCACTAGGTCATTCAGTTATGACTTCAATAAAATCCCTTATGATTATATTGTGAGACTGACAAATAGATTAAAGGTTTTAGAAATGTTAGAGAGAGTGCCTGAAGAAACTAGCCTGGAAGCTAGTTATTGTATTGAAGGAGGTGACCAAAATCATCCCCAAGATAAAGAAATGCAACCAGGCATGATGGTTTTCTGAAGAGGCCTTATAAATAGCTGAGAAAAGAAAGGAAGCAAAAGGCAAAGGAGCAAAGGAAAAGCATACCCATCTGAATGCAGAGTTTCAAGGAAGAGCAGACTTTTCGAGGATGAACAATGAAAAGAATTAAGTGAACAATGAAAAGAATTACAGGAAAATAGTAGAATGGGAGACTAGAGATCTCTTCAAGAAAATTAGAGATACTAAAGGAACATTGCATGCAAAGATGGGCACAATAAAGAACAGAAATGGTATGGTCCTTACAGAAATGGAAAATATTAAGAAGAGGTGTCAAGAATACACAGAAAAACTGTAAGAGGGGGGGAAAAAAGTCTTAAAAACCTGAATAACCACAATGGTGTGATCACTCACCTGGAAGCAGACATCCAGGAGTGTGAAGTCAGGTGGACCTTAGCAAGTATTACTATGAACAAAGCTAGTGGATGTGATGGAATTACATCTGAGTTATTGCAAATCCTAACAGAAGGTGCTGGTAAAATGCTGCACTCAAAATACCAGCAAACATGGAAAACTCAGCAGTATTGATGGTACTGGAAATTTCCAGTTTATTCCAGTCACAAAGAAGGGCAATACCAAAGAATGTTCAAACTGCCACACAATTGCACTCATTTCACATGATAGCAAGGCAATGCTCAAAATTCTTCAATCTAGGCTTCAACAGTATGTGAGTCAAGAACTTCCCAATGTACATGTTGGATTTAGAAAAGGAAGAGGAAACAGAAATAAAATTGCCAACATCCACTGGATCATAGAGAAAACAAAGGAATTCCAGAAAACCATTTATTTCTGCTCCACTGACTATGCTAAAGACTTTGACTGTGTGTATCACAACAAACTGGAAAATTCTTAAAGAGATAGAAATACCAGACCACCTTACCTGTCTCCTGACAAACCCATATGCAGGTCAGGAAGCAACAGTTAGAACCAGACATGGAAAAACAGACTCCTTCAAAATTGAGAAAAGAGTATGCTAAGTCTGTATACTGCCACCCTGCTTATTTAACTTATATGCAGAGTATATTATGCAAAATGTTGTGTTGATGAAGCACAAGCTGGAATCAAAATTGCCAAGAGAAGTATCAATAAACTCATATGTATAGATGACACTATCCTAATTGCAGAAAGTGAAAAGAAACTAAAGAGTGTCTTGATGAAGGTGAAAGAGGAGAGTGAAAAAGCTGGCTTATAACTCATCATTCAAAAAACTAAGAACTAAGACCACAGCATCTGGTCCCATCACTTCATGGCAAAAAGATTAGGAAAAAAATGGAAACAATGACAGACTTTACTTTCTTGGGCTCCAAAATCACTGTGCATGGTAGCTGCAGCCATGAAATTAAAGATGCATCCTCCTTGGAAGAAAAGCTGTAACAATGCTACACAGCCTATTAAAATGCAAAGAGATAAATTTGCCAATAAAGGTTTGTACAGTCAAAGTTATGGCTTTTACAGTTGTCATATATGGATGAGAGATTTGGATCATAAAGATGGCTGAGCCCCCAAATAATTGATACTTTCAAGTTGTGGTGCTGGAGAAGACTCTTGAGAATCCCTTGTAGAGCAAGGATATCAAACCATTCAATCCTAAAGGAAATCGACCTTGAATACTCAGTGGAAGGACTTACGCTGAAGCTTAAGCTCCAATACTTGGGCCACCAGATGAGAAGAGCCAGCTCATTGGAAAAGACACTGATACTTGGAAAGATTCAGGGCAGAAGGAGAAGACGGCATCAGAGGATGATATGGTTGGATGGCATCACCGACTCAGACATGAGTTTGAGCATCCTCTGCAAGACAGTGAAAGTCAGGGAAGTCTGGTGTGCTGCTATTCATTGCATCCCAATGAATCAGACACAACTGAGAGACTGAACAACAACAATAAGTACATGGAAGTTATTTAAATGTTAATTAACAGTAGAATGGATAAAGAAGTTGTACATATATACAATGGAATATTATTCAACCATATAAAGGATGAAATAACTTTATTTTCAGCAATACGGGTAGACTTAGAGATTGTCATACTGAATGAAGAAGTCAGAGAGTGAATGGAAAATATCATGTGATATCTCTTATATGTGGAGTCTAAAATAAAGGCTAAAAACAGAAACAGAGTTATAGACTTAGAAAATGAATTTATGCTTTCTGGTGGATAAGGGATTCAGAGTGGTAAATTGGGATTGACATAAATTAACCATTTTAATGATAGGTAAATTGGGATTGAGATTTTGAGATTTACATAAGCACATTAAAATATATTCAATCCTCTATTGGCCCTTATGGGAAAAAAATCTAAAAAAAGGCTGGAGATATGTATATATAGATATGTATGTATATTGTATATGTATGCATATGTATATGTATATATGTATACATATATATAATGCATTTATTTTGCCATACACCTAAAACTAAAACAACATTGTAAATCAACTGTACCCCTAATAAAATTTAAAGAAATAAAATAAGTAAATAATATTTTTTTAGAAAAGAGAAATTTACAATCTAAGATGACTTGTTGGAAAGCAAAAGTAAACACATGATGTGTCATTATGAGAGGCTCTATGTTCCTGTAATAATTTATTCAAGATGGAGCAAGTAAAAAAAATCATGCAGACTGTAGATTGATAAACAAACAAAACAAAATAATGACAGAGTCAGGTTTCCAAGCTGAAATAAGTGAGAGAAAATATTTGACAAACACAAGAATATATGAAAATGGAACATAGGCTTTCCTGGTTTCATAAGTTTTCTGCTGGATACATTTTTCCATTTGAATTAATTATTTTCCTAAATATAAGGAGCAATTATATATGATGCAGCCTGGGTTCAAGAAGCCCATTAGGCTTTCTTCATTGGATAATACAAACCTCCACCTGTTGCTTCAACAGCTGAGCTCAAGTTGATTTGAAAGTGTGGGAGCTCAATGCATTCTAGCACAATGTTCAGTTCAGTTCAGTCACTCAGTCGTGTCTGACTCTTTGCGACCCCATCAATCACAGCACGCCAGGCCTCCCTGTCCATCACAAACTCCCGGAGTCTACTCAAACTCATGTCCATAGAGCTCAATGTAAAGCAACCTAAATCACAATGATGAAATCAAGCCTAAGGGTATTTTGGCATTGGATTTTGGGCAATATTGCTTATTTGCTATTAGCCATCCCATGTTTCCAGGTGCCTGTTAGAGTGTAAATTTTCCCCAGTTCCTAAGATTTTATACAAGGCCCTAAAGTATGAAGTGGACTTCTGGGTCTCATATGGCCCTCAAAGACTTACAAAGGTGTGTAGGGAACAAAAGGATTCTCTCAAGAATGAGAAGTAAATGAATTGTTTGATTAAACACTCATCGTTGGTAAAGAAAAAAGTGCTCAGTATTCTGAGAAAGAAATGCTATGCATGTTGTAGATCAGTGGATGTTTTTTTGCTGGTTCCACCTCTTCCATTTTTCTAATGAGGGTTTTTACTGAAACACTGTTATTTTATTTTGTTTTGTCAGATGTATATATTAAGTACAAATGAAGTTATCATTTAGCCTCTTTCTGCCAGCAAAGAATATAAAACCTATACTTATTTCATATTTACCTACTACGTGTCAAACCTGCAGACTTAACCATTATTTCTTCTGAGAAAAATATTATCTCTTAAAATTTTATCACACCTACCACTAAGAGTTATTTTTTTTTTAAATACAGTATTTTATATATAGATTAAAGGATATTTAGAGGATAATTTTGTTTATTAGGGGATACATGTCCCCTCCCTCTTTAGCCTTCCTCTGCCCCTCGTTTCACCCTTTTAGGTCATCGCAAATACTATACTGAGTTCCCCGTGTTATACAACGGTTTCCTGCTAGTTATATCTTTTACACATGATAGTGTATATATGTCAATATTACTTTCTTCATTTGTACTACCCTCTCCTTCTCCCACTGTGCCTACAAGTCCATTGTATTCATCTGTGTCTCCATTTCTTCTCTGTAAATAGGTTTATCAGTACTATTTTTTCTAAATTTCATGTATAGGCTTTAATATATTTGTTTTTCTCTTTTTTATTTACTTTACTCTGTATAAAAGGCTTTAAGTTCATCCACCTCACTAAAAAATGATGCAAATTCCTTTCTTTTTATGATTGAGTAATATTTCACTGTATATATATACTATGGTTTCTTTATCAGTTAATCTATTGATGGACATCTAGGTTGCTTCCATGTTCTGACATTGTAAATAGTGTTGCATTGAACACAGGGGTACATGTGTCTTTTTAATTGTGGTTTTCTCAGGATTTGTGCCCAGTAGTGTGATTTCTGGGTAATATAGTAGTTTTACTCCTAGTTTGTTAAGGAATCTCCATTCTGTTCTCCATAGTGGCTCTGCCAACTTACATTCACACCATCAATGCAGTAGGGTTCCCTTTTCTCTACATCCTCCTCAACATTTATTGCTTGCAGCTTTTTTGATGATGGTCATTTTGATGATTGGTGTGAGGTGATACCTCATTGTAGTTTTAATTTACATTTTTCTAACAGTAAGCAATGTTGAACATCTTTTCATGTGTCTATTGGTCATCTGTATTTTCTTTTGAGAAATGTCTCTTTAGGGCTTCTACCAATTTTTTGATTGGGCTGTTTGTTTTTCTGATATTGAGCTATATGTTTTTGTATTTTGAAGATTAATCTTTTGTAAGTTACCTCATTTGTCATTATTTTCTCTCATTATGAGGGTGGGCTTTTAAACATCTTTATAGTTTGTTTTGTTGTGCAAATGCTTTTTAAGTTTAATTAAGTCCCATTTGCTCAATTTTGTTTTAATTCCCATTACACTAGGAGGTCAAAGGGGAACTTTCTGTGATTTATGTCAAAGACTGTACTGTCTAAGTTTTCCTCTAAGAGCTTTATAATTTCTGGCCTTAAATTTAGGTCTTTAATTCATTTTGAGTTTCTTTTTGTATTGTGTTAAGAAGGGTTCTAATTTCATACTTTTACATTTAACTGTCTAGTTTCCACAAAACCATTTAGTAAAGAGCCTCTCTTTCCCCTGTTGTATATTCTTGCCTTCTTTGTCAAAGATAAGGTGCTCATAGGTGCCTGTGTATATTTCAGGGCTCTATTCTGTTCAGTTAGCTTATATTTCTATTTCTGTGCCAGTACCATACTGTTTTGATGACTGTTGTTTTGTAGTAGTCTGAAGGCAGGAAAGTTGATTCCTGTAGCTCCATTTTTCTTTCTCAAAATTGCATTAGCTATATGGGGTCTTTTGTGTTTTCACACAAATCATGAAATTTTTTGTTCTAGTTCTGTGAAAAATACGACTGGTAGTTTAATAGGAATTGCATTGAATTGGTAAATGACTTTGAATAATATGACCATTTTCAAAACATTGACTCTTCTAATCTAAGAACATAGTATATCCCTTTATCTATTTGTGTCATCTTTGATTTCTTTAAGAAGTGTCATACTTTTCTGCATACAGGTCTTTTGTCTCCTTAGGTAGGTTTATTCTTAGGTACTTTACTCATTTTGTTACAATGGTGATTGGGATTGTTTTCTTAATTTTCTCTATGAATTTTCACTGCTAGCATGTAGGGACATAATGGATTTTTGTGTATTAATTTTAAATTCTAACACTTTACTATATTCATTGATTAGCTCTAGCACTTTTCTGGTGGCATTTTAAGGGTTTTCTATGTATAAAATCCCTATGAGCCATCCCTTGTATAATTGTCCAAGATGAACGGGTCATACTGAAGAGTTCTGACAAAAGGTGGTCCACTGGAGGAGCAAATGGCAAACTATTCCAGTATTCTTGCCACTAGAACTCTATGAACAGTATGAAAAGGCCAAAAGATATAACACCAGAAATTGAGCCCCACAGGTAGTAAGGTGTACAACAAGCTACTGGGGAAGAGCAGAGGGCAAATACTAATAGCTCCAGAAAACATGAAGCAGTTGGATCAAAACGGAAACAGTGCTCAGTTGTGGATATATCTGGTGATTAAAGGAAAGTCCAATGTTGTAAACAACAATATTGCATAGGAACATTAAATGTTAGATCCATAAATCAAAGAAAATTGGATGCCAACAGGAGATGGCAGGAGTGAATGTCGATCTCTTAGGAATCACTGAACTAAAATGGACAGGAATGATTAATTTACTTCATATGACCATTATATCTACTGCTCTGGGAAAGGATCCCTTAAAAGAAATGGAGCAGCATTCATTCAACAAAAGAGTACAGAATGTAGTACTTCAGTGCAATCTAAAAAAAAATGATAGAAAGATCTTGATTCATTTCCAAGGCAAGCCATTCAACATCAGAGTAATTCAAGTCTATGTCCCAACAAGTAATGTTGAAGAAGCTGAAGTTGACTGATTCTATTAAGAACTACAAGACCTTCTAGAACTAACACCAAAAAGAAAAGTCCTTTTAATCATACGGGATTGGAATGCAAACGTAGGAAGTCAAAAGATACCTGGAGTAAAAGGCAAGTTTGGCCTTAGGGTATAGAATGAAACAGGACAAAGGTTAACACAGTACTGTCAAGAGAATAGGCTGATCATAGAAAACACTATTTTTCAAAAACACAAGAGATGACACTACACAAGGACATCACCATAAGATCAATACCAAAAACATATTGATTATATTCTTTGCAACCAAAGATGGGTAAGTCATATACATATTCAGAAAAAAAAGAAAGAAAAGAAAAGAACGACTTGAAACTGGCTATGGCTCAGGTCATGAGCTTCATATTGCAAAGTTCAGAGATAGTGTAGAGAAAACTACTAGGCCATTCAGATATGATCTAAATCAAATCCTTTAAGATTATACAATGGAGTGATGACTAGATTCAAAGGATTATTTCTTCAGACAATATGCCTAAAGAACTATGAACAGAGGTTCATAGCACTGTACAGGAGGCAGTGATCAAAATTATCCCAAAGAAAAAGAAATGAAAGAGAAAAAGGTGGTTGTCTTAGGAGGCTTTAAAAATAACTGGGGAAACAAGAGAAGCAAAAGGTATGGAAGAAAGGGAAAGATATAACCAACTGAATGCAGATGTAATTCAGAGAATTACAACAGGTAGAGAAAAGAAGGTCTTAAATAAAGAATGCAAAGACATAGATGATACCAATAGAATGGAAAATACTAGAGATGTCTTCTAGAAAACTGGAGATATCAAAGGAATATTTCTGCAAGGATGAACACAATAAAGGACAGAAACGGTAAGGACTTCACAGAAGCAGAGTAAATTAAGAAGAGGTGGCAGGAATAAAAAGGACTATACAGTAAATGTCTTAATTACCCAGATAATGACAACAATGTGGTCACTCACCTAGAATCAGACATCCTGGATGTGAAGTCAAGTGGCCTTAGGAGCATGTCTATGAACAAAGCTAGTGGAGCTGACAGAATTCCAACTGAGCTCATTCAAATCCTAAAAGATGATCCTGTTAAAGTGCTGCACTCAATATGTCAGCAAGTTTGGAAAATTCAGCAGTGGTCACAGGATTGGAATAGGTCTTTTTCTTTTTCTTTTTTTCCAAACCCAAAGAAAGGTAATGCCAAAGATTTTTCAAACTACCATACAATTGCGCTCATTGCACATTCAGTAAGTTTATGCTTAAAATTTTTCAAGCTAGGTTTCATCAGTATGTAAATCAATAATTTTGAGATGTTCAACATTCAAACAACTAAGATCATTGCATTCAGTCTCATCACTTCACGGCAAACTGAAGGAGAAAAATATAAACAATGACATATTTTATTTCTTGGGTTCTGAAATCACTGTGTATTGTGATTTAAAGCCCAGAAATTAAAAGATGCTTGTTCCATGAAAAGAAAGCTATAACAAACCTAGTCAGCATATTAACAAACAGAGACATCATTTTGCTGACAAAGGTCTGTATAGTCAAAGCTGTGGTTTTTCCATTAGTCATGCATGGATGTGAGAGTTAGACCATAAAGAAAACTGAGTGCCGAAGAACTGATGGTTTTATTTATTTATTTTCTTTTTCTTTATTTTTCCATTTATTTTTATTAGTTGGAAGGTAATTATTTACAATATTATAGTGGTTTTTGCCATACATTGTCATGAATCAGCCATGGATTTACATGTATTCCCCATCCCAATCCCCCCTCCCACCTCCCTCTCCATCCGATCCCTCTGAGTCTTCCCAGTGCACCAGCCCCGAGCACTTGTCTTATGCATCCAACCTGGGCTGGTGATCTGTTTCACCCTTGATAGTGTACATGTTTCAATGCTGTTCTCTCTAAACATCCCACCTTCACCTTCTCCCACAGAGTTCCAAAGTCTGTTCTGTACGTCTGTGTCTCTTTTCCTGTTTTGCATATAGGATTATTGTTACCATCTTTCTAAATTCCATATATATATATGCGTTAGTATACTGTATTGGTCTTTATCTTTCTGGCTTACTTCACTCTGTATAATGGGCTCCAGTTTCATCCATCTCATTAGAACTGATTCAAATGAATTCTTATTAATGGCTGAGTAATACTCCATGGTGTATATGTACCACAGCTTCCTTAGCCATTCATCTGCTGATGGACATCTAGGTTGCTTCCATGTCCTGGCTGTTATAAACAGTGCTGTGATGAACATTGGGGTGCACGTGTCTCTTTCAGATCTGGTTTCCTCCTGACGGTTTTAAATTGTGGTGCTGGAGAAGATGCTTGAGAGTCCCTTGGATAGCAAGGAGATCAAACAAGTCAATTTTAAAGGAAATCAATCCAGAAACTTCTTTGAAAGGATTCATGCTGAAGCTGAAGTTCCAATACTTTGGTCACCTGATGTGAAGAGCTGACTCATTGGAAAAGTCCCTGATGCTGGGAAAAACTGTAAGCAAAAGAATGGAGAAGCAGAAGATGTGATAACTAGATAGCATCAATATTCAATGGATATTAATTGAACAAATTCCAGGAGCCAGTGAAAAACAGAGAAGCCTGGAGTGCTCTAGTCTATGGGGTCACAAAGTGTTGGACACAACTTAGCAACAACGCGCACACACACACACACACACACACACACATACACACACACACACCTACACACACGGATACTATCATGTTATCTGCAAACTACTGAGTTTTAGTTTTCTTTTTTTTTTTTTTTTTTCAATCTGGATTCCATTTATTTATTTTTCTTCTTTGATTGCCATGACTAGGGCTTTCAAAAGTATACCAAGTAATAGTAGCAAGTGTGAACATCATTGTCTTATTTCTTACCATAGAATAAATTATTTTTATTTTTCAACATTGAAAATATTGTTTGTGGTGGGTTTGTCATGTTGGCCTTTATTATGTTGAAGTAGGTTTCTTCTATGTATACTTTTTGGAAATTTTAAAATCCTAGATGGAAGTAGAATTTTGTCAAATGCTTTCTCTGCATCAGTTGAAATGATCATATTATTTTCCAACTCTCAGTTTTTTAATATGATTTATTTATGTATATTGAACTATTCTTGCACCTCTGGGATAAAGCCCAGTTGATCACAGTGTATGATTCTTCTACTGTGTTGTTGAATGTTGTTTCTTAGATTTCTGTTGAGGATTTTTACATCTATTTTCATCAGTAATATTGGCCTAAATTTTTCTTTTATTTGGTATCTTTGTCTGGTTTTGGTATCAGGGTGATCGTGGACTCATAGAATGAGTTTGGGAGTTTTCCTTCCTCTAGAATATTCTAGAAGAATTTGAGGACTATAGGTGTTAGCTCTTCCCTAGACATTCAACAGACTTTCATTGTGAAGCCATCTGGCTCTGGGAATTTGCTTGTTGAAAGATTTTTTTTTTTTTTAATCACAGCTTTGATCTCAGTTTTGTAATTCTTCTGCTCATATTTTCTTTTTCTTCCTGATTCAATCTCAGAAGGCTATAAATTTCTAAGAATTTGTCCATTTCTTTCAGGTTATCCATTTTATTGGCATAGAGTTTCTCATAGTAGTCTCTTATGATCTTATGTACTTCTACAGTGTCTTTTGGAACATCTCCTTTTTCGTTTCTGTTATTGATTTATGACTCTCCCTCCCCTTTCATGTGTCTGTCTAATGGTTTGACAATTCTGTTTATCTTCTCACAGAACCTGCCTACATTTTTATTGATTTTTGTGTTGTCTCTTTCATTTATTTTTCATTCGTCTCTGCTCTGATCCTTATTATTTCTTTCCTTTGACTAACTTTGTTTTGTTGTTGTTGTTGTTATTGTTGCTGTTCTTCTTCTTCTACTCCTTTTTCAAGAAGAAAAGGTTAGGCTGTTTATTTGATGCTTTTGTTGTCTTGGGGTAAATTTGTATTGCTATAAATGTCCTTCTTAGCACAGCATTCTTCATCCCAAACATTTTGAGTACTCATATTTTCATTGTCATTTGTTTCTAGGTATTTTTTACTTCATCTTTGATTTATCCAGAGACCTCTTGGTTATTCAGAAAAGTACTGTTTAACCTCCATGTGCTTTTATATATATATATAAACTGTCTTCCTATGATGATGTCTAACTTTCTAGTGTTTTGGCCAGAAAAATGCTTGATGAAATTTCACATTTTTTTAAATTTACCAAAACTTGATTTGTGACCTAATGACATGATCTATCCAGGAGAATGCTTTCTGTGCACTTGAGAGAAATGTGCATTCTACTATTTTGGGGTGAAATATCCTATAAATATCAATTATGTTCTTATGGTCCAATGTGTCATTTAGTGTTTGTATTTCTGTATTCATTTTCTGTCTGGTTGATCTTTGTACTGTTTTGAGAGGGGTGTTAAATTCCCCCACTATTATTTTATTTCTGTCAATTTCCACTTTTATGGTTGTTAACATTTGCCTTGTGTATTGAGGTTGTTCCTGTGTTGGGTGCATTAATATTAATAATTGCTATATCTTGCTTATGGACTAATCCTGTGATCATTGTGTAGTGTCCTTCCTTGTCTCTTGTAATAGTCTTCATTTTAAAATTTAATTTATCTGATATATGTACACTTACTCTCACTTTTGCTTTCCTTTTGCATGAAATATCTTTCTATATTGTCTCACTCTCAGGCTGTATTTGTCCTTAAATCTGGATTGGGTCTCTTGTAGACATCAAATATTGGGGTCTATTTTTGGTATCTATTCTACCAGTCTATGTCTTTTGGTCACATAATTGAATCCATTTACAGTAATTATTGATGTATATTTTCCTATTACCAATTATTTATTCCCTTGTGTTTTTGTAGGTCTGCTTTTTCTCTTGCATTTCTTGTCTAGAAAAGTTTCTTTAGCATTTATTATGAAGCTGGTTTTGTGGTACTGAATTCTCTTAATTTTGACTTCCCATGGGATGCTAGTGGTAAGGTAGCCGCCCCCCAAGATGGGAGATGAAAGAGACATGGATTCAATCCCTGGGTTGGGAAGATCCCCTGGAGGAGGGCATAGCAACCCACTCCAGTATTCTTGCCTGGAAAATCCCATGGACAGAGAATCCTGGCAGGCTACAGTGCATGTGGTTAAAAAGAGTCAGACATAACTGAAGCAACTTAGCACACATGCATGAATATTTCTTATGTCTGTGTCAAATCTGAGTGAAATTCTTCCTGGGTGGAGAAATCTTGGTTTCAGCTCCCCCGCCCCTGACCCCCCCTCCAATTAATTTAAGTATATTCTGCCAGTTTCTCATGACTTGTGGAGTTTATCTTGAACATAGCCTTATGGGGCACCTCTTACATGTTATTTGTTCTTTTTCCCTTTATGATTTTAACTTTTTTTTTCCCTTTGTGTTTAACTTTCTTTAGTTTGATTCTTGACATATTTCTCTTTGAGTTTATCGTTTTTGGGACTCTGGATTGACTGGACTTGGGTATCTATTTCTTTTCCCATGTTCAAGAAGCTTTTGACTGTAATCTTCTCATATATTTTCTCATACCCTTTCATTTTCTTTTTTTCTTCTTTGACTCATCATTTGAATGTTGGTGTGCTTAATGCTGTCTCAGATGTATCTGAGACTTTCCTCATTTCTTTTCAATCTTTTTTTCCTTTATTCTTTCTGGATCAGTTATTTCCATCACTCTATCCTCCAGCTCACTTATCAGTTCTGCTTCAGTTGTTCTACCATTTCTCCCTCTTAGCTTGTTGTTGTTGTTTGTTTGTTTGTTTGTTTTTTAATTCAGATAGTGTGCTGTTCATCATTTTAGTTCATTTCAGTCACTCAGTCATGTCCAATTATCTGCGACCCCATGGACTGCAGCATGCCAGGCCTCCCTGTCCATCACCAACTCCCAGAGCCAACTCAAACTCATGTCCATCACATTGGTGATAGTATCCACCCATAGCATCCTCTGTCATCCAATTCTCCTCCGGTACTCAGTTCCAATGAGTCAGTTCTTCGCATCACGTGGCCAAAGTATTTGAGCTTCAGCTTCATCAATCGTTCCGATTAACATTCAGGATGGATTTCCTTTAGGATGGCCTGGTTATATCCCCATTCAGTTTAAGGGACTCTCAAGAGTCTTCTCCAATGCCACAGTTCAAAACCATCAATTCTTCTGTGCTCAATTTTCTTTATAGTCCAATTCTCACATCCATACATGACTACTGGAAAAATCATAGCCTTGACTAGATGGACCTTTGTTGGCAAAGTAATGTCTCTGCTTTTTAATAAGCTGTCTAGGTTGGTCATAGTTTTTCTTCCAAGAAGCAAATGTCTTTTAATTTCATGGTTGCAGTCACCATCTGCAGTGATTTTTGAGCCCCCCAAAATAAAGTGTGTCACTGTTTCCATTGCCTCCCCATCTGTTTGCCATGAAGTGATGGGGCCAGATGCTGTGATCTGAGTTTTCTGAATGTTGAGTTTTAAGCCAACTTTTTCACTCTCCTCTTTCACTTTTCATCAAGAGGCTTTTTAGTTCCTCTTTACTTTCATCCATAAGGGTTGTGTCATCTGCATATCTGAGGTTATTGATATTTCTCCCAGCAATCTTGAATCCAGCTTGTGCTTCTTCCAGCCCAGCATTTCTCATGATGTAGTCTGCATATAAGTTAAATAAACAGGGTAACAATATAGAACTTTGACATACTTATTTTCTGATTAGTCTATTCTTTATTTCTTCTAGGTCCTTGCTCAACATTTCTTGTATCTTCTCAGTCCATGCCTCTCTTCTACTTATCAATTATATTTTTGAGATTTTGAAACATCTTTACTATCATTACTCTGAATTCTTTTTCAAATATTGGTGTTTTTCAGTCACTCAGTGATTGCTAACTGTTTTTGATCCCATGGACTGCAGTTCTCCAGTCTTCCATGTCTTTCCCCATTGCAAGGAGCTTGCTCAAATTCATGCCCATTGAACTGGTGATGTCATCCAACCACCTCATCCTCTGTCGTCCCTTTCTTCCACTGCCTTCAATCCTTCCTGGCATCAGGGTCTTTTCCAATGAGTTAGCTCTTCACATCAGGTGTCCAAAATATTGGAGCCTCAGCTTCAGCATCAGTCCTTCCAGTAAATATTCATGATTTATTTCCTTTATGATTGACTGGTCTTATCTCCTTGCTATCCAAGCAACTCTCTAGAGTCTTCTCCTGCACCACAATTTGAAGGCATCGATTCTTTGGTGCTCAGCCTTTTTTTATTGTTCAGCTCTTATATTTGTACATAACTACTAGTAAAATCATAGCTTTGACTATATGGATGTTTGTAGGCAAGGTAAAGTCTCTGCTTTTTAATATGCTGTCTAGGTTGATCATAGCTTTCCTTCGAAAGACCAAGGGTCTTTTCATTTCATGATTGCAGTCACCATCTGCAGTGATTTTGGAGCCCCCCAAAATAAAGTTTTTCACTGTCTCCATTGTTTTCCCATCTATTTGCCATGGAGTGCTGGGACCAGATGACATGATCTTTGTTTTTTGAATGTTGAGTTTTAAGTCAGTTTTTTCACTCTCCTCTTTCATCTTCATAAAGAGGCTCTTTAGTTCCTCTTCACTTTCTGCCATAAGGGTGATGTTATCTGCATATCTGATGTTATTGATAGTTCTTCTGGCAATCTTGATTCCAACTTGTGCTTCATCCAGCCTGGCACATGAAATATTCTGAATAGAAGTTAAATAAACAGGGTAAAAATATACAGCCTTGACGTATTTTGAACCTTTGAACCTTTCCCAATTTTGAACCAGTCTCTTGTTTCATGCCCTGTTCAAACTGTTGCTTCCTTACCTGCATATAGGTTTTGTAGAAGGCAAGTAAGGTAGTCTGGTTTCCCCACCTCTCTAAGAATTATCCTTTGTGTGTGTGTGTGTGTGTGTGTGTGTGTGTGTGTGTGTGTGTGTGTGAGATCTACACAGTGAAAGTCTTTTGCGTAGTTAGTGACGCAGATGTTGATGCCTTTTTCTGGCGTTCTCTTGTCTTTCTCTATGATTCAACAGATGTTGGCAATTTTATCTCTGGTTCCTCTGCCTTTTCTAAATCCAGATTATTCATCTGGAAGTTCTTGGTTCACATACTGTTGAGGTCTAGCTTGATAGAATTTGAGCATTACTTTGCTAGCATATGAAATGAGTACAGTTTTGCAGATCTTGAACTATGCACACTCTGAAGCTATCTTTGTCAAATAGATTGTTATTTCCTCTTCATTTGTTTGGTCTTGTGTTTTTGTTTACCATGTGCCTTCATCTGCTGCATGTTTCTTGTTTTTTTCATTTTGTTTAATTTATGTTTGGGGTCTCCTTTCTCCATCCTGGAAGGTCATCATTCCACTTATTTGTGGATTCTGCTCCCAGTGGATGGGATTAGATCTTCTGAAGGTTTTCTGTTGGAGGAAATGGGGTCTTTGTTCTCTTGTGTGGAGCTGCTACTAATATCCCTGAAAGGCAGTACTGGTGTCATTTGTTGTTTTGGGGGTATGTCTTTGGACTTGGTGTGGCCTTGGGCAGCCTGTCTGCTAGCAGGCCTAGCTGTGTGCATGTCTTGCTAATGGTTGGCATTAGACATCCATGACTGGAGCCACCTGACTTTTGAATGGGACCTAGTTTTTGTGTTGAGATAGAGGTTTTGGCGAGAGCTTGTGCTGATTAATGTTCCATATGGTCAGGAGTTCTCTGATGGCTCCACATCTTTAATTCAGGTGTCCCAACTTGGAGGTTCAGGCCTGAACCCTTATTGTAGCAACATGCCACAGAACACAGAAGAGGAAAAGAGAGTTAGAGAAACCAAAACAAAATAGAATAAAGAAGAAAGGAGAACAAAAAGAAAGGTTTAAAAAAAATAGGGAAAAATGAAGTCAAACAAATATATAAACAGTAAAAGAATGCTTGGACAAAACTCCCAGACAGGTTGTGAAAATAACACAATATACAAGAATAACCAACAAAACTCACATGCTATCTAAAAGAAAATAATAGAGAAAAGTGAAAGATTTTTTACAAGAATAAAAACAGGAACCAAAAATGAAGAGAGTAATCAAGTCAATTAGCAAATATTTAAGTGAAAATGAATACTAAAAACTAGGCTTCAAAAAATACAGAACAAAAAACATGAAAAAAGCAATATACTGAAACAGGACTGTAAACAAAGGAAGAAAATATTTTTTTTTAATAAGTGATGTAAAAATGAAAAAAAAGTAAAAAAAAATTCAAGGAATTGTAATAAAGAATAATAGCACAATATGAAAAAGAAGAAAGAAACAAAAATATATATGTACACAGAGAGAAAGAGTGTTAGTAAGAAAAATGTCTTCCTATGTCCTCCATTTTCCCTAACACACAATGAGTACCAGCCAACCTGCCTGCTCAGGAAATCCTCCAATATATTTAGGAACATCTCTGGGTCTCCTGTGTTTGCTGTGGGTTCAGTTCAGACTCAGATCTGACCTTACTGTAGACTGTATTTGCTTTCAAAATCCACAGTTGCCCCCCACAGTCCACAGTCTCAAGCTAATTGTGGGGTTTTAACCTGCTGCATCTGTAGATGCAGGAGGAAATTCCTTTTCTTTCCTTTAGCTCCTGATGCTCAGCTTTGGTTTTTGCCCCACCTCTGTTTGTAGGTTGCTCTCTGGTGTCTGTTCCCACCCGAACAAGAGAGAGCAAGCGTGGCAGCTTATCAGGGCTCACTAGCTCTATTGCACTGGAAAGAGGGAGGGGTATGGCAGGCATAATTGGGGTGTGTGAGGAGTGTCTACTGTGGCCAAGGCCTGTGGGAAGTTTCTACAGTCTGAGGTGGGTCAGGCAATCTCCCATGGGAATTGACCCGAGCTTGTGAGCCCCTTAACAGAACCAAGTTGCATAGGCTCCCAGGATGGTGTGGGCATGACCTGTTCTTGCGCACAGCTTGGTGGAAGCTATAAACCCTGGTGTTGAGACTACAGTGACATGTTGTCCTCCACCTCTGGCATTTGTTCAAGCTTTGGTAGCAGCCAACCAGACTGCATTCCCCCCTCTGGGATTGCAAATTGCAGCCATGGTTAGTCCTGCCTCTAGCACACATACAACAGCCTTAGTAGTGACTGGCCAGCATGTCTACCTCTGGGGTCACAGTCCACAGTCACAGTTCATTCCACCTATGATACATATGATGGTGGGATCCCCCAGTCTGTGTGTGAGCAGTTAGAGGGTCCCTGCAACAATGATCTCTTGCCTCTTTGGCATGTTCAGGGTTTTCCTTGGACTCCCTCAGCATCATCATACTAGGCCTCTCAGAGTTCATGGCAGACAATCTTAGTGCTTTCCTTGTGGCCCAACTTCAGAAGCCTGAGGCTCAGCACCCAACCCCCACTCACTGTAGCAAGCATGCAGAAAAGCGTTTCAGATTGGGAAGTGCTGGTTGGCACTGATCTCTGTGGTGAATTCTCTCCATTTTACCTTTTGAGTACCTATAGCTTTATTCTCTTCTGAGGTTCCAAAGCTCTCCCCCATCCCCAACCATGATGGAGTCTCAAGTGAGCAGAAACCTTTCCTCCTTCATAGCTTCCTCCCTAAGGAATAGGTGCCCATTCCAATTCCTTTGTCTCTCTTTCTCTCTTTTTTTAATGTCTTTTGCCCTACCTCATTCTGTGGAAATTAGCTTGCCTTTTGAAAGTCTGGGATCTTCTTCCAGAGTTCAGAAGGTGTTCTGTAAGAGTTGCTCCACATGCAGATTATTTTTGATATATTTGTGGGGAGGAAAGGGATCTCCATGTCTTACTCCTCCACCATGTTGAAAGTCCCTATAACAGCTTCTTAAGTATAAATTAAATAGAAAGTAGTCATCATCGTTTATTTTAGTCTAGCAAAGTTGTATTTTCTTTCCCATTCTGTGTAACTGCATAATAATATACCTTGAGATATAACATTTAGAAATGTGATGAGTTGCTGTTTTCTACAGGGAATTCACCCCAATCATTCCAATATCCATTTAACAACACTAACCTACACATACTGAGATTAATTTCTGAACTCTTGTAATACTGCAGTGGGTTTTACTGTTTTTTCACTTCAGTTCAGTTCAGTCAGTCATGTACAACTCTTTGAGATTCCATGGAATGCAGAACACCAGCCTTCCCTGTTCATCACCAACTCCTGAAGCTTGTTCAAACTCAAGTCCACTGAGTCAGTGATACCATATAACCATACCATCCCTGTCTTCCCCTCCTCCTCCTACCCGCCATCCCTCCCAGCAACACGGTCTTTGTCAATGAGTCAGTCCTTCGCATCAGGTGGCCAAAATATTGAAGCTTTAGCTTCACCATCAGTCCTTCCAATTAATATTCAGAACTGGTTTCCTTTACAATTGACTGGTTTGATCTTGCAGTCCAAGGGACTCTCAAGAGTCTTCTCCAACACCACAGTTCTAAAGCATCAATTCTTCAGTGCTCAGATTTCTTTATAGTACAACTATCACATATATACATGGCTACTGGAAAAACCATAGCTTTGACTAGATGGACCTTTGTTGACAAAGTAATGTCTCTGCTTTTTAATATGCTGTCTAGGTTGGTCATAACCTTTCTTCCAAGAAGCAAGTGTCTTTTATTTTCATGGTTGCAGTCATCATTTTCATGATTTTGGAGCCCAAGAAAATAAAATCTGTCACTGTTTCCATTGCTTTCTCATCTATTTGTCATGAAGTGATGGGACTGAACAACATGATCTTAGTATTTTGAATGTTGAGTTTTAAGTCAACTTTTTCACTCTCCTCTTTAACATTCATCAAGAGGCTCCTCAGTTCCTCTTCACTTTCTGCCATAAGGGTGGTGTCATCTGCATATCTGAGGTTATTGATATTTCTCTCGGCAATCTTGATTCTGGCTTGTGTTTCATCCAGCCCTACATTTCACATGGTGTACTGTGCATACGTTAAATAAGCAGAGTGACAATATACAGCCTTGATGAACTCCTTTCCAAATTTGGAACCAGTCCATTGGTCCATGTCCGGTTTTTAACTGTTGCTTCTTGAGCTGCATACAGATTTCTCAGGAGGCAGATCACACGGTCTGGTATTTCGATCACTTTAAGTATTTCCCAGTTTGTTGTGATCCATACAGTCAAAGGCATAGTCAATGATGCAGAAATAGACTTTGTTTGATTGTTTGTTTTCTGGAATTCTCTTGCTTTTTCTATGATCCAATGAATTTTGGCAGTTTGATCTCTGGTTCCTCTGACTTTTGTAAATCCAACTTGAACATCTGGAAATTCTCAATTCATGTACTGTTGAAATCTCACTTGGAGAATTTTGAGCATTACTTTGCTATCATGCGAGATGAGCACAACTGTGCTGTCATATGAACATTCTTTGGCATTGCCTTTCCTTAGGATTCAAATGAAAGCTGATCTTCTCCAGTCCTGTGGCCACTGCTGAGTTTTCCAAATTTGCTAGCATATTGAGTGCATCACTTTAACAACATTATCTTTTAGAACTTGAAGTAGCTCAGCTGGAATTTCATCACCTCCCCTAACTTTCTTCATAGTGATACTTCCTAAGGCCCACTTCATTTTGGACTTCAGGATGTCCGGTCCTAGGTGAGTGATCACACCACTGTGGTTATCTTGGTTAAGAAGTTTTTTTTTGTATCATTCTCCCATGTATTCTTGCCACCTTTTCTTAATATCTTCTGCTTCTGTTAAATTTATATCATTTCTGCCTTTTATTGTGCCCATTTTTGCATGAAATGTTCCCTTGGTATATCTAATTTTCTTGAAGAGATGTCTAGTCATTCCCATTCTATTGTTTCCCTCTATTTCTTTGCATTGATCATTGAAGAAGTCTTTCTCAATCTCCTTAATAATTGCCCAAATTAAGAAAATGTTTCAAAACAGAAAAAAAATGTAACCAATTTCTATTAATAACAATTATACTTAGGAAAAGATTTTTGTTTTGTTTTTGCTTTTGTTTTTTTAATTGGAGTCTAATTACTTTACAATAGTGTGAGGAAAAGTTTTAAATGCACCTCATCCTGCATTTTGTCATTCCCAATTGACTTGTGATGAAGTATTTACAAGCCATAAATCTTGCACTGAAGTTGTTTATCTGCTTTTTTCTTTGGAAGGTAAAAGTATTTATAAACTATAACAGTAATAGCTGGCTGAGCTGAGACCAGGCGAGGCATTGGAGAGGACTGTAACCAGACCAGGATAAGAAGACCCTGAGTTAACTTCTTCCCATTGGCACAAGATTGCAACTAATTACAGAAATACTATTTATAAGAACAATCTGAAGATGATCAAGAAAATATTATCCACAACTGTATATATAAAGGAAAAACTAAAGCAAGATGTACATGAGAAGAAGAGAATCTGTAAAGACTCATACCTGTTGGAAGGCAACTGACAAATGAGAGGGTTATCACAATTGCAGAAGTTTTCCCTACAAGCCCCAAGCCCCACATCAGGCTCCCACATTTAAGGTCCTATATCAGGAAGACAAGCATTCAGAAGGTCTGGTTTAAAAGGCCAATGGGATTTGTGTACAGGAGAGCTATAGGAAATGGAGACCTTGTTTGTAAAGAAATTTATCCTCAGAATTCCATCACAGAGGCAATAATTAAAAAAAAAAAAAAAAAGCCTGAGTCAGACTCACTTTCTGATCTTAGAAAGCTTCCTAGGAAAAGAGGAGGCAACTTGGACTCCAGGTGGGAACAGAGACACTGACAGAAGTCCTTTTGGTGATCTCATTCTACCTTGAGAATACCGTTGAATATAGGAAATATTTTGGAGTCTTCTCTTTAGGCTATTAGTGCCATGGGCTTACCAGCCTATCTGCAGGCCAACATGTTAGCTCTGAATCTCAAAGGCCCTATGGCACACTGCACTAGGGCCTGGTCCCAACAACCAAAAGGCTCACATCAGCACATGGATCCTCAAGACTCCACAGCCATCATCCCTGGAATAGAGCCCCATTTACCAGTGTGCCAGCACCAGCCCTAAGATGCCCCCAGGCCCTTGGCCAGTCACCTCAGATCTAGTAGCAAACTGCGCCAGGGGTATAAGTATGCCTGCAGTAGTCAATCACACCACAAAAGAAGGGCCTATACAACTCACATAGGGGACATCACTTGAAGATGTAACTTTGCTCACAGGAAGGGAGTTGTTGCTAGTCCCTAAAGGGTATCTCCTATAGAAGTCTTGCTCTCAAGATGGGAAACATATCCAATATACTCAATACGTAAATTGAGGATTAGTTAAAATGAGGAGACAGATATATCAATTCCAAATGATTTAACAAGATAAAATCCCAGAAGAACTAAGTGAGGTAGAGATAAGCAATCCAACCTATCAAGGATTTAAAGTAATGATCATAAAGATGATCAATGAACTTGGAAGAAGAATCAATGAATACACTGAGAAGATTAACAAAGACTTAGAAAGTACAAAGTAGGACCAAACAGTGGAAGTATATAGCAACTGAAAAACAACAACAGCAAAAAAAAAAAAAACAAAAAACGCTAAAATGAATCAAAGACAAGTAAGGAGATAGACATAAATAGATCAGTGAACTAGAAGACAGAAGGGTAGAGATAATTAAGGCAGAAGAGAAAAGAGAAAAATTATTTTAAATATTGAGAATGACTTAAGATACCTCTGTCAATATTAAGAGTGCTAATATTCAAAATACAGAGGTCTCAGGGGCAGAAAGAGAGTGATGTAGACATTATTTGAATAAATAATCTCTGAATATTCCCCTAACCTGAGGAAGTAAACAGAGTTTACCAGTTCTAGGAATTACAGAGTCCCAAACTAGATGAAGTGAAAGAAATCTCTACCAGGAGACATTATATTTAGAATGACAAAAATTAAAGATAAGAAACAATCTCAATAAGCAGTTCCAGAAAAGCAGCTAGGTACAAACAAGGGAAACACTAAGCAACAGTCAGCTGACTTTTTAGTAGAAACATTGCATGCCAGAAGGGAGCAGAATAATATAATAAAAATAATAAAAGGAAAAAAAAAAAACAAAACAGTCTACATCTAGGGATCCTCTACTCCACAAGGATATCATTCAGATAGAAAAAGAGATAGTTTTACAGACAAGCAAAATTAAAAAAAAAAAAAAAAAAAAGAATTTAGCACCACTGAACCAACCTTAAAAAAATGTTAAGGACATTTATCTGAGAAGAAAATAAAATATACCAATTAGAAATATGTAAATTATGAAAGAAAAAGTCTAACTGATAAGGGAAAATATACAATAGAGAAAGTAGATCAACCACTTATGAGGGCTAGTAGGAAATTTAAAGGACAAAAGTGTCAAAACTATCTAGGTCCACAATAAGTAGTTAAGGGAATAACAGAAAGTTATCATTATTATTACTCTCATGTCTGATTCTTTGTGATCCAGTGGACTGCAGCATGCCAGGCTCCTCTGCCCTCCACTATCTTCCAGAGTTTGTTGAGAATCGTGTCCATTGAGTCGGTAATGATGCCGAACTATCTCATTCTGTGCCACCCCTTTCTCCTTTTGCCTTCAACCTTTCCCAGCATTAGGGTCATTTCAAATGAGTCAGCTCTTTGCATTAGGTGGACCAGGTATTGGAGTTTCGGCTGCAGCAACCATCCTTGCAATGAATGTTCAGGGTTGATTTCCTTAGGATTAACAGGCTTGATCTTCTTGCAGTCCAAGGGACTCTCAAGAGTCTTCTTCAGCACCACAATTCAAAAGCATCAATTCTTTGGCACTCAGCCTTTTTTTCTGGTCCAACTCTTAAATCCAGATTGTGTGCAGAATATTCAGAGGGGATATGGGAGAAATGAGGAGTACCTTTAGAGAAGTTTAAAGAGCTGTTCTTCTGTCTCTGTCCCTAAGGCAAGAGCTCAGCACAAATTATTGATTTGGTCTCCGGGTCATTCTCTTGCTTCCAAGTCCCACAGATTGACATGGATCTTTCTTTTGCTCACTGATGACTCCCAAGTGTCTAGAATAGTTTCTGCTTCATGACAGGGTCAAGGTATATGTTTGGAATCTGGAGTTGCCAAAAGCAGAAGGGGAACAGTGGGGGAAACAAGTCTTCAAGGCAGACAGCCTAGATTGTGTTCTCTGGCTCTAGCATATTTTAACTCTGTGACTTGGGACATAGTGGTAAACTTCCAAAGCTTATGTGATTTTATAGGCCTGGATAAGGAAGGTGCTCCGTCGTGGTTCACTGGGGGGACAAAACAATTCTGCCTGGGGCACCACTGATCCTGTCTCTGCTGTCTGCCAAGGCTGTGCTGCTTCCACTCCCTGATCATCTTCTCACCCCACTCCAGAACACCAAGACCTTAGCATTGACAGTCTCCTTTGTGATCAGCTGTCCTCATTTAGGAGGAACAAGAGAGGCAGAACTTGAAATCTGAATTCCTACTTAATTTCTGTGACTATACAGCCCAAGAAGTGTTATGGAGAAAACCCAGCCTGCTATGCAGAGTGACACACACTTCACATACTTAAAAAGCTGTTACTCAAATTAACATTTCCCTGATTCAAAGTCTTGAATGGAGTCAAGTAAATGTACACATCATGTAGGATTTGAGCCCCACATTTTACAAAAACATTCAATAACCAAACTGATAACTTCATAAGGATTTCTCAACATTAAACTAATATTTACCAAACACTTACTATATGTGAGGCACTGTTGTAGGTATTGGATCTGCATCAATGAAAAAAAACAAAAAAATAAAGATTTCTGTCATTGTGGCGCTTATGATCTACCAGGAAAGCAGAAAATCAGTGTGGTCAATAAGTACACTATACTGTTTTATTGGGTGACAGTGCCATGGGACTTTTATTCTGGAATAAGAATTATGATTGTAAACATTTTAAATATTTAGTAAATAAATATTTGTTCCTTAAATCCTGAAAGAAGTAGAATGAGGACAACTCTGTTTTGTTTTGGAAAATTAAAGCCAGTGTCCTGACCACAGACTGGGGAAACATCACTTTATCTTACATGCACGTGTCCTAGATTTTAAAACAAGATCCTGTTGAACAACATTTTAATATCCTGCTTTGCATTATCTTTCTTCTGCATGTGGCACACACTTGAGGTCACCTCCACCCTGCCCACCTCTCTTCCAGGCTCATAATGAGGAAACTGAGGGTCAGAGACTTTGAGTGACTGATTCACTTAGGTCCTGCAGGAGGGTTATCAATGCAAGGGTCTGAAACCTGGATCCTCTCAGATTTACCTGTTTGGAAGTCTAAAATCTCATGGGCTGGACTGAGATGACGGCAGGAGAGAGATTATATACAGACATATCCAGCTATTAGGGCTTCTTGGGCAGCACTGATGATACATAATCTGCCTGCCAATGCAGGATATGCAAGAAACTCAGATTTGATCTCTGTGTCAGGAAGATCCCCTGGAGTAGGAAAATGGCAACGCACTCCAGTATTCTTGCCTGGAAAATCTCATGAAAGAGAAGAGCCTGGTGAGGTACAGTTCATGGAGGCACAAAAAAGAATTCTCAAAATATTGAAGAGAATATAAATTATTTCAAGCATATTTTCTAATCACAATATCATGAAACTGGATATCAACACAGAGATAAATGAGAAGGAAAAACAAACAAAAAATGATTATACGGAGAATACATGCTACTAAAAATCAAGAGGAAAGTTTAACAGAAAATCAAGAGGAAGTTTATTTTATTTTGTTAATTTTTTGAAAAAAAAAAATTATTGGCATATACTTGAGGTACAATGCCATGTGTTAGTTTCAGGTGTACAACAAAGTGAATCATATGCATATACATTTACATATGTTATACATATATGTATAATATATACATATACATATATTCAGGCCTTTTTAGGTTTTTTCCTGAAAGAATGAATAGAATTCCCTGTGCTATGCAATAAGTCCCTATTAGTTATCTATTCTACATACAGTAGTATGTATCTCTCAATCCTGAGCTCCCAATTTTCCCTTCTCCCTCCACTTACTCCCTGATAATCATGTTTGTTTTCTACATCTGTGACTGTTTCTGCTTTTTAAAGAACTTTGCGGTTTGAAATGAAATTCGCTTGGTCGTGTACAACTTTTGCAATCCCATGGATAGTCCATGGAATTCTCCAGGCCAGATCATTGGAGTGGGTAGCCATTTCCTTCTCCAGGGGATCTTTCCAACCCAGGGATCAAACCCAGGTCTCAGCTGGATTCTTTACCAACTGAACTACCAGGGAAGCACAAGAATGCTGAAGTGGGTAACTTATCTCTTTTTCAGGGGATCTTCCTGACCCAGTAATCGAACTAGGGTCTCCTGAATTGCAGGTGGATTCTTTACCAACTGAGCTACCAGAGAATCCCATACATATCATTTTTTTGTTTGTTTTTTAATATTTCACATACAAGAAATATATAGATTGCTTTGGGTAGAATAGCCATTTTGACAATATTGATTCTTCCAATCCATGAACACGGTATGTTTCTCCATCTGTTTGTGTCCTCTTTGATTTCTTTCATCAGTGTTTTATAGTTTTCTATGTATAGGCCTTTAGTTTCTTTGGGTAGATATACTCCTAAGTATTTTATTCTTATTGTTGCAATGGTGGATGGTATTGTTTCCTTAATTTCTCTTTCTGTTTTTTCATTGTTAGTATATAGGAATGCAAGGGATTTCTGTGTGTTAATTTTATGTCCTGCAACTTTACTATATTCATTGATTAGCTCTAGTAATTTTCTGGAAGAATCTTTAGGGTTTTCTATGTAAAGGATCATGTCATCTGCAAACAGCGAGAGTTTCACTTCTTCTTTTCCTATCTGAATTCCTTTTACTTCTTTTTCTGCTCTGATTGCTGTGACCAAAACTTCCAACACTATGTTGAATAGTAGTGGTGAGAGTGGGCACCCTTGTCTTGTTCCTGATTTCAGGGGAAATGCTTTCAATTTTTCACCATTGAGGGTGATGCTTGCTGTGGGTTTGTCATATATAGCTTTTATTATGTTGAGGTATGTTCCTTCTATTCCTGCTTTCTGGAGAGTTTTAATCATAAATGAGCATTGAATTTTGTCAAATTTTCTTTCTCTGATGAATGGATAAGGAAGCTGTGGTACATATACACCATGGAATATTACTCAGCTCTTAAAAAGAATTCATTTGAATCATTTCTAATGAGATGGATGAAACTGGAGCCCATTATACAGAGTGAAGTAAGCCAGAAAGATAAAGAACATTACAGCATACTAACACATATATATATGGAATTTAGAAAGATGGTAACGGTAACCCTATATGCAAAAAAGAAAAAGAGACACAGAAGTACAGAACAGACTTTTGAACTCTGTGGGAGAAGGTGAGGGTAGGATGTTTCGAAAGAACAGCATGTATATTATCTATGGTGAAACAGATCACCAGCCCAGGTGGGATGCTTGAGACAAGTGCTCGGGCCTGGTGCACTGGGAGGATCCAGAGGAGTCGGGGGGAGAGGGAGGTGGGAGGCTGGATCGGGATGGGGAATACGTGTAACTCTATGGCTGATTCGTGTCAATGTATGACAAAACCCACTGAAATGTTGTGAAGTAATTAGCCTCCAACTAATAAAATAAAATAAAATAAAATAAAATTTAAATAAATAAATAAAAAGAAATATATAGTATTTGTTTTTATCAGTCTGATCTAATTCATTAAGTATGACAATCTCTGCATGCTCAGTTGCTCTGTCATGTCTGGCTCTTTGCAACCCCAAAGACTATAGCATGCCAGGATTCTCTGTGAGAAGAATTTTGCAGGCAAGACTGCTGGAGTGGATTGCCATTTCCCACCCCATCTTCCAGATCCAGGGATTGAACATATGTCTCTTGCAACTCCTGATCTAACATGCAAACTCTTTACCACTGCATCACCTGGGTAAATCATGCCAATCTTAGTTCCATACATGTTGCTGCAAATGGCATTATTTTGTTTTTATATGGCTGAGTAATATTCTATTATATATATGTACCACATTTTACTGATTCATTCTAAAAGAAATGAACAACTTTCTAGAAACATGTAGTCTACCAAAACTGAATCAACAGAACCAGTTTCAACAGATGAATTACTAGAAATGAAATAGAAATGTAAGAACAAACAACAAAGCAAAAACTCCCTACAAAGGAAATTGTAGGACTGGAAGACTTCACTAGGTAATTCTACCAAACATACAAGAGGGCATTATACTGATCCTTATCAAACTTTTCAAAATGATTGAAGAGTAAGGATCACTCCCAAAGTCATTGTATGAAGTCACCATCACATTGATATGAAAACTAGACAAAGACATTAATCAAAAAGGAAAATCGCAGCCCAATATCTTTGATGAATATTAATGTAAAATTCTTAACAGAATGTTAGCAAATCAAGTCCAGTAATACATAAAAAATCGTACACCACAGCCAATTTGAATTCATTCCAGAATCGCAAGGATGGTTTAACATACACAAATCAATCAATGTGATATATCATATTAGCAAAGAAAAAAAAAAAGAAAATCCACATAATCATATCAATATAGTATAATAACCATTAGGAAAAAAATCAAAATCCATTCACGATGAAAACTCTTACCAAAGTGAGTATATAGGGAACCTACTGGAGCATAATAAAAGCTATTTGTGACAAATTCACAGCCAATGTAATACTCAATAGTGAAAAGCTGACAGTTTTCCTGTTAAAATCTGGAACACAAGCATGTCAAATCTCACCACTTCTATTCAACATATTATTGGAAGTCCTGGCCACAGAAATCAGACAAGAAGAAGAAAAAAAAATTCAAATTGGAAGGGAAGAGGCAAAATTGTCATTATATGATAGATATCATTGTTGTTGTTAGTTAAGTCACGTCTGACTCTTGTGTGACCCAGGCTCCACTCTTAATGGAATTTACTAAGTAAGAATACTGGGGTTGGTTGTCATTTCCTTCTCCAGGGAATCTTCCCTGCCCAAGGATTGAACCCATGTCTCCTGCAGTGTAGGCAGAATCTTTACCGCTGATCTAGCAAAGAAGCCTGTATGTAGATGACATGATACTATATATAGAATATTCTGAAGACTCTACACTAAAGCTCCTAGAAATGATAAATGTATTCAGCAAGGTAATAAGATACACAATTAACATACAGGTGTCACTTTCATTCTTTATACTAGCAATGAAATATCATAAAAGAAATGTAAAAAAATAAATAAATGAATAAATAAATAATAAAAAATTCTTTTAGAATTGGATCAAGAAAATACTTAAAATAAACCTGATCATGGAGGTGAAAATCTTAGATCCTGTGAATTTTAAAATATTAATAAAGAAAATTGAATATGAAACAAAGAAATGGAAAGGTATCATATGATATTGGATTGAAAGAATTAATATCATTAGAAAGACCATACTATTCAAAATGATCTACATATTTAATGCAATCCAATGAAATTACCCATTAAATTTTTCACAGAACTGGAACAAATAATCTTAAAACTTATATGGAAACATAAAACATTCAAAAATGCCAAAGCAATTTTGATGAAAAAGAACAAAGTTGGAAACATATTCCTTCCAGACTTCAGATGATGCTACAAATATACAGTAATCAAAACAGTGTGGTATTTGCACACGCACACACACACACACACACACACACAAAGACAAATAGGCTGTTGAAATGGAATGGAGAGCCAAGAAATAAAACTACACATCCATATATGCTGTCCTAAGTTGCTTTGGTCATGTCTGACTCTTTGCAACTCTATGGACTACGTTCCTCCAGGTTTGTCTGTCCATGGAATTCTTCAGGCAAGAATACCAGAGTGTGTTGCCATGCCCTCCTCCTGACCCAGGGATTGAACCTATGTTTCTTATGTTACCTGCATTGGCAAGTGGGGTCCTTACCACTATTGCCATCTGGGAAACCCTACAGTCAATTAATCTTTGACAAAGAAGTCAAGAATATGCAATGAAGCAAGACAGTCTCTTTGGAAAGTGGTGTTGGAAAAATTGGATAGCTGCATGTAAATCAATGAAATTAGATTATTCCCTAATACCCTACACAATAATTAACACAAAATGATTTACAGACTTAAATATGACACGATACCATAACTTAGAAGAGAACCAAACCAAAACATTCTGTGACGTGTGTCATAGCAGACATTTCTTATATTAGTCTCCCAAGACAATAGCAATAAAATAAAAAGTAAATAAATGGGATCTAAAAAAAACTTATAATTTTTTGCATAGCAAAGTAAACCATAAACAAAACAAAAAGACAACCCACAAAATGGGAGAAAAAAATCTGACCATGTGAAATGGGATTAATTTCCAAAATATACAAATAACTCATACAATTCAACAATAAAACAAAACAAACAATTCAGTTGAAAAATGGACAGGAGACCTAAATAGGCATTTCTTATAAGAGGATATTCAGATGGCCAAGAGGCACATGAAAAGATGATCAGCATCACTCATTTTTAGAGAAATGCAAGCAAAAGCTACCATGAGGTAGTTTTTAAAAACTACAGCAATCAGAATGACAATTATTAATGACAATTATTAATTATATTGTAAAAGTCTAGAGGGATGGGGTGGGGAAGGAGGTGGGAGGGGGAATTGGGATGGGGAATACATGTAAATCCATGGCTGATTCATGTCAATCTATGGCAAAAACCACTACAACATTGTAAATAATTAGCCTCCAACTAATAAAAATAAATGGAAAAATAAAAAAGTCTACAAGTAGCAAGTGCTAGAGAGGGTGTGGACAAAAGGGGTACTCCTAAAAACTGTTGCAGCCACTATGGAAAACAGTATAGAGTTTCCTTAAAAGATAAAAATAGAGCTGCATATGATTCAGGAATCCCATTTCTGGGCATACATCCAGACAAAATTCTAATTCAAAAAGATACATGAACCCTAATGTGCATGGCAGCATTATTTACAATAGCCAAGGCATGTAAGCAACATACATGTCCATCAACAGATGAGTGAATAAAGAACATGTAGTCTATATATATGTTATATTTATACATTAGTCTAAAAAAAAAGTGAAATGCTGTCATTTTCAACAGCATTGTTGTTGTTGTTCAGTCACTAAGGCATTCCAACTTTTTGTGACCCCATGGATTGCAGCATGCCAGGCTTCTCTGTCCTTCACAGTCTCCCAGAGTTTGCTCAAATTCGTGTTCATTGAGTCAGTGATGCTATCTAATCATCTCATCCTTTGCCACTCCCTTCTTCTTTTGCCTTCAATTTTTTCCAACATCAAGGTGTTTTTTTTTTGTTTTTTTTTTCCCAATAAGTTGGCTCTTCACATCAGGTGGCCAGAGTTTTGAAGCTTCGGCTTCAACAGCAGTGTTTGTAATGGATATTCAAGGTTGATTTCCTTTAGAATTGACTGGTTTGATCTCCTTGCTGTCCAAGGGACTCTCAAGAGTCTTCTCCAGCACCACAATTCAAAAGTGTCAATTCTTTGGCACTCAGCCTTCTTTATGTCTCAATTCTCACATTTGTACATGACTCCTGGACAACAAAACAAAACAAAACATAGCTTCGACTGCATGGACCTTAGTTTGCAAAATGATGCCTCTGCTTTTTAATACACTGTTCAGCTTTGTCATAGCTTTCCTTCCAAGGACGAATCATAGCAACACAGATGCACCAGGGATTACGGAAATAAGGCAGATAAAGACAAACACTACATAATGTCCCATATATGAAGGAACTAAAACATAGTTCAAATGAACTTATTCACAAAACAGAAATCTTCTCACAGACATGGATAACAAGTTTATGTTTACCAAAGTGGAAAGCGAGTGGGAAAGTGATAAATTAGGTATTTGGGATTAGCCAATATAAGCTATTAAACATAAAATGGATAAAGAGCAATGTCCTGCTTTTTAGCAAAAGGAGTTATATCCAATATCATATATGTGTATATATAAAGCTAAATCATTTTGCTTTGTATAACAAGCGAGCACATTTTAAGCCAATTATATTTCAATTAAAATTTTTAAAAAGCAGAAATTCTTGATGAAATTAGAGCTAGTTCTTTGAAAAGATAAGTAAAATTAATAAACACTTAGGCAGACCTATTAATCAAAGGGGGGAAAGGCCCAAATGAGTAAAATCAGACATGAATGGAGAAGTTATTGCTGACAAAAGAATCATAAGAGATTACTGCAAACTATTGCATATCAAAAATATAGAAAAGCTAAAAGTAAATGATAAAGTCCTAGAAACATTTAATACCATAAAGTGGATTAGGAAACAAACAAACAAACAAACAAAAAATAGAAAACATGAAGAGATAGATTGCCATTGACAGTACTGAATCACAAATGTAAAGGACTCCCAACAAACAAAAGTGCAGAAACAGATATTCTTGGAGGTACATTTTAGCAAATATTGAAAGATGAGTTAATATTTATACTTCTTAAACTATTAAAAAATTTTGAAAAGGAAGAAATGCTTTTGAACTCATTCTATGAGGCCAGCATCCCTCTGATACAATGACCAGACACATAAAATTACAGGGCATTATCACTGATGCACATAGATGCAAAATCCTCACCTAAGTATTAGTAAATAAAATTCATTAACACATTAAAACATCATATACCAGGATTGTGTTCCCCACGTGGTACTAAAGGCAAAGAAGCAAAGAACCTGCCTGTCAATGCAGGAGATATAAGAGACATGGGTTCAATGACTGGGTTGGGAAGATCTCCTGGAGGAAGGCATGGCAACCCACTCTAGTATTCTTTCCTGGAGAATCCCATGGACAGACGAGACTGGCAGGCGACAGTGCATAGGGTCTCAAAGAATCAGACATGACTGGATCCACTTAGCAAACACACACACCAAGATGAAGTGGGATCTAACCAGTGAATGAAAATATGGTTCAATATCCACAAATCAATGGAATACACCACATAAACACTTTGGAAATTGAAAATTATATGATCATCTTAAAGGATGAAAAATTATTTTCACAAATTTCAGCATTTATTTATGATAAAAACTCTCAACAAAATAAGTATAGAATGGGTATACATCAACATAATAAAGGCCACATATGACAAAACTACAGTGAATATCATATTAATAGTGAGAAGCTGAAGGTATTTATTATAATATCTGGAACAAAGAAAAGATGTCAAAACCTTTGAAAATATGGCATTGAGGAAAGAAATTGAAGACAACACAAATAACTGTAAAGATATTCTGTGCTCATGGATTAGAAAAATCAATATAGCTAAATGTTTGCTGTCAAAACAACCTACAGATCTAATGTAATTTCTATCAAAATGTCAATGTCACTTTTTTTTTTTCAATGTCACTTTTAACAGAACTAAAGTAATTCTAAAATTTCTGTCCTAGAATTATAATATATTAGAATTAAAATATCCTGAATAGTGAAGATAAATGGGAAAACAAAGCTAGAGGTATATGCTGCATTATTTCAAACTATAATACAAAGCTACCAAAATGAAGCAGGGCTGTATGATCTTTCCCCTCCCCCCACCCCAACATGTCTTTTGCCCACTTTTTGCCTGTGGAAAAGATTAATCAGAGAATAATTTTAATCAGAGAAGTGAGAAGTGCTGAAGCAAAGGAAAACAGTCAAAGGAGATTAATAATAACACTGTAGTCATTAAGCATAGTCAAGGACTTTTAGTTCTTTCTCCAGGGCTATAGATAATATTCTGAGTCATATCCTGTGAACTGTCTTATAGATACCAAAGTTAACTACATGATGGCCAGATTGTACCCAAGACTTGAACTGCCACAACTCTAGGAACTGACCACAAAGAAATAGGAACAAGTGTATCCCAGAACAGAAGATTAACTGTACCAAAAACAACCAACACAATGCTAGTCAGACCACTGATGACCGATTGAAGATGACTGTTTGAGATGACTGAGATGTTTCTGCATGTAACTTCCCCCTCTATTCTCAGCTTCTATAGAAGCTCTCACCCTCTGTTTGTTGAGGGCTTCCCTGATAGCTCAGCTGGTAAAGAATCCTCCTGCAATGCAGGTGACCCTAGTCCTTCATCAGGAAGATCCTCTGGAGAAGGGATAGGCTACCCACTCCAGTATTCTTGGGCTTCCCTGATGGCTCAGATTGTAAAGAATCCACCTGCAATGTGGGAGACCTGGGTTCAGTTCGATCTCTGTGTTGGGAAAATCCCCTGGAGAAGGAAAAGCCTACCCAATCCTGTATTCTGGCCTGGAGAATTTCATGGACTCTATAGGCCATGGTGCAGAAAGAGTCAGACCTGACTGAATGACTTTCACTTTACTTCACCTACTTGTTGGTGGGGGGCACTCAGCCTTTGGACAGATGTCTGCCACCCTCCTCCACTACAGTTACTGGCACCTCAAATAAAGCAAACTTTTATTTCCACCAACCTGGCCTATTTACTGGCATTTGAGTGATGAGCAGTCAGACAACCCATGCATACATTTTGGCAACAAACAGTACAAATAAATGGAAAGATATCCTGTGTTCATCGATTGGAAATATTGATATAGCTAAATGTTTACTGTACCCAAAGCAATATACAAATTCAATGTGATTTCTATCAAAATATCAATGGCACTTTTCACTAAATTATTTTTACTAAAGTAATTCTTAAATTTATATTTTAGCCAAGATAAATAGGAAAACAAAACTAGAGGTATGGTGCCCCATGATTTCAAACTATACCACAAAGCATCAAAAATATGTGACACTGGAAAAAAGCAGACAGATCGATACAATAGAACAGAAAGCCCAGTAATAAACTTAAAGTTGTGTGGTCAATTAATCCACAACAAAGAAGGCAAGAATATACAATGAGAAAAAGACAACATTCCAATAAATGGTGTTGAAAAAGTTTGAATGCTATATGTACAAGAATCAAGCTGGAATGCTTTCTTATACCATACACAGAAAAAAAAAACTCAAAATGGATTAAAAACTTGAATGTAAAACTTGAAACCATAACTTCTAGAAGTAAACAAAAACAAGCTTCTTAGTAAACTTATATGCAGAGTACATCACATAAAATGTCAGGCTGGATGAAGCATAAGCTAGAATCAAGATTGCTGGGAGAAATATCAATAGCCTCAGATATGCAGATGAATCAGCCTGAGGGCAGAAAATGAAGAGGAACTAAAGAGCCTCTTGATGAAGGTGAAAGAGGAAAGTGAAAAAGCTGGCTTAAAATTCAACATTCAAGAAGCGAAGATCACGGCATCTGGTCCTATCACTTCATGGTAAATAGATGGAGAAACAATGGTAACAGTGACAGATTTTATTTTCTTGGTCTCCAAAATCATTGCAGATGGTGACTGCAGCCATGAAATTAAAAGACGCTTGTTCCATGGATGAAAAGTTATGACAAATATAGATAGTGTATTAAAAAGGAGAGATGTTATTTTGCTGACAAACATCTGTATATTCAAAGCTACAGTTTTTTTCAAGTAGTCATGTATGGATGTGAGAGCTGGACAATAAAAAAGGATGAGTGTGAAGAATTGATGCCTTCAAACTGTGATGCTAGAGAAAACTCTTGAGAGTTCCTTGGACAGCAAGATCAAACCAGTCAATCCTAAAGGAAATCAGTCCTGAATATTCATTGGAAGGACTGATGCTGAAGTTGAAGCTCTATTACTTTGGCCACCTGATGCGAAGAACCAACTCATTAGAAAAGACCCTTATGCTGGGAAAGATTGAAGGCAGGAGGAGAAGGGGACAACAGAAGACAAGATAGTCGGATGACATCACAGACTCAATTGACATGAGTTTGAGCCAAATCTGGGAGATAGTGAAGAATAGGGAAGCTTGGCATGCTGCAGTCCATGGGGTTGCAAAGATTCAAACATGACTGAGCAACTGAGCTTCATAAAAGGAAAAATAGATGGGATAGGTGGGAGGGGGGCATAAAATATTTTTAAAAAATGATTGGATTTTATTCTCAATCCTATAGTAACCTGTTTAAATAGAGCAGATCACTGTCATAGATTTATGTGCTTATGTGATCATTATGATTTCTCCTTTGTTATTAAGATATAAGCAGACACTGTTCTGGGAGCATTGCAGTCCTCCAGGTAACAGATGATTATTTGTTCTGGGCTGGTAGAGTTGGATGTGGTAATAAAAAGGATCTATTTTGCAGGAAAAACTGAGATGGCTTCCTAATACATCACAGATCAGATAAGATGGGTTAAGCCATTCCTCAAAATGACTACAGCATTTTATTTCAAGTAGACCAATGATATTTCAATTCAGCTTTCTTTTTAATATGACTGACTTAATGGAATAATCAGAAGAACCAAACACAGTCTTTTAGAAGGCCTGGGTACCTCTCTTTCTGGTATACTTTGAAGCCAAGAATGATCAGAAAGCACATGACTGACTCAATTAAACATGTTTTCCCTTTCAAATTTTTGAATATCTTTCCCTCTTTGGGGCAAGGGTGATCATTCAGTAACACTGGAAACAATAATATATGGTGTCCATGTTTGCATTAGAAAACTCTTAAAGGGTTACAAACATAGCTGACTATCTAAGCCAGGACATTAGATACTGTGAAATCCTCCTTGGTTGAGAACCTCCGAGCACTGCAAGCAAAGATTCCAAGTTGCCATCCTCCTAACAGATTTTAATGAGACTCTCCAGTAAATTATTTTTTAAAATATTTATTATTTTAAATTGATTAATGATTACTTTGCAATATTGGTTTCATTTCTGTCATATATCAACATGAATTAACCATAGGTGTACATATGTCTCCTTCCTCTTGAATGCCCCTCCCACCTTCCACCCATTCCCACACCTCTAGGTTATTACAAAGTCCCAGTTTGAGTTCCCTGAGCCATACAGCAAATTCCCATTGGCTGTCTACTTACATATGTTAGTGTATATGCATCCATGCTACTCTCCATTTATCTTACCCTCTCCCTCTTCTTTCCCACCCTTGTCCATAAGTCTGTTCTCTATGTCTGCATCTCCATTCCAGCTCTACAAACAAATTCATCAGTACCATTCTTCTAGATTCCATATATATGTATTAATATATATTTGTTTTGCTCTTTCTGACTTACTTCACTCTGTAAAATAAGCTCCAGGTTTATCCACCTCTTTAGAATGGACTCAAATGTGTTCCATTTTATGGCTGAGTAGTATTCCATTGCACATGTGTACCACAACTTCTTTTTTCATTCATCTGTCAATGGACATCTAGGTTGCTTTCATATCTTAGCTATTGGGCAAAATAAAGAACAGAAATGGTATTGACCTAACAGAAGCTGAATATATTAAGGAGAGGTGGCTAACATACACAAAAGATCTATACAAAAAAGATCTTCATAACCCAGATAACCACGATGATGTGGTCACTCACCTAGAGTGATCATGGAATTCAAAGACAAGTGGGCTTTAGGAAGAATAGCTATGAACAAAACTAGTGGAGGTGATGGAATTCCAGTGGAACTATTTCAAATCCTAGAAGACAATGCTGTTAAAGTTCTGCACTCAATATGCCAGCAAATTTGGAAAGCTCAGCAGTGGCCACAAGACAGGAAAGGTCAGTTTTCATTCCAACCCCAAAGAAAGGCAATGCCAAAGAATGTTCAAACTAACACACAATTGCACTCATCTCATACGCTAGCAAAGTAATGCTCAAAATTCTCCAAGCTTGGCTTCAACAGTACATGAACCACAAACTTCCAGATGTTCAAATTTGGTTTAGAAAAGACAGAGGAACCTGAGATCAAATTACCAGCATCAGTTGGATCACCAAAAAAGCAAGAGAGTTTCAAAAAACATCTACTTCTACTTTATTGACAATGTCAAAGCCTCTGACACTGTAGCTCACAACTAGCTGCGGAAAATTCTTCAAGAGATTGGAATACCAGACCACCTTATCTACCTTCTGAGAAATCTTTATGTAGGTTAAGAAGAAAAAGTTAGAACTGAACATGGTGCAATGGACTGGTTCCAAATTGGGAAAGGAATATGTCAAGGCTGTGTATCATCACCCTGCTTATTTAACTTACATGCAGAGTACATCATGCAAAATGTGGGGCTGGATGACGCACAAGCTGAAATCAAGATTGCTGGGAGAAATATCAGTAACCTCAGATATGCAGATGAAACCACCCTTATGACAGAAAGTGAAGACAAACTAAAGAGACTCTTGATGAAAGTGAAAGATGAGAGTGTAAAAGTTGACTTAAAGTGCAATATTAAAAAACAAAACAAAACAACACAAACAAACAAACAAAAACCTAAGATCATGGCATCTAGTCCCATCACTTTATGGCAAATAGATGCAGAAACAATGGAAATAGTGCTCCAAAAATCACTGCAGATAGTGCCTGCAGCCATGAAGTTAAAAAACGCTTACTCCTTGGAAGAAAACCTATGACCAACATAGACTGCATATTAAAAAGCAGAAACATTACTTTTCCAGCAAAAGTCCATCTAGTCAAATCTGAGGTTTTTTTCCAGTAGCCATGTATAGATGAGAGAGTTGGACTGTAAAGAGAGCTGACAATGGAAGAACTGATGCTTTTGAACTGTGATACTAGAGAAGACTCTTGAGAGTCCCTTGGACAGGAAGAAGATCCAACCAGTCCATCCTAAAGAAAATCAGTCGAATATTCATTGGAAGATTGATGCTGAATCTGAAACCAATACTTTGGCCACCTGATGAGAAGAGCTGACTCGTTGGAAAAGACCCTGAGGCTGAGAAAGACTGAAGGCAGGAGGAGAAGGAGATACCAGAGCATGAACTGGTTTGGAGGCATCACTGACTCAATGAACATGAGCTTCAGTAAGTCCTGGTAGTTGGTGATGGACAGGGAGGAGACCTGACGTGCTGCAGTCTATGTGGTTACAAAGAGTCGAGCTGAGTGGTCTCATTTGCTTATTTTCGTTTTATTTCGATTGCTTTAGGAGGAGGATCATAGAGTGATGCCTGAATACTAATAGGGCAGAAAAACTGGTTTGTCACAAGGTCAGAGTCAAAGAATCAGGGATTAAACTGGGTCAACTCTGGCAAGTTCAGCAGCAAGAACTGATCTTCCTCCTACTTTGAGTGTGTGTGTGTGTGTGTGTGTGTGTGTGTGTGTGTGTGTGTGTGTGTGTGTGTGATGTAATTCAAACCAAGTAGCTCCTATACTCTGTGTTTTTTTCTATTTCAGTTCTGGATTTTTGAGAGAGAGAATCTGGCTGAGATCAAAATCGCGGATCTGTTAGCTACATCCAAGGACAAGACCAGGTGGTACAGAAATGGCCCCTGAAAGACCTTTTTGTCTTCAGAGTTTGTCCCATGAGAGAGGGAATGGTTGAGGTGGATGACCACTCAAAGTGTTGTCTCTCACAGATAAACTCTGTTCTAGGAGTTTCATTTATATTATCATATTTTATCTTCATTATAAAATTATTTCAAAGCAGAAGAGAGTCAACTAATAGATTTTCAATAATCTTCCCAGGATAAATAGAGCCAATGCTTCATCTCCAATCTATTGACTCCAAAGTTTGCTAGAGACAAGTTTTAAAAATCATCCTTTGTACACAGAAATATTTTCAAAGATCACTCAGGTTGGCTTAATTACTATATCCATTAAGGGAAAAAAAAAAAAATATGGCCAGAAGTCTTTGAAAGGGAAAATAAAGAATTTCCAAATCATCCATCAGGAAGAGGGAATTGTCATATCAAACAATGTGCTTATACATAATTAAATAAGTTTAAAAATCTTGTTCCACTTTAGCTTAAAAAATAATCAGTCTAAAATAAATGTCTATTTCTGACAATTATGAAAGACTTAGTATTGATTGAAATAAAAATAAAGACTTTTCATGAACATCTAATGGACAAGACTCCCTGTGTTAAAATTGTACTTAAATATGTATTTTACTGTTTCTAAAAATGTCTGAATCTTTGGATAGTTTGAGGACATTTTTGTCCTTAGCAGTTTCATAATTATTCCATATTTGTGAAAGGAAATGAAAATATAGATGGACAGGCTGATGAAGGTACATATAGTGAGAAAGAAAATAAACAGAAAGAGAGGGAATAAATCATTTTTCTTCATATTCTAATATTAGTCTTTTTGGTTTATTTTAGAACTCATCTAGAGCACTATTAACAGCTTGAATTTGGTCACTTCTTACAGTTCAATCCTAACTGTTCCCATGAGAATAAACTGGATTTCAGTTAACTTAAATTTCTCTCTCAAACTGTGATTACAGTTGGTTTGTAAAATATCTCTGAGGCCCAACTGGAATCCCATTTCTATGGTGATTAGATTTGAAAGTGCAACCAGGAGTAATAAATCAAAAAAGCTAAAGTCATTTTTTTTTCTTTCAAGGATTATTATAGGACATTTTCCTCTACTTGCTATGAAGTGTTATTTCAGGAAGTTTCAAGTTTATTGTGTTTTGCCTAATACTTAGAGAAAACATACTTTGAAAACAGTTTATTTGATTCCCTGTCTTCATTAATTTCTCAGTAATTAAAAACTGATGTCATTTCCCCTGCCCCTTGAGTTTATTTATTTATTTATTTATTTTACCCCTTTAAAAAATTATCACTTTTTCTATATTCATGAAATGTTTTGGGCAATACTAGTGATTTGTGCAAATCCGGGCAAAAAGTCAAATGAAAATATGAGAAATAGGCCAGAACAATTGTTAACAATACTTTTTTTTTTCCCCAAGAAAGGTTTTATTGGGACCACTGCTGCACTAGCGGGGAGTGAGAATAAAGAACAGGATCCCTTGCTTGCTGGCTTCCTGAATGGGGACAAATTTGTTCCTTTTATGAGATATCTGGGGGGATGCCTAGGCGTTGGGCCAAAGGGATGGCTTAGCTGTTTTGCCCACCCATTAGGTGGTGTTTTGTGTGGGGGGAGCACATTGTACCTTGCCTTTGCTCTTGAACCCCTTGTTTTACTCCAGTCTCTTTAAAATTGGCAGTTGAGAATTTTGCTTCTGTGTATCTTTTTGTCTACATTTTTTTTCTCAAATGTGCATGCATGCAACTATTTTTAGTCCCATCTAGCTTCTCTGCATTTTGTTATCTGAGAGAAACCGTCCTGGTGCAAGCGTTGCAGCACTGCAGGAAAAGGTCCCAGGTCCCAGCCTGTCTCATTCCTCACTGGGAGGAACCCTTGTTCTTAAGCGGTAAGGGGCTGAAGGTCTCTTCCTCTGAAACTTCTTCCTGCTCAACAAGGGCAACAGATGCTAACCTGTCTTAGAGGTGTAGAAGTCTCTCACTGACAGTTCCAAGGAACTGTAGGGACCTGGGATCACTATCTGCAGTAATGGGCTGAATTCCCTGAGCTATCATGAGCCTTACATCACACTGTTGGAGTCTAAAAGACACAAACTTTGCCAAAAGGTTAAACAAATAAAGGTTAAAAAGGAGAACAATGCTAGTCATTAAAGGGTCTAGTAAGGGAAGGGAATAGAGTTAACTTTGGCTTTGCTTAACAGTTAACCAGACAGGGAGGCAATACCACCTCTGCCAAACCTATGAAGCCAGTCTAGCTTGTTCTGGCAAAAGGTAATCAAGGGTCAAACAACTGTCAAGAACCATATCAGCTAAGAAAACAAGAGAGGTCCCAAGTCCTGTTAAGGTTTCATATTTGAGCCAACCTAGTACATCATTTTACTTATCTGTTGATGGTGCTTTGTATTTTGAATAAATATGTCAGATCTTTTACTGGTGTACAGACATATTGTTCTTCTGTTGTGACCTGAGGAATTTCTGAAGGTAAAAGCTTAATCTGGACAGATGTACCCAACTATATACCCCTTGCAGTTTGACAGTCATGGAGATAGTTAAAAGTAAGCAAAGAGGGACTAAATATCCACTTGACAAGGGTGAAAGAGGAGAGTGGAAAAGTTGGCTTGAAACTGAACAACAACAACAAAGAAGTGCCCTCTCATTGCGGCAGTCATTGGTCTCCATGGGACCATTCTTTTCATGTTTTAAGGAGAATTTGGTCCCAGGGGTTTATTTCTGAAGGAATTGCTCCTTTGTCTGTTGTTTCAGTGAGAGCTGATTGTGTGTTATAGGCATTGTCCTGGATTAACTTCTGCACTTGTCCTATAAACAACATATCTCAGGGCCTGTTTCATTTTCCTCAGACAGTAGAATACCAGTAGTAAAAAAGGCCTTGCAGAAGCTGTTTCAAATGGACTCAGTCTCAGACCACTCTTTTTACAAAAAAGATCTTCATGATTCTGAAAACAATGAAGGTATGACCACTCATCCAGAGCTAAACATCCTGGAATGCAAAGTCAAGTGGGCCTTAGGAAGCATAGCTACAAGCAAAGCTAGTGAAGGTGGTGAAGCTATTTCAAGCTTTAAAATATGATGCTGTTACAATGCTGCACTCAATATGCCAGCAAATTTGGAAAACTCAGCAGTGGCCAAAGGACTACAAAAGGTCAGTTTTCATTCCAATCCCAAAGAAGGGCAATGACAAAGAATGTTCGGACTACAGCACAATTGCACTCATCTCACATTCTAGCAAAGTAATGCTCAAAATTCTTCAAGTTAGGCTTCAGCAGTAGAAGAACAATCCACTTCCAGACTTTCAAGATGGATTTAGAAAAGGCAGAGGAACCAGTGATCGAATTGCCAACATCCGTTGGGTCATAGAAAAAAACAAAAGAATTCCAGAAGAAAAAAGAAAAGAAAACAAACAAACATCTATTTCTGCTTTACTGATTATGCCAAAGTCTGTGTAGATCACAACACACTGGAAAATTTTTCAAGAGATGGGATTACCAGACCACCTTACCTGCCTCCTGAGAAATCTGAATGTAAGTCTAGAAACAACAGTTAGAACTGGACATTGGACAACAGACTGGTTCCAAATTGGGAAAGGAGTATGTCAAGGTTGAATATTGTCACCTTGCTTATTTAACATATGTGCAGAGTACATCATGAGAAATGTCAGGCTGGATGAAGCACAAGCTGGAATTAAGATTTCTGGGAGAAGTAACAAGAACCTCAGATATGCAAATAACACCACCCTTATGACAGAAAGTGAAGAAGAACTAAAGAGCCTCTTGATAAAAGTGAAAGAGGATAGCAAAAAAGTTGGCTTAAAACTCAACATTCAAAAAACTAATATCATAGAATCCAGTTCAATCACTTCATGACAAATAGATGGCACAACAATAGAAACAATAAAAGACTATTTTTCTGGGTCCCAAAATCACTGCAGATGGTGACTGCAGCCACGAAATTAAAAGAAGCTTGTTCCTTGGAAGAAAAGCTATGACCGTATTAAGGAGCATATTAAACAGTGTATTATATAAAAAAAAGACATTATTTTGCCAACAAATGTTCATTTTGTCAAAGCTATGACTTTTCCAGTAGTCATTTATGGATGTGAGAGTTGGACTATAAATAAAGCTAAGCACTGGAGAACTTTTGAACTGTGGTATTGAAGAAGACTCTTGGGAGTCCCTTGGACTTCAAGGAGATCAAACCAGTCAATCCTAAGGGAAATCAGTCCTGAATATTCATTGGAAAGACTGATGCTGAAGCTGAAACTCCAATACTTTGGCCACCTGATACGAATATCTAATACATTGTAAAAGACCCTGATACTGGGCAAAATTGAATGCAGGAGAAGGGGATGACAGAGAGTGGATGGTTGGATGGCATCACTGACTCGATGGGCATGAGTTTAAGCAAGTTCTGGGAGTTCATGATATACAGGGAGGCCTGACCTGCTGCAGTCATGTGGTCACAAAGAATAAAACACGACTCAGTGACTGAACTGATTTGCCATGAAATGATGGGACTGTCTGCCATGATCTTCATTTTTTGAAAGTTGCATTTTAAGGCAGCTATTTCAATCTCCCCTTCACCCTAATCAAGAGACTTTTTAGTTTTTCTTCACTTTCTGCCATTAAAGTGGTATAATTTGATATTTGATGTTGTTGATATTTCTCCAGCAATCTTGATTCCAGCTTGTGATTCATCCAGCTTACATTTTGAATAATGTACTCTGCATATAATTTAAATAAGCAGAGTGACACTATAAAGATTTGATGTAGTCCTTTCCCAATTTTGAACCAATTCATTGTTCCATGTCCTTTTCTAACTTATTTCTTGACTTGCATACAGGTTTTTCAGGAGGCAAGTAAAGTGGTCTGGTACTCCCATTTCTTTAAGAAATATCCACAATTTTTAATTCACACAGTCAAAGGCTTTAGCATAAACAATGAAGCAGAAGTATTTTTGTTGTTGTTGTTGGTTTGTTTGTTTTTGTTTTCTGGAATGACTTGTTTAATCTATGATCCAACAGATACTGGCAATTTGATCTCTTAGTCCCCTACCTTTTCTACGTCCAGCAGGTAAATCTAGAAGTTCTCAGTTCATATATGGCTGAAGTCTAGTTTATGATCTCTCTTTGGAACAAATGACCCTTAAAGCACTTCAAAATTAAGTGAAAATCAAGAGAATTTTCATTAGAATTTGATATTTCTAAAGTCTGTCATTTAAAAGAAAAAAAAAAAAAAAAAAAACCACCCAGTCAGATAAGATCATAATTTTCTGTAAACAATACTCATTCTTTGAGCTACGATTGAGGTAAAAATCAAAAGTAAACATAAATCACTTAAAGTCACAGGAACTCACACAATCTTTTATCAAAAACAGCATTCCAGGACAACTTTGTTTTCTTATGGGAAAGAAAAACCAAATCCTGCCTTACTTCAGCCTACTTTTTTTTTTTTTTTTTTTAATTTACAACATTGCATTGGTTTTGCCATACATTGACTTGACTCCACCATGGGTGTACATGTCTTCTCCATCCTGAACCCCCCTCCCACCTCCCTCCCCATCCCATTCCTTGGATTATCCCAGTGCACCAGCCCCGAGCACCCTGTATCATGTATAGTACCTGGACTGGCGATTCTTTTCATATATGATAATTTACATGTTTCAATGCCATTCTCCCATATCATCTCACCCTTGCCCTCTCCCACAGAGTCCAAAAGACTGTTCAATACATCTGTGTCTCATTTGCTGTCTCACATACAAGATTATTGTCACCATCTTTCTAAATTCCGTATATATGCATTAGTATACTGTATTGGTATTTTTCTTTCTGGCTTACTTCACTCTATAATAGTCTCCAGTTTAATCCACCTCATTAGAACTGATTCAGATGTATTATTTTTAATGGCTTAGTAATATTCCATTGTGTATATTTACCACAGCTTTCTTATCCATTCATCTGCTGATGGACATCTAGGTTGCTTCCATGCCCTGGCTATTATAAACAGTTCTGCGATGAACATTGGAGTGCACATCTCTCTTTCAGATCTGCTTTCCTTGGTGGGTATGCCCAGGAGTGGGATTTCTGGGTCATATGGCAGTTCTATTTCCAGTTTTTTAAGGGATCTCCACACTGTTCTCCATAGTGGCTGTACTAGTTTGCATTTCCACCAATAGCCTACTCTTAATAAAAATCCATTTACCTAATTAAATTTATCCAAACTAAGAAAACTGTGGCCACATACAAAATTCATTTCTCAATGTTCTCCTGCAAACTTTCTACAAATTTTCTGGCTATAATTTCTCTCTTATTCTTTATATTCGGAAATAACCAGCATTAAGACAAAATTACCCTTTAACCTTTAACAAAAGAGATCTCCATCCTTTGTAACTTTCCTGAAAACACACGTCTTATTTTCCTTAAGTAAACATGCATTATCTTCTGTATAAGCTCTCTGCAAACTATTCCAAAAGCTCTAAGAACATATCAAGGTGGTACAAAGAACTCTAGTTTCTCTCACAAGAAAAAAAAAAAAAAAGTAGATAAACTTAGACCTGTTTAGAAATTAAAGTTTCCCACATTGTATCTTATTTGAAATGACCTGGCATTCAGTGGATTTTTATCACTTAATTTGAAATTTGCCAGAATTGAGAGAGACTGTTTAGATGGATTTTTCCAAAACAGAATTATTCTTGCAGAGTTTAATCAAGAAGTTCTTATGCCAACTACACTTACTTAAAAATTTAATCATACCCGATTTTCTTCCCTGTTGACCTATTTTATAACAAACAATATGCACTTATTGACTTCCAGTAACCCTAGGTACAGTAAAAGTATTATACTTAATGTTGATAGCTCTAAAGACAGATCTCTATTAATTAAACCCACACATTTAAGCTGTCTATAATATCAGATATTATTAAATATTGATTATTTCCCAGATCACATGACCCTGAAATGTATTCTGGTGAGCCTCTCCTATATTTCTGAAAAAATATGTATTATTCAGTTCCCTTTAAACCAATTAATTACAGCTCATTTATAATTCAACATATACATAAATGCAAAACAAGAGCTCTCATCGTTTTCCTGCTTGAATTTAAAATGCCTATCCCCCTCAGTTTTGGGGGCTACAGTTAAATCTGGTAGTCTCTGAAAACCCAGAGAGAATAGTTACATTGCAAAGGCAAGAGCAACAGCCAAACTCCTTGAACTCAGGCAAGGATAGTTGCATTGCAAGAGTAAAGGAGAGGGGAAAAAACAAATGCAAGCTCTTGTCTTTTCCTTTGATTCTTTAAAATCCCACCAAGTACCCTTATTTCAAAGCTTAAGTGCTTCACTGCACCTTCAGTGTTGGCAGGGATTTACAGGAGCAGTTGGACAGACAAAACTGCAATACAAAGATACCAACCACAAAACTTAAAGATACAAACAAGAAGTTTTCAGAATAAAGGGAACAGAAGAGTAGGGATTAGGACCAAAGGAAAGGGGGAGGGAGGAGGGACAGAAAGGAGAGAGATGGAGAGGTATTTTCATTTTAACCAACCCCCTGTGGGTATCTATTCAGGCACCAACCTGTGCACTTCAAGAAAGGCCAGTGTATGAGGGATCACACTGTCCACTGCCCCCCAGAGTGATAAATACTGGAAGCCAGCCAGTTGTACATTATCTGTGGAACTGTAGCCCATAGTTGGGACTCTCATCAATGCATATACTTCACTCTGTATAATGGGCTCCAGTTTCATCCATCTCATTAGAACTGATTCAAATGAATTCTTTTTAATGGCTGAATAATATTCCATGGTGTATATGTACCACAGCTTCCTTATCCATTCATCTGCTGATGGGCATCTAGGTTGCTTCCATGTCCTGGCTATTATAAACAGTGCTGCGATGAACATTGGGGTGCACGTGTCTCTTTCAGATCTGGATTCCTCAGTGTTGTATGCCCAGAAGTGGGATTGCTGGGTCATATGGCAGTTCTATTTCCAGTTTTTTAAGAAATCTCCACACTGTTTTCCATAGTGGCTGTACTAGTTTGCATTCCCACCAAGATAAAGAACATTACAGCATACTAACACATATATACGGAATTTAGAAAGATGGTAACGATGGCCCTATATGCAGGGCAGAAGAAGAGACGCAGAAGTACAGAACAGACTTTTGAACTCTGTGGGAGAAGGTGAGGGTGGGATGTTTCGAAAGAACAGCATGTATATTATCTGTGGTGAAACAGACCACCAGCCCAGGTGGGATGCATGAGTTAAGTGCTCAGGCCTGGTGGGCTGGGAAGACCCAGAGGAATTGGGTGGAGAGGGAGGTGGGATGGGGGACCGGGATGGGGAATACGTGTAGCTCTATGGCTGATTCATATCAGTGTATGACAAAACCCACTGAAAAATAAAAAATTAAAAAAAAAAAAAAAGAGTATATAGAAATCGGCCACTTCATCCAGCCACTACACGATATGACGTTTGAACCTCTATCACTCTTACAGATCTCCAACCAGGGATAGCCCACTGGCCCAAGGTCTGCACAACATGAGGCAAGATTCTATAACTTCTTCTTCTCACCTGTCTAGGTGAACCGTTGCCAGCCACAGGGAGCATGGTCTCACAAGCTAAGAGGAGTGATTCTGTCGCTGCATGACGGCCTCTCTCTTGGAAGGATAGGACACACATAAGAGAGGAAAGGGAGAGAAGTAGATTTCAAGAGAGGGAAAGGGAAAACGGTGACAGAAAAAGAACAAAGGGGAGGGGAAGAGCTTTTCCTGAATGAGGATACTGAGCCCCCTCCGCCTGCCTGTGGAGGCTTCAGGCGGGCCCTGTCTTAGTGCTACACACCAGCCTCACCCTGTTGTCAGGGCATAAATTCACAAACGTGAATGGATAACAACAGAAAACAGTGTTGCCACAAGAGAATTAACAATTTTGCACAGGAAACTTTGGGAGATGTGTTTACACTACTGTGACTGAAATCTGGAAAAAAGTGAACAAGCAAGAGGAGTTTGGTGCTTTGGAAAGTATGAAAGCTGCTAGTGAACTCTAATCTCTTCTCTCAGGAAAAGTAACTGAAATTAATGAAATTCTAGTTTAAAAAATCCAGAATTTGTCAACAAGTCTTCTGAAGATGGTTGGTTGATCGATATAACACAGCTATCTTTCAGAACTATATGAACTGATGAGTGAAGAAGCATATTGCAAATACATAAAATCTATTGAGAAATGCAAATGGATAAACTAGTTTGAAATAAATAAATAAATGAACTATTTTGAAACAAATTAATCTAGCATAGTTGTCTTAAATGAGTGGAGGGTAGATTTTTAACATGCAACGTTTAGCAAAATATACTATATGCAGTAATGTTTCCTAAAGAAAATACACCTTAGCTTCTCAATGACTTCAGATAAATAACTCCAGATTAAAAAAAAAAAACATGCATCTTTTTTACAGCAACACATGATTTTTAGGTTAGGCTCCAGTGACAATATTCAGAATTACTGAAATTATCTGTGGTAAAGCTAGTTATAAAAATTATATAATTCAAGGATCTTGTAACTTGCTTATGGCCATTCCTTCATTTAAGTCAAAATACTCAATGATCTTCCCATTGGAAAAAACTGGCAGTGGATTAAAGTTTGCTAGTTTTAAAGTGTCCAGTGAAGGAAATTGCTATTTTAATTTTGAGAAATACTGTGTTTCCTGGTGCTATTTTTATACAGTGAAGCAACAGCCTTGCAGGAAAATAACAGCTTAATAATAAAATACTTTAAACTTCTATTTAAAAAAGGTGATATTTTTCTACTACTGTAAATATATTTAGCTGTTTTGTATAAAGGAAGGAGTTTTGAATAAAGATGCTATTGATCACTTTGATAAGTGGATCTTTATAGAGAGAGTAGATATAATTTTGGCAAGTTATTTGTCCAAACTTCAACAATGATTTTGATGTTTCCCTTGTATATTCTTCCTAGTTCTCTATTCTCAATTTATGAAAACAGTTTGCATAGCTCCTGCATTTATCAAAGTTCCCCCAAGCAGTTGAAGGAGGTGTTATTATCACCATTTTACAGATTATGAAAATAGAGTCAAAGAAAATGTGACTTGACCAGGTCACTTAACTAGTGAGATACAGAGAAGAGGAATGACAAGATAAGCACATTATTAGGCTGGTAGAGCATAAGGAATTTACTTAAAATAAAGCTAAAAAAAGAAAAAGAAAGAATGAAAATAATTAAAATTCACAAAATAAATATGTATATATTTTTAAAGTAGGTCCAAAATCTAACAGATGAGCTGGTTTAAGACTGCATAGAGGTCAAACCAGTCAATCCTAAAGGAAATTAACCCGAATATTCATTGGAAGATCTGGTGCTTAAGCTTAAGTTCCAATACTTCAGCCACCTGATGCAAAGAGCCAACTCATGGAAAAACCCTGATGCTGAGGGGGAAAAAAAAAAAAAATGAAGGAAAGAGGAGAAGGGGGTGGCAAAAATGAGATGGTTAGATAGAATCACTGACTCAATGGACATGAATTTAAGCAAACTCCAGGAGATAGTGAAGGACAGGGAGGCCTGGTGTGTTGCAGTCCCTGGGGTCACAAAGTGTCAGAAGCGATTTAGCAAATGAACAACACAGCAACAAATTATTTTTACAATGCAAATTGCAGATCAATTATTAAACAAAAATATCACTCAATTCATATGTTCATATTTTCTATAACTAAATTAATATATGATTACTGTAAGAAGATCTAAACAATAAAATATTACAAAGTGAATAGAGCATCTCATCATCACATTTCTACCTATAGATTCATATATATGGTTATAATATTGTATAGGAAGCAATGGGAAAAAAAAAAAAAATCCCAAAGAAAAATAAAAGCAAGAAGGCAAAGTAGTTATCTGAGGAGGCTTTAAAAATAGCTGAAGAAGGAAATAAAAAGCAAGGGAGAAAGGGAAATGTGCATTCAACTAAACGCAGAGTTCCAAGACTAGCAAGGAAACATAAGAAGGCCTTCTTCAATGAACAGTGCATAAAACTAGAGGAAAACAACAGAAGAGGAAAGACTAGAGATCTCATCAAGAAAATTGGAGGGAAAGGAGAATGAGATGGCAGAGGAGTAGGTGGACGTGGAGTACATCTCTCTCCACAGATACATCAGGAATACACCTTCACATGCAGAAGTACATGCAGAACACCAGCTGAGAGCGGAGAGGAGGGACTGACCAGTGGAAAAGAATATACAGAATGATGCAAAACTCAGTAGGACGAAGGAACCAGGAGGAAAAACAGGAGTGTTAGTAGGACTGGGTCTGCTCTCTGCAGGTGGGGAACTGAACCAGGGGTCCAATCCCTCACATCAGGGCAACTATCTGAGTCAAAGGAGAAACATTTAAGACTGGGAGTGAAGCAGCTGATCTGTGGCAGCCTAAATGGAATAAAAATCAGACAGTCCTTGTCACTGCCATACATAACCCAGACAGGAATGAGGGTCCCCTAGAAGGTGCAGTGGCTGGGAGCTGCAGTTCTGGGATTGTGTAGCAATCACAGGGTGAAGGCTACTCTTGACTGCAGAGAGATGGATTGAGGGGATGTAAGGAAGAAGATCATGGTGGGAAATGCTGGTGGAGGAAAGCCAGGCAGCCATGGAAGCAAGACAATACTGAAGAGTCATGTGTAGGGGGTGGAACCATCGCTATAGTCTCTTTTTTTCCCACATCGCCAGCATTGGCAGCTGAACAATAGAGACTGGCCCATCAAATGCCTGATTCACTGAACTAGAGTAAGACCCCATAGAGTATGGGGTCCTACAGACCCCATCCAGGGGTGTCTGTCTATATGTCTGATGCACCAAACAGCAGAGAAGGATCCCAGGCAAGGGAGCACCCGAAGTACCTGAACAGGTGGGGAGCTATGGAGAAAGACTGGTCAAAGGGGCCGTCTGATTGCCAACTATAAGAGGCTTAAGAAAAGACTCTGATAGGGCCGTAACTTCTGTGGTTGAGGCAGTCTGTCCCTGGACACTTTGCATTGCCAGAGTCCCCACAAGCCAAGCAGCTTTGCTACTTCACACTCAACTCTCACTGGCTCAGAGTTGCCACGGGTGGGGGGAAAAAACATCTTGTGTCTGTTTGCACAGGGTCGCTTTGATCCTGTCTGACTCTGCGACCCTGTGGACTGTGGCCTGACAGACTTCTCTGTCAGGGGGTTCTCCAGGAAAGAATACTGGAGCATATTGGCTAATGCTGGCTGCCATACCCTTCTAGAGCACTTTATCCCCTTCTGCCCTAGCCGCCAACCCCCCCTGAGTACCCGGTGCTGCCAGAACCCCTGCAGCCCAAGCAACTGCACCACCTCCACACCTGGCCCTCACAGGGGCAAACCCAAGTCCTCCAAGACAGCCTCAGGAGCACGGCCCAGTGGACGACCCACATGCAGAAGTGGAAATAAAACCGGAATTGAAATCCGGGGGCAGTGTGGCTAAGGATGAAGACACAAAACCTTTCCAACCAGCTGTACAAGCTGGCTTAAATCCACGTGATCAACTAGGCAGACTCTGTCTATGGAATATATAAAAGATCATTGGGAGCTGCCACAAAAGAAAATGCACTAGTTCTCATAGCTGTGGACACTGGAGGCAAGAACACAGAGGTGGAAGACCAGATTAGTATCTGAGCTGCTCCCCCAACAAGTCCAGAGGCCAGCACAGAGTTGGAGGACATCCTAGGGAGGTTATGTGGATTGTAATTCTCAGAGAAGGAAAGGATTCTGGCAACAGTGACTCAAGTAAAACATTTATTATTCTTATGTTTTGACTTGTTCTGTACATTCTTCTTTTTTTTTTCATCTTTCCCCTTTGTTATAGTTGTTGATTTTATTGACATTATGAAATTTAATTAAGCTATTAAGCTTTTTCTTTTCTTTTTTGGTCAGTCATTTATTTATTTATTTATTTTTAATTATTGTTACAAACCTCTGCCTCTACCTGTGGCCTTTGCAGTTCTATGGAGTTTTCCTTTCTTTCTTTCTTTCTTTCTTTCTTTTCTCTTTTATAATTTTAACTTTCAATAAGTAAACCTATTATTATTTTTTCTACATTTATACCATTGCTTACTTTTCCTACTGTTTTTCTCCCTTGAAGTTAATCTTTAATGAATATAAATCTTCTCTATCTGCCTCTATTTTACATTGCATATCTATGTTTCTTTCTTTTCCTTTCAACATAATTATTAGTTTTATTTTTATTGTTTTGTTTTGTTTTTTTTTCCCCTAACTGGCACCTTGCTTTAGTTTTGTTTTCCAGTTTGTGCTTTACTTAGTTTTGTTCTTTACTGGCAGATATAATTTTTGGTTTCCTTTGTTTGCTGGGTCAATCTATTGTACTTAATTTTTGTTGGAATGCTTTGATTTTGTTTATGGGTGTATAAGTATATGTGTATATGCAGTTACACTTTTTATTGCTGTTATAAGCCTCTGCCTCTATGTTGGGCTTTTGCAGTTCTGTGGAGTTTTCCTTTTCTTTTCTTTTTTTTTTTTTCTCTCTCTCTCTTTTTTAATTTTTATTTTTGAAGCCTACTATTATTTGTTATATGTTTATTTCTTTGCTTGATTTACCTACTGTTCTTTGTCACTTGCAGTTAATCTTTAATGTATATAAATCTTCTTTATCTACCTCTATTTAGCTTTGCATCTCCTTTCTTTCTTTTCTTTTTTCCTTTCCTCTCAATGTATTTTTTAGTTTTATTTTCATTGCCTTATTCCCCACTTGGCACCTTATTTAGTTTCATTTTCTGGTTTGTGGTTTAGTTAGTTTTGGTCTTAACTGGTAAATATAATTTTTTATTTCTTTTGTATCCCAGTCAATCTACTGTACTTTATTTCAATGTGTTGACTTTGCTTATGTGTGCATATGTATATGTGTATAATCAATCATGAGTTTTATTGTTATATACCTCTGCCTCTACGTTGGGCTTTAGCAGTTCTATGGAGTGTTGCTGCTTTCTTTTGTTTTTTTCTCTCTTTTTTTTTTTCTCTTTTTTATAATTTTAACTTTTAATTTTTTTAAACCTATTATATTTCTTCTACATTTTTTTATTTGTTTGGCCTTTCCTACTGTTCTTTTCCCCTGAAAGTTAATCTTTAATGTACATAAATATTCTTCATATACCTCTTTTTAGCTTTACATATCTATTCTTTTTTTCTTGTTTTTCTTTCTTTCCTCTCAACGTATTGCTAGTTTTGTTTTCATTGCTTTATTCCCCACTTGAAACTGGTTTGTGCTTTAGTTAATTTGTTCTTAACTGGCAAATATAATATTTGATTTCCTTTGTTCACTGGGTCAATCTACTGTACTTTATTTTAATTAGACTGTTTTAAATTTGCTTATGGGTGTATATGTATATGTGTAAATTCCATTATTTTAAATATTATTTGTCTCATGTTGTAACTTCCAGTTATCTGGGATTCACATTTGCTTTCTCATTTTTATTTTAATTAGACTGTTTTAAATTTGCTTATGGGTGTATATGTATATGTGCAAATTCCATTATTTTAAATATTATTTGTCTCATGTTGTAACTTCCAGTTATCTGGGGTTCACATTTGCTTTCTCATTTTTATTTTAATTAGACTGTTTTAAATTTGCTTATGGGTGTATATGTATATGTGCAAATTCCATTATTTTAAATATTATTTGTCTCATGTTGTAACTTCCAGTTATCTGGGGTTCACCTTTGCTTTCTCATTTTTGGGTATTTGTTTTAGTCTCGTTTAATGTCATAACAATGGAGAAGGAATCTTGCCTGGAAAATCCCATGGACGGAGGATCCTGGTAGGCTGCAGTCCCTGGCATCGTGAAGAGTCGGACACGACTGAGCGACTTTACCTTCACTTTTCACTTTCCTTCATTGGAGAATGAAATGGCAACCCACTCCAGTATTCTTGCCTGGAGAATCCCAGGGACAGTGGAGCCTGGTGGGCTGCCATCTCTGGGGTTGCACAGAGTCAGACACGACTGAAGCGACTTAGAAAGAAATCTCCGAACAAACTGCTTGTGGAATTTTCATCCCTGACCAGAGATCAAATCCTGAGCTTTTGGAGTGGGAGCATTGACTTCAAGAGCCCATACTACCAGAGAAATAACCCTAGGGAGTATGAAATAGTGAGAACTCTCACAAAGGAAACCACCTGAATACAAGACCTGGCATCACCCAACCACCAGTAGCACCCTGTGCAGGAAGCCTCATCTTACAGCAAACAAACAAAAAAAAAATACAAAGTCAGTCATCAGCAGACAGGATTACCACCTCACTCAGCCTTGCCCATCAGAGGAGAAATAAACAAACAAACAATAAGGAAAAAAAAAAACCTCAGCACAAATCTCACCCTACATGAAACCTACACAAAGCACTGTATCAACTTTAGCTCAGTTACTTAGTTCAGTCGCTCAGTCATGTCTGATTCTTTGCGACCCCATGAATCACAGCACGCCAGGCCTCCCTGTCGATCACCAACACCTGGAATTTATTCAAGCTCATGCCCATCGAGTCAGTGATGCCATCCAGCCATTTCATCCTCTGTTGTCCCCTTCTCTTCCTACCCACAATCCCTCCCAGGATCAAGGACTTTTCCAATGAGTCAGCACTTCAAATGAGGTGGCCAAAGTATTGGAGTTTCAGCTTCAGCATCAGTCCTTCCAGTGAACACCCATGACTCATCTCCTTTAGGATAGACTGGTTGGATCTCCTTGCAGTCCAAGGGACTCTCAAGAGTCTTCTCCAACACCACAGTTCAAAGCATCAATTTTTGGGCGCTCAGCTTTCTTCACAGTCCAGCTCTCACATACACACATGACCACTGAAAAAACCATAGCCTTGACCAGATGGACCTTTGTTGGCAAAGTAATGTCTCTGCTTTTTAATATGCTATCTGGGATGGTCATAACTTTCCTTCCAAGGAGTAAGCGTCTTTTAATTTCATGGCTGAAATCACCATCTGCAGTGATTTTGGCACCCAAAAAAATAAAGTCTGACACTGTTTCCACTGTCTCCCCATCTATTTCCCATGAGTTGATGGGACCAGATACCATGTTTCTTAGTTTTCTGAATGTTAAGATTTAAGCCAACTTTTTCACTCTCCTCTTTCACCTTCATCAAGAGGCTTTTTGGTTCCTATTCACTTTCTGCCATAAGGGTGGCGTCATCTGCATATCTGAGGTTATTGATATTTCTCCCAACAGTCTTAATTCCAGCTTGTGCTTCTTCCAGTCCAGTGTTTCTCATGATGTACTCTGATTCTGTACTCTAGCATAATACATAAGTTAAATAAGCAGGGTAACAATACACAGTCTTGATGTACTCGTTTTCCTATTTGGAACCAGTCTGTTGTTCCATGTCCAGTTCTAACTGTTGATTCCCGACCTGCGTATAGGTTTCTCAAGACGCAGGTCAGGTGGTCTGGTATTCCCATCTCTTTCAGAATTTTCCACAGTTTATTGTGATTCACACAGTTGAAGGCTTTGGCATAGTCAACAAAGCAGAAATAGATGTTTTTCTGGAACTCTTTTGCTTTTTCGATGATCCAGCCGATATTGGCAACTTAATCTCTGGTTCCTCCGTCTTTTCTAAAACCAGCTTGAACATCTGAAAGTTCTTAGTTCATGTATTGCTAAAGACTGGCTTGGAGAATTTTGAGCATTACTTCACTAGTGTGTGAGATGAGTACAGTTGTGCGGTAATTTGAGCATTCTTTGGCATTGCCTTTCTTAGGGATTGGAATGAAAACGGACCTTTTCCAGTCCTGTGGCCGCTGCCAAGTTTTCCAAATTTTCTGGCATATTGAGTGCAGCACTTTCACAGCATCATCTCTCAGGATTTGAAATAGCTCGATTGGAATTCCATCACATCCACTAGCTTTGTTCATAGTGATGCTTTCTAAGGCCCACTAGACTTCACATTCCAGGATATCTGGCTCTAGGTGAATGATCACACCATCGTGATTATCTGGGTCATGAAGATCTTTTTTGTACAGTTCTTCTGTGTATTCTTGCCATCTCTTCTTAATATCTTCTATTTCTGTTAGGTCCACACCATTTATGTCCTTTTGTGTGTCCATCTTTGCATGAAATGTTCCCTTGGTATCTCTAATTTGCTTGAATTGATCTCTAGTCTTTCCCATTCTATTGTTTTCCTCTCTTTCTTTGCATTGATGGCTGAGGAAGGCTTTCTTATCTCTCCTTGTTATTCTTTGGAACTCTGCATTCAAATGGAAATACCTTTCCTGTGTTCCTTTGCTTTTTGCTTCTCTTCTTTTCACAGCTATTTGTAAGGCCTCCTCAGACAACCATTTTGCTTTTTGCATTTCTTTTCCATGGAGATGGTCTTGATCCCTGTCTCCTGTACAATGTCATGAACCTCCGTCCATAGTTCATCAGGCTCTCTGGCTATCAGATCTAGGTACTTAAATCTATTTTTCACTTCCACTGTATATTCATAAGGGATTTGATTCAGGTCATACCTGAATGGTCTAGTGGTTATCCCTACTCTCTTCACTTTAAGTCTGAATTTGGCAATAAGGAGTTTATGATCTGAGCCACAGTCAGCTCCAGGTCTTGTTTTTGCTGACTGTATAGAGCTTCTCCGACTTTGGCTTCAAATAATATAATCAATCTGATTTCAGTGTTGGCCATCTGGGAATGTCCATGTGTAGAGGCTTCTCTTGTGTTGTTTGAAGAGGGTGTTTGCTATGACCAGTGTGTTCTCTTGGCAAAACTCTATAAAACTTTGCCCTGCTTTATTCTGTACTCCAAGGCCAAATATGCCAGTTACTCCAGGTGTTTCTTGACTTCCTACTTTTGCATGCCAGTCCCCTATAATGAAAAGGATATCTTTTTTGGGTGTTAGTTCTAAAGGGTCTTGTAGGTCTTCATAGAACCATTCAACTTCGGCTTCTTCAGCATTACTGGTTGGGACATAGGCTTGGATTACCGTGATATTGAATGGTTTGCCTTGGAAACGAACAGAGATCATTCTATCGTTTTTGAGATTGCATCCAATTACTTCATTTGAGAATCTTTTGTTGACTATGATGGCTACTCCATTTCTTTGAAGGGATTCCTGCCCACAGTAGTAGATATAATAGTCATCTGAGTTAAATTCACCCATTCCAGTCCATTTTAGTTTGCTGATTCCTAGAATGTCAACATTCACTCTTGCCATCTCCTGTTTGACCACTTCCAATTTGCCTTGATTCATGGACATAACATTCCATGGCCTATGCAATATTGCTCTTTACAGCATCAGACCTTGCTTCTATCACCAGTCCCATCCACACCTGGGTATTGACAGAATGTGGTTCACTGGAGAAGGGAATGGCAAACCACTTCAATATTCTTGCCTTGAGAACCCCATGAACAGTATGAGAAGGCAAAATGATAGGATACTGCAAGAAAAACTCCCCAGGTTGGTAGGTGCCCAATATGCTACTGTAGATCAGTGGATAAATAACTCCAGAAAGAATGAAGGGATGGAGCTAAAGGAAAAACAATACCCAGTTGTGGATGGCACTGCCTTATATATATATATATATATATATATATATATATATATATATATATATATGCAGAGAAATACTACACAAATCAAAGAAAAAATTATAAAAAAAGTCCAAATAAATGAAGAGGACACATGCAAACTACCAAAAATAATTCACTATAATGATAGTAAAGATGATCATAAACCTTGAAAACAAAACGGAGAAAAGGTATGAATCAATTCACAAAGACCAAGGAGAATTAAAAAAATAAACATACAGAGACAAACAACACAATAACTGAAATTAAAAATATTCTGGAGGGAATCAATAGCAGAATATCTGAAGCAGAAGAACGAATCAGTGAGCTGGAAGATAAAATGATGGAAATAATTTCTGAAGAGTGGAATAAAGTAAAAAGAAGAAAAATAACTGAGGATAGTCTCAGAGACTTCTGGGACAAAGTAAAATACACCAACATTCGAACTGTATGGTTCCCAGTAGAAGAGAAAAAGAACGTGTAAGAGAAAATTTTTGAAAAGATTATACTTGAAAATGTCTCCAACATTGAAAAGAAATAGTCAATCAAGTCCAAGAGGCACAAAGAATCCCAACAGGATAAACCCAAGGAGAAACACACACTAATCAACTAACAAAGACTAAACACAAAGAAAGAATATTGAAAGCAGCAAGTGAAAAATAACATGTAACATACAAGGGACAAAAAGTGAAAAAGTAACACTAATGGGAAATTCCATACGCTTAACAGCTTATGTTTCAGCAGAAATTCTGCAGGCCAGAAGAAAATGGCAGGATATGTTTAAAGTACTGAATGGGAACAATTTACAACCAAGATTGCTGTACCTGGCAGAGATATCATTCACAATTAATGTCATTTAAAATAAATAAATAAAAAGATTTTCAAATTAGCAAAAGTTAAGAGAACCCAATACCACCAAACCAGCTTTACAAGAAATGTTAAAGGGGCTTATATCGTCAAGCATTGCAAGAGAAGGAAAAAGATCTACAAAATTAACCCCAAACAAAATTGCAATAGGAACATCTATATCAATAATCACTTTAAATTTAAATGGATTAAATGTTCTAATCAAAATACACAGACTGTCTGAATGAATACAAAAACAAGACCCATATATATATATGCTGTCTACAAGAAACCCACTTCAGACCTAAAGAAACATATAGACTGAAAGTGACAGGTTGGAAAATATATTCCATGCACACAGGAAGCAAAAGAAAGCTGGAGTAGCAATACATATCAGACAAAATAGACCTTAAGATAAAGAAGATTACAAGAGATAAGGAAGGACACTACATAATAATCAAGGGTTTAATCCAAGAGGAAGACATGACAATTGTAAATATCTGTGCACCCAACATAGGAGCACCTCAATACATAAGAGAAACACTAGCAGACATAGAAGGAGAAACTGACAGTAACACAATATTAGTAGGAGACTTTAACAGCCCACTCACACCAATGGACAGGTCATCAAAATAAAAAAAAAATCATAAAGAAGCACAAGTCTTAAATGATACATTAGATGAGATGATCTCATTGATATCTTCAGGACATTCCATCCAAATTCAGGAGAATACACCTTCTTCCCAAGTGCACATGGAGCATTCTCCAGGATAGACCACATCTTGGGTCTTAAATCAAACCTCAGTAAACTTGAGAAAACTGAAATTGTATGAAGCATCTTCTCCGACCACAACACTAGGAGATTAGATATCAATTGCAAGAAGAAAATCATAAGAAACACAAACACATGGAGATTAAACAACATGTTTCTAAATAACCAGCAAGTTACTGAAGTAATCAAAAGGGAAATTAAAAAAAAAAAAATCTAGAAACAAATGACAATGAAAACAGGAAAACTCAAAACCTATGGGATGCAGCAAAATTAATTCTAAGAGGGAAGTTAATAGCAATAAAATCCTACCTCAAGCAACAAGAAAACATGATTAAAGAAATGCAAATAAAAGCTACAGTGAGATATCACCTCACACCAGTCAAAATTCCCATCATCAAAATGTCTAGAAACAATAAACGCTGCAGAGGGTGTGGGAATGTAAATTGATATAGTCACAATGGAAGAAGGTATGAAGATTCCATAAAAAAAAAAAAAAAAAAAAACTCGGAATAAAACCACCATATGACACAACAATCCCATTCTTAGGCATATATCCTTAGAAAACCAAAATTGAAAAAGACATATTATTTTGTATCCCATCATTCATTGCAGCATTATTTACAATAGCTGGAACATGGAAACAACCTAGACGTCCATCAACAGATGAATGGATAAAGAAGTTGTGTACATATACACAAAGGAATATCACTTAGCTATTAAAAAGGGACACCTTTGAGTCAGTTATAATGAGATGGATGAACCTAGAACCTATTATACAGAGTGAAGTAAGTCAGAAAGAGAAAGAGAAATATCGTATTCTAATGCGTATATATGGAACCTAGAAAAATGGTAATGACTGAAAAATTTACTTACAGGGCAGCAATGGAGAAACAGACATAGAGAATAGACTTATGGACATGGGGAGAGGGGAGGAGAGGGTGAGATGTATGGAGAGAGAAACATGGAAACTTAATTAGCATATGTAAATAGATAGCCAACGGGAACTTGCTATATGGCTAAGAAACACAAACAGGGACTCTATATCAACCTAGAAGTGTAGGATGGGGAGGGAGGTGGGAGCAAAGTTCAAAAGGGAGCTGACATATGTACACCTAAGGCTGATTCAGGTTGAGGTTTGACAGAAAACAGAAAACTCTGTAAAGCAAATATCCTTCGATTATCTTTAAAAAATAAATTAGTTAAGAAAAAATAAAGAAAATTGGAAATGTCAAGGGAACATTTGACCCAAAGATGGGCACAATAAAGGATAGAAATAATAGAGACATAGTAGATGTTGAAGAGACCAAGAAGAAATGTGAAAAAAAAAAAAAAAAAAACATGGAACTGTAGAAAAAAAAAAAAAAAAACTTAAAGAACTGGATTAGTACGATGGTGTGGTCAGTCACCTTAGAATTCTGGAGTGTGAAGTCAAGTGGACCTCAGGAAGCACTGCTGCTTCTAAAGCTAGTGGATGCAATGGAGTTTCAGCAGAGCTGTTCAAAACCCTAAAGGATGATGCCATCAACATGTTGCAGTGATTATGTCAGCAAATCTGGGAGACCCAGCAGTGGCCACAGGACAGGAAAAGGTCAGTCCTCATTCCAATTACAAAGAAGGGCAGTACTAAAGAATCTTCATACCATTGGACAATTGTACTTATCTCCCATGCTGGTAAAGCCAGGCTTAAAATTTTGCATGCTAGGCTCCACCGTTATGCCAACTAAGAACTTCTAGATGTCCAAGTTGGGTTTAGAAAAGGCAGAGGAACCAGAGATCAAATTGCCAATATTTGCTGCATCATAGAGAAAGCAAGGGAATTTCAAAGAACATCTCCCTCTGTTTCGTTGACTATACAAAGCCTTTGACTGTGTAGATCATAACAAACTGTGGAAAACTCTTCAACATGTGGGAATACCAGACCATCTTACTTGTCTCCTGAGAAACATGCATGTGGATCAAGAAGCAACAATTAGAACCCTATATGGAACAATTGACTGGTTCAGGACTGAAAAAGGAGTACGATAGGGTTGTCTGCTGTCACTCTGTTTGACCTATATGCTGAGTACATCATGAGAAATGCTGAGGTAGATGAGTAACAAACTTGAATAAACTTTGGTTGGAGGAACATCAGCGACCTCAAATTTGCAGCTGATACCACTCTAATGCCAGAAAGTGAAGGGGAACTAAAGAGCCTCTTTATTAGGGAAAAGGAAAGTGGAAGAACCAGCTTAAAACTAAATATTAAAAAAAGAAAAGGAGTACTCTTTTGCCCCCTTCTGATGCCTATGTCAGAAGCTTTCTCTATCTCCCTTATACTTTAATAAAACTTTATTATACAAAAGCTCTGAGCGATCCAGCCTCGTCTCTGGCCCCGGATTGAATTCATCTCCTCCTGAGGTCAAGAATCCCGCGTCTTATCGTTCAGCAGCAACCTTTCATCTTGGGGGCTCGTCCGGGATCCTTCAGGACAAGATGGGCCTGATAATCTATGTGAGCCTACTTCTGCTGACTCCAGAAATCCTGAGTCTGCCATTTGATCCTCAAGACAATGCCTTCCTGTCCTGGGCTCACTCCTATGCTGCATTCCACAATCGGTCTAACTGCTGGGTCTGCGGAGCACTCCCCACTTCATCGGTGGAAGGCTTCCCGTGGTGGACATCTCCACTTCAAGGAAAAGACTTTCTCCAAGTCTGCGAATACCTTCGACAACAATCACATGTGATGCCTCTTCTTCCTCTAATGACATCTAACAACCTTAGAATGGGCTGGTGTAATACTTTGTACCTTAACTATGGACATAATGTGACTTTTAATTTTGATTATACACTGTCTCAGTTTAATGACTATTTTGCTGCACATATATACCTGATACGAGCACTAACGTTACTCATTTTACTAAACACATGAACAAGATGATTGGGGCCATGGATACTCCTGAAGCCTCTATTGTCTCACTTTGGGAGACGTTAACTAGTTCCCCATGGTGGAAATCTATCTTAATTACAATAATTCGGATTGCTTTGTTTTTGCTGTTTCCTCCCTGCATCTGTGACTGTGTAACTGGATTTGTTTCTAGTCGGATGAAAGCTTTTAAGTTACAAATGGTTGCTCAAACTCCTGCTATCACTGCAGCTTCTCCCGACTACTATTTGGGGCCCCTGGATCAGACATCCTCACTATGAGGATTAGGAGAATATGTTGCCTCACCAATTTAGGGACAACGCCCCTTGTCAGCTCGGAAGCAGTTATGGAATGAGAACGACGCCCCTTTTCCCTAGGCAACATAATTCTCCTAAAAGAAAACGGGGGAATGAGAGAGTCATTTCTTAGGCAGGTTGATAAGAAGTCTAGGGGTCCCCAAGGAGAGAGAGGTCTGGGATATTCAAGGAGGAAGAAAGGACAAACTTTTTTACTTTTTTCCCTCTACATTCTGTAGGATTGTATAACAATAATGTATCCTGCCTGAGGACAGTCTCTGGATTAAACCCTCTGGCTAATTCTGTTATCTTAAAATGTAAATTAGGGGAGTAGGTCTGGTCTTTACAAGGATGTATCCTGCCTGATGACAATCTTTGGATTAAACCTTCTAGCCAACTCTGTTATCTTAAAATGTAAATTATGGGAGTGGGTCTGGAGAGGTCTTTGCAGCCTCCAGACATTCTTTGGATTCATTGGAGAGTATATAACTCCATTGTTAACACTAGCAAAGGGGTACTCTTTTGCTCCCTTCTGATGCCTATGTCAGAAGCTTTCTCTGTCTCCTTTATACTTTAATAAAACTTTATTATACAAAATAATAATAATAATAATAAAATTAAAAAAAGAAAAAAGAAAGAAAAGAAAAAAACTAAGATCACGCCATCCAGCCCCATCACTTCATGGTAAATTGAAGGGAAAGAGGTGGATGCAGTGACAGATTTCCTCTTCATGGGCTCCAAAATCAGTGCAGATGGTGACTGCAGCCATGAAATCAGAAGATGATTGATTATTGGCAGGAAAGCTGTGACAAACCTGGACAGCATGTTGAAAAACAGAGGCATTACTCTGCCAACAAGCATCCATATTGTCAAGGATATGGTCTTACCAGTGATCACATACAGTTGTGAGAGCTGGACTGTAATGAAGGCAGAACACCAAAAAGTTGATATACCTTTGAACTGTGGTGCTGGAGAAGACTCCTGAAAGTCTCTTGGACAGTAAGGAGATGAAAGCAGTCAATCTTAAGGGAAATCAACTCTGAATATTCACTGGAAGGATGATGCTGAAGATGAAGCTCCAGTATTTTGGTCATCTGATTCAAACAGCCTACTCACTGGAAAAGTCCCTGATGCTGGGAAAGATTGAGGGCAGAAGGAGAAGAGGACATCAGATGACGAGATGGCTGGATGGCATCACTGATGCAATGGACATGAAGTTGACAAACTCTGGGAGATGGTGAAGGACAGGGAAGACTGGTGTGCTGCAGTCCATTGGATCATGAAGAACTGGACACAACTGGGTGACTGAACACACACATATACCTTGTTATAGAGGTAGAATTATATTTGTAGTTTATAGGTATAAGCACAAATACATAGCTTCAGAAAAGATAATTTGACTTTTATTTAATAGTAAAAAAAAATAACTAAAAAGTCATTTGCTATTTCATAAAATTATTAGAAGGAGTTTTTTTGTACATATATGTTAAGGGACACATTTATTCACATATGTATATTTGTATGAAAAATAAGGCACATTTGCCTTGTCTTTAGAAAACTTAACAACATTTCTCCCTTACAACTATCAAAGGTTTACTGCTAGCATCTCTGATTGATAAATATGCTGTGGTCTATGAGTATTTAGTTGCACATGTACAGATATACATTACGTAAAATTATAAGATGGCACGTGACTCAGTGGTAAAAATTCACATGCTAATGAATGCAGGAGATGCAAGAGATGCATGTTTAATCCCTGGTTCATGAAGATCCTCTGGAAAAGGAAATGCCAACCCACTAAAGTGTTATTTTTTGGGAAATACAGAGTTGGACACGACTGAACATTCACTGCATAACATAAAAATAAGCAGAAGAATTAAACAGAAATTACACATAGGAAGATATACAAACAGCAAAAAGTATCTGAAAAGATGATCAGTGTTAGTCATCACATAAATCCATATTACAACCCCAGTGAAATTATATTACAAATTCATTATAAGAGTTAAAATCATGAGCTTCCATTTATTACTACACCATTTTTGGAGACAGCATTCATTATTTCATTGAATTTCATTGACTCTTTTACTGAAAACCAATTGATCACATACAAGTGAAACTATTTCTCAATTCCCAGTTCTGTTACATTGAAAATCTCCACTTTCACTAAATACCTTATTTGCTGTAACTTTTGTGGCATATCTTAAAATCAAGTAGTTTCTCCTCTAATAGTATTCTATGTCAAAATTACTTTGGTCATTCTTAATGTTTTGGTATTTTATTTGCTTTTGTTGTTGTTGTTGTTCAATCTCTAAGTCGTGTTCTACTCTTTGGAGTCCCATAGCCTACAGCACACCAGGCTACCCTGTCCATCACCAACTCCCAGGGCCTGCTCAAACTCAAGTCCATTGAGTCATTGATGCCATCCATCCAACCATCTCATCCTCTGTCAGCCCCTTCTCCTCCTGCCTTCAATCATTCCCATAATCAGGGTCTTTTCCAATGTGTCAGTCCTTCGCATCAGGTGGCCAAAGTATTGGAGGTTCAGCTTTAGCATCGGTACTTCCAATGAATATTCAGGACTGATTTCCTTTAGGATTGATTGGTTGGATCGCCCTGCAGTCCAAGGGACTCTCAAGAGTCTTCTCCAACACCACAGTTCAAAAACATAAATTCTTCAGCACTCAGCTTTCTTTATAGTGCAACTCTCACATCCACACATGACTATTGGAAAAACCAAAACCACACATGACTAGGCAGACCTTTGCCAGTAAAATAATGTATCTGCTTTTTAATAGGTTGTCTACACTGGTTATAGCTTTTCTTCCAAGGAGCAAGTGTCTTTTAATTTCATGGCTGCAGTGACCATCTGCAGTGATTTTGGAGCCCCCAAAATAAAATCTCTCACTGTTGGTTCAAATTAATTTCCATTGAGTTGGTGATGCCATCCTAATGTTATTAGGTGATGCTCCTCTAATGGTATTCTATTTCAAATTTGCTTTGGACATTCATAGTCATTTGGGGTTTCAAATAAATATTATAAATATTTTTTCATATTCTTAAAAGAAAACCTGCTCTGCTGAAATTTTGTATGAAAATGCATCAGATCTGATCATATCATTTAGAAATAATAGATAAATAATTTGGTAATATAGTATCATGTGTGCATGCTCAGTCATGTTTGAATCTTTGTGAACCCATGGACTGTAGCCTGCCAGTCTCCTCTGTCCATGAAATTTTCCAGGCAAGAATTCTAGAATGGATTGACATTTCCTACTCCAGGGGATCTTCCCCATCTAAGGACTGAGCTCACATCTCTTGCATCTCTTTCATCTCCTCATTGACATGAAGATTCTTTACTAGTGCCCTTGAAGTGAAGTGAAAGTTGCTCAGTCATGTCTGACTCTTTGCGACCCCATGAACTATACAGTCCATGGAATTCTTTAGGCCAGAATATTGGAGTGAATAGCCTTTCCCTTCTCCAGGGGATCTTCCCAACTCAGGAATCAAACACAGGTCTCCTGCATTGTAGGCAGATACTTAACCACTGAGCCACAAGGGAAGCCCCAAAAGGGGAGCAACCACCACAAGAGACAGACAAGAGTGCCATGACTCGGATATAATATATTAAAATGCAAATGAGCAAGCTACTGATAGAACAGAGATGAGTCCTACAAGTATGTTTTTGAGTACAAGAACCCAACATCAAGCTACACCTTTTTTAGATATCAGTGTAAGAGAAACTAGTTGACATGCAGTTGTCTCTAGAATACCTCTGAATAGTGAGAATGTCAGAGAGAAATACTTACACTATGCTTGGAATTAGAGGAGCTGTATCTAAATCTTAACTTGCCTACACATTGTCTAGGTACTAGGTTTAGCAAATTCTCACCTTCTAAAAGTTTTAGTTTGTTGATCTAGTAAGCAGAGGTAAAAGTAGGATTTGTGTAAAGGGTTTTATTTATTTATTTTTTTTAGATAGCATATGTGAAAACCCCTGAAAGAGCACCTGACATATGGTTATAGCTCAATAAATGTTACCTGACTCCAAATGACAAAATAACATTAAATCAGCATTTTGGTCACAGTGACCTTTCAACACCCTCAAAAAATTATACCAGATGGCAGCTGAAACCTTCTGGTCATAAATAGGACTGGTCATAAATAGAGAGTGTGTTATTCATGCCCTGTCTGACTTCACCACCTGCTATCACCTGGCATAAATGTAGACTTGAGAAATGGGAATTTTCTCTTTTGGATATAATTTAAACTGACACCAACTTTCTCACCAAGTTCTGGATTTGAAGGGAATATTGCCTCACCAGAACTATGATGTTGGGAAATGCTGACTAACTGAACACTTAAGTTTTCAGTTACTATTAAATTCTAATGAACATAAAATCCACATTAACATCTAATTAAGTCATTATGATTAGTGCTGCACAATGCATACTTAATCATCTTGGATACCTTAACATACTTTTATCTTTGAGGAAACTGAACTCATTAAATACTGCTATTTGCTGAACAGATCATAAGAACTTTATGATGCAGAATGACTAACATCATTGACCTCTTTATAATGTTTACCAAAAACTGAATACTCTACCAGTGGGGGATTACTCTAGAGAAATACTGCTTTTTTTTTTGGGGGGGGGGGTAGTTCTTTACCTAGGTATAAATTTTGTATTTACTTATGCCTAATTTGGGCTTCCCCTGTGACTCAGCTAGTAAAGAATCTGTCTGCAATGAGGGAGACCTAAGTTCACTCCCTGGGTTGGGAAGATCCGATGGAGAAGGGAAAGGCTACCCACTCCAGTATTCTGGCCTGGAGAATTCCATGGACTGTATAGGCCATGGGGTCACAAAGAGTTGGACGCAACTGAGTGACTTTCACTTCACTTCACTTATGCCTAGATCAATATGTAATGAGGAATTCACCACAAAGGAGCAATCCCTAGACATTCTAAGTTACTGAAAAAGCTACTTGTTCAAATGGGAGTGCATATCTGTGTTTAGAATAAAGACTTATTCTTCATCTGGATCATTGATACAGTATTGATATTGACATTGTTAAACAAATATGTTATTGTCCAGATACAATGTATCTATTACACAACTGATGGAAGCATATGCACAGATAAATTTTCACTTTCATTGAATATAAACTTTGGACCTCTGCTTCAATCTCAACATGTACTTTTGTAGGGTATGGAATTTTGGATTTGTAACTTAGACTCTGAACTTCAATGTCATTGTCTATAAAATGGAATGGGCATGCATGTTGCACAAACCAGAAACTTACAAATGTTCAAAATATAAATACACATATTCATACATAGTATAAATTTATAACTATTTATGTAATTAAATACATGCAGTATATATACTATCCATTAAATCACAACTTTAGTCATCGTTTTTTTGTAGTATTGTGGGCTATGGTTTTTCCAGTGGTCATGCATGGATGTGAGAGTTGGACTATGAAGAAAGCTGAGTGCTGAAAAATTGATGCTTTTGAACTGTGGTGTTGGAGAAGACTCTTGAGAGTTCCTTGGACTGCAAGGAGATCCAACCAGTCCATCCTAAAGGATATCAGTCTTGGTGTTCATTGGACAGACTGATGTTGAAGCTGAAACTCCAATACTTTGGCCACCTCATGTGAAGAGTTGACTCATTGGAAAAGTCCCTGATGCTGGGAGGGATTGGGGGCAGGAGGAGAAGGGGACAACAGAGGATGAGATGGCTAGATGGCATTACCAACTCGATGGGCATGAGTTTGAGTAAACTCCAGGAGTTGGTGATGGACAGGGAGGCCTGGTGTGCTGCAATTCATGGGGTCGCAAAGAGTCAGACACGACTGAGTGACTGAACTGAACTGAACTGATTAATAATTGATATTAATTAATTAATATTAATTAATATTGATAATATTATCAATTGGTATTATATTGATAATAAACTAAATATAATCTGAAATTGTTATTGTTATAACTGTGTTTCCCTTTCTACTAATTTCTTTCATATCTGTTTCTTTTTATCATGTGAAATTTTATAATTGCTTTGCAAGTTAACAGATACATTTCACCACCAGGGAAGTAGAAAAGAGGTGCTATATCAGGTTATTTTCTCCTAGAGTTTCCTGATGCTGTGTAAAGAGACACTGGTATTAAGACAGCATCATTTTAGGACCTAAGCAAGTCTTGGGTGTAATGCTGCAAGGAGTGATATGAATATGTTTAAAAGGCTACAGATTACAGAAAAGAGGAAGGTGAAAGTGTATTTGCAATGATTAATCACTAGAATCCTTTTATTCAAAGTTATTTATTTTCAAAATCATATTCTTCCTTTGTTCACATCGGAAGACCTCTGCCTATCATCCCTTGCATCAAAAGGCCTCTCCTGCCCCCACCCTGGGCTCACATGGTCATTCGGGGAAAGTTGTGCTAGATCTAGGCTGTTTAGTTATAACTTGACAACTAGAAACTCAACAGGTTTCTACATTTATCCAACTTTTGATGTTGCCTTAGGACTTGAGTAAAAGACCTAAGTTAAATTCTATGATGTTTGGAATTATATTTTATTTTATTTCTATACCTGTGTAGTGTAAAGGAATATTTAGATGGTATTATTTTTATGTTTTCTTACTTGTAATTGCATTATCTCAACTTCAGGTTAACACCTGAATTTATATTCTTTTCAAATGTTGCCAGGAAAGTAACTTCAAGTTCACTTTCCCAAGTTTTATTTCCTGTATGTAATGGGATTCCTCTATGTACAGTTATTTTTGACCTGCCTTCTGAGAAACCTGTATGCAGATCAGAAAGTAACAGTTAGAACTGGACATGGAACAGCAGACTGGTTCCAAATTGGGAAAGGAGCATGTCAAGGCTGTATATTGTCACTCTGCTTGTTTGACTTATTTGCAGAGTACATCTTGTGAAATGCCAGACTGTATGAAGCACAAGCGGAATCAAGAGTGCTGAGAGAAATATCAGTAACCTTAGATATGCAGATGACACCACCCTTACGACAGAAATTGAAGAACTAAAGAGCCTCCTCATGAAAGTGAAAGAGGAGAGTGAAAATGTAGGCCCGAAACTCAACGTTTAGAAATTTAAGATCATGGCATCTGGTCCCATCACTTCAAGGCAAATAGATGGGATAACAGTGGAAACAGTGGGAAACTTTATTTTGGGGAGAGGGTGCTCCAAAATCACTGCAGATGGTGACTGTAGCCATGAAATTAAAAGACGCTTGTTCCTTAGAAGAAAAGCTATGACCAATCTAGACAGCATATTAAAGAGCAGAGACATTACTTTGCCAACAGAGGACCATCTAGTCAAAGCTATGTTTTTTTCAGCAGTCATGTATAGATGTGAGAGTTGGACTTTATACAAAGAAAGCTGAGAGCCAAAGAATTAATGCTTCTGAATTGTGGTGTTGGAGAAGACTCTTGAGAGTCCCTTGGACAACAAGGAGATTCAACCAGTCCATCCTAAAGGAAATCAACCCTGAATATTCATTGGAAGGACTGATGCTGAAACTGAAACTCCAATATTCTGGCTACCTGATGTGATGGATGTACTCATTGGAAAAGACCCTGACACTGAAAAAGATTGAAGGCTGGAGGAGAAGGGAATGACAGAGGATGAGGTAGTTGGATGACATCACTGACTCTAAGGACATGAGTTTGAGTAGTCTCCAGCAGTTGGTGATGGACACAGAATCCTGGCATTCATCAATCCATGGGGTCACAAAGAGTCAGACATGATTGAGGGTCCAAACTGAACTGAGCAGTTATTTTTATTATTCCCATTTAACATTTTAAGAAACTGAAAATCAGAAAGATATCTTTCTTGTTTCTTTGAATAATTTTTGTGCAATGGCATTAAAATTTTAAAAATTCATTTAATATTTACTTAGTCCCCATTTTCTGCCTATACAGTTTTCTAGTGAACAAGATGGGCAAAAAAAAAATGTGGTTCATAAACTAGCAAAGGAAAACATTTTTATATATAGAAGAATACTACAAGCTGTAATGCTATAAAATAAATTAATATTTTTATAATGTGATAAATAAAATCTCGGGAAGCTACTTTTGATTAGATAAGAAAAGCAATATATAATATTTATATAAGCTTTTTTTTTGTTTGTTTGTTTTCTGTGAAAGGAGAGAGATGAAGAATGTTTGGGAAAATAGGAGATAGGCAGAAGTGATTTTTCTGTCAGAGACTGAACATCTTGGCAGATTTGTTGTTTTGGGGGCCCTAGGAAGGATGAGTTGGACAACCAAAGTTAAACACATATGCTCACCATGAAGGTCAAAGTATTAGTATATTATTATGAAAGATTAAAATAAGGGGATAGGATAGGAGAGGAGACGCTGAGTTCTCATCACAAGGAGAATGTTGTCTTATTTTTAACTGCATGAAATGATGGATGTAAGCTAAACCTATTATGATAATTATTTCACAATATAGGTAAATCAAACCATCATGCTGTACACCTTAAACTTATATGATGTATGTCAATTACTTCACACACACACACACACACACACACACACACACACACACACACACACACATTGGGGGCAAAGGAAGGGAGCTGAAATGTTAGACAGAGTTCTCAAAGTAGACAAAGTCAAGGTAGCAAGGGTCAGGTGAAAACTGCATTTTTAAGGTGAAATTTTTTTGTTTCTCATTTGCTGTAATTATAACGGACAGAGTGGGCATTCAATAGATATTTCTATACTAAAGTAAAGAAGTTTGTGCCCTGCTAACAATTTGTAAAAAGTAAGTCATTTTATGATTTTCAGGAAATACCACATAAGACTTAAAAAATAACTGTACATAATGTGATTAGGAGGTAAAAACATGTCATGTAAAAGAGAAATGGAAATTACAATGGTAAGAGGCTTTTTCTGGGTGCACTGACTATGAGGCCAACGACTGAAAGGCTACTCTAAGACATCAATGCGTAATGGAGCTCAAGCTGAATGTTTTACTTTGTGTTTGAGTCAGGATCACCTCAGACACTGATCAAATCTGAGCAATCAGTAGAAGGCGTTAATGACTTTTCCTTAAAAAAAAGCTTCATATTAAGGGTTAGATAGGATCTGTTAGCCACTAGAGAAAGTTACTAATGTAAAAGCAATCCTTGAGACTAGTGGAGGTAATTCACATAGAATGATATCCATATACGGCACAAAATGAAAGACTTCAAACTATTGTGCCACAGACAAAAAGGTAGACTAAGTGGACCTATGTAATCAAAGAAAATTAGCATTTAAAACATAAGAAAAGCCAAGCAAACCCAAGAATGATACATTTCTATATTGCCTTAAGCGTTGTGAATCAAGAGATAGAAAGCAATAAGATGTGATTTCTGAAACTCTACACTTTTAAATTGTTAAATAAAGAAGAGTTTCATAGGTACAGGGAAAAAATATACTTTTATTGGCACAAAATTTAAACACAGTTTTGATGAGTCATAAAACTTGTTGTTTCTACCCATGTAACTATCATTTCAATTAAGAAATAAAATAATGCAATCACTCTGACTAATTCCCTTGTGTCACTTTAAATAAATCTCCTCCCACTCCAAACATTATCAAGATTCTAGTTTGTAGCACTAGAGTTTAATTTTACTTGTTCTTAAATTCCATCTGTATGGAATGAGAGAATATATCCTTCATATCTGGCTTTTTCCCCTCAGTGTATGTTAAGTTTCATTAGTTATGCAAGTTTTACTTGGTAAGTTGATTTGGTGCAGTGTAGTAATCTATATTTGACTATGCCCATGATAGTTAATCCATTTTGTGGTTAAATGGACAATTTTTCATTGTGGAGCTGGACAGTTTCACTGTGAAGCCCTATCAATGAAGTTACAAATAATATTTCTGTCCTTTTATAGATGTATGTTTAACTTTTCTTGGATAAACACCTTAGAGTGGAATTTCTGTGTCACAGAATAGGTATATGTTTAAATACTAGGACATGTAAACTGTTTTTGCAAAATTATCCTAAAACTTTATATTACTGAAGAAATCAATAACAGGACAAAAGCAGAAATATACCTCAGTGGCACAAGATAGAAAGTTCAGAAATTGTTGCATGCACTTCTGGTCACCTAATCTATGACAAAGGAGGCAAGAATACATAGTGGAGATAAAAGCAGTCTCTCTAACAAGTGCTGCTCAGAAAACTGAATGTAAAAGAATGAAACCCCCACACCATACATAAAATAAATTCAAAATGGATTAAAAGCCTGAATATAAGGCCAAATAATATAAAACTTTTAGAGAAAAACATATGGAGGACACTCTCTGACATAAACTGCAGCAATACTTTTATCAATCCCCTTTCTAGAGTAATTAAAATAAAAACAAAAATGAACATATAAGACTTAATCAAATATAAAAGTTTTTGTGTAACAAAGGAAATCATACATAAAGCCAAAATAAAGCCCTCAAGATGTGAGAAAATGCAAATGAAGTAACTGACAAAGGGTTAATTTCTAGAATATACAAACAGCTCATGTAGCTTAAAAAGTAAGCAATTGAACAAAAAAAGAATGGGAAGAAGATTTAAATAGACATTTCCAAAAGAAAGTATTCAGATAAACAACAAACACAAGAAAAGATGCTCAATGTCACTAATTGTTCAAGAAATGGAAATCAAATCTACCATGAGACTCCACCTCACACAGAGCTCAATAACCATCATCTAAAAATCTACAGACAATAAAGACTAGAGGTGTGTGGAGAACAGGGAATCCTCTTACACTGTAGATGGCAGTGCAAACTGGTCCAGCCACTATGGAGATCAGTATGAACTCTCCTTAGACAACTAAAAATATGATCCAATAATTACACTCCTAGGGATATATCTGGAGAAAACCATTTGAAAAGATATATATACTGCAACATTCATTGCAGTACTATTCACAATAGCAAGAATATGGAAGCAACCTAAATGCTCGTCAAAAAGGGAATAGATAAAGTGATGTTGTCTATGCATAAATGAAATATTATTTAGCCACAGTAAAGAACAAAATAGTATCATTTGGAACAATAAGGGTAAACCTACAGATTTTCCTACTGAGTGAGGTAAGCCAGATAGAGGAGAAAAATGGGCCGTGCGTGCTAAGTCGCTTCAGTTGTGTGTGACTCTGCAGACCCCATGGATATAGCCTTCCAGGCTCCTCTCTCCATGGGATTCTCCAGGCAAGAATATTGGCGTGGGTTGCCATTTCCTTCTCCAGCTGATTTTCCCAATCCAGGGATCAAATCCGCATCTCTTATATCTCCTTCATTATCAGGTAGGTTCTTTACCACTAGCACCACTCAGTTCAGTTCAGTTCAGTCGCTAAGTCTTGTCTAACTCCTTGCGACCCCATGAACTGCAGCACACCAGGACTCCCTGTCCATCACTAACTCCCCACGTTTATTCAAACTCATGTCCATTAAGTTGGTGATGCCTTCATCTCATCCTCTGTTCTCCCTTTCTCCTCCTGCTGTATGTTTCTCAGCATCAGGGTCTTTTCGAATGAGTCAGTTTTTTGCATCAGGCGGCCAAAGTATTGGAGTTTCAGCTTCAATGACAGTCCTTCCAATGAATATTCAGGACTGATTTCCTTTAGGATGAACTGGTTGGATCTCCTTGCTGTCCAAGAGACTCTCAAGAGTCTTCTCCAATGCCATAGTTCAAAAGCATCAATTCTTTAGTGCTCAGCTTTCTCTATAGTCCAACTCTCACATCCATACATGACTACTGGAAAAACAATAGCCTTGATTAGACAGACCTGTGTTGGTTGCTTTTTAATATGCTGTCTACGTTGGTCATAATTTTTCTTCTGATGAGTAAGCATATTTTAATTTCATGGCTGTGTGTGTGTGACTACACACACACAGTGTGTGGTGACTACTACAGTCACTATCTGTAGTGATTTTGGAACCCCACGAAATAAAGTCTCTCACTGTTTCCACAGTTTCCGCATCTATTTGCCATGAAATTATGCGACCAGATGCCATGATCTTAGTTTTCTAAATGTTGATTGTTAAGCCAAATTTTTCACTCTACTCTTTCACTTTCATCAAGAGGCTCTTTAGTTCTTTTCCACTTTCTGCCATAAGGGTGGCACCATCTGCATATCTGAGGTTATTGATATTTCTGCCGGCAATCTTGATTCCATCTTGTGCTTCATCCAGCCCAGCATTTCTCATGATGTACTCTGCATAGAAGTTAAATAAGCAGGGTGACAATATGCAGCCTTCACGTACTCCTTGCCCGATTTCAAAGCAGTCTGTTGTTGCATGTCCAATTCTGACTGTTGCTTCTTGACCTGCATACAGATTTCTGAAGATGCAGGTCAGGTGGTCTGGTATTCCCATCTCTTTCAGAATTTTCTACAATTTGTGGTGATCCACACAGTCAAATTCTTTGGCATAGTCAATAAAGCAGAAATAGATGTTTTTTCGGAACTCTTTTTTTTTTTTTTTTTTTTTTTTTAATTTTCTAACAGATGTTGGCAATTTGACCTCTGGTTCCTCTACCTTTTCTAAAACCAGCTTGAACTGGTTTGTGGGAGCTCATGGTACACATGTTGTTGAAGCCTGGCTTGGAGAACTTTGAGTGTTACTTTTCTAGCCTGTGAGATTAATGCAATTGTACAGTAGTTTTAGCATTATTTGACATTGCCTTTCTTTGGGAATGGCAAGCCACTTCAGTGTTCTTGCCTTGAGAACCTCATGAAGAGTATGAAAATGTAAACAGATAGGACACTGAAAGATGAACTCACTAGGTTGGTAGGTGCCCAATATGCCACTGGTGATCTTTGGAGAAATAATTCCAGAAAGAATGAAGAGACAGAGTCAAAGCAAAATCAATGCCCAGTTGTGGATGTGACTGGTGATGGAAGCAATGCCCAATGCTCTAAGGAGCAATATTGCATAGGAACCTGGAATGTTAGCCCCAGGAATCAAGGCAAATTGGAACGCTAACATTTTAGGACTCAGTGAACTAAAATGGACCAGAAGAGGTGAATTTAACTCAGATGACTATTATATCAACTATGGTGGGCAAGAATCCCTTAGAAGAAATAGAATAACCATCATAGCAAGCAAAAGAGTCCAAAATATGGTACTTGGATGCAATCTCAAAAATGACAGAATGATCTCTGTTCATTTCCAAGGCAAACGATTCAATATCACAGTAATCCAAGTCTACATCCTGACCAGTAATTCTGAAGAAGCTGAAGTTGAATGGTTCTATGAAGACCTACAAGACCTTCTAGAACTAACACACACAAAAAAGATGTCCTTTTCATTTTAGGAGATATGAATGCAAAAGTAGGAAGGCAAGAAACACCTGGAGTAGCAGGCATATTTGACCTTGGAGTATAGAATGAAGCAGAGCAAAGGGTAATAATGTTTTGTGAAGAGAATGCACTGGTCATAGCAAACACCCTCTTCTGCCAACACAAGAGACAGCTCTACACATGGATTTCACCAGATGGTCAACACTGAAATCAGATTAATATTCTTTGCAACCAAAGGTGGAGAAGCACTATACAGTCAGCAAAAACAAGACTGGAAACTGACTATGGCTCAGATAATTAACTCCTTATTGCCAAATTCAGATTGAAATTGAAGAAAGTAGGGAAAACCACTAGACCATTCAAGTATGACCGAAATCAAATCCCTTACATTTATACAGTGTAAGTGAGAAATAAATTTAAGGGACTAGATCTTATAGACAGAGTGCCTGATGAACTATGGGCAGAGGTTCATGACACTGTACAGTAGACAGGGAGCAAGACCATCCCCAAGAAAAATAAATGCAAAAAAGCAGAATGGCTGTCTGAAGATGCCTTACAAATAGATGTGAAAAGGAGAGAAGTGAAAGGCAAAGGAGAAAAGGAAAAATACACTCCTTTCAATGCAGAGTTCCAAAGAATAGCAAGGAGAGATAAGAAAGCCTTCTTCAGTGATCAGTGCAAAGAAATAGAGGAAGACAATAGAATGAGAGAGAAAATTAGAGATACTAATGGAAGATTTCATGCAAAGACGGGTAAAATAAAGGACAGAAATGGTATGGATCTAACAGAAACTGACTATATTAAGAAGAGGTGACAAGAATATACAGAATAACTGTACAAAAAAAATCTTAAGGACCCAGATAACTACGATGGTGTGATCACTCACCTAGAGCCAGACATCCTGGAACGTGAAGTCAAGTGGGCCTTAGGAAGCAACATTATGAACACAGCTAGTGGAAGTGATGGAATTTCAGTTGAGCTATTTCAAATAAATTTGGAAAATTCAGCAGTGGCCACAAGACTGTAAAAGTTCAGTCTTCAAGCACCACCTGGGAAGCCCTCCAAAATGGTATACTAACCCTTTTACATGGAATATAAAAATAAATGACAGAAATGAACTTACTCGCAAAAGAGAAAGAGACTTACATAAGGAACTTATGGTTACCAAGCGGAAGGATAGAGAGAAGGGGTAGTTCGGGAATTTGAGGTGGACAATTACACACTGTTATGTTTACAATGGATAACCAACAAGGACTTACTGTATAGTATAGAGAAATCTCCTCAATGTTATGTGGCAACCTGGATGAGATGGGATTTCAGAGGATCATGGATGGCTGAGTCCCTTTGCTGCCCACCTGAAACTATCACAACAATGTTAATCAGATATATTCCAATACAATTAGAAAGTTAGAAATATTAATTCTTGGATAAAAATTTTAAAAAGTAAATGTTGCAAATGAACTAAACTACCAAACCAAAATAGAACTACAGATGCAGAAAATAAACATAACTGGGGTCTAAAAAGGGGAGAGAGGAAAACGAGTTGACACACACACAATACTATACACAAAATAGGAAAAAGTTTCTTCTGTATAACTCAAAGAACTCTACTCAATACTCTACAATGGTGTATATGGGAAAATAATCTGAAAAAGAGTGGATATATATATTTGTGTAACAGAGTCACTTTACTGTATAACTGAAACTAATACAATAATGTAGATTACTATACCTAAATAATTAAAAACAAACAAACAAAAACAAACCTGTGCATCCCATTAGGAATAGATCTATTTTCTTCTCATCAACATTTGGCATCATCAGTGTTTAAAAATTTTAAACTTTCTAGTCTTAGTATATGGTCTTCTCATTTTCTTTTTATTTTTGACTTACATTTTTCTGATGACTAGGGATATTAAACTTTTCATATGCTTATTGGCTCTTTGCATATCTTCATTTTTGAACTGCATGTTCAAGTTTTTTGTCATTTTTTATTGTATTATTTGTCATCCTATTTTATTTTTTAGAAGATTTTATTTGCATATTTTAGATAAAAATCCGTGTTTTGTTGTAATTTTCTAGTTGGTTGGTGCTGATAATTCCTTTACTTAATGAGGTCTTTAGATATGCATATGTATTAATTTTAATCAAGTATTTTTCCATTATGGCTAATAAATTTTTGCCTAACTAGAGGCAATATTTTCTCTAAAATGTTATTCTTTTGCATTATCATAGTTACTTGTATTATTTTTATAATTATATTGTATTACATAACACTATTTTATATTATATATTATTACAATTATTTTATGTTATTATAAAGCTTAATTTACAAGGAAAACTTTTTCTTTATTTGCCTTTTGGATATCAAGTAAATATAAATATATAAATAAAAGTTTTACCTTCATATTTACTATTTCTAATGGGCTTCAGACATACGCTAGACATTCTGAAGTGTAAAGTGAAATGGTCCTTAGGAAGCACTCTTGTTAATAAAGATGGTGGATAAAATGGAATTCCACTGTTTCTGTTCAGTCACCCAGTCCTGTCTGACTCTTTTTGACCCCATGGACTGCAGCATGCCAGGCCTCCCTGTCTTTCACCATCTCCCAAAGTTTGCCCAACTTCAGGTTCATTGCATCAGTGATGCCACCCTGACATTTTATCCTCTGATGCCCACTTCTCCTTCTGCCCTCAAACTTTCCCAGCATCAAGGACTTTTCCAATGAGTTGGCTGTTTATATCAGGTCACCAAAATACTGGAGTTTCAGTATCAATCCTCCCAGTGAATATTCAGGGTTGATTTCCCTTAAGATTGACTGCTTTGATATCTTTGCTGTCCAAGGAACTCTAAAGAGTCTTCTCCAGGACCACAGCTTGAAGGCATCAATTCTTTGATGCTCTGCCTTCTTTACAGTCCAGCTCTCACAATTTTACATGACCACTGGAAAGACCACAGCTTTGACTATATGGACCTTTGTTGGCACAGTGATGTTTCCACTTTTCTACACATTGTCTAGGTTTGTCATAGCTTTCCTGCCAAGAAGCAATTGTCTTACGATTTCACAGCTGGAGTCACCTTCTGCAGTGATTTCAGAGCCCAAGTAGAGGAAATCTATGACCACTTCCACCTTTTCCCCTTCTAGTAAATGAAGTAATAGGTCCAGATGTTATGATCTTAATGTGTATATATATATATATATATATATATATATATATATATATATATAAAATTTTAAGCCCTCTCTTTCATGCTCTTCCTTCACCGTCATCAAGAGGTTCTTTAGTTCCTCTTCACTTTCTGCCATTAGCATGGTAGCACCCACATGTCTGAGGTTTTTGATGTTTCTCCCATTGATCTTGATTCTAGCTTTTAATTTCTCATGATGTGCAGAGTATAAGGTAAACAGTGAAAAGAGATAGCCCTGTCCTACTCCTTTCTCAATCTTGAACCAGTCAGTTTTTCCATGTGGGTTCTGTTGCTTCTTGACCCTCATATAAGTTTCTGAAGTGACAGGTTAGACGGTCTGGTATTCCCATCTCCTTAAGAGTTTTCCACAGTTTGTTGTGATCCACACAGTCAAAGGCTTTAGTGTAGTTGATGAAAGAGAAGTAGATGCTTTTCTGGAATTCCATTGCTTTCTCCATGATACAATGAATGTTGGCAATTTGATCTCTGGTTCCTCTGCTTTTTCTAAACCCAACTTGGACATCTGGAAAACCTTGATTGGCATAATGGTGAAGCCTAGTATGCAAAATTTTAAGTCTGACCTTACTAGCATTGAAAATGAGTACAATTGTCCAATGGTTTGAACATTCTTTTGTACTGCCCTTCTTGGTAATTGGAAAGAGGATTGACCTTTTCCAGTCCTCTGGCCCCTGCTGGGTCTTTCAGGTTTGCTAATATATTGAATGCAACACTGTGATAGCATCATCTTTAAGGATTTTAAATAGCTCTAGTGGAATTCTATCACAACTGCTACCTTTATTGACAGCAGTACTTCCTCAGACCCACCTGATTTCACACTCCAGGATGTCTGGCTCTGGGTGACTGACCACACCATTGTGGTTATCTTGGTCATTAAGATATGTTTTACACTATTCTGTGTATTATTTCCATATTTTCTTGATCTCTTCAACTTTTTCTAGGTCTCTACCATTTCTGTCCTTTATTGTCCCATCTTTGGGGAAAATGTTCCCTTAATATTTCCAGTTTTCCTTAAAAGATCTCTAGTCTTTCTCATTCTGTTGTCTTCCTCGATTTTTAGGCATTGTTCATTGAAGAAGGCCTTCTTGCCTCTCCTTGTTAGTCTTTGGAACTTTGTGTTTCATTAGATATACCTTTCTTTTTATCTTTTGCTTGTCTCTTATTTCTTCAGATATTTGTAAAGCCTCCTCAGATAACCACTTTTCCTTTTTCCTTTTCTTTTTCTTTGCTATGGTTCTGTTCACTGTCTCCTGTACAATATTATGGGCCTCCATCCATAGGTCTTCAGGCACACTGTTTATTAAATTTAATCCCTTGAATCTATTGATCACCTCCAATGCATATCCATGGGGGATTTGATTTAAGTCATAGCTGGGTGATCTAGTGATTTTCCCCCACTTTCTTAAAGCCTGAATTTTGCTATGAGATGTTGACGATCTGAGCCACAGTCAGCTCCAGGTATTATTTTTGCTGTTTATGCACAGCTTCTCCTTTGACTGCAAAGAATGCAACCAATTTGATTTTGATATTGACCATTTAGTGATGTCCATGTGTAAAGTCATCTCTTATGTTGTTGAAAAAGGGTGTTTTATATGACTAGTGTAGAGTGTATTCTCTTGGCAGAATTCAGTTAGTGTTTTTTCTGCTTCATTTTGCACTCCAAAGCCAAACTTTCCTGTTACTCAGGTATCTCTTGATTTCCTACTTTTGCATTCCAATCCCCAATAATGGATAGAACACCATTTTTCTTTTCTTTTTCTTACTTACTTTCTTTCTTTCTTTTTTTTTTTTTTTTTTTGTATTATTTCTAGGAATTCTTCTAGAACTTCACAGGAAGCTCTAGGAAGTTTTTAGAGAATTGATCAACTTCAGCTTTTTCAGCATCAGAGGTAGGGCCTAGACTTGAATTACTGTGATGCTGAGTGGCTTGCCTTGGCAATGAACTGAGATCATTCTGTCGTTTTTGTGGTTGAAATTAAGTACTTCATTTTAACCTTCTGTAGGTGATGAACATTACTCCATTTCTTCTATGGTTTCCTTACCCATAGTAGTAGATATAACGATCGTCTGAATTAAGTTCATCTACTGGAATTCCAGTAGAGCTATTTAAAACTCTAAAAGACAATGCTATCAAAGCACTTCACTCAATATGTCAACAAATCTAGAAGAACCAGCAGTGGCCACAGGATGGAAAAGGTCAATTTTCATCCCAATTCCCAAGAAGGGCAGTACTAAAGAATGTTCAAACCATGGGACATTTATACTTACTTCCCCTATCAGTAAGGCCATGCTGAAATTCTTACATTCTAGGCTTCCTACACCAACCAAGAACTTTCAGACGTCCAAGTTAGGTTTAGAAAAGGCAGAGGAACCAGAGATCAGATTGCCAACATTTGCTGTATCATAGAGAAAGAAAGGGGATTTCAGAAAAACATATATCTCTGTTTCATTGACTACTCTATAGCTTTTGATTGTGTGCATTATAAATAAACTGTAGAAAGCAATTCAAGAGATGAGAATACCAGACTTTTACCTGTCTCCTGAGAAACCAGTACATAGATCAAAAAGCAACAGTCAGAACACTGTATAGAACAACTGACTAGTTCAGGATTGATAAAGGAGAATGACAAGGCTGTGTGTTGTCACTCTGTTGATTGAACTTATACGCTGAGAATATCATGGGAAATGCCAGACTGACTGGGCTACAAACCAGAATCAATCTTTTCTGATCACAATGCTGTAAGACTAGATATCAACTACGGGGGGGGGAGGGGGGACTGTAAAAATAACCAAACATATGAAGGCTAAACAACACACTTCTGAATAACCAGCAGATCACTGGGAAAATAATTAAATAAATAAATAAAAATATGCATAACAACAAATGAAAATGAAAACAGGACAACCCAAAACTTATGGGATTCAGTAAAAGCTGTGCTAAGTGTGAAGGCCATAGTAATACAAGTCTATGTCAAGAAACAAGCAAAACATCAAATTAACAACCTAACTCTATACATAAAACAACCAGAAAAAGAACAACATAAAACCCCAATGGTAGTAGAAGGCAGGAAATCATGAAAGTCAGAGCAGAACTTTAAACAGAATAAATAAATGATGACTATTGAAAAAAGGTAAACTACCAAGCTCATTTTACAAGATCACCACTACCCTGATACCAAAACTTGATAAAGATGCCACAGAAAAGGAAAACTATAGGCCAATGTCACTGATGAACATAGATGCAAAAATCCTGGACAGAATTATAGCAAACAGAATGCAACAATATATTAAAAAGATCCATCATCAGGACCAAGTGGGCTTTATCCCAGGGATACAAGGATTCTTCAATATCACAAATCAATCAATGTGATATACCATATTAACAGTTGAAAGATAAAAACCATCTGATTATCTCAATAGATACAGAGAAAGCCTTTGACAAAATTTAGCACCCATTTACAATAAAAATTCCCCAGAAAGCAGGAATAAAAGTAACATACCTCAACATAATAAAAGCCATATACGACCAACCCACAGCAAAATTATCTTCAATGGCGAAAAACTGAAAAAATTTCCTCTAAAGTAATGAACAAAATAAGGGTTTCCAGCCTTACCACTAGTATTCAACATAGGTTTGGAAGTCCTTGCCACAGCAAGCAGAGAAGAAAAAGAAGTAAAAGAAATCCAGATTGGAGAAGAAGTAAAACTTTCATTATTTTTAGATGACATGATTCTGTACATAGAAAACCCTAAAGATACAACCAGAAAAATCCTAGAGCTAATCAATGAATATACTAATGTTGTAGGATATAAAAACAATATCTAGAGATTCCTTGAATTCTTACACACTAACAATGAAAAATCAGAAAGAGAAATTAAGGAAACAATTGCATTCATCATTACAATGAAAATAATAAAATATATAGAAATAAAATTGCCTAAACAAAAAACAAAAACAAAAACAAAAAACAAACAAACAACAGCAAAAAAAAACTTATATACAGAAAACTATAAAACACTAATGAAGTGAATCAAAGATGACAGAAATAGATGGAAAAGTATATCATGCGCTTGGATTGGAAGAATCAATGTAGTGAAAATGTGCATATCGCACAAAGCATTACAGGTTGGAGCATAGACTTGGATTACTGTGATATTGAATGGCTTGCCTTGGAAATGAACAGAGATCCTTCTGTCGTTTTTGAGATTGCATCCAAGTATTACATTTAAGACTCTCTCATTGACTATGATGGCTACTCCATTTATTCTAAGGGATTCTTGCCCACAGTAGTAGATATAATGGTCTTCTGAGTTAAATTCACACCCATTCCAGTCCATTTTAGTTCACTGATTCTTAAAATGTTGATCTTCACACTTACCATCTCCTGTTTGACCACTTCCTATTTGCCTTGATTCATGGACCTAACATTCCAGGTCCCTATGCAATATTGCTTTTTACTACATTGGACTTGACTCCCATCACCACCCACACCCACAAATGGGTGTTGCTTTTGCTTTGTCTCCATCTCTTCATTCTTTCTGTAGTTAGTTCTCCACTGACCTCTAGTAGCATATTGTGCACCTACCGACTTGGGGAGTTCATCTTTCAGTGCCCTATCTTTTTGCCTTTTGTGCTGTTCATGGGGTTCTCAAGGCAAGAATACGGAGGTGGTTTGCCATTCCCTTCTCCAGTGGACCATGTTTTCTCAGAACTCTCCACCATGACCTGTCCATCTTGGGTGACTCTCCATGGCATGACTCATAGTTTCACTGAGTTAGACAAGGGTGTGGTACATGTGACCAGATTTGTTAGTTTTCTGTGATTGTGCTTCTCAGTCTGTCTGCCCTCTGATGAATGAGGGTAAGAGGCTTATGGAAGCTTCCCAATGGGAGAGATTTTCTGAGGGGGAAATGGGGTCTTGTTATGATGGGTGGGGCCATGCTCAGTAAATCTTTAATTCAATTTTCTATTGATGAATGTGGCTGTGTTCTATCCCTGTTATTTACATGGGGCCAAACTATAGTGGAGGTAATGAAGATAATGGCGACTCCATCAAAAGGTCCCAGGCATACACTGCTACACTCAGTAGCCCCAACACTGAAGCAGGCCCCTGCTGACCCACACCTTTGCTGGAGACTCATGGACTCTCATGGGCAAGTCTGGATCAGTCTTTTGTGGGGTCACTGCTCCTTTCTCCTGGATCCTGGTGCACACAAGGCTCTGTGTGCCCTCCAAGAGTCTGTTTCCCCAGTCCTGTGTAAGTTCTGTTGGCTCCATGGTGGGGTTCATGGTGACCTCCTCCAAGAGGGTTTATGCCATAACCAGGTCTGCTGCACCCAGACACCCTGCCCCTGTGGCAGTCCACAGCTGATCCAAACCTCTGCAGGAAGCCAGAAACACCTGGAGTAGCAAAAAATTTGTCCTTGGAGTACAGAATGAATCAGGGCATAGGATAACAGAGTTTTGCCAATAGAACACACTGGTCATAACAAATATTCTCTTCCAAAAACACAAAAGAAGACTACATATGGACACCACCAAAAATCACTGAAATCAAATTGATTATATTCTTTGCAGCCAAAGATGGAGAAACGCTATACAGTCAGCAAGAAAAAAAAAAAAAAAAAAACAAGATCGGATGCTGACTGTGGCTCAGATCATGAACTCCAAATTGCCAAATTCATACTTAAGTTGAAGAAGGTAGGGAAAACCAATAAAAATTTCTAGTATGACCTATATCAAGTCCCTTAAGGTTATACAATGGAAGTGAGAAATAGATTTAAGGGACTAGATCTGATAGAGTGCCTGAAGAACTATGGATGGAGGTTTGCAACATTGTACAGGAAGCAATGATCAAGACCATCTCCAAGATAAAGAGATGCAAAAAGGCAAAATTGGTGTCTGAGGAGGCCTTACAAATAGCTGTGAAAAGAAGAGAAGCAAAAGGCAAAGGAGACGAGGAAAGATATACCCACTTGAATCCAGAGTTCCAAAGACTAGCAAGGAGAGATAAGAAAGCCTCTTTTAGTAATCAAACCAAAGAATAGAGGAAAACAATAGAATGGGAAAGACTAGAGATTTCTTCAAGAAAATTAGAGATAGAAAGGGAACATTTCATGCAAAGATGGGCACAATAAAGGACAGAAATGATATGGACCTAACAGAAGCTGTATATATTAAGAAGAGGTGGCAAGAACACATAGAAGAACTGTACAAAAAAGATCTTCATGACCCAGATAATCACAGTGGTGTGACCACTCACCTAGAACCAGATATCCTGGAATGAGAAGTCAAGTGGACATTAGGAAGCATCACTGTGAACAAAGCTAGTGGAGGTGATGGGATTCCAGTTGAGCTATTTCAAATCCTGAAAGATGACACTGTGAAAGTGTTGCACTCAATATGCCAGCAAATTTGGAAAACTCAACAGTCACCTCAGGACTGTAAAAGGTCAGTTTTCATTCCAATCCAAAGAAAGGCAATGCCAAAGAATACTCAAACTACCACACAGTTGCACTCATCTCACACGCTAGTAAAGTAATGCTCAAAATTCTCCAAACCTGGCTTCAACAGTACAAGAACCATGAAATTTTGGATGTTAAAGCTGCCTCTAGAATAGGCAGAGGAACAAGAGATCAAATTGCCAACATCCACTGGATCATCAAAAAAGCAATAGAGTTCCAGAAAAGCATCTATTTCTGTTTTATTGACTAGGTCAAAGCCTTAGACTGTGTGAATCACAACAAACTGTGGAAAATTCTGAAAGAGAAGGGCATACCAGACCACCTGGGCTGCCTGTTGAGAAATCTGTATTCAGGTGAGGAAGTAAGAGTTAGAACTGGACATGGAACCACAGATTAGTTCCAAATCGAGAAAGGAGTACATCAAGGCAGTTTATTGTCACCCTGATTATTTAACTTATATGCAGAGTACATCATGAGAAAAAATCTGGGCTGGATGAAACACAAGCTGGAATCAAGACGGCCAAGAGAAATATCAATAACTTCAGATATGCCAATTACTCTATCCTTAATACAGAAAGTGAAAAAAAAAACTATAGAGCTTCTTGATGAAAGTGAAAGAGGAGAGTGAAAAATCTGACTTAAAAATCAATATTCAAATAACTAAGATCATTACTTCCATTTCCATCACATAATGGCAGATAGAAGGGGCAAAGGTAGAAAGTGACAAGTTTCATTTTCTTGTGTTACAAAATCACTCCAGATGGTGTTTGCAGCCATGAAATTAAAACACACTTGTTCTTGGGAAAAAAGCTATGACAAACCTAGACAGTTCATTAAAAAGCAGGGGCATTACTTTTCCAACAAAGGCGTGTATAAACAAAATTGTGACTTTTCCAGTAGTCATATATCAATATGAGAGCTGGACCATAAAGAAGGCTGAATACTGAAGAATTGATGTTTGCAAACTGCCCTGTTAGTGAAGACTCTTGAGAGTCCCTTAGAATGCAAGGAGATCAAACCAGTCAATATTGAGTGGACTCAATCTTGAATATTCATTGGAAGGACTAATGATAAAGCTGACGTGCCAATATTTTGGCCGCCTAATGTGAAGTGTCAACTCATTGGAAAAGATTCTAATGCCAGGAATGATAAAAGGCAGGAAAAGAAGGGGACAATTGAGGGCAAGATGTTTGGATGGCATTGCTGACTCAATGGACATGAGTTTGAGCAAACTCCAGGAGATGGTGAAACACAGGGAAGCCTATTGTGCTGCATTCCATGAAGTAACAAAGAGTTGAACATGGCTGAGCAACTGAACAACAACATAAAAATAGCAGAAAATGAAGAGGAACCAAAGAATTTCTTCATAAGTGTGAAGAGATTGGATAAGATAAGATAAGGAGGAGAGTGAAAAAGCTGGCTTAAAACTAAATTTTAAAAAAACAAACAAACAAACAACAACAACAAACTAAGATCATGGGTTCTGGCGCCATCACTTCTTGGCAAATATGGGGGGGGGGGTGGTGGAAGCAGTGACATATTTCCACTTCTTGGGCACTAAAATCAGTGCAAATGGTGACTGAAGCCATGAAATCAGAAGTCAATTGCTTCTTGATAGGAATGTTATAACAAACTAGACAGCATGTTGAAAAGCAAATACATCACTTTGCTGACAAATTTCTCTATACTGAAGGCTACGGTCTTTTCAGTGGTCACATTTAGTTCCAATATTTCAGTCACCTGATGCAAACAGCTGACTCTTTTGCAAAGACCTTGATGATGGGAAAGATTAAGAGTAGATGGGGAGGAGGACATCAGAGGATGAGATGGTTGGATGGCATCACTGATGCAATGGTCATGAAGTTGGGCTAACTTCAGAAGTTGGTGCAGGACAGGGAGGCCTGGCCTGCTGCAGTTCATTGGGTCACGAAGAGTGGGACACAACTGGGCAGCTGAGCAATAGCAATGCTCTTCATTTCCATTTTTTCTTAGAGTTTCACTGAATGTTGTTTCCCTTTAGATTAAAAGTCTTCCTTTTCTTTCTTGTATTGCTCGGGCATTGACACCAGCATCATTTTTTTTTTTCTTTTCAGTTTTAATCTGAAAATATATTTTAATTTTTTTAATATATATATACAGAATTCATATTTCTCAATTTAGCTTCCTCATCTTCATTCATTTGGAATATATTTTATTTCATTTTGTGAATGTATTGTGATATGGGCTTTGGAGTCTTTGTCTCCTATATTTAACATTATTGGAGTTATTTTACTGATTATTATTTGGCTTGATAATCAGTCACCCTATTTATATACATGTTTAATATGTTTTTGTCAAAAGTTTGAAAATATCACTAACACATTACAGGCATACCTCAAAAATTTTGTGGGTTAATTCCAGACCACAACACCAAAGCAAATAGCACAAAAAAAAGTGAACTGTATAAATATTTCTGTTTTCCAGTACATGTAAAAGTAATGTTTATATTATAATTTAGTCTAGTAAATATGTAGTGGCATAACATCTAAAAGACCATTGGATATACCTTAATTTAAAAATAAATTGATTGCTAAAAAGTGCAATTATCATTTGAACTTTCAGTGAGTCACAGTCTTCTTGCTGGCAGAATGACTTGCCTCAGTGTTGATGACTGCTGACTGATCAGAGTGGTGCTTCCTAAAAGACAGATTGACTGTGTCAATTTATTATAATAAGACCTCAATGAAATATGCCACATTAATTGACTTATTTCAGTAATGATCTCTCTATAGCATGCAATGCAGTTTGATAGCATCTTACCTACTGTAAAACATTAATCAAAGTTGGAGTCAGTTCTATCAAACCGTGATGATGCTTTATCAGCTAAGCTTATGTAACATGATTTGTTGTCACTTCAACAGTGTTTATAGCATATTCACCAAGAATAGATCCTATCTGAAAGAAACACTTTCTTTTGCTCCCCCATAAGAAGACATATCTCATGAACTAAAGTTTATCATGAGATTGTAGCAGTTCAGTCACATCTTCAGACTCCACTTCTATTTCCCTTGCTATTTCCACCACATCTGCAGTTACTTCCTCCACTGAAATCTTGAATGCCTCAAAATCATCCATGATGGTTGGTGTCAACTTCTTTCAAGTTCCTTTTAAAGTAGATATGTTTATGTCTTCCAATAGATAAGCAATGTTCTTAAAGATATATAGAATATATTGAATAGCTTCCAGAATGTTTTCAATTTACTTTCCAGAGATTCATCAAAGGAATTATATATATGACAGCTATAGTCTTATTAAATACATTTCTCAAAGAATAAGACTTGAAAGTTGAAGGTATATTGTCAGTGAGTACTAAAATTTTGAAAGAAATATCAGCATTGGGCTTGACCAATGTAAACCATGTTGAAAACAAATGTGCTTTCACTCGGGCTTTGTTGTCCCACTTATGGAGCACAGACAGAGAAGACTTAGAGTAATTCTTGAGATCCCTAGGATTTTCAGATCAGTACATCCTGGGATGTGAAGTCAAGTGGGCCTTAGAAAGCATCACTGAGAACAAAGCTTGTGGAGGTGATGGAATTCCAGTTGAGCTATTTCAAATCCTGAAAGATGATACTGTGAAAGTGCTGCACTCAATATGCCAGCAAATTTGGAAAACTCAGCAGTGGCCACAGGACTGGAAAAGGTCCGTTTTAATTCCAATCCCAAAGAAAAGCAATGCCAAAGAATGCTCAAACTACCACACAACTTCACTCAACTGACATACTAGTAAAGTAATGCTCAAGCAAACCAGGCTTCGACAGTACACGAGCCGTGAAACTCCAGATGTTCAACCTGGTTTTAGAAAAGGCAGACGAACAAGAGATCAAATTGCCAACATCTGCTGGATCAAAGATAAAGCAAGAGAGTTCCAGAAAAAACATCTATTTCTGCTTTATTGACTAGGCCAAAGCCTCTGACTGTGTGTATCATAATAAACTGTGGAAAATTTTGAAAGAGATGGGAATACCAGACCATCTGGCCTGTCTCTTGAGAAACCTGTATGCAGGTCAGGAAACAACAGTTAGAATTGGATATGGAACAACAGACTGGTTCCAAATAGGAAAAGGAGTACATCAAGGCAGTATATTGTCACCCTGCTTACTTAACTTGTATACAGAGTACATCATGAGAAACACTGGGCTGGAAGAATCACAAGCTGGAATCAGGATTGCTGGGAGAAATATCAATAACCTTAGATATGCAGACACCACCACCCTTATGGCAGAAAGTGAAGAGGAACTAAAAACCTCTTGATGAATGTGAAGGAGGAGAGTTAAAAATTTGACTTAAAGCTCAACATTCAGAAAACTAAGATCATGGAATCTGGTCCCATCACTTCATGGGAAACAGATGGGGAAACAGTGTCAGATTTTATTTTATTTTTTTTGGTGGGGGGCTCCAAAATCACTGCAGATGGTGACTGTAGCCATGAAATTAAAAGACACTTACTCCTTGAAAGGAAAGTTATGATCAACCTGGATAGCATATTTAAAAGCAGAGACATTATTTTGCCAACAAAGGTCCGTCTAGTCAAAGCAATCGTTTTTCCAGTAATCATGTGTGGATGTGAGAATTGAACAGTGAAGATAGCTGAGCACCGAAGAATTGGTGCTTTTGAACTGTTGTGTTGGAGAAGACTCTTGAGAGTCACTTGGACTGCAAGGAGTTCCAACCAGTTCATCCTAAAGGAGATCAGTCCTGGGTGTTCATTGGAAGGACTGATGTTGAAGCTGAAGCTCCAATACTTTGGGCACATCATGTGAAAGGCTGACTCATTGGAAAAGACCCTGATGCTGGGAGGGATTGGGGGCAGGAGGAGAAGGGGACAACAGAGGATGAGATAGCTGGATGGCATCACTGACTCGATGGACGTGGGTTTGAGTAAACCAGGAATTGATGATGGATAGGGAGGCCCGGCGTACTGCGTTTCATGCGGTTGCAGAGTCGGACATGACTGATCAACTGAACTGAACTGAAATGAGCACTCGTTTCAACTTCAGGTTACCAGCTACATTAACTTCTACAAAGAGTCAGCCTATTCTTTGAGGTTTTAAAGCCAAGCATTGACTTCTCTCCAATGTGCTAGACCTGGGTTCGATCTCTAGGGAAGATCCCCTGGAGAAGGGAAAGTCTACCCACTCCAGTATTCCAGCCTGGTGAATTCCATGGAGTCAGATACGACTGGGTGACTTTCACTTTATTAACTCCTCCCTAGTTATTAATATCCTGGATGACATCTTCTTCCAATAGAAGGTTGTTTTGTCTACATTTAAAATCATTTGTTTCATGTAGCCTCCTTCATTAATGATATCAGCTAGATACTCTGAATAACTTGCTACAGCTTCTACATCACGACTTGCTGTTTCACCTTACACTTTGATGTTTTAGAAATGTCTTCCTTCCTTAAACTTGATGAACCAACCACTGCTAGTTTTAAACTTTTCTTTTACAAGTTTCCCACCTCTGTGAGCCTTCATACAATTAAAGAGAGCTAGGACTGTGCTTTGAATTAGGTTTTGACTTAAGGGAATGTTGAGGCTAGTTTGATATTTTATGTAGACCACTAAAACTTTCTCCATATGAACAAAACATCTGTTTCACTTTTTAATAATGCATGTGTTTCCTGAAATGTACTTTTAATCTCCTTAAAAAACTTTGTTTTTCCAACTCAGATAATGTAGTAAGAGGCCTAGTTTTCAGCCTATCTTGGTTTTTAACATGCCTTCCTCAATAAGTTTAATCCTTTCTAGGTTTTCATTTAAAGTAAAAAATGTTTATGAATCAGGTTCACTATTTCTATGGACACATTTTGTGGTGCCCCAAAACAACCTGGTGTGCTATAGTCCGTGGGGCTGCAAAGAGCCAGACATGGTTTAGTGACTAAATGACAACAATAACAAAACAACTACAATAGTAACATCAAAGATTGCTGATCAGAGATCACCATAAAAACTACAAAATACTGTGAGAATTATCAAAATGTGAAACAGAGACATGAAGTGAACAAATGTTGGAAAATATGGCTCCAATAGATTTGCTTAACACAGCATTACCATAAACCTTCAGTTTGTTAAAAACAAAATACCCATAAATAATCATAAACTGAAGCAAAATAAAATAAGGTATGTCTGTACGATGGTTATTTATTCTGTTATGTTCTGTGTATTTTGGGGTTTGTAATAGCAGAAAGTCAATATGCCTGGTTCAAACTTCAAACTATACTCCCCTTGATATGCAGCTGCTAATAATTTTATTCTACTCAATCTTGACTCCCTGTGGATATTTGAGGGGAAAAGGCAAATTAGACAAGATGGTATGGTCAGGCTCTGTCACTCCATGGCCTCTCGCTCTTGCCCCACATTTTGTAAATAATGATTATGTAACACTGATAGAACTGCGCATAATGTCACAAGGGACTTGCTTGGTCACAGGGCTCTGTCCTGTAAACATAAGTGAGATCCACCAAAAGAAAGCGGTAGCATTATTGCTGTATCATGGCTGTGTCCATGGGGTCAGCCATGCAAGGAGAGAATTGCAGTATGGCTACTATGCCAGCCAGGAGAGAATAAATGTGTCTGCAGTTCCTATGGATCCCTGAGTCTCTTTTCAGCCTCTTAGCTTATGCCTTGCCTATTCTGGGTTCAGCAAACTGTATGGACAGTGGATAGAGCAAGACAGTTGGTGTCACAAACAGGATCAGTGATATAATATGCTTTGTGCCAAGGATTTGAGCAGAGATTAATTCATGCTTTCTGTGGTTTTCTTGCTTCTGGAGGTTCTTTCTAACTTAATTATTTTGCCACCTATGGGCTTTGAACTCTTATGTCAGTCTTTCTACAGTGTATAGGGAGCATGGTTAGGGAATATACTCAGATAAGACTGACATCAAACTGGCATATCTGGTTTCATATAACTTCTATTACGAGTAGATTTCTCTCTGGTTTCTGTACGATTTTCTGCCATGCTTCTTCAGCTTCTGTTAATATATGTTATTTTAAACTGTCAGTCAGGAATTTGGGCAGTTTGTGCTCTTGCTTATAGTATAATTCTGCTGTCAGTATTTTCCCTTTACACTTTCATCTGTTTCCTGACTTGAACATTTTAATTCAATTGTTTCTACTCAAACAGGCTGTGAATTTTTCATTCCATACTTTCTCACAACTATGGCCCATGGAGGTTGGAACAGACTATTGGATCAGCAAGTGACAAATTAACAATTCTTAACCCCTTGTGGTTGCAGGTTTTTGATACTAAATCCTCAGTTTTGTCAGCAGTTGGATGGATTTCTATTGTATCTTTAAAATAATTAAAAATTATTTAGCTTTTTTTTTTGTGTTTTTTTTTTTTACCTGCTATCTTCCAGGAGTTTCTGGAAGAATACACTTTCCTTTCCGTCTCTTCCATTATAAGAAAAAAAAACTATCTTATAAATTTTTGTGTTTATATTTCTATCAATGACTAAATAAATGTGCTAAATTTAAATTTTCTTTTTAATTTCATCAAAATTTTCTTTATTTATCCATAAGTTATTTTTTAGGTGTTTAAAATCTACAAACTGCTATATAAAATCAGCAAAATTAGAGTTAATTTTTCATTTTCTTCCAGCCAAGGCCAATATATGTTCAAACACTATGATTTATTTCCAGTGTTCTAATAAATATGTAATAATTTTGGAGTTTATAAAATAATTCTGATAATTATTGCTATCATTGATTTATGATTAATGGTTCCATTTTACTAGATTTTACCCTTTTGAAAGTGTTAATGTTAGACAAAAACATGACATCCAAATCCATATACAGTACTAGCTCAAGATTTCTTAATTAATTTACACAGACATTTATTTTGTTCTTGTTGCTTTAAATTAACTTTTAATTCTCAGCCTTTGCCCATATTGCATAATTTACAAAATTGAACAAAATTTTATACAAAGCATCTTTTGAAAATCTCAAATATCTTTTAGAAATCTACTTTATGCTCCACCTTCTATCCCTCCTGCTCAACAGTAAATAGGCTGTAGTATATTTAATGTTATTTTTTCTGTGTCTCCATTCCTTCCCTTCAAGTAGGTTCAACAATATAATTTTTCTAGATTCCAAATATATGCGTTAATATATGATATATATATTTTTTACTTTCTAACTTAATTCACCCTATATAACAGGTTCTAGGTCCATCCACCTCACTATAACTGACTCAAATCCATTCTTTATTATGGCTGAGTAATATTCCATTGCATATATGTATCACATCTTCTTTATCCATTCATCTGTCAGTGGACATCTAGTTTGCTTCCATGTTTTAACTATTATAAATAATTCTGCTATGAACGTTAGGGTACATGTGTTTTTTTCAATCATGATTTGATCAGAATATATCCCCAACAGCGAGGTTGATGGATCATATGGTAATTTTATTCCTACTTTTTAAAGAAAAGACCTCTGGGCATAGTGGGAGAAGAGAGTGGGATGAATGGAAAAGGTAGCATCCACATATATACACTATCATTTGTAAAGTAATTAATGAAAAGATTCTATATAATATAGGAAGCCCAGACAGACACTCTGTGATGATCTAGAAAGGTGAGTTGGGGGAAAGGGAGAGATGTTCAATGGGAAAGTTATATATATATATATATACACACACACACATATACACATATACATATATATGTATATATGTGCATATACATATGTATATAAGTATATATGTATATACATATACATATATATACACACATATATACATATACACATATACACATATATGTACATATATACATATATACACACATATACACACACACACACACACATATATATATATATACAACAAAGCAAATCAGCTGTCTATACACAATATATTGACTGTGTATATATACACAATTGACTGTGGCTCAGATCATGAATTCATTATTGCAAATGTATGACCTCAGACTATATTACAAATCTACAGGCATTATGATAGAATGCTGCTCATAGAGAAGCAGAAATATAGATCACTGAAACAAGATGGAAAGCCCAGAGATAAATTCACACACCTATGGACACCTTATCTTCAGCAAAGGAAGCAAGAATATAAAATGGAGAAAAGATATCCTCTTCACTAAGTGGTACTGGGAGAACTGGAGAGCAACACATAAAAGAAGTAAGTTAGAATACTTTCTAACACCATACATAGTAAACTCAAGATGGATTAGAAACCTAAAGGTAAGGAAGGCCAGAAATTATAAAGTACTTAGAGGAAAACATAGGTGGAACATCCTTTGACACAAATCACAGCAAAATCCTCTTTGATCCACCTCATAAATTGATGGAGATAAAAACAAAAATAAATAAATGAGACCTAATTAAGCTTAAAAATTTTGCACAGCCAAAGAAACTATGAACAAGATGAAAAGGTGATCCTCAGAATGAGAGAACACAATTGCAAACAAGGCAACTGACAAAGGAACAATCTCCAAACTATACAAGCAGCTCACGCAGGTCAATATCAGAAAAACAAAAATAAAAACAAAAAGATTAATAAATGGGCAGAGGATCTAAATAGGCAGTTCTGCATAAAGATATACAGATGGCCAATAGATATATGAAAAGGTGCTCGACATTGCTCATTATTGGAGAATTGCAAATCAGAGTAAGAATGAGGTATCACTTCACACTGGTCAGAATGGTCATCATCAAGAATCTACAAATAATAAATGCTGGAGAGGATGTAGAGGAATGGGAAACCTCTTGCACCACTGGTGGGAATGCAAATTTATACAAACACTATTGAGATCAGTGTGGAGATTCCTTTAAAAAATTATAAATAAAACTAACATAGAACCCAGCAATGCCACTACTGGGCCTAATACCCTGAGAATACCATAAATGAAAAAGAGATATGCACCTCAATGTTCATTGTAGCACTATTTATGATACCCAGGGTATGGAAGTAATCTAGATGTCCATCAACAGATAAATGTATAAAGAAGCTCTGGTATATGCATGTGTGTGTGTATATATATATGCAAGGAAATATTACTCATCCATAAAAATGAGTGGGTGTGTGTTTGTTGAACTGAGTTGATGAACCAATAACCTGTTATATAAGTTGAAACATGTCCAAAAGATAAATATGAATATCTTATATTAAAGTAGGTACTGATGAACGTGTTTGTAGGGCATGAATAGAGATGCAACCATGGAGATTAGAATTGTGGATACAATGGAGGAAGGAGAGGGTGGGATGAATGCAGAAAGCAGCAGTGAAATATATACATTATCATATGTAAAACTGATAGCTACTGGGAAGTTGTATGACACAGGGAGTTCAACCCAGTGCTCTATGACAGCCTAGAGGGGTGGGATTCAGGGTGTGGTGGGTTGAAGGTTTGAGAGGGAGGGGATATATATATAGTTATGGCTGATTCATATTGTTGTATGGCACACACCAGTACAACATTGTAAATCAACTATCACCCAATTAAAATAAATAGTAGAAAATGAATATTGGTCCATTCTAAATATTTCAAGCTCTACAAAGACCATGTGAGAAAGAAATATTTGCATTGTCAGTAACACAGAAGGAAATATGTGGAAAATTTTTCTGCTCCACTCTATACAAATTTCTATATTTAAGAAAGTTCTGGAACATTACCAAAGCTTTGATTTGTACCTCTTCTGGTATGGGTTTGGGAGCTATTATTCCATTAACAACTTAATATTGCATCATTAGCAACTAAGAGTTGTTGATGGCAAATCATAGTAAAGGTAAACATATGCTGAACAAATACTTAAAAGAATCATAATCCCAAAGAAATCATGTAAAGTCAGGGAAAGACACACTGAATGAGTGTATTTTTAAGTGGCATTAATTAAAAGTTTAATTTATGCTAAAAGTGCTTCAGAGTGTGTATGTAAGCTAAATAAAGAATTTTACAAATTTTTGGAGTTTATTTTAACCTTTATGCCTGTAGCTTTTAGTAGAGTTCTCTGGAGAGTTTAGCTGTAATTAATACTTTTCAGCTGAAAGCCCATCTTTCCTAGACTTACTTGAAAAATAGGAGCAAAAATATTTAGGCTTACCTAAAACCTTTCCAAATCTCTGCTAAACCACACACATATCTCAGCCATGTAATTTAGGAATGTTCTCATCTCAAAAAAAAAAAAAAAAAAAAAAAAAGTTCTGATTTCTCTCATGCAATAATTTTGTCGTCCCCTTGTAATAAAGTCCAGTTTAAGTTGTTTCAAGATACACTACATATTCTCTCAGACTTTTCTTGTTTGTTTTTAGTTTTTCCTGTGATTATGGTAAACCGGCCTTGGATAACAGCAGAGCCCTTCAATATTCCACAAAGCATTTACTTAATTCTGCTTCTTTATCCAAACAGGGCTTATTAGAAAACTGCATTTTTGTAGAGGAAAAGTTTAAAGACAGGGATATATGGTTGAAAATATAATAAAAAGAATAGTGAATGACAAAACAAAGTAACATACTCAAATAACTTTTTAGCTTTTCTTATGGTAAATAAAACTGTAAAAGAAACAACTTATTTACTATCAAAATTGTGCCATAGCCAAAAATGTGTGGCTTAATCTAGAGACTTAAATGAAAACCCTTATTTTTGGTGGTACTTCAAGAACACCTGTTCAAACTATAACACAATCTTTAATAGTTTGATCAATACTAATTTGAACAAAGATAAAAATAGCTGTACAAAATGTCAATCTGGTATACAAAAGGATCAATTCAGAGGCTTATAAACAATTTTTCCTAAACCAAAACGTTTCACTCTGTCACTGCTAGAGAGATCAATGAGCAGACACATGACATCTCTTTTGCTGAAGCTTCGGCTAGAAGAAAATATACCTAGTATGAGATTTAACCAAGATGAAATACAACAATTGCAACCACTAGAAAGGATTAGTCACTGGAAAAAAATATTGATTGCATGCCTCCTGTGAACAGGTGCTTGACTGAAGAAATCTGGAAATATAAATGGACTGAAAAACACAGAAACTGACTTTGGAGAGTAGATAATAGAGTACTAGTGATATAGGGAATTGCTGTACCAGAAAGTTTAGTGAATGTAAAAATCACATAGATAATTTTTAGAAAAAAAAAAAAAAAAAACCACTTTAGAATGAATCCTGCCAATGAATTTATCATCACTAAAATTGTATAATTTCAATGTTTCTGATGTAGTTGAATTGAGTTTCACATTTCATAAAATAAATAAATATATGATTAAAAAATAAAATTGCAGAAAATAGTAATTTGCATAGTTAGATCTGAATTTATTACTGCTGTTTCATATGTAGTTACAATAAATGTTAAAGAGAAATTTTTCATGACACATCAATGAATGAGAAGATATACTTTATTTAAACTGTTGCAATAAGGTAGGAAATACTACAATGTGGTTTTGCAGTAGAGGAGACTGAAGTCAACCCCAAATATGCCAGTATTCTTGCTGAAAATAATTTCTTCATAATTTACATGAGGGCTTTAGGAGTATGAGAAGTCCAATCAAAAGTTGAGGGTGATTAGCAATGGAGACTGGAAAATTCTAACCACATTGACTTAGTCAGATTCCTGCTAAAATTGAACAATGCCAAGATGAAAAAAGAAGTTCAAAAGTCATGATCTAGTTGAGAAGCAATTTCACAGAAACCTGAGGAGAGTTTGACCAAGAAAAGAATCTGTTATAAGCAGCAAATAATTGCAAGTAAAATAAAATAAAAAACCATGCTGTCTGTTGGAATTGTTGTAGAGCTTCAAATCAGTTTAAGTAACTCTACTATAGGAATGAATCACGTTTGTTTATGTTCTATGCTAATAATCTCTATATTCTCATTTTTCAGACAGATTTATATAACATAGGAGAATAGAGAGGAACTAATAAAATGCAGTTGATGGTGGAATCTTTAAAGTAATGGTAGCAGTCATTATAAGTTTAAGAATAAACTGTAAATGAGCCAATTGACCTCAAAAAAGGCTAAATATTTAAATCACCTAGAGAGCTTAAAATATAAATTGATAACTAACTTGCAGCCCTAAAGATTATATTTTAATTGACATTGAGTGCAACTTGTATGTCACATTTTTTTCTTTTTATTAATGTCCCAGGTTATCCTAACACAGAGACAAATTTGACACTACTTGAAACCAACTCCTTACCCAAACAATACCAAATTACCAACAATATTCAGTGATATTATTTTTCAATGAATAATCACAATCGTTTCAAACTGTTAACCACTTTCTAAATGATTAGAAATATATGCTTTTGTTTTGTATTGTTCAGAATTAACACATTGTTCCTCAATTCAGTGAATAATTGGTTTTGTTTTTACTTTATGTATCTGGCTTTTAGTAAGAGTGAAATAAGGTTGATCAAAGAATTAGATGTATATCTTTTTTGTTCTTTTAGGGCAAAAGAATAAGACTAACCTGGATGAAGAAATGAGAAATAGAATACAGACTCTTGTATAGACCAGTAATTGTCAATTTTTGAATTCCTAAATAGGAGAATTTTGAATAGACAATGAAAATAACAGTACACTTTTTTGTTCCTTCCAGGTAGCCAAGTTTCCTAAATTTGATTGTATGGAGATAGATACACCTGCAGTATTCAAAAACTCAGGGTGAGTGGCCCCAAGATGGCAGAGGAATACACAGGGAGACCACTTTCTCCCCTACAAATTCAACAGAAGATCATTTGGATGTGGAGCAACTTCCACAAAACAACTTCTGAACACTGGTGGATACCAGACACCCAGAAAGGCAGTCCATTCTCTTCTAAAGGAGGTAGGATGGATATGAAAGATGAAAACAGAGACAAAGAATTAGGGGTGGAGACTCATCCTGGGGAGGAAGTCACGAAAGAGAAATTTCCACACAATAGGAAACCATTTCACAGGCATGTCAAGGGGAAGCTTTGGAATCTCAGAAGCCAACATAATGAGAAAAAAAGAGGAAAGAGAAAACCCACAGAATAGGCACATAACCACAACTACCAGCAGAGAAGCAATTCAGATGCTTGTGTCTGCCAGCAGCAAGTGGGGCTGGGCAGGGAGGCACGTGCTGCATCGTTAGCCCTTAGGGTGAGGACTGAGCAAGAATGTCCTGAGGACAGTCTCAGGGGGCTAAAGTGACTTAGCAGTTCAAACTGTGGGATTGCCAGAGAGACAACAACAACAACAACAACAAAAGCTGACCTTTCCCATGAAATGCCCTAATGCGCATGATGACCCCTGTCACACAGAACAAAGGATTGCACCCTAACGCATACCAAAGGAGCACAAGCCAGCTGCTGCTTAGGGCCCTCCATCCTTGGAAGCAGAGAAGCAGGTGTGTGACAGCCGGAGCTGGAAGGCAAGGTGCCACTGCAGTCTTAGCCCCAGAGACTACATCTTCTACCACACTGTGAGAAGGCTGCCAGCTGCTAACCCCAGCTTCCTGGGATCCTGGACAGTTCACATTGGCTAGGAGTGTCACAGACTGAGATCAGTTCCCCAGAGGAGACACACGGCACACCTGGGACTGTGCCCTCGTGGGGCGCCCAGGAAACCAAGCGACCAGGACCAGGAAGGTGCATAAGACACACGGCCCGCTTGGGACAGTGCATTCACCAAGCATCTGGTCCCCTGAGCAGCTAGGACCTGGGAAGGGCACAAAACACATAGCTCATTTGGGTGTGTGCCCTGGCAGAGCCCCTGACAACCTGAGTGGTTGAGACCTGGGAAGTATATGAAATTCAGGGCCCACTTGGGACACTGCCCCCAGTGACACAGCTCCAGGGACACACCCTGGAGCCTGAGCAGTGTGGATCTTGGAAGTACACACCACCCCTGGGCTGTGGCAGACCCAGTGTGGTCCATCCTCTGCAAGCACTCCCCACAGATGCCAGTGATATTTGTTTGCAGTGTCCCTCTCTTTCCACAGCACAACTGAACAAGTGAGCCTGAATAAGTAGCTGCCTTTGCCCCCTTGGATCAGGGCTGAAATGAGACACTGAAGAAATTTGCAAACATCGGAAGCCAAACTAGACAAAGGAGAAACAGCCCTGGAAGTGGGCAACTAATTAAAACTCTGCATTTAATATTAATACTATGCATTTGAGGGGCAACTATAGACTTTGAGGACAAGTACAAGCCAGAACAAAGGACTATCTGACACTTTACTGACCCCACACTGCCCACAACATCTCCAGGGAAATTCCTAGCTATACTTTTAGTATTATCATATATATATACATATATATATGAATATATATATAATTTTAATTCTTTATTATGCCTTTAGCTTTCATTTTTATAGCCTACTATTATTATCTTTCTTTAAGAAAAGCTATTTTTAAAAGAAAATTCCATATATATATATATATATATATGTTAATTTTTGTGATCAATTTTGTTTTGCATTTTTTGTTTTGTGTTTTTGAGATTCTAAACTCTGTTCTACACTTTTAGTCTTTGCTTTATAATATTTGTTACCAATTTTGTACCTTTAAGAATCTAACCTTCAGTATCCATTTTCACTTAAGGATTTGATTCCTGGCTTTATTGCTCTCTCTCCTTTTGACTCTCCCATTTCTCCCCCAGGTCACCTCTATCTTCCTCTTCCCCCTTCTCTTCTCTATATAACTCTGAATTTCTCTGGGTGTTCCTGGCTGTGTAGAATTGTTTCACCGTTAACCTAGGGATTTTATCTTCTGTGCTCTATGGATGGAAAAGTCTTGAGGCTAATGTAAGAGAGGGAACAAAATCCAGAGGCAGAAGGCTCAACTCCAGAACTCCAGAGCATCAGAAAACTCCTGATCCCAGACAACATTAATAGATAACTGAAGTGAAGCCACTCAGTCGTGTCTGACTCTTTGCGACTTCGTGGACTGTAGCCTACCAGACTCCTCTGTCCATGTGATTTTCCAGGCAAGAATACTGGAGTGGGTTGCCATTTCCTTCTCTAGGAGATCTTCCTGATCCAGGGATCAAACCCAGGTCTCCCACATTGTAGGCAGACGCTTTACCATCTGAGCCACCAGGGAAGTCCCACTCAAAAGTCTACATACCAACACTGAAATCAAGCTCCACTCCAGAGCCAGCAAGTTCCAGTGCAAGACACACCGAGCTAATTCTCCAGCAAAACTAGAACAAAACAATGAACATTAAAAGACAGTTTGCCCAAAGCCATGCCAAACCCATAGACACCCACAAAATCACTAATGGACACTGTATTGCACTCTACAGATAAGAGATCCAGTTCCACCCACCAGAACACAGACACAAGTTCCCACAACCAAGAAACCTTGACAAGCCCCTGGTTTGACCCCACCCACCCAGAGCAGACTTCACAATTAACAGGAACCATAACCTTCCAGGCTGCAGAAAGGACACCCCAATCACAGTAATCTAAACATACTGAAAAGGCAGAGAAATATCCAGCAGGTGAAGGAACATGATAAAAATTCACCAAACCGAACAAAAGAGGAAGAGATAGGGAGTCTACCTTAAAAATAATTCAGAATAATGATAGTAAAGATGATCCAAAATCTTGAAAACAAAATGAAGTTACAGATAAATAGACTAGAAACAAGGATTGAGAAGAACCAAGAAATGTTTAACAAACACCTAGAAGAAATACAGAAGAGTCAATCAATAATGAACAATGTAATAGCTGAGATTAAATACACTCTGGAGGGAACCAACAGTAGAATAACTGAGGCAGAAGAGAGGATAAGTAAGGTGAAAGATAGAATGGTTGGAATAAATGGAGCAGAGAAGAAAAAAGAAGAAAAAAAAAAGATTTTAAAGAAATAAAGACAACCTCAGAGACCTCTGGAAGAATGCTAAATGTCCCAATATTCGAATCATAGGTGTTCCAGAAGAATAAGACACACAGAAAGGATGTGAGAAAATACTTGAGATAATAGTCAACAAGTTCCCTAAAATGGGGAAGGAAATGGGCAGCCAAGTCCAAGAAACCAAGAGTCCCAAACAGGATAAACCAAAGGCACAACCCCCCAAGACACATATTAATCAAACTAACAAAAAACTAAGCACAAAGAGCAACTATTCAAAGCATCAAGGGAAAAGAAACAAATAACACACCAGGGGATACCCCTAAAGATAACAGCTGACCTTCAATAGAACCTCTTCAGACTAGAAGGAAATGGCAGGACATACATAAAGAGATAAAAGAGAAAAACCTACAACCAAGACTACTCCACCCAGTAAGGATCTCATTCAGATATGAAGTAGTAATCAAAGTTTTACAGACAAGCAAAAGCTGAAAGAATTCATCACCGCCAAATCAGATCTTCAACAATGGTAAAGGATCTTCTCTATACAGAAACACAGAAACAGTTTATAAAAACAAGACCCCAAACAGGATCATATATATCAATAATAATAGTCCATGGAGTCACAAAGAGTCGGACATGACTGAGCGACTTTCACTTTCACTATAGACGTCTTATCTTTGACAAGGGGGGCAAAAATACACAGTGAAGAAAGTGGTGCTGGGTAAACTGGTCAACCACGTGTAAAAGAATAACACTAGAATGCTTTCTAACACCATGCACAAAAATAAACTCAAAATAGATTAAAGATTAAATTTAAGATCAGAGACTGTAAAACTCTTAGAGGAAAACATAGGCAGAACACTCTCTGACATAAATCACAAAATCTTCTATGACCCATCTCCCGTAGTAATGGAAATAAAAGCAAAAATCAACAAATGGAACCTATTTAAACTTAAAAGCTTTTGGACAACGAAGGACACAATATACAAGGTGAAAAGGCAGCCTTCAGAATGGGAGAAAATATTACCAAGTGAAACAACTGACAAAGAATTCTTCTCCAAGATATATAAGCATCTCATGCAGCTCAATTCCAGAAAAATGAACAACCCAATCAAAAAGTGGGTCAAAGAACCAAACAGATATTTCTCCAAAGAAGACATACAATGACTAGTTAGCACATGAAAACAATGCTCAACATCACTCGTTATTAGAGAAATTCAAGTCAAAACCACAATGAGGTATCATCTCATGCTGGTCAGAGTGGCTGTCATCATAAAGCCTACAAACAATAAATGCTAGAGAGGGTGCATATAAAAGGTGTATATAAAAGGTGTATATAAAGCTGTATATAAAAGGTGACCCTCTTACACTGTTGGTGGGAATGCAAACTGGATAACAGTTTGGAGATTCCTTAAAAAACTGGGAATAGAACTGCCATATGACCCAGCAATCCCACTGTTGGACATACACACTGAGGAAACCAGAACTGAAAGAGACACTTGTACCCCAATATTCATTGCAGCACTGTTTACCATAGCTAGGATGTGGAAGCAACCTAGATATCCATCAACAGATAAATTTGTAAGCAAGTTGTAGTACATACACACAACGGAATATTATTCAAATATAAAAACAAACACATTCAAGTCAGTTCTAATTAGGTGGATGAAACTGGAACCTAATATATATAGTGAAGTAAGTCAGAAAGAGAAACACGAATAGACTATTAGTGCATATATATGGGATTTAGAAAGAAGGTAATGATGATCCTATAAGCAAGGCAGCAAAAGAGACAACGATGTAAAGAACAGACTTTTGAACTCTGTAGGAGAAAGCGAGGGTGGGATAATTTGAGAGAATAGCTTTGAAACATATATAATACCATATTTAAAAGACATGAACAGTGCAAGTTTAATGCATGGAGCAGGGTACTCAAAGTTGGAGCTCTGGGACTACTCAGAGGGGTGGAAGGGGAGGGAGGTGGGAAGTGGGTTCAGAATAGGGGAACACATGCACCTGTGCCTGATTCATATCAGTGCATGGCCAAAACCATCAAATATTGTAAAGTTATTATCCTCCAATTTAAATTAATTAATTAAAAAAAACTCAGATAAGACTCAAGGTTTGCATGCAATAAACCAAATATGTTGCAGAAGGTGCATTAAAAAAAAATTCTATTTTTATTTACTTATTTGGATGCATCAGGTCTTCATTGTAGCATGTTGGGTCTTTAGTTTTGGCATGAAAATTCTTCCTTGTGATATGTTTGATATGGATCACCAACTAGGGATCATTCCTGGGTCTTCTGCATTAGCAGTGTGGACCACCAGGGAAGTCCAAGGAGGCAGTTTAAACAGAAAACTTCATTCAGAAATTTTGTGTTTTAAAAGCAATAATTTTCAGCAAACTTAAATCTTTCTTAACTTTTCCTCTTTATTTTGTCATAATCTCAATTACTGACCATTTCACTCAACTTGAACATTTTTCAGAAATACATCCTTGGCAATAAGAGCTACATGTGAATTCAGTATTAGTGGCATTTAATCTGTGAAAAGTTCTGCTTCTGATATTCTAAATATAATTATAAAGGACATATAATAAGTTTGTGTCCATAAATCCTCTATCACTTCAAAGTTTAAAAATTAATCTCTTTGTGCTTCAGTTTCCTCAGCCATTAAATGAAAATAACTATGGCTTTGTAGTGAGAACTAATTGAGTTAACATAGAAAGATATCTTGTGACCTATTACCAATATTCTTGTGATCTATACACTGTATAAATTTTAATAGGCATTAGAAAATACACATCTAGTATGCATGCTACTGAACTCATGTTCAGCGGCATGACATTTTCTGTTGAGTGCAAATTAGGTGACTCTTTAGACGTTACTTTGCCAAAATGATCTGTCAGCAGGAATGCTTGGAGGACTTGATGAGGGAAGAAAGCTAGTTTTCTTGTTTGTTGGTTTTTGCTTGTTTGCTTGTTTGTTTTTACTGCTTGCTTCTTCATTTTTACTTCATTTTATCTAGAAAAATAATCAGCAACTTATATAAGGCATGACAAGAATTCAGGAGAGCCTATATCAGGAGTTAGATTACATTGTCTAGAAATCTTATTTCTACTCATTAGGCTTTTTTTAAGTTTTTGGGGGAGGGGTGGCCAAACAAACAAGGGCGAAGGAGCTGCTTTCAAATACAGATGATTCACTTAAAAAAAAATAAAAAAATAAAACAGGAGAAAAATAATTTAGGCTTGGTGGTCTGAAAGACAGTGACTGTTGGCTGCAGGTAACTAAATATAGTGAGCCACTCCTAACTTGCAAAATATTTGCTCTTAGAAATATCTAATTAAGATTCAAAAGAAGCTACAAGACTTCTACATGTGGGAAATTTAACAGGTAGTTTTTCTTTGTTTGTTTGTTTTGTTTTGTTTTTTTCTTTTACTCCTCCTGCAGGAGGAGTTACTACTGCAGCCAGAATCTACTAATGCTTTCAACTTTTTATCCATTTTCTGCAGATGAAAAGTGCTACCAAAAGTGGAAAGTTCATGGGTTAAACTCATCCCATCAATCAAAATTATTGAACTCAGGGAACATCTTCTCATTCTGACATGCCCAGATGGCAACTTCCCTTAATGGGGCTTTCCTAGTACTAAGCTCTATTTAAAGAAGTTAATAAATTTCTTAAACTGGAAAAGGAAAATTGTCTTTGAATCCAAGTGTGTTATTTAACCTACAAAAATGCAAAACAAAATTTAATCAGCTTTTATGAACTTAACATGCAATTTTTAAAGATGTTCAAGACAATGTGGACTTCATTTTAATAGAAGAAACCTGGAAACATACAGAAAATTACTACTTTTTTTTTTTTAATAATTTCAAGGCTTATTAGTAATGCAGAAGAGAGAGAAAGTATTTTGTATTTAGTAGGGAGGAATAATGTCAGTAATTAGTTTATTTGGTAGTATAATAGTTTGATGAAATTCCCTCCTAAAATTGAAAACAACTGGCAATGTTGGAAATCAAGGCTACTCTAAAGACTGAGTCCTTGAGTGACTCTGCTAAGCAGAGCCTCCGTGCTTGCTTATGAAGGTCAGTTAGCATGAGCAAGAAATAAATGCTTTTAAACTACTAAGTTTGAGGTTGTTTGTTACTGCAGTATTACCTGGCCCAGTGCTTCTCAACATTTTATGTGTATTAAACTCACCTGTGAACTTTGTAAAAATATAGAACTTGGAACAGTATATCTGAGTAGAAAGTCTGTAGCCACAAAGAAAACACTGCTAAGGTTGATACTACTGGTCCACAAATCACACCTACTATATCTGATTAAAACACTGATGGTAATGGAGTTTAAGCCCAGCATGCTAATTCTAAATTCAGGGGTTATTTCCCAGATATTAACAAGTATATACCACTGACTTTTGATCTACAGGTAGCTAGCTTCAAGTGGATATGAAAATTAATATAGTAGGTCTTAACCAGAAATCAAAAGGTGAAATAGAAAAAAAGTGAAAATAAAAATAATAAAATAGAATGGAAAATTATCAGTTTTACAGAAAATAAGAGCAAATATTATTTTGTGAAACTGGATCAATTATATTATTCCAGATTGCTTTGGAAAATGTGGGGCAATCAAAAATATTTTAAATTCAATAAATCATTAGATTTAATAATATTTATAAATGTTTATAAAAGTTAAGATAACAATTTTAATGTATCAAAATAGGGCTGATCAAGATGGCAGAGGAGTAGGACGTAGAGTTCAACTTTTCCAGCAGAAGCATTGAATATACATTTCACAATCTGTATTGAAATACAAAAAACCTCGAATAGCCAAAGCTATCTTGAGAAAGAAGAATGGAACTGAAGGAATCAACCTGCCTGACTTCAGGATCTACTACAAAGCCACAGTCATCAAGACAGTATGGTACTGGCACAAAGACAGAAATATAGATCAATGGAACAGAATAGGAAGCCCAGAGGTAAATCAACGAACCTATGGACACCTTATCTTCAACAAAGGAGGCAAGGATATACAATGGAAAAAGGTCAATCTCTTTAACAAGTGGTGCTGGGAAAACTGGTCAACCAATTTTTAAAGAATGAAACAAGAATACCTTCTAACACCATACAAAAAAATAAACTCAAAATGGATTAAAGATCTAAATGTAAGATCAGAAACTATAAAACTCCTAGAGGAGAACATAGGCAAAACACTCTCTGACATACATCACAGCAGGATCCTCTATGACCCACCTCCCAGAATATTGGACATAAAAGCAAATATAAACAAATGGGAGCTAATGAAACTTAAAAGCTTTTGCACAACAAAGGAAACTATAAGCAAGGTGAAAAGACTGCCCTCAGAATGGGAGAAAATAATAGCAAACGAAGCAACAGACAAAGGATTAATCTCAAAAATATAAAATCAACACCTGTTGCTCAATTCCAGAAAAATAAATGACCCAATCAAAAAATGGGCCAAAGAACTAAACAGACATTTCTCCAAAGAAGACATACAGATGGCTAACAAACACATGATAAGATGCTCAACATCACTCATTATCAGAGAAATGCAAATCAAAACCACAACGAGGTAGCATTACACGCCAGTCAGGATGGCTGCTATCCAAAAGTCTAAAGCAATAAATGCTGGAGAGGGTGTGGAGAAAAGGGAAACCTCTTACACTGTTGGTGGGAATGCAAACTAGTACAGCCACTATGGAGAACAGTGTGGAGATTCCTTAAAAAACTGGAATTAGAACTGCCATATGACCCAGCAATCCCACTCCTGGGCATACACACTGAGGAAACCAGATCTGAAAGAGACACATGTGTCCCAATGTTCATCGCAGCACTGTTTATAATAGCCAGGACATGGAAGCAGCCTAGATGCCCATCAGCAGATGAATGGATAAGGAAGCTGTGGTACATATACACCATGGAATATTACTCAGCCATTAAAAATAATTCATTTGAATCAGTTCTAATGAGATGGATGAAACTGGAGCCCATTATACAGAGTGAAGTAAGCCAGAAAGATAAAGACCAATGCAGTATACTAATGCATATATATGGAATTTAAAAAGATGGTAATGATAACCATATATGCAAAACAGAAAAAGAGACACAGATGTACAGAACAGACTTTGGGACTCTGTGGGAGAAGGCGAGGTTGGGATGTTCTGAGAGAACAGCATTGAAACAAGTATACTATCAAGGGTGAAACAGATCACCAGCCCAAGTTGGATGCTTGAGACAAGTGCTCAGGGCTGGTGCACTGGGAAGACCCAGAGGGATGGGATGGGGAGGGAGGCGAGAGAGAGGATCGGGATGGGGAACACATGTAACTCCATGGCTGATTCATGTCAATGTATGGCAAAAACCACTACAATATTGTAAAGTAATTAGCTTCCAACTAATAAAAATAAATGGAAAAAAAAAGTGAAATGATCCACAAAGAACAGTTACTGAACTCTGACAGAAGACCTCAGACTTCTGAAAAAATAAGAAAACCTCCTCATAACTGGTTAGAATAAAAAGACAATGAAAAACAATTGGCATGAGGCCTGAACACCAGAGAGGGAGTTATGAAGGAAGAAATGTTCCCTCACACTGGGAAATCTCTTCACCAATAGTGAGATCAAAGTAAATGGAAGAGGAGATTCAGAACTTAAGACGACAGCACAGCAACCAATTTGTGGAAGACAAAATGAAGAATGATCTGCACCTTGGGTTGGAACCACTGCCCTGAAGTCCCCAAGTTGATATACTCCTCTGTTGGCATGGGTAGGTATTGGGTGCTGAAGCCCAGGCTTTGTAAGTCAGACCTAGGAAGAAGACTGTGGTTGGATATGTGGAAGCAACTGAAAAAAGCCTGGGCTGTGGCAACGGAAGGTATACTTGTGAGAAGCCTGAATCTGGCAGAGAGGCAAGGTGCTGTTATTGTGAGGCAAATGAGAAGAGGGGCAAGACCACCATAAGACCTTTTCTTTTTCCCCTCTGAGTGCTCCCAGGCAACAAGACAATGCCTACAGGAGCACCAGGGGGTGGCTTAAGTCACCCCTGCAATCTTGAGCTCCAGAGATGGGTACTGGCCACCACCACCAGGCATACAAGCAGATGGCATTTTCCTCCCCATTGTCCTGGGAGGGCAATGGAAAGCTCTTGCCACTAGCAGGAGACAGGGTCTGTGCCTGCCACCCTACGAAAATATGAATAGTTCCTACCACAAGGAAATCCATGGGAGGGTTCTTGGACCTGCCCCTGCTGTCCTGTGAATGGGGAAGCGATGCTTTATCTGAACACCTTGTATCAAAGAGATAATGGCCAGCTCACAATGAGGAAAAAGGCAGCAGGCTTTCAAACCTAAAGAAGCCCCTTAATTCCAGAGAAAATGGCTGAGTAAAAGAATAGAAACTCATCTTGCAAAAATACCAAAATCACAACTAACAACTGAACAACCAAAGACTGGAGTACCAAAAATTATATTTTACATTCAAAAACAAAGAATGAGCCACAATAAGATGGCAGAATGAGTGCTCTTGTGACAATCAAATAAAAAAACCTGCTGAGTGTGCGACCTGCAAATTGGAAAATAATCACATTGCAGAAGTTCTCCATAAAGATTTAAAAGTTCTGAGCCTCATTTCAGGTTTTCCAGCCCAAGGGACTGGCACTGAGAGGAGGAATCCCCAAAGCATTTGGCTTTGAAGGCAAATAATACCCCACTCCATCAATGGATAAATCATCCAGAAAGAATATCGATAACAAAAAACAAGCTTTAAATTACACTTTAAACCAGACATAAGTAATTGATATTTACAGAGAAATCCATCACAAAGAAAATGAATAAAGTACACACGGGCCATTTTTCTGAATAGATCACATCTTGGACCATAGACCAAGCCTTGGTAACTTTATGAAAATTGAATTCATAACTAGCATATTTTTTATCAAAATGCTATGGGATTAAAAATCAATAAAAGGGAAAAAAACTTAAAAAATACAAACACATGGAGTCTAAACAAGAAGCTATTAAACAGCCAAGATTACTGGAGATATTAAAGAAGAAAACAAAAATACCTAGAGACAAATGACAATGAAAACACAATTGTCCCAAACCTATGGGATACAGCATAAGCAGTTTTAAGAAGGATGGTTATAGCAATACAGTCTTACCTCAGGAAACAAGAAAAATCTCAAAATGTACCCCATAAAGCAACTAGAGATTGAGAGGGTTCAGGATGGGAAACACATGTAAATCCATGGCTGATTCATGTCAATGTATGGCAAAAAACAACTATAATGTTGTAAAGTAATTAGCCTCCAACTAATAAAAATAAATGAAAAAAAAAAAGAGAGAGAGAGAGAGAGAGAATGGGGGGGGGGGTTATTATATAAATAACAGACCAGAAATAAAAACAGAAAATAAGAGAAAATATCAATGAAATGAAAAACAAGGTATTTGAAAAGATAGCCAAACCTGACAAACTTTTCACCAGACTCATCAAGGAAAAAGATAAAGGACACAAATCAATAAAATTAGAAATGAAAAAGGAAAAGCTGCAAGAGACACCTCAGAAATACAAAAGAATATAACAGACTACTACCAACAAATACATGACAATACAATGGGCAACATAAAAAATGAAATAAAATTCTTAGAAAGATACAATCATCCAAGACTGCACCAGGAAAAAAATAAAATATGAACATAGCATGCACAAGAACTGAAATTGAAACAGTGATTTAAAAGCTTCCAAGAACAGAAGTCCAGGACCAGACAGTTTCACATGAAAATTCTATCAACACTTAGAGAATAGTTAACACACATTCTTTTCAACTCTTCCCAAAAGTTGGAGAGGAAAAAGCCTTATTTCAAGCTCATTCTAGGAGGCAACCATCACCCTGGTACCAAAAACTGACAAAAAAAAAATTATTTAAAAAATCAGAATAAAGATCAATATCACAGATGAACATAGATGCAAAAACAGTCATCAAAATGATAATAAATCCAATATAGAAATTCATTATAAAGTTCATCCATCATGATAGCTCAATTGGTAAAGAATCTGCTGGCAATGTAGGAGACCCCAATTTGATTCCTGGGTTGGATAGTTTACCCAATCTAGTATTCATGGGCTTCCCTTGTGGCTCAGCTGGTAAAGAATCTACCTACAATGCAGGAGACCTGGGTTCAGTCCCTAATTTGGGAAGATCCCCTGGAGAAGGGAATGGTTACCAACTTCAATATTCTGACCTGGAGAACTCCATGGACTGTATAGTCCATGTGGTCACAAAGCGTTGGACATATGTGAGTAACTTTCACTCACTCACTCATCATGATCAAGTGGGACTTATCCTAGGAATGCAAGAATTATTCAACATCCAAAAATCAATAATTCTGAAACAATACATTAGCAAATTGAAGAATAAAAACTATATAATCACCTCAATAGTTTCAGGAAAAGATTTTGACAAAATTCATCACCATTTATAAATAAAAGCTCTCCAGAAAATGGGAACAGGGGCAACTTATCTAAACATAATAAAGGTCATATATGAAAAACTCACAGCTAGCATCACAATCAATTGTGAAAACCTGAAAACATTTCCTCTAAGATTAGGAACAAGGCAAGGATGTCCACTCTTTCCACTTTTATTCAACCTACTTTTGGAAGTCCTAGTCATAAGAATCAGATAAGGACAAGAAATAAAAAGAATCCAAATTGAAAATGAAGAAGTAAATATGTCACTGTTACAGATGATGTGATACGGTACTTGGAAAATCCTAAAAGTGTCACCAGAAAATTACTATAGCTCATCAATAAATTTGGTAAAGCTGAAGGATATAAAATTAATACACAGAATTAGCTTGATTACTATACATGAAAAACAAAAGATCAGAAAGAGAAAATTAAACAAGAAATCCCATCTACCATCACATCAAAAATAATAAATTACCTAGAAATAAACTTATCTAAGGAAACCTACTCTAAAATCTAGGAAATGTTAATGAAAGAAATCAGAAAACACAGAAACAGATGGAAGAATGCATTACATTCTTGAATTGGAAGAATAGGTATTCTCAAAATGATTATACTATCTAAGGCAATCTACAGATACAGTGCAATCCCTATAAAATTGCCAATGCTGTCTTTCATAGAACTATAGCAGAAAACCTACATTTTATATTGAAACACAACAAAACCTGAATAGCCCAAGTGATCTTGAAAAAGAAAAATGGAGCTATAGCAATCAGAATACTGGAGTGGGTAGCCTTTCCCTTCCCCAGGGCATCTCCCCAAACAAGGTATTGAACCCAGGTCTCATGCATTGCAGGCAAATTCTTTACCAGCTAAGCCACAAGGGAAGCCCAAGAATATTGGCGTAAGTAGCCTATTCCTTCTCTAATCTCTAGCCAGGAATTGAACTGGAGTCCCTTGCATTGCAGGGAGCTATCAGGGAAGCCCTAAAGCAATCAGGTTATCTGAGTTCAAACAATACTACAAAGCTACAGTCATCTAAACAGTATGGTACTGGAACAAAAACAGAAATATAGATCAATGAAATGAGACAGAAAGTCCAGAAATAAATTCATGCACCTATGTTTAATTAATGTACAACAAGGAAGGCAAGAATATGCAGTTGGAGAAAAGATAGTCTCTTCAATAATTAATGCTGGTAACATTGGACAGTTACATGTAAATGAATGAAATTATAATATTATCTAACACTGTACACAAAAACAAACGCAAAATGGATCACAGACCTAGCATGTAAATCCATGGCTGATTCATGGCAATGTATGGCAAAAACCACTACAATACTGTAAAGTAATTAACCTCCAACTAATAAAAATAAATGAAAAAAAAAAATAGAGGCAGAATACTCTTTTACATAAATCAGAGTAATTTATTTTTTGATTCATCTGCTATATTAATGAAAATAAAGGTAAAAATCAACAAATGAGACCTAATTGAACTTAAAATCTTCTGCACACCAAAGGAAACCATCAACAAAATGAAAATAAAACCTACAAAATGGGAGAAAACACATGTAAATTAATTGACTGACAAGAGATTTATCTCAAAAATAAAGAAGTATCTCAGTGTTGTGTTCACACCAGGTTTCCCTGTCTTTCACTATCTCCCTGAGTTTGCTCAAATGTGTGTCCATTGAGTCAGTGATGCCATCCAACCATCTCATCCTCTGTGGCACCCTTATCCTCTTGTTCCCAATATTTCTCAGCATCAGGGTCTTCAATGAGTTGGCTTTTCTCATCAGTTGGCCCAAGTATTGGGGCTTCAGCCTCAGCATCCACCCTTCCAAAGAATATTGAGGGTTGATTTCCTTTAGTATTGACTGGTTTGATTCCCTTGCTGTCCAAGGGATTCTCAAGAGTCTTCTCCAGCACCACAATATGAAAGTATCATTTCTTCAGTTCTCACCCTGCTCTATGGTCCAACTCTCACATCTGTAAGTGACTACTGGAAAAACAGCAACAAAAACAACAACAAAACATAGTTTTGACTGTATGGACCGTTGTAATCATTGTGATGTCTCTGCGTTTAACAGTCCATCTAGGTCTGTAATCTCATAAAGTCTTATTAAAAATAAATAAATAAATATGCAGAAGATCTAATTAGACATATCTCCAAGAAGATATATAGCTGGGCAAAAAGCACATACGAATTAGCTCAATATCACTAATTATCAGAGAAACGTAAATCAAAATACCAATGAGGTATGATGTCACATGGGTCAAAATAACAATTATCAAAATGCCTACAAAAAATAAATGCTTGAGAAGGGGTGTCAAAAAGGAAACCCTCCTGCACCGCTGGTGGGACTGTAAATTGGGACAACGTCTATGGAGAACAGAACAGAGGTTCCTTAAAACACTAAAAATAAACTAAGCTTTCATCCAAAAATTTGACTCCTGGGCATATACCTGGAGAAAACCATAGTATGTAAGATCCATGCACACAAATGTTTATTGCAGCACTGTGCATAATCAGTCAGTCAGTTCAGTCACTCAGTAAGGTCTGACTTCTGTACTCCATGGACTGCAGCACACCAGGCCTCCCTGTCCACACCAACTCCTGGAGTTTACTCAAACTCATGTCCATTGAGTCAGTGATGCCATCCAACAACCTCATGTTCTGTTGTCCCCTTCTTCTCCCGCCTTCAATCTTTCCCAGCATCAGGGTCTTTTCCAATGAGCCAGTTCTTTGCACCAGGTGGCCAAAGTACTGGAGTTTCAGCTTCAGCATCAGTCCTTCCAATGAATATTCAGGACTGATTTCCTTTAGGATTGACTGGTTTGATCTCCTTGTAGTCCAAGGGACTCTCAAGAGTCTTCTCCAACACCACAGTTCAAAAGCATCAATTCTTTGGCGTTCAGCTTTGTTTATATTCCAAATCTCACATACATACATGACTACTGGAAAAACCATAGCCTTGACTAGATGGACCTTTGTTGGCAAAGCAATGTCTCTGTTTTTTAATATGCTGTCTAGGTTGGTGATAACTTTTCTTCCAAGAAGCAAGTGTCATTTAATTTCATGGCTACAGTCACCACCTACAGTGATTTTGGAGCACAAGAAAATAAAATCTGTCACTGTTTCCATTGTTTCCTCATATATTTGCCATGACGTGATGGGTCCATATGCCATGATCTCAGTTTTCTGAATATTGAGTTTTAAGCCAACATTTTCATTCTCCTCCTTCACTTTCATCAAGAGGATCTTTAGTTTTTTCTTTGCTTTCTGCCATAAGGGTAATGTCATCTGCATGTCTGAGTTTATTGATATTTCTCCCTGCAATCTTGATTCCAGCTTGTGCTTCACCCAGCCCAGCGTTTCTCATGATGTAATCTACATATAAGTTAAATATGCAGGGTGACAATATACAGCCTTGATGAACTCCTTTCCCGATTTGGCACCAGTCTGTTGTTCCATGTCCAGTTCTAATTTTTGCTTCTTGGCCTTCACACAGATTTCTCAGGAGGCAGATCAGGAGGCCCAGTGTGTCGTGACCCACACAGTAAAAGGTTTTGCATTCGTCAATAAAGCAAAAGTAGATGAATATTCTGGAATTCTCTGGCTTTTTTGATGATTCATTGGACATTGGCATTTTGATCTCTGGTTCCTCTGCCTTTCTATATTCAGCTTGAACATCTGAAAGTTCACGGTTCACACACTGTTGAAGTCTGGCTTGGAGAATTTTCAGTATTACTTTGCTACTGTGTGAGATGAGTGCAATTGTGTGGTAGTTTGAAAATTCTTTGACACTGCTTTTCTTTGGGTTTGGAATGAAAACTGACATTTTCCAGTCCTGTAGCCACTGCTGACATTTCCAGATCTGTTGGCATAGCAAGTGCAGCACTTTCACAGTATCATATTTTAGAGTTTGTAATAACTCAACTGGAATTCCTTTACCTCCACTAGCTTTGTTCATAGTGTTGCCTCCTAAGACCCATTTGCCTTCACATTACAAGATGTCTGGCTCTAGGTGAGTGATGACACCATTATGATTGGGTCGTGAAGACCTTTTTAATATAGCTTTTCTGTGTATTCTTGCTACCTCTTCTTAATATCTTCTGCTTCTGTCAGGTCCATATCATTTCGGTCCTTTATTGTGCCCATCTTTGTATGAGATGTTCCGTTTGTATCTCTAATTTTCTTGGAGAGATCTCCAGCCTTTCCCATTCTATTGTTTTCCTCTATTTCTTTGCATTGACCACTGAGGAAGGCTTTCTTATCTCTCCTTCCTAGTCTTTGGAACTCTTCATTCAGATGGGAATATCTTACCTTTTTTCCTTTGCCTTTATCTTCTCCTTTTTTCAGCTATTTACAAGGTCTCTTCAGACAACCATTTTGTCTTTTTGCCTTGCTTTTTCTTCAAGATGCTCTTGATCTCTGTCTTCTGTAAAATGTCACAAACCTCCATCCATAGTTCTTCAGGCCCTCTGTCTATCAGATCTAATCCCTTGGATCTGTTTGTCATTTCCCCTGTATAATCATATGGGATATGATCTACATCATACCTGAATTGTCTGGTGGTTTTCCCTATTTTCTTCAATTTAAGTCAGCATTTGGCAGTAATGTGTTCATGATCTGAGCCACATTCAGCTCCTGGTCTTGTTTTTGCCGACTATATAGAGTTTTTCCATCTTTGGCTGCAAAGAATATAATCAGATTTTGGTGTTGACCATCTTGTGATGTCCATGTGTAGAGTCTTCTCTTGTGTTGTTGGAAAAGGGTGTTTGCTATGACTACTGTGTTCTCTTGGCAAAACTCTGTTAGCCTTTGACATCCTTCATTTTGTACTCCAAGGCCAAATTTGTCTGTTACTACAGGTAGCTCTTGATTTACTACTTTTGCATTCCAATCTACTGTAATGAAAAGGGCTTCATTTTTGGGTGTTAGTTCTAGGAATTATTCTAGGTCTTCATATAACCGCTCAACTTCAGCTTCTTCAGCATTACTGTTTGGGGCATAGACTTGGATTACTGTAATATTGAAAGGTTTGCCTTTGAAATGAACAGAGATTGCTCTGTCATTTTTGAGATTTCATACAAGTAATGAATTTTGAACTCTTTTGTTGACTATAATGACTATCCATTTCTTCTAAGGGATTCTTGCCCACAGTAGTAGATATAATGGTCATCTGATTTAAATTCATCCATTCCAGTCCATTTTAGTTCACTGATTCCTAGAATGTCAATGTTCACTCTTGCCATCTCCTGTTTGACCTCTTCCAATTTGTCTTGATTCATGGACCTATACCTATACCATAATTTTGTCTCAAGCCAAACTACCAGGAAAGAACACAACACAACGCATCAGCAGAAAGTTGGATTAAAGATTACCCAACAAGGCCTTGCCCACCAGAGCAAGACCCAATTTTCTTCAAAATGAGTCCCTCTTATCATGAAGTTTCCACAAGCTTCTTGTCTTCCTCCATCAGAGGACAGACAGAATGAAAACCAGAATCACAGAAAACAAAACTGATCACATAGATCACAGGTTTATCTATCTTAATGAAACTATGAGCCATGTCATGTAATCCTAAAAACAACAGAATGATCTTGGTTTATTTATAAGGCAAACCAAAAATATTATAATAATACAAGTCTATGCTCCAACTGCTAATATCAAAGAAGCTGAAGCTGAATAGTTTTATGAATACATATAAGACCTTCTAGAACTAACACCAAAAAAAGTATGCCCTTTTCATCATAGGGATATGGAATGCAAAAGTAGGAAGTCAAGAGATATCTGGAGTAACAGGCAAGTTTGGCCTTGGAGTACAGAATGAAGCAGGGCAAAGGCTAATAGAGTTTTTCCAAGAGAACACACTGGTCATAACAAACATCCTCTTCCAACAACACATGGGCTCTGCCCATGGACATCACCAGATGATTAATACCAAAATCATATTGATTATATTCTTTGCAGTCAAAGATGTAGAATCTCTATACAGTCAGCAGAAAGAAAACTGGTAGCTGCCTGTGGCTCGAATAATGAATTCCTTACTGCAAAATAGAGACTTAAATAGAAGAAAATAGGGGGAAAAAATAAAACAAATACTTGACTATTCAGGTAAGACCTAAATCAAATCCCTTACTATTATACAGTGGAACTGACAAGTAGATTCAAGAGATTAGATCTCATAGGTGGAGTGTCTGAAGAACTGTGCAATGAGGTCATAGCATTGTTCAGGAGGCACTGACCAAAATCATCCCTAAGAACACAAAAGGCAAAATGATTGTCTGAAGATGCCTTACAAATAGCTGAGGAAAGAAAAGAAGTGAAACGCAAAGGACAAAAGAAAAGTATACCCATCTGAATGCAGAGTTCCAAAGAAGAGCAATGAGGGATAAGAAAGCCTTCCTAATTGAACAATGCAGAAATAGAGGAAAATAATTGAATGGAAAAGACTAAAGTTTTCTTCTGGAAAATTAGAGATACCAAGGGAATATTTCATGCAAAGATGGGCCCGATAAAGGACATAAATGGTGTAGACCTAATTAAACAGGAGATATTAAGAAGAGGTGGCAAACATTCATGGAAGAATATATATATATATTCTTATATATATAAAGATCTTTATCCCCCAGATAGCCATGATGGTGTGATTACTTACCTAGAGCCAGACATCCTGGATTGCAAACTCAAGTGAACCATAGGAAGCATCACTACATACAAAACTACATGAGGTAATGAAATACCAGCTGACCTATTGCAAATCCTAAAAGATGATGGTGTTGAAGTGTTGCATTCAATATGCCAACAAATTTGGAATACTCAGCAGTGGCCACAAGACTGTGAAATATAAGTTTTAATTCTAATCACAAAGAAGAGCAATGCTGAAACTACGGCACAGTTGCACTCATTTCACACGTTAGCAAAGTAATGTTCAAAATCCTCTAAGATAGGCTTCAACAGTATGTGAACCAAGAACTTCAAGATGTACAATACGGATTTAGAAAAGGCAGGGGAACCAGAGATCAAATTGCCAACATTCATTGGATGGTACAGAAATCAAAGGAATTCTAGAAAAGCATCTACTTCTGCTTCATTTATAATGCTAAATACTTTGTCTGTGTGAATCACAACAAACTGTGGAAAAATTCTTCAAGAGATAGGAATATCAGGCCACCTTACCCGTCTCATTTGAAATCTGTACACATGTCAAGAAGCAACAGTTAGAACCAGATATGGAACAACTGACTGGTTCACAATTGGGACAGGAATTGTATATTGTCACCCAGGTTATTTAACTCATATGCAGACTACATCATGCAAAATCCCAGGCTGGATAAATCACAACCTGAAATCAAGTTTGGAAGGAGAAATATCAATAACCTTGGAGATGTGGATGATACCAACCTTAGGGCAGAATGCAAAGAGAAACTAAAGATGGGCTTGATGAGGATGAAAGAGGAGACTGAAAAATCTGCTTTATAATTCAATATTCAAAAACTAAGACCATGGCATCTAGTCCCATCACTTCATGGCGAATAGAAGGAGGAAAATTGGAAGCAGTGACAAATTTTATTTTCTTGAGCTGCAAAATCACTGCAAACAGTGACTGCAACCATGAAATTAAAAGACACTTGCTCTTTGAAAGAAAAACTATGACAATCCTAGGCTGCATATTAAAAAGCAGAGACATCACTTTGCTGACAAAGGTTTATATAATCAAAGCTATGGTTTTTCTAGTAGTCATGTTCTTATATGAGACATATATAAAAAAGGGTGAGTGCTGAAGAATTGATGCTTTCAGATTGTGGTAATGGAGAAAAATCTTAAGAGTTCAAAACAGTCAATCTTAAAGGAAATAAATCCTGAATGTTCATTAGAAGGGCTGATGCTGAACCTTCAATATTTTGGCCACCTGATGTGAAGAGGGGACTCATTGGAAAAGACCCTAATGCAAAGAAAGTTTGAGAGCAAGAGGATAAGGGGTCGACAGAGGCTGAGATGGTTGGAGGGCATCACTGTATCAGCAGACATGAGAAAAGCTGGGAAATAGTGAAGTACAGGGAAGCCTGGCGTGCTACAGTCCATGGGGCCACCAAGAGTCAGACACAACCTAGAAACTGAATAAAAATGACAAAAAAATAGTGAGAAAGGAAGTAACAAATATTATATCTATCACTCATATGTGAATATAATGATTTCATTATATGTATTGAGATTATATATATATATATATATACACACACACGCATATACACTTTTTAAGATTATTTTCCACCATAAATTATTAAGTATAGAGCTGCTTGCTTATTTTAATCCCAAGCTCCTAATATATACCATACCTTTCTCTCCTTTGGTAGTAATAAGTTGCTTTCAGTCTGTGAATCTATTTCTGTTTGTAAATAAGTTCATTTGTACCAGCTTTTAGATACCACATATAGGCAATATCATATGATATTTGTCTTTCTCTAACTGACATGTCGCTTATTATGATTATATTAATGTCCATCCATACTGCTGCAAATGGCATTGTTTCATTCTTTTTATGGCTTAGTAACATTCCATTATATATGTATAAACATAGACCACATCATCTTTACTCATCCATCTGTGATGGACATTTAGTTTACTCCTATATCTTGACTATTGTAGAATAGCAGTGCCATGAGCATGGATCCTTTTGTTTCATGATTTCTTTTTTCAGATATATACCTATAATTGGTTTGTTAAAGTCGCTCAATCATGTCCAAATCTTTGTGACCCCGTAGACTATGCAGTCCATAGGATTCTCCAGGCCAGAATACTGGAGTGGGTAGCCTTTCCCTTCTCCAGCGAATCTTCCCTACCCAGAAATCGAACTGGGGTCTCCTGCATTGCAGGCGGATTTTTTTACCAACTGAGCCATCAGGGAAGCCCTGCAGGAGACCCAGGTTCAATTCATGGATCGGGGAGATCCCCTGGAGAAGGAAATGGTAACCCACTCCAGTATCCTTGCCTGGAGAATCCCATGGACAGAGGATCCTGGTGGGCTACAGTCCACGGGGCTACAAGAGTTTGACACCACTTAGCGACTAAACCACCACCACCTAGAATTAATATTGCTGCATCATATTGTAACTCTATTTGTAGATTTTTAAAGAAGTTTCCTACTGTTTTCCTTTGTGGCCTCACCAATTTACATTTTTAACCAACAGTATAGGAGTGTTTCTTTTTCTCCATACCCTATCCAGCATTTATTATTTGCAGACAATTAGATGATTGCCATTCTGATTGGTGTGAGATTATACCTCATTATAACTTTGAGTTATATTTCTCTAATGATTGTTGATGTGGAGCATCTTTTCATGTGCCTGTTGGTCATCTGTATGTCTTCGCTTGATAAATGTCTATTTAGATCTTCTGTTGGTTTTTGCTTTTGTTGTTGAGTTCTGTGAGCTTTTTTTATAGCTATATATTTTGGAAAGGAGCCCTTTTCAGTCACAATCATTTGCGTGATTTCTCTCATCCTGTTACTTATCCTTTTATTTGTTTATAGTTTCCTTTGTCATTGATCAATTTTCTTATATGCACAGCTGAACACATTCTCTAATTTCCCTTGGAGTTAGGTATAACTGTATAATTGGGATCTAGCCATTGCACTCTGAAGTGAGGTATTTTAAGAGATTTTTATGCCTAATTAATCAAAATATCTCAGCATCATCTTCCAGGCTCTTACTCCTTCCAGTTGAATGATGATACCTAAAGGAGATTTGGAAAACACTTGCTAATGATAGCAATCTCCATAAATCTTTACAACTTAGAAACACTTAGATATTTAAATAGAAACCTAAAATAATTTTTATGTTGGGGGCCTATTTTTTATAGCTGTCACTACTCTGTCACTATAGCTGTCACTATATTATATTAATATAATCTGTATGAACACTCTAGAGAAACATCTGCCATTATATATTAAATAACTCCTCTTAGTTTCTGAAAATTTCCCATTGCTTTGAAATAAGAACTAAAGTACATATGCTGGATTACAATGGCCTCAGTGACTTGCCCTCTGTCTAGGGCTTAGACCTCAATTTATGCTTCTTTCTAGCTCTGTTTACATGGGCTGCAGTAACATTAACAGGCTGGCTACTTTTTAACATACTAAGAATGTTCCCTTTCCATGAATTTCGCACATGGCATTTGCCTGCAAAACTATCCCCCCAGATATTTGTGTGGCACATCACTGTACATCTATATGCTTTCTACCCAGAGTTTTGTCTTGTGCTTTAAATACTGGGCTAGAACACAGGCACTGTCAGGAAGTCTAGCATAATCAGTGGCCTGGGGAGCAACTTTCAATTTCTGTGCATCCTTCAGGAACATAACTTTGGGAAACATTTTATAGGTTTCTCAGAAATTCCCAGGAGGATCAAAACCCTATTACTCATAGAGGCATGCTCAGTCATACCATCTTGATCATTTTGTGCCCATACTTTCCTCACTACCTCATGTATGCAATCATATCATTGTAAGGGAGCAAAATTTGACACTCTAAAATAAAATCGTCTCTTTGGAATGAGAATCAACTTAGGCTGATTATTTTTAAGAAACAGAAGGCTCAGAATGTTTTTTCTTGTTACCTCTCCTTTAACTGCCTAAAATAATTTAGATAAAGTGCCTCTTCCCAGAATAGAACTAAGTAGAGCTATCATTAGAAATATCTGCAGAGAATATGAGCTAAATATGATGGGGGTTACAGAGTAGGGCCTAGAGATCATCGTCTCTACATGATCCAGCATATGTTTGTTTACCAAATATTTGCTTTCTGTCTCCCTGTGAATTGCCTGCCTCCTCTTTGTAGAACAAAACTACTATCACAACATCCTCTTTTGTCTTTAGCTGAAGGTGGTATTTTAGGTGAAGTCTTTGGCCATTTTGGTGAGCTATTTGGTTTTCTTTTGTCTCTGCCATGTATATACAGTATTAAAATTATGTTTAATTTTCTCCTCTTAAGTTTTCTCAGGTCAACTTAATTTTTCGACCATCCAGAGAAACCTAAAAGGGTAGGGAAAATTTTATTTTCCCCTGACACCATCTAAGTTCTTTTTCAAGATCTTGTCTCAGGAGAATCCCATCTAAGATTGTCACCACCACCTCCCCTTTCATCAGGCTCTAAGAACCATTTTTTCATATACATTGGGCATTTATCTTCAATGCTGGAGATATGTCATTACATTACAATATATCTAGCAATCAAATATTTATTTATTTTTAAAACTGAGATCCACTAGGCTTCTTGAATCAGTATATCCAAATATATCATCAATTGTAGAAAATAACCAACAAAAATCTCCTTAAATGTTATATCTTCTGTTTCTTTCCTCTGAAAGGCTGATAATAATTACTAACTATTTTCATTTTGTCATTCTTTATTATTTTTTCATCTTGTGTTTTTTTATTTATATTTTATTGAAGGATAATTGATTTACAGAATCTTGATGCTTTACATCAAACCTCAACTTAAATCAGTCATAGGTATACATATATCCCCTCCTTTTTGAAATTCCCTCCCATATCCCTTTCCATCCCACCCATCTAGGTTGAGGCCAAGCCCCTCTTTGAGTTTCCTGAGCCATACAGCAAATTCCTCTTGGATATCTATTTTACATATGGTAATATAAGTTTCCATGTTACTCTTTCCACACATCTCACCCTCTCCTCCCCTCTCCCCATGTCCATAAATCTATTCTCCATGGCTGTTTCTCCGTTGTTGCCCTGTAAATAAATTATTCAGTACCATTTTTCTAGATTTTGTATAAGTGTGTTAGAATACGGTATTTATCTTTCTCTTTCTGAATCACATCACTGTATATAATAGGTTCTAGGTTCACCCACCTCATTAGAACTGACTCAAATGTGTTCCTTTTTATTGTTGAATAATAGTCCATTGTGTATATATACTACAACATCTTTACCCATTCATCTGTCTATGGACATCTAGGTTGCTTCCATGTTCTAGCTATTGTAAATAGTGCTGCAATGAAAAATGGGATATATGTGTCATTTTCAATTTTGGTTTCCTCAGGGTATATGCCTAGGAGTGGGATTACTGGGTCACATGGTGGTTTTATTCCTAGTTTTTTAAGGTGTCTCCATACCATCTTCCATAGTGGCTGTATCAATTTACATTCCCACCAATGGTGCAAGAGTGTTCCCTTCTTTCCACAACCTTCCCAGCATTTGTTGTTTGTAGACATTTTTTTTATGTGCCATTTTTTTCATTTATTTTTATTAGTTGGAGGCTAATTACTTTACAATATTGTAGTGGTTTTTGTCATACATTGACATGAATCAGCCATGGATTTACATGTATTCCCCATCCCGATCCCCCCTCCCACCTCCCTCTCCACCCGATTCCTCTGGGTCTTCCCAGTGAAGCAGGCCTGAACACTTGTCTCATGCATCCAACCTGGGCTGGTGATCTGTTTCACCATAGATAATATACATATTTTGATGCTATTCTCTCGAAACATCCCACCCTCGCCTTCTCCCACAGAGTCCAAAACTCTGTTCTGTACATCTGTGTCTCTTTTTCTGTTTTGCATATAGGGTTATCATTACCATCTTTCTAAATTCCATACATATGTGTTAGTATACTGTATTGGTCTTTATCTTTCTGGCTTACTTCACTCTGTATAATGGGCTCCAATTTCATCCATCTCATTAGAACTGATTTAAATGAATTTTTTAATGGCTGAGTAATATTCCATGGTGTATATGTACCACAGCTCCCTTATCTATTTGTCTGCTGATGGACATCTAGGTTGCTTCCATGTCCTGTCTATTATAAACAGTGCTGTGATGAACATTGGGGTGTACGTGTCTCTTTCAGATCTGTTTTCCTCGGTGTGTATGCCCAGGAGTGAGATTGGTGGGTCATATGGCAGTTCTATTTCCAGTTTTTTAAGAAATCTCCACATTGTTCTCCATAGCAGCTGTACTAGTTTGCATTCCCACCAACAGTGTAAGAGGGTTCCCTTTTCTCTACACCCTCTCCAGCATTTATTGCTTGTAGACTTTTGGATAGCAGCCATCCTTACTGGTGTGTAATGGTACCTCATTGTGGTTTTGATTTGCATTTCTCTAATAATAAATGATGTTGAGCAACTTTTCATGTGTTTGTTAGCCCTCTGTATGTCTTCTTTGAAGAAATATATGTTTAGGTATTTTCCCCACGTTTTAATTGGGTTCTTTGTTTTGAAAGTATTGAATTGTATGAGTTGTTTGTTTATTTTGGAAATTAATCCTTTGCCAGTTTTTTTCATTTGCTATTATTTTCTCCCATTCCGAGGGCTGTCTTTTCCCCTTGCTTATAGTTTCCTTTGCTGTGCAAAAGCTTTTAAGCTTAATCAGATCCCATTTGTTTGCTTTTGGCTTTATTTCTGTTACTCTAGGAGTTGGGTCATAGAGGATCTCACTTTGTTTTATGTCATCGAGTGTTCTTCATATGTTTTCCTCTAAGAATTTTAAACTTTCTGATCTTACGTTTAGGTTTTTAATTTATTTTGAGTTTATCTTTCTGTATGGTATTAGGAAGTGTTCTAATTTTATTATACAGAGTGAAGTAAGCCAGAAAGATAAAGAACATTACAGCATACTAACACATATATATGGAATTTAGAAAGATGGTAATGATAACCCTATATGCAAATAATTTCATTCTTTTACATGTAGCTGTCCAGTTTTCCCAGCACCATATATTGAAGAGACTGTCTTAGTTAATTGTATATTCTTGCCTCCTTTGTCAAAATAAAATACCCGTAGGTGCATGGGTTTATTTCTGGGCTTTCTGTCTTGTTCCATTGGTCTATATTTCTGTTTTTCTGCCAGTACAACACTGTTTTGATAACTGTAGCTTTGTAGTATAATGTGGAGTCAGCAAGGTAGATTCCTCCAGCTCCATTCTTCTTTCTCAAGACTGCTTTGGCTATTCAGGGTCTTTTGTGTTTCCATATGAACTGTGAATTTTTTTGTTCTAGTTCTGTGAACAATGCCATTTGTTATTTGATAGAGATTGTATTAAATCTGTAGATTGAATTGGGTAGTATTGTCATGTTCACGATATTGATTCTTCCTACCCAGGAACATTGAATATCTCTCCATCTGTTTATGTCATCTTTGATTTCTTTAATCAGTCTCTTATAATTTTCTTTGTACAGTTCTTTTTTCTCCTTAGGTAAGTTTATTCTTAGATATTTAATTATTTTTGTTTCAATGGTGAATGGGATTGATTCCTGAATTGCTCTTTCTGATTTTTCATTGTTAGTATATGGAAATGCAAGTGATTTTTGTATATTGACTTTGTATCCTGTGACATTGCTAAATTCACTGATTAGCTCTAGTAATCTTCTGACACCATCTTTAGGGTTTTCTATGTACAGTATCATGCCATCTGCAAACAGTGAGAGCTTTACCTCTTCTTTTCTGATCTGAATGCCTTTTATTTCTTTTTCTTCTCTGATTGCTATAGCTGGGACTTCCAGAACTATGTTGAATAATAGTGGTGAAAGTGGACACCCTTGTCTTGTTCCTGATCTTAGAGGAATGCTTTAAGGTTTTCATCACTGAGAATAATGTTTGTTGTAGGTTTATTATATATGGCTTTTACAGTGCTTAGGTAGGTCCCTGTAGGTCAAATTTTTGAAGAGTTTTAATCACAAATGTATGCTGAGTATTGTCAAAGGCTTTTTCTGCATCTATTGAGATGATCATATAGTTTTTATCTTTCAATTTGTTGATATGGTGTATCACATTGACTGATTTGCATATATTGAAGAATGCTTGCATCCCTGGAATAAACCCAACTTGATCATGGTATATGAGATTTTTGATGTGTTGCTGAATTCTTTTTGGTAAAAGTTTGTTGAAGATTTTTGTCTCTATGTTCATCAGTGATACTGGCCTGTAGTTTTATTTTTTATATGTTGTCTTTGGTTTTGCTCTCAGGCTGATGGTGGCCTGGTAGAATGAGTTTGGAAGTGTTCCTTTCTCTACAATTTTTTTTTGAAAGAGTTTTAGAAAGATAGGCATTAACTGTTCTCTAAATGTTTGATAGAATTCTCCTGTGAAGCCAACTGGTCCTGGGCTTTTGTTTTTTTGGAGATTTTTATTTTTTATTTTATTTTTTTTTTTTTTGGAGATTTTTAATCACACTTCAACTGCAGTACTTATAAATGCCCTGTTCATAATTTCTATTTCTTTCTAGTTCAGTCTTGGAAGATTGAACGTTTCTAAGAATCTGTCCATTTCTTCCAGGTTATCTATTTTATTGCCACATAATAAATCATAATGGTCTGTTATCATCTTTTGTATTTCTACATTGTCTGTTGTAACCTCTCCTTGTTCATCTCTAATTTGTTGATTTGATTTTTCTCTCTTTTTTTCTTGATGAGTCTGGCAAAGGGCTTATCAATTTTGTTTATTGGCTCAAAGAACCAGCTTTTAGTTTTATTAATTTTTATTATTGTTTCTTTCATTTCTTTTTCATTTATTGCTCCTTGGCTTTTTATGCTTTCTTTCCTTCTACTAATTCTGTTTCTTTTTTTTTTTTCTCCCCCCATTTTCACTTTCCAGTTGCTTTAGGTGTAAGTTAAGTTGTCTATTTGATGTTTTTCTTGTTTCTTAAAGAAGGACTGCGTTGCTATAAACTTCCCTCTTAGAACTGCTTTTGCTGCATCCCATAGATTTTGAGTTGTCCTGTTTTCATTGTCATTTGTTTCTAGAATTTTTTTTATTTCCCTTTTGATTTCTCCAGTAACCTGTTGGTTATTTAGAAATGTATTCTTTAATCTCCATGTGTTTGTGTTTCTTACAGTTTTTTTTTTTTTCTTTTTTTTCTTGTAATTGATATCTAGTCTCATAGCTATGTGGTCAGAGAAGATTCTTGATATGATTCCAATTTTCTTAAATTTACTGAGATTTGATTTGTGTCCCAAGATATGATCTATCCTCGAGAATGTTCCATGTGTACTTGAGAAGAAGGTATATTCTTCTGCATTTGGATGGAATGTCCTGAAGATATCAATGAGATCCATCTCATTTAATGCATCACTTAAGACTTGTGTTTCCTTATTAATATTCTGTTTTGATGATCTGTCCATTGGTGTGAGTGGGGTGTTAAAGATACCTACTATTATTGTGCTACTGTCAATTTCTCCTTTTATGCCTGTTAGTGTTTGTCTTATGTACTGAGGTGCTCCTATGTTGGGTGCATCAGTTCATTTCTGTCTCTCAGTCATGTCCGACTCTGTGACCACATGGACTGCAGTACACCAGGCCTCCCTGTCCATCACCAACTCCCAGAGTTTATCCCAACTCATGTCCGTTGAGTCGGTGATGCCACCCAACTATCTCATCCTCTATCATCCCCTTTTCCTCTCGCCTTCAATCTTTCCAAGCATCAGGGTCTTTTCAAATGAGTCAGTTCTTCACATCAGATGACCAAAGTAGGAGTTTCAGCTTCAACATCAGTCTTTCCAATGAATACTAAGGATTGATTTCCTTTAGGATTTAGTGATTGGACCTCCTTACAGTCCAAGGGACTCTCAAGAGTCTTCTCCAACACCATAGTTCAAAAGCATCAATTCTTTGGTGCTCAGCTTTCTTTACAGTCCAACTCTCACATCCATACATGGCTACTGGAAAAAAAAAAAAAAAAAACATAGACTTCACTAGACAGATCTTTGTTGGCAAAGCAATGTCTCTGCTTTTTAATATGTCTAGGTTGGTCAAAACTTTTCTCCCAAGGAGTAAGCCTCTTTTTATTTCATGGCTGCAATCACCATCTGTAGTGATTTTGGAGCCCAAAAAAATAAAATCTGTCACTGTTTCCACTGTTTCTCCATGTATTTGTCATGAAGTGATGGGACTGGATGCCATGATCTTTGTTTTCTGAATGTTGAGCTTTAAGCCAACTTTTTCACTCTCTTCTTTTACTTCCATCAAGAAGGTCTTTAGTTCTTCACTTTCTGCCAGAAGGGTGGTGTCATCTGCATATCTGAGGTTATTGATGTTTCTCCCTGCAATCTTGAGTCTATCTTGTGCTTCATCCTGCCCAGTGTTACTCGTGATGTACTCTGCATATAAGTTAAACAAGCACAGTGACAATATACAGCCTTGATGTACTCCTTTTCCTATTTGTAACCAGTGTGTTGTTCCATGTCCAGTTCTAATTGTTGCTTTCTGACTTGCATACAGGTTTCCCAAGTGTGGATTTCTCAAGTGTTGGGTGCATAGATATTTACAATTGTTATATCTTCACCTTGGGTTGATCCCTTAATCATTTTGTAGTGTCCTTTCTTATCTCTTGTAATCTTCTTTATGTTAAGGTATATTTTGTCTGATATGTGGATTACTACTCCAATTTTCTTTTTCTTCCCATTTGCATGGAATATATTTTTCCATCCTCTCACTTTCAGTCTATATGAGTCTTGAGATCTGAAGTGGGTTTCTTGTAAACAGCATATATTTGGTTCTTGTTTTTGTATCCATTCAGCCAGTCTGTGTCTTTTGTTTGGAATCTATTTACATTTAAAGTAATTTTTGATATATGTTCCTATTGCTAGTTACTAATTGTTTGGAAATGATTTTGTAGATTCCTTTGCTTCTGTTGTATTTCTTGATTATATGAGTCCATTTAACGTTTTCTGTAAAGCTGGTTGGGTGGTACTGAATTCTCTTAACTTTTGCTGATCCAAAATACTTTTTATTTCTGCATCAGTTTTGAATGAGATGCTTGCTGGCTACAGTAATCTTTGCTGTAGATTTTTCCTTTTCAGTAATTTAAATATATCCGGCCATTCCCTTCTGGCCTGCAGGGTTTCTGCTGAAAGGTCAGCTGTTAAGCATATGGGGTTCCCCTTGTATGTTACTTGTGGCTTCTCCCTTGCTGCTTTCAATATTCTTTCTTTGTGTTTAGTATTTGCTAGTTTGATTAGTATGTGTCTTGTCACGTTTCTCCTTGGGTTTAACCTGTATAGGAATGTTTCTGCCTCTTGGATTTGATCGGCTATTTCCTTTTCTATATTGGGGACATTTTCAAGTGTTGTGTCTTCAAAAATTTTCTCATACCCTTTCCTTTACTCTTCTTCTTCTGGTACCCCTATAATCCTAATGTTGGTGCATTTGATATGGTCCCAGAAGTCTCTGAGATTGTCCTCATCTCTTCTAATTCTTCTCAGTTTATTCTGCTCTTCAGAAGTTATTTCCGTTATTTTATCTTCCAGCTCACTGATTCGTTCTTCTGCTTCAGATATTCTTGCTATTGCCTCCTTCTAGAGTATTTTTAATTTCAGTAATTGTATTGTTTGTCTTTGTATGCATATTCTTAAATTCTAGGTCTTTGTTAGTTGGTTCTTGCATTTTCTCCATTTTGCTTTCAAGGTTTTTTTTGCTTTCAAGGTTTTTGATCATCTTTACTATCATTGTTCTGAATTCTTTTTCAGGTAATTTCCCTATTTACCCTTTTTTTTTTTTTTTTTTTTTTTTTTGGACTTCTGTGTTTCTGGGTTGTTCCTTCATTTCTGCAGTATCTCTCTGCCTTTTCATTTTTGTTTTTTAAGCTATATATTGTTTTTGAGGTCTCCTTTGCCCAGATTTCAAAGGAAGTTGAAATCTTTCCTTGAAGAAGGTTGAATTCTTCCTTCCTTTTGGTTTCTGCCCTCCTAAGGTTAGTCCAGTGGTTTGTGTGAGTTTCATGTATGGTGAGATTTGCACTGAATATTTGTTTGTTTTTCCTCTGATTGGAAAGGCTGAGTGAGGTAGTAGTCCTGTCCACTGAAGATTTAGTTTGTATTTTTGTTTTGTTTGTTGTTTAGATGAGTCGTCCTGCACAGGGTGCTACTGGTGGTTGGGTGATGCTGTGTCTTGTATTCAAGTGGTTTCCTTTGTGTGAATTCTCACTGTTTGATCTCCCTAGGGTTAGTTCTCTGGTAATCTAGGCTCTTGATGTCAGTGCTCCCACTCCAAAGGCTCAGAGTTTGATCTGTGGTCAGGAACAAGATTCCATAAGTGGTTTGTTATGGCATTAAGCTAGAGTAAAACAAACATCCATAAATGAGAAACCAAAGATGAACATCACACAAGTGGCAGTCACAAAATCAGGCAAATAATATTTAAAATAATGGAATATACACATATACATATATACCCACGAGAAAAGTGAAAACAGTTCAACAAAAATAAAGTACAGTAGATTGATCTGGCAAAGAAAAGAAATCAAAAATTATATTTACCAGCTAAGAATAAATCTAACTTAAGCACAAAGTGGAAAACAAAACTAAAACAAGGTATCCAGTGGGGAATAAAGCAATGAAAACAAAACTAACAAATATGTTGAGAGGAAAGAAAAGAAAGAAAGAATGGATACACAAAGTTAAATAGAGATAGGTGAAGAAGATTTATGTAAATATTAACTGTGAGGGAAAAAGAACAGTAAGAAAGGCATATGAAGGAATAAATGTAGGAAAAAATAGGTTCAAAAAATTAAAATTATAAAAGTTAGAAAAGAGAAAAACAAAAAAAAAAAAAAAAAAAAGGAGAAAGAAAGAAAAACGGGGGAAAAAGGAAAACTCCAGAGAACTGCAAAAGCCCAATGTAGAGCCAGAGGTTTATAACAACAATATAAAGTGTGACCAAATATACACATATACATATACACCCATAAGCAAAATCAAAATAGTCCAACAAAAAATTAAGTACAATAGATTGACCCAATGAAACAAAAACCAAAGGAAACAAAAAATTATATCTACGGAACAAAACTAATTAAAAAACAAACTTGAAAACAAAAGTAAAACAAGGTGCCAACTGGGGAATAAAGCAAAGGAAATAAACCTAACAAATACATTGAGAGGAAAGGAGAGAAAGCAAAGAAACAGAGAATAGATATGCAAAGTTAAATAGAAGTAGATAAAGAAGATTTATATACATTAAAGATTAACTGCAAGGGGAAAAGAACAGTAAGAAAAGCAAACAAAGGAATAAATGTACAAAAATAATAGGTTTAAAATTAAAATTAAATAAATGAGAAAAGAACAAGAAAAAACAAAAAAAAAAAAAAAAAAAAGAAAACTCCATAGCACTGCAAAAACCCAAAGTAGAGGCAGAGATTTATGACAACAATAAAAAATGTGACTGAGGAAAAAGAAAAAAAAAAAAAAAAAGCTCAAAAGCTTAATTGGAATTTTTAGTGCCAATAAAATCAACTACTACAACAGAGGGGGGGAAAAGAAAAAGAAAAATATCTAAAAAATTCTATGGAACAAGTCAAAAAATAAGAACAATACATGTTTTTCTTGAGTCACTGCTGTCAGAGTTCTTTCCCGCGCTGTTAATCACAGTCCACCTTACTTCCCTAGGATACCCTCCAACACTGTACTGATCTCTCAACCTGCCGTGGGGGCTGTTTAGATTCTAATCTGTTCCTACTCCTGTGTGTTCTTGCCTCCAAAGTCCTCAGTTATCAGAGCTAGTGCATTTTCTTTTGTGGGAGCTCTCAATGGCCTTTTATATATTCCCTAGACACAGAGACTGCTTAGCTAATTGTGTGGATTTAATCTATAGCTTGTACAGCTGGTGGGAAGGCTTTGAGTCTTTTTCCTTAGCCACACTGTCCCTGGGTTTCAATTGTGGTTTTATTTCCACCTCTACATGTGGGTCATCATCTGGGGTTGGCTCTTGAGGCTGCCATGGGGCGCTTGGGTTTGCCCCTGTGATGGCCAGGTGTGGAAGTAGTGTAGCTGCTTGGATCACAGGGGTTCTGGCAGAATCAGGTGCTCGTGGGCTTGGGGGATATGGTAGTAGGAAATACAGTGCTCTAGAAGGGTATGGCAACCAGTATTGGCCAATGCGCTCCAATACTCTTGCCTGGAGAACACCTCTCTGACAGAGAAGCCTAGCAGTCCACAGTCTACAGGGTCGCAGAGTCAGTAGAATTGAAGAGACCCTGTGCACATAAACACAAGACTTTTTTTTTTTTTCTTTTTTCCTGTGTGAACTCTGCCCCAGTGAGATTTGAGTGTGAAGGTGGCTCAGCTGCTTGTCTTGTGGGGACCCTGGAGGCACCAGGCGTGCAGGGACACAGATTGTCTCCGTCCCAGGAGTTAAGGCCCTATCAGAGTCTTGTTTTGAGCCTCTCGTAGCTGGCAATCAGAAGGCTTCTGTGGCCAGTCTTTCTCTGTAGTTCTGCCTGTTCGGCACCTACAGGGCTCTTTTGCCTAGGGTCCTTCTTTCCTGTTCCGCACATCAGACACTTAGAGGGGTCCCCTGGCTGGGTTCCTACTCTGTAGTTTGGAGCACCAGACACTTAAAAAGGGGCACCCTGGGTGGAGTCCTACTCTGTAGTTCACCGCGTCAGACATTTGATGGGTCAGCCTCTCTGTTGTTCAGCTGCCAATGCTGACATGTGTGGTCAGAGAGGCTATGAGATGACGCCACCCACAACATGTGACTGCAGTATCGCCTTGCTTCCATGGCTGCCTCCACAGGCGTTTCCCACCCCAATCTCCTCCCTCACCTCCCCTCGCTCTGTCTCTCCCCAGTCAAGAGCAGTCATGACTGTGGGATTGCTCCACAATCCCTAAACTCCAGCTCCCAGCAGCTGTGCCTTCCAGGAGGCCTGCATTTCTGCCTGGCATAGGAATGGCTGTGGCAAGTACTGTTTTATTCTCATTCTATTTAGGCTACCACAGATCAGCTGTTTCACTCTCAGCCTTAAATGTTTCTCCTCTGACACAGACAATTGCCCCTCTAATGGGATCGGGCCCCAGCTTCAGTTTCCCCACCCACCTGAGGGTGGGCCCAGTTCTACTAACACTCCTCCCCCCACCCCCAGTTCCTTCATCCTACTGAGTTTTGCATGGTTCTATATATTCTTTTCCACTGGTCAGGTCCTCCTCTCTGCTCTCAGTTGGTGTTCTGCATGTACTTCTGTGTCTGAAGGTGCATTCCTGATATATCTGTTGAGAGAGGTGTACTCCACATCCACCTTCTTCTCTGCCCTCTTGTTCTCTCTTTTTTTATTGTTTTTAATCTTATCTTTCCTGCATTCACAATTAAATATTTAGACATATTTAGAAGTTCACTAATTCTCTCTTTGGCTTTGTCTTTCATTCTTTTTAATACATACACTGGGTTTTCAGTTTCTGTTATTATTTGTTCTTCATTTCTAGAAAGTTTTGGTTTTTTCTTGATGCTTCCTTTTTGTTTCTAGAGATAACACTCATTTCATATCATGCTTTTGGTATATCCTTTTATTTTGTTAAACATTTTAAACAGACACCTTTTATAATTTTCAAAAATTATACACAAAACAGTAGTCACAATCTGAAAGTAGAGAGTTATTTTACTTGGTGGGAATGTTAAGGACTTTGAGCCCAGGAGGCAGCATCTCAGTAGCCCTGAGAAAACTATTCTAGGAGAGGAAGGGTTGCTGAGTCATGAAAGACACTGGGATTCTTGACCTTTGGAGGAGAGGAATTCAATATGGGGCTAGTTACAAGGCTTGATCTCTCAGAGCTTTTGTGTAATAAAGCTTTATTAAAGTATAAAGGATATAGAGAAAGCTTCTGCCATAGACATCAGAAGGGGGCAGAAAGAGTGCCCTCATACTAGTCTTTAGCAGGAAGTTATATACCTACTAGTAGGCTGCTAATTAGAGAAAGAAAATGTCTCAGAACTCAGAGTGGCACAAGACCCGTCACCCACAACATATATTTTGAGATAACATTGGCACAAAGTGAGTCATCCCGGGCTATAAAATGATTGACATGAGTCTTGAAGAAAGGCAGGTTTCCAAGTAAATACATAGTTTCATTAACATATGTTAGGAGAACAATGTATAAGTAAAACATACAGGTCTGTCAAGTTGGTTCTGAGTCTTAGGTGGAACCAGTTTGAAGAAAGAGAGCGTATAGGGTAAATACATAGTTCATTAACATAGCTTAAGAAAAGCATTTTCCTAAGAAAAGGACATTGGTTAGCTCAAGGTTTGAGAAAAGTTGAGTTCAGGTGGAACCAGGTGTCGTCATGGCAACAAATAATTTTAAAAGAAACCTTCTTTTAGATTTGTATAGAGAAAGGGGGCAAAAATCCAGCATGTAGTTTGTTTTTTCCTTCTGCTTAAGAGAGAAACAAAAACGTCTGACACTTGTAGCCTATTTCCTCTGTTTTGGGCCTCTAGCCTTCCTGTCTGTACTCTCTCAGAGATGGGAAAAGTAGTTAGGCTATATGTTCTGTGCTGTCACCTCAGTTGTGTCCAACTCTTTGTGACCCTGTGGACTGTAGCCTGCCAGGCTCCTCTGTCCACGGGATTCTCTAGGCAAGAATGCTGGAGTGGGCTGTCAAGCACACCTTCAAGTAATCATCAACTCAGGGATCAAACTGGGGCCTCCTGTATTGGAGGCAGATTCTTTACTCTCTGCACCACCAGAGAAACCCCAGGCTATATACAAGTTTGCAAAAAAGGGAGCAGGCAGTCTAAACATCAAAAATTATTGCAGTAAGGATAATCAGATATCAAATTAAGGTATTTAGTGTTCTATGTATGAAAAAATGCAAACCTATTGGCTCACTGAATTCATTTCTTTTATATGCACCTCAGCTACTCTCTGGGGCCAAATCCTGTTTCCTGATTGTTTACCTCCTTATCTCCTTGTTCACAGTTAGGAGTAGCAGATGTGGTCTGTGAGGGATGGCTGCTTCTTGCATTCCCCCAAGCTTCTCAGCAATCACTGAGGGGGTGGTGGCATCTGCTGGATTGCAGACATTATGTTACTTTTCGTAGCCCTCATTCATATTTGGAGACCTGAAATCACTGATGGCTGTGACTTTTTTTTGTTTGTTTTTGTTGTTGTTTGTTTGTTTACATGGCAGGAGATATTTCATTTCACGTTACATAATTATAATATGCTAACAGTCTGCCTTTGTGCTTGATAATGGTACTGTGCAGGACCCTGTGGAGTTCCTGGATGCAAAGCCTTTGTGACTCCATCGTTGATGATAGGAAATGGCCTCCATTCATCCTCCATGATTTTTCCTCAGTTCTAATGGGCATATTCAAGCAATTATTAATTAGGGAAGGGAGGAGATGCAAGACCAGGGAGAAACAAACCTTCAAGACCAGCAATGGGGCAAGATCCTGTTTCCCCATCAGCAGATACACACCACAACATATTTGAGCTATTTTACAGGTACTGAAACCCTCTCCAGGTGGGAGAAGTTATGGTATGCTGCCCATAAGCATATACATCACAGACCAATTAAAGCTGAAGGTTGATGACGTTGACTCCTACTTACCTCTCCACCAATATATCAGCAGAATGTCCACTAGCTAACTGCACCCTCTTTTATTTTGAAACTTGTAATTTATTCCCCAAGTTGAAACACTTGTTTCTGAGGGCATAAGCCCACTGTGTACCCCTTTGCTAGCAAACCAATAAAGCTATCCTTTTATGCCTCACCCAAAACTCTGACTTTGAGATTTGATTAAACCCCAGTATATAGAGAACGTAGAGAAGCTGAGTTTAGGCATCAATAATTCTCAGTCATATTTCTAGTTTCCTTGTGTACTTTGAGTTTTGGGAATAGTAAGCTCAAATCCTATGGAACTTTATTTATGTAAGATATTTTTGATCTAACTGTAATACATATTTATCCAGTGCATGTGTGCCTGCTAAGTCACTTCAGTCATGCCTGACTATTTGCAATCACATGGACTGTAACCTGCCAAGCTCCTCTGTCCATAGGATGTTCCAGGCAAGAATACTGTGATTTCCTAATCCAGGGAATCATCTCAACCTAGGGCTCAAACCCACATCTCTTACATCTCCTGCATTGACAGGCAGCTTCTTTACAACTAGTACCACCTAGGAAGCCCATTCATTCAGGGAGCACTTCAATTGCTTTTGCCAAATGGTTGGTTCCTAGATATTAGGGTAATTTACCTTTAGTAAATTCTGCTTCTAAATTCTGTGAATGAAAAATGTTGTCTGACATATGAGTAAACAAAGATTATTGCATCCATCAAGGTGTTACAGCCAACCATCCCAGCAGTGAACCCTCCAAGGAATTAAGGATGGGGGAAAAAAAAAAAAAAAAAAAAAGTCTGTTCACTGCAAACCCCTTAGCCACTGCAGCTACTCCCAATGGTGCACCTCAAGGAAACTCAGGAATGGCAAGAACAGAATATTGGCCTTAGATGGATGAGGTTCATATCAAAAGGATGATTTCAGTGAGTCTAGATTTTTTTTTTAATTTTCCCATACATGGTGGTGGTGGTTTAGTCTCTAAGTCATCTCTGACTATTGTTACCCCATGGACTGTAGCCTGCCAGGCCTTTCTGTCCATGGGATTCTCCAAGCAAGAATACTGTTGTGGGTTGCCATTTCCTTCTCCAGAGGATCTTCCCAATCCAAGGATCAAACTCAGGTCCCTGCATTGCAGATAGATTCTTTACCTACTGAACTATGAGGAAAGTCCTAATACATAGACAAGTGCTAAATTCATTAACTTTAGATATCTGGTATTCTTTAATTAATGGTGATCTTTGATATCCTTATATCCTGGCTCCTTCCTTAACTCTTCTGAGCAGTCCCTAACAGTTATCTGAGTCTGGCTCCCAGGCTTGAAGCCCTTAGAAAGTACACTTAATAAAGCATAACTCTCAACTTCTTGGTTGTACTTTTTTTTTTTTTTTTTTTGATGATCCAATGAGAGCAGTTGAGGAACTTTAAAAAAAGACATTTTGCTATACTGATTTTTTAACCTCCAATCAGTAACAAGGATGAGAGGCAAGGCTTTCATTGCAGGATATTTGGTTCATTTATTTATACTGACACAAGTGGTGGCACTTTTGAATGTTTTTGAGCACCACAAGCTTTGCAGTGGCATATTGGATATGAATTCATAAAGTGTGAGGAGTACAGATTTTGTTTCCTGTTCTCATGCCCTATGGTTTTGTTAATTAAAAAATACCCCAGACACATATACTAGTTTGAGAAGAATTTATTCATGTCTTAGGATGCTTCTTCTTGTTTCTAATCTTACCCATTATTTAATTTGTTCATGTTCATGTACATTTGTTAATGTATCTTTTGATATACAGAAGTTCTAATTTTAACATAGTGTTATTCATCAGGTATTGTTTGTTTTATAGATAGCACTTTTCATATTGTAGGATATAAAGATGCTTTCTTGAGCTTTCTTCTAGAATATCAGTATGCATGTGTATTTAATGTTTTACACATGATCCCGTCCCTTCATTGAAAATGTGACTCATAGACCACCACAACAGAGATTCATCTTTGTTGTCATCTGAGGTAACTATTTGCTAATTAAAATTGAAATCTATATTAGAGAAAAATAGCTAACAAAATATTTATTTTATTGTAAAGAGACTGTTTAAAATGCATTGCTCTTTGATTCATTTGAAGTTTTCAAAGTTTAGTTTATAAAATTCAAGTGACCACATGAGACAAACCATATTTAGCAATTTGCTAGCTCATAGCATCAGTCAAATAAAGACAAAAAGAGGCAACTCCAAAGGAACACAATTGAAAAAACGTGTCCTAAATGTTGTCAAAACTGTCCTGGATGCAGTGTATGTAGTTTATTCAGTTGTAGTCCAAAATAAAGCCTTTCTTTGATCAGAAAAAAAAATAATAATAATAATTCTTAAACATGCTTATAAATATTTTGTTTAACAAAAGAGTAAAACTTAAAGTATGATTTATAAACATTTTTTTCCTGAATTTAATTTAGTGCAGAAATATTTGCTAACCAACGTCATAAAGTAAGTAGGACTTTCACATAAGGGCTTCTTTGAGTATTGGGTAACATTTTAATAAAATAAACTTTCTTTTTTCTAATTGTGTTTAAGTCTTGTTACAAAGATACTGTTTAAGATTATAGCTTTAAAAAAGAAAACAAAATAATAATTGCAAACAAATTAATCATAAGTTGTGGGTGAGATGGTGGAACAGAAGTATGTGTGCTCATTTTCTGCAAGAATACCAAATTTGCAATCACCTGCTGAATAACCACCAACAGGAGGATTTCAAAACACACTAAAAAAAAAAAAAAGATACATCACATATAAGGACAAAAGAGAAACCACAATCAGATGGTAGGAAGGATGCTATCACATTAAAATCAAATTCCATATCCACTGGGTGGGCAAACCACAGACTACAGAACAATAATACCAAACAAGTCCTTGTGCTGCTGTGAAAGTTCTAGGCATCAGATCCAAATTCCCAACCTGAGGATCTAGCAAAAGGGCTGGGAATCTCCAAGTACTCTAACTTTTAAGGATACTAGGAATTGATTACAGAACTTCCACAAGCCTAAGGGAAAACAGACTCTTCAGGGGCACAAACAAAACCTTGTATGCATCAAGATCCAGGGGAAAGGAGAAGTGACCCAAGAGACTGAGCCAGACCTGCCTGTGAGTGTCTGAGGATTTCCTATGGATTCTTCGGTCAGCAGTGGCCCACAGCAGCAAAAGAGGCACTGGGAGGAGCTGTTCTGGGAGGCATGTGTTAGCATGAGTCATTTTGGAGGACAGTTTACTTCTACAATAGAGCCTGTACTCCAGGTCAGGGTAGCCTTAAGCCAATGAACTAAGAGGGAGGGAGCACAGCCCCACCCATCAGCAGAAAATTAGATTAAAGTTTTACTGAGCATGGCTCTTCCCACCAGAGCAAGACCAAGTTTTTCCCACAACGAGTACCTCCAATCAGGAAAGTTGCACAAGCCTCTTATTCTCATCCATCAAAAGGCAAACAGAGGAAGTGAGAACTATAATTCCACAGCCTCCATAAGGAAAATATAATAAAAGAAAGCTAACCAAAATGATCACATGGATCACAGTCTTGTGCAAATCAATGAAGCTAGGAGTCACACTGTGCAGAACCAGTAAGGATGGACAGGACATGGTAAAGGGTCAGTAGTTTACTGTGTACGATGTCGGATTTGTGATCTCCAAAGCAGAACATTCAGCTTCAGGATCAGGGACCAGGCTTGATTATTCAGAGCTTTCATGTGGCAGAAGTTTTATTACAGTGAAAAAGGACAGAGAAAATTTTGACAAAAACATTAGAAGGGGGATGGCCCTCTTGGTAGTCTTATGAAGGCCTTATATAGCTTTACCAGACCCACTCTCACAACCTGCATCTTAAATTAACAAAATTTGCACTGGGAAGACCCAGAGGAATCGGGTGGAGAGGGAGGTGGGAGGGGGGATCAGGATGGTGAATACTTGTAAATCCATGGCTGGTTTATGTCAATGTATGACAAAAGCCACTGCAATATTGTAAAGTAATTAGCCTTCAACTAATAAAAATAAATGAAAAAAATTAACAAAATTAGAACTAACAATAAAAATTCTTACTAGACACACCCCCACCACATTTGTCTTAAGATACAACCTTAGTCAGAAGGTTCCTGTTAAGGAGAAACATGTCCTTAAGCAAAACACATTATTGTTATATAATCATTAGTAGAGAGCTTAAGGAAAAAACATACACTTGAGTCAAGAGCTTTGGGCTTAAAAGAAAGACATTTTATGTGGCTAAGATGAAGAAATGTAGGGGAAAAAAAATGTTTAGCCTTTTCTCCTCCTTGAGAGCCCTCGATCCCTTCCTCCTTGAGGGACTTGGACTCCTTATCAACCTACCTAAGAATTAACTCTCTCAGAATTATGACAAAACATAGTTCACAGGGAAAGGGAAAGGCAAACCACTTCAGTACCCTTGCCCCATAAAAAGGCAAAAAGATATAACACTGGAAGATAAGTCCACCATGTCAATAGGCATTCAATATGCTGCTGGGGAAAAGCAGAGCTATAACTTCACAAAGAATGTAGAGGCTAAGCCAAAGTAGAAATTAAGCCCAGTTGTGAATGTCCTTGGTGGTGAAAGTTAGTCCAACGCTATAAAGAAAAACATTGCATAGGACCTGAAATATTAGGTACATGAATCAAGGTAAATTGAACATGGTCAGACAGGATGAGGCAACAGTAAATGGTGACATTTTAGGAATCAGTGAACTAAAGATGGATGAGAATGGGTGAATTTAATTCAGATGGTCATAAAATCTACTACTATGGAAAATAATTCCTTAGAAAAAATAAAGTAGCCCTCATAGTCAACAAAAGAGTCTCAAATATAGTACTTCAGTGCAGTTTCAAAAATGACAGAAAGGTCTTGGTTCATTCTCAAGGTAAATCATTTGACATCACACTAATCCAAGTTTATGCCCCAACCTCTAAACTCAGATGCTGAAGAAGTTGAAGTCAAATGGTTCTATGAAGACCTAAAAGACTGCTTAGAACTAACACCTGTATATATATATTCAATTTATATGCAGAGTACATCATGCAAAATACAGGGCTGGACGAATCACAATCTGATGAGAGAGAGAGAGAGATAACTTTCAGAACTTTTAAAACTAACTAACTAGCTAACTAACTAACTAACTAACTATATATATCATCATGGGGTATTGGAATGCAAAATAAGAAGTCATGAGATACTTGAAGTAACAGAAAAGTTTTTGGCCTTGGAGTAAAAAATGAAGCGGGGTAAACACTAACATAGTTCTCCAAGAGAGCACACTGATCATAGCAAACACTCTCTTCTAGCAACATGAGACAATCCTACACATGGATATCACCAAATGGCCAATACTGAAATCAGATTTATCATATTCTTTGCAGCCAAAAATGGTGAACCTCTATACAGTCAGCAAAAACAAGACTTGGAACTGACTGGCTTCAGATCATGAACGCCTTATTGCAAAATTTAGGGTTAAATTGAAGAAAATAGGGAAAAACACTAGACAATTAAGGCATGACTTAAATAAAATTTATTATGACAACACCGTGGAGATGACAAGTAGAGTCAAGGGATTAGATCTGAAGAGAGAGTGCCTAAAGAACTATGGACAACTGTTTGTAACTTCATACAGAAGCCAGTGATCAAAACCATCCAAAAGAAAATAAATGCAAGAAGGCATTTATTGCATTTATTCCTGTTGTCTCAGGAGGCAACAAATAGTTGAAAAAAGAAGTGAAAGGCAAAGGAGAAAGGGCAGGATTTACTCAAAATGATGGAGTGTTCCAGAAGATAGCAAGGAGTGATGAAAAAGCTTTCTAAAGTGAGTAATACAAATAAAGTGAGGAAACAAATAGAACGAGAAAGACAAGAGGTCTCTTTAAGAAAATTGGAGTTACCAAGGAACAGTTCATGCAAAGATGGGTACAGTAAAGGACACAAATGGCAAAGACCTAACAGAAGTAGAAGAGAATAAGAAAAGGTGGCAAGGATACACAGAACTGTACAAAAAAAATCTTAATGACCTGGATAACCATGATGCTGTGGTCACTCACCTAGAGCCAGACATCTTGTAGTGTGAGGTCAAGTGGGCCTTAGGAAGCATTACTGCAAACAAAGTTAGTGGAGGTGATGGAATTCCAGCTGAGCTATTTAAAATCCTAGAAGTTGATGCTATTAAAGTAGTGTAATCAATATGTCAGCAAATTTGGAAAACTCAGCAATGGTCACAGGAAAGGAGAAAGTCAGTTTTCCTAAAGAAAAGCAATGCAAAAGAGTGTTCAAACTGCTGTAAAATTATTTTCATTTCACGTGCTAGAAAGGTAATTTTCAAAGCCCTTCAAGCAAAGTTTCTACAGTATGGAACTGAGGACTTCGAGATGTGCAAGTTGGATTTAAGAAAGGGCAGAGGAACCAGGGATCAAATAACAAACATTGGTTAGATAATAGTGAAAGCAGGGAATTCCAGATTATGTGGAAACCTTTGACTGTGTGGACCATCTTACTCTGTGAAAAAATCTAAAAGATACAGAAATTAGAGAATACGATCCCTGCTTCCTGAGAAACGTATATGGAAGTCAAGGAACAACAGTGAAAACTGGACTTGGAAAAATAGGCTGGTTCAAAATTGAGGAAGGAGTACATCAAGGCTGTATATGGTCACCCTGCTTATTCAATTTATATGCAGAGTACATCATGCAAAATACAGGGCTGGACGAATCACAATCTGATGTCAGGATTGCCAAGAGAAATATGAGCAATCATAGATTTGCAGATGATATCACTCTAATGATAGAAAGTGAAGAGAAGTTAAAAAGCCTCATGATGAAAATGAATGAGGAGAATAAAAAAAGCTGGCTTAAAACTCAACATTCAAAAAAACTTAGATCATAGTGTCTGGTCCCAACACTTTATGGCAAATATATGGGAAAAAGTGAAAACAGTGACAGATTTTATTTTCTTTGACTTGAAAACCACTGTGGACAGTGACTGGAGCCATGAAATCAAGACACTTGTTCCTTGAGAGAAATGCTTTCATAAACCTAGAAAATGTATGATACAACAGAGGCATCACTTTTCTGACAAGGGTGAATATAATCAGAACTATGGTTTTCCAGTAGTCATGTACAAATATGAGAGCCGGACCATAAAGAAGGCTGTAACACCATAGAATTGATGCTATCAAATTGTAATGGTGAAGACTCTTCAGAGTCTGATGGACAGCAAGGAGATCAAACTAGTCAATCTTAAAGGAAATCAACCCTGAATATTCTCTGGAAAGACTGATGCTGAATTTGAAGCTTCAATACTTTGGCCACCTGATGAGAAGAGTAGACTCACTTGAAAAGATGCTGATTCTGGGAAAGATTGAGGACAGAAGGAGAAGAGGTTGACAGAGGATGAGATGATTGGATGGTATAACTGACCAATGGACATGAGTTTGAGCACACTCTACAGATGATGAAAGACAGGGAAGCCTGGTGTACTGTAGTCCGTGGGGTCACAAAGAGTCAGATATGACTTCGTGACTGAATATCATTCCAGGATGGGTAAGAATGCTATTTTCTATTATAAATTCATACTGTATTGTGAGTGTGGGATAAACTTGCATAAGCTTTCATTCTTTTTGGTTTCCTGAAACATTATTTTGGTATGTAAAAATTTTATATTAATGCTAAAAACAAGTAATTTCTCATAATAGTTTCAAGAGAGTAATTTCTCATGAATAGTCGTCAATCTAAATTTTCAGCTCAGTTTATCTTGCTCTACTACTTACAATAACAATATTGTACAATAAATCACTTTTCTCTTTTACACTCTAATTCTGATAAACCACACACACACACACACACACACACAGAACAGATGCCTTAAATGGAGGAATGAGGATATTAGCGTCTCAGATAATAGCAGCTTGGAAAGTAAGGGAGATTTTGTTTTTCCTTAAAAGATGATTTTGACCCTCAGTAGTGAGTAAAGAGACTCTTCATGAAAGTGAAAGAAGAGAGTGAGAAAGTTGGCTTAAAGCTCAACATTCAGAAGACTAAGATCATGGCATCTGGTCCAATCAGTTCAGTTCAGTTCAGTCGTTCAGTCATGTCTGACTCTTTGCGATCCCATGAATCACAGAATGCCAGGCCTCCCTGTCCATCACAAACTCCCGGAGTTCACTCAAACTCATGCCCATCGAGTCGGTGATGCCATCCAGCCATCTCATCCTCTGTTGTCCCCTTCTCCTCCTGCTCCCAATCCCTCCAAGCATCAGGGTCTCTTCCAATGAGTCAACCCTTCGCATGAGGTGGCCAAAGTATTGGAGTTTCACCTTCAGCATCAGTCCTTCCAGTGAACACCCAGGACTTATCTCCTTCAAGATGGACTGGCTGGATCTCCTTGCAGTCCAAGGGACTCTCAAGAGTCTTCTCCAACACCACAGTTCAAAAGCATCAATTTTTCGGCACGCAGCTTTCTTCACAGTCCAACTCTTACATCCATACATGACCACTGGTAAAACCATAGCCTTGACCAGATGGACCTTTGTTGGCAAAGTAATGTCTCTGCTTTTTAATATGCTATCTATGTTGGTCATAACTTTCCTTTCAAGGAGTAAACGTCTTTTAATTTCATGGCTGCAGTCACCATTTGCACTGATTTTGTAGCCCCAAAACATAAAGTCTGGCACTGTTTCCACTGTCTCCCCATCTATTTCCCATGAGGTGATGGGACCAGATGCCATGATCTTAGTTTTCTGAATGTTGAGCTTTAAGCCAACTTTTCCACTCTCCTCTTTCACTTTCATCAAGAGGCTTTTTAGTTCCTCTTCACTCTCTGCCATAAGGGTGGTGTCATCTGCATATCTGAGGTTATTGATATTTCTCCCGGCAATCTTGAATCCAGCTTGTGCTTCTTCCAGCCCAGCGTTTCTCATGATGTACTCTGCATATAAGTTAAATAAGCAGGATGACAATATACAGCCTTGATGTACTACTTTTCCTATTTGGAACTAGTCTGTTGTTCCATGTCTTTTTCTAACTGTTGCTTCCTGACCTGCATACAGGATCTGGTCCCATCACTTCATGGCAAATAAATGGGGAAACAGTGTCTGACTTTATTTTTCTGGGCTCCAAAATCACTGCAGATGGTGATTGCAGCCATGAAATTAAAAGACCCTTGTTCCTTGAAAGTTATGGCTAACCTAGGTAGAATATTAAAAAGCAGAGACATTACTTTGCCAACAAACGTCCATCCAGCCAAGGCTATGGTTTTCCAGTGGTCATGTATGGATGTGAGAGTTGGACTATATAGAAAGCTGAGCACAAAAGGGTTGATGCTTTTGAACTGTTGTGTTGGAGAAGACTCTTGAGAGTCCCTTGGACTGCAAGGAGATCCAACCAGTCCATTCTAAAGGAGATCAGTCCTGGGTGTTCATTTGAGGAACTGATGTTGAAGCTGAAACTCCAATATTTTGGCCACCTGATGCGGAGAGCTGACTCATTTGAAAAGACCCTGATGCTGGGAAAGATTGAGGGCAGGACGAGAAGGGAACGACAGAGGGTGAGATGGTTGGATGGCATCATCAACCCAATGGGCATGGGTTTGGGTGGACTCTGGGAGTTGATGATGGACAGGGAGGCCTGGCGTGCTGCAGTTCATGGAGTCGCCAAGAGTGTGACACAGCTGAGCGACTGAACTGAACTGAGTGAGTAATCAATTCTTTAAACTGAAATATAGTTGATTCACAATGTTGTGTTAGTTTCTGCTCTACAGAAAAATGAATCATTTACACATAAACAGATATCCACTCTTTTTTAGGATTATTTTCCCATATAGTTCATTACATGCTATTGGAATGGAGTTGCCTGTGCCATAGAGTAGGTCCTTAATAGTTATTTGTTTGATTTACACTAGTGTCTATATGCTAATCCTAATTTCCATTTTTATTCCTTTTCCTTCCCCACCACCCAGCTTTCTACATCTTTAACTCTATTTCACTTTTTAAATAAGTCATTTTTATCTTTTGTTCTATATTCCACATACAACCTATATCATATAATATTTGTCTTTCCTGGTGATTTTTTTCACTTAGTATAATAATTTCTAGATTTATCCATGTTGTTGCACCTATCACCCTTTCATTATTTTTATGACTGAATAATATTCCATTGTATATAAATACCATATTTTTATCCATTAATCTGTTAATAGTCATTTATATTGCTTTGATGTCCTGACTATTGTAAGTGGAGCTGCAGTGGATATTGGAGAGCAGCATCTTTTTGAATTATGATTTTCTTTTAATATATACCCAGTAGTAGGATTGCTGTGTCATAAGATAGTCCTATTTTTAGTTTTTCTTTTATGAAGCCTCCATTCTGTTCTCTGCAGTGGTTATATCAATTTATATTTGCACCATCAGTGTAATAGGGTTCTCTTTTCTCAACACCCTGTCCTGCATTTACTCTTTGTAGACATTTTGATGATGATCATTTTGATCACTGTGAGTTTATACTTCATTGGAGTTTTGATTTGCATTACTCTGATAATTAGTGACGTAGAGCATCTTCTCAAGTTCTTTTTGACCACCTGTATGTCTTTGGAGAACTGTCTAGAACCTCTGCCTGTTTTTATTATTATTATTATTATTATTATTTTACATAATGTTAATTGTGTTGCTGAGTCCACACTCACTCTATTCACTGCATGACAGGCTAATGAATCCAAGAAACGAGGTATTGAGACAAGGATTATGACTTTATTTGGAAATCCAGCTGACTGAGAAAATTGAATACTAATGTCTCAGTTAAAAGACGCTTACTCCTTGGAAGGAAAGTTATGACCAACCTAGACAGCATATTAAAAAGCAGAGACGTTACTTTGCCAACAAAGGCCCATCTGGTCAAGGCTATGGTTTTTCCAGTGGTCATGTATGGATGTGAGAGTTGGACTGTGAAGAAAGCTGAGTGCCGAGAAATTGATGCTTTTGAACTGTGGTGTTGGAGAAGACTCTTGAGAGTCCCTTGGACTGCAAGGAGATCCAACCAGTCCATCCTAAAGGGGATCAGTCCTGGGTGTTCATTGGAAGGAGTGGTGTTGAAGCTGAAACTCCAATACTTTGGCCACCTCATGCGAAGAGTTGACTCATTGGAAGAGACCCTGATGCTTGGAGGGATTGGGGCAAGAGGACAAGGGGATGACAGAGGATGAGATGGCTGGATGGCATCACCAACTCAATGGACATGAGTTTGAGTAAACTCTGGGAGTTTGTGACAGACAGGGAGGCCTGGCGTGCTGCAATTCATGGGGTCGCAATTAGTCAGACACAACTGAGCAACTGAACTGAACTGAATGTCTCAAAGTAACTATCTTATTAGAATCTGGATGCCAAGTTGTCTTATAGAGATAGAGAGAAGCAATAAGGAAGTAAATTCAAAAGGCAAATAGAGAGGGAGAGGCAGTGGGGAAGTAGAATGGAAAGGCCTTCAGTCTTGCAAAACATCTCCAGGCCAGCTTCAGGGAAGAGATGCTTTAGTTTCTTCTTTTCATAGGTGGGCAGGGTCGGATTATCTCTCTATGAGCTAAATAAATGTATTTTAGTGCAACAATTAGGCTGAGGGTCAGGGTCCTCTGAGGCAGGCCATTATATATCATTGTAGTAACAAAAATAACAAAAAAGTAAGTCAAAGACACATTTCCAAATGGATTCACAAATGGCTTCTCCTTGAAACAATTCTCCACGAACAAAGGCCATTCCAAAATCTTTTGGAAAAAAGGGGATGACAACTGTCTGTTTCATCAGGTGGATTTTTCTGGTAGTGATCACCATTGGGGCTAGTGTTTCATGTGTTATTTGTCTTCATTTTGCTCCTCCTTTGGAAAGTGTCTATTTTACATCTATAGAGTTAGACATATAGGACTTTAAACCAAGGAAGCTACATTTCATGTTAAGGAATTTAGTGCTTTTCTATCTAGGGTAAGTTACAAAAGTCACGGTTCATTAAGATCATTTCCTTGGTATATAACTCAGCTATCTGGGGGCTGTGATTTTGTATTCTAAGAGTAGCCTCAGGGTTCACTATAGGGAATGGCTTAGATGGCAGGTATTCTCCTTCCTCAGGATTCTCTTTCCTCAGGATTCTCCAGCTCATGTTGGAGAGTTGCAATTGCTGATTCCGTTTCTCAGGTCTTTCCTTCTTAATCAAAAATTTGACCAATATTTGGAAGACTTTTCATGATAAACTTTGGTCCCATGGCACTGAGAGTCCCAGTCAGGCAAAAATTCTTGACATGCCACTCCAGCTGATAAATTTTGGATCTGGCCCCATCAATATAATTTAAAATTCTCTGAATTCTTTCTAACTACAATCCAGGAGACCTTTATCCTTCCTTGTTGCTTCTTCCCATACCTAGAATCACACAATTACAATTGTGTGTGGTTTAGTGGCTGTCATGTCCAACTCTTGCAGCCTCATGGACTGTAGCCTGCCAGGTTCCTCTGGCCATAGGATTCTCCAGGAAAGCATACTAGAGTGGGTTGCCATTTCCTTCACCAGGGGATCTTCCTGACCCAGGGATTGAACCTGGGTCTTCTGCATTGCAGGCAATTTCTTTACCCGCTGAGATATGAGGGAAACCCACTGATTTTCTGAAACTATTTAACCATATAATTTTTGTTGGAAGCCAGTTACACATTGTTTACTGCAAGGGAAAATAATCTTATAAATTAGACAGGATTTAAGTTATGCCATTTGTAACATTGACAATGACATATTGCAGCAGGAAGACACAAAACACAATTTGAAAATAAATAACAAATTTAAACTGACTATTATAACAAACTGCAATCCAAATGCAATAATCGAGCAACCTAAGGAGTCATAACTTATTTATTCGGATAAATAAGTTTCACTGCAGTTTCATCTACTGGTCATGCATGGCTTAGGTATGGCTTAATATTTGAGACAAACATCCATTACTGACAGGATCAGCAAGGTAGAGATAAATAGATAAATGCTTCACTTTTACTCAGAAAGGACATAATTTGCCAAGTTATTGTAAGGCATAATTAGTTGCAGTTCAGTTCAGCTGCTCAGTCTTGTCTGACCTTTTCTGTCCACATGCACTGCAGCACACCAGGCTTCCCTGTCCACCACCAACTCCCAGAACTTGTTCAAACTCATATCTATTGAGTTGGTGATGTCATCCAACCATCTCCTCTTCCATCGTTAGTTTAAGGAGAAGTTTTCTCTTACACCTGGAAAACAAAGATTTTAAAGCAATGATTTTTTTAGAAAGAAACTGCAAAATTTATAGCCATATTTACCAGTTCACTCAGTCCTATGTAACTAATTCTTTTTGTTAACAGCTTTATGAAGCCATCAGGTTTCCCATTAGATTTCTTTAATTTTTTACTCATTTCAGCATTATTACCAGAACGTCAGAAACTTGTGTTTATCTCAATTCCTTTTATAAATCTTTTTGAAGAAGAGGCATTTTTGCAAAGACATCAGAGTAAAACCTTAACTGTATATACTGACAAAAGACATATGAAGACAGGTTTAGATCTGATTTCAATGCAGTTGACAAAGCAACCTGGTTACTGCTGTGACATACAACACTTTCAGAAAATAACTAGAATTATGACTAATAATATTCTGCCAAGACATATATTTTTAGGAACTCCATATAATATCTAGAATATCTGTATCATTTGCCATATAACTTAAAATTTATCACTCATTTGACAACACCTCTCATGTAGTTTAACATACTAAGTGGACATAATTTGTTTAACATCTTGCACTGGGTGTTTTGGGGGTCCTTTAGCATATCCGAAAGTTATCCAGAGTTAATTTGACTTGAGAAAGTTTATTAGAAGAACCTTAAGATTTTGTTTGTTTGTTTTTCTAAAACACAAAAGTAGCATAGACTTTGTGAAGCAATAATTATTTACTTAGCCAAAGTGACAGTCAAAGATTTCCAAGTCAAATACAGGACAGATCAGTTAAGAAAGAAACTTAAAATCTGATATCAAGGCATTTTGGCATCTTCAGAAAACATGTCTGCTTTAACAGGAAGAAAAACCAAATTTATATTTTGTATCATCTTAATTTAAAGGTTCATTTACCCAATTAAATTTGTTTTAAAATTAGTCTGTCCTGAATATTCATATACAACTCTTTTTGAGGTCCATTTTCAAGAAATCTTTAATCATTTAACTTGCTTTAGCACAATGTTAACCTTCAAGTTGTAGAACATCTGGAGAAATTCTAGAACATATATTTCTAGATGTTCATTCAAAACTCTTTCTCATTTGTAGTTTCCTTCCTCAAAAGTTTCTTCACATTGAGCTGATTTCCTTGTTGATGAATCTGTAACAGATATAAGATCTTATTTAGATTATGTTAAACCTAGGGATAAGGCAAACATTATACTTAGATCACCAAACTTGAAATATTAATACAAGACACTAATTTAATATTAAGCATTTTCTAGTTTATGTCAACGGAGAAGGCAATGATACCCCACTCCCGTACTCTTGCCTGGAGAGTCCCATGGACGGGGAGCCTGGTGAGCTGCAGTCCATGGGGTTGCGAAGAGTTGGACACAACTGAGCGACTTCACTTTTACTTTTAACTTTCATGCATTGGAGAAGGAAATGGCAACCCATTCCAGTGTTCTTGCCTGGAGAATCCCAGGGACGGTGGAGCCTGGTGGGCTGCCATCTATGGGGTCTTACAGAGTCAAACACGACTGAAGTGACTTAGCAGCAGCAGCAGCAGCAGTTCATGTCAATCTGAAGCTCCTTTAACTTAATTTCTCTTGTATTTAGAATTGTTTGGTTTATTTAAAACAATTAAATTGAACTTTTTTATGAATCATCCATGACAATGTTATCCAAAGACAAAGATATATGCAAATACACCGACAGAGAAGCTTCAGTTCTTATTTCAAGATTCCAATCCTGAGTCAGATACAGCAATGTAAAATCCATCATTTTACAAAAGAGATTGAATTAAAATTAGGTTTCAGATAGATGGAACAAGTCAAGATCACTTGACTAGATGGCTAAATATTTGCAGAAAAAGCAATTTCTAATTACCTTGGACAAGCAAGCTTCTACTTTACTCTCTTTAAAATTTATGCTTTAAAAAGAGAGCAAAGATAAGTGTTCCTAAGAAGACCCAATAAGATTGTTGCATCTTTAAAGATACAAGCAAGTTCTTCCTAGGATGATTTTGTTTCCCCATTGTTTAATACTTATAAGTCTCTTATTAGGGGAGGTTTTAGGAATGGTAAAATAATTTTTGGAGCCACCCTTCTGGTCTTGTAAATACCACATTTGCAATACAAGACAGCTCTATTTTTTTCCTTTTTGAAAGAATTAGGTGGCTACCTTAATGAAAATGAAGGACTAACATATCCATTAGTTTTACTTTTCTTCACTTACCTTGGTGGAGAAGGCCTCTTGGGAAGGCTCACATGCAATGTCTAAGACTCCTGTAAATCAATCTAGACCAAGGAGTTAAGAGTTGAAGGTAACTGGAAAGACAGGTTGAAGAATCCTCCTCACACGGATGGTATACAGGGGAGAGTGGACTCGGTGTTTTGCTTGAATCAATATGTGCCTGGTGTTGCATGGAAATCTCTTGATAGGGGCAGACACTAAATGTCTGATCCATTCTGTGATCCCCTTATCCTGTCACAGGGGTCTTGAAGCAGCAGATGCCTTAATGGCTTTTAAGGGCCTCACCTATGCCCATACAATTTTAACTGGTCTGGTCCTCAGCTTAACAGAGAAAGAGGAAAAGAGAGCCCTCACCTTCTAGGGTGGCAGCTCTTGGGACACAAAATGCTGTGGGGCCCTAGGAACACACCTGAGAGTAACCCTGGCCAGACTTCCTCAACTGCTTCCATAGCCACTGGCCTGTTCACAGAGAGTTCTAGGAGAAAGAAATGAGAAACCATGGAGGAAGAGTTAGAGGAAGCAGTTAGTATATCTCTGCATTACCAAATACCTATGTGCTACAAAAGTAATCAGAAAACAAACAAACAAACAAACAAATCTAGCCAACTGAAAAGTCACATTAAGGTGATCCCGTTAGACCTGTGACCTTTGTCCAAAAGGTCTGAGTTTTCCTTCAAAGGAAAAGTTTTCAAACTGGAGCTCAATCTCCTCACTCTCAAAATTACCCAGGGATCCTTTAGGGAAATTAGAATCAGACGCTCAAATCCAAGGAAGTCCCTAGGCCTGTTCATTTATTATCAGTATGTTCCTCTTCTATGCAAAGTGCTTCTCACTATCAGATTGTGTAATTGTGAGACAGGGGATATTGCTCTTCTGATGCTAACATATATTGGGCTCACGCCCTCTTACAATAGTATATCATATCTTTCTTAATCATAGGCTCACAGCTATATTTTGTTCATTTATCTAATATATGCTCTAAAGATATATTTAGAGAGGGATGGATTATCTCCCATTTTTATAAGTTTGATAACACCAAAACATAGAAGACATAGGCAAATTCTAGCAAAGACAGCACAAATTCCAACATCAAGGTACAAATGAACTGGTTCCCAAATCAGGTAAATAAATTTGCCCTACAAAACAAATGAACTAATTCCAGCTAGTGTAGACTTGTTCCCACAAGAACTAGATTCCCCGTGAAATGGCTCCAGGTAGAATCCAACAACACTTCCTTTCTCCAAGAGCATACTCCAACAAAATTGGCTTGTCCCATAAAAGGAAAATCCCAAATTTAGGGGGCAGGGTATGTTCTTGATATGCACATCAGAGTGACTTATCCTACAAAATCGAGTCTGCCAACTTGCAACAAAAAAAGGACATACAGCACAGACAAGTCAGTTCCTAAATCAGATAAACAAACTTTACCCTACAAAACAATTGAACTAATCCCAACTGGGCTGCCCACCACCACATGAACTTGTTCTCCAATGAACTGGTTCCAACTGAATCAGTTCCCTAATCAGGTAAATAAAGTGTATCCTATAAAACAAATGAATTAATCCCAAGGAGGGTAGACTTACCCCAACAAGAACTAGTTCCTCAATAAACTGGTTCCAACTTGTGTAGAGTCCAACAATTCCCATCTCCACAAATTGGGGGCGGGGGATATACTAACTCACAACACAAAAGGACACAAAATCTTGCCAACAAATTTGAGTCTTTTGACCTGAATTTTGTCAGTTATGTCAACTACAAATTGGCACTTGCCAAAAGCATTGCCAAAGACTGAACAACAAAGGCATTTGCCATCTGTCTCTATGGAGACTGAACCCCATGCTACTACAGCTGTTGACCTTCAACAACACCTGAGGGAGTTTAGGATCGAGTGAGGCACTCTGCTCCAGGGAATCTGGTGGGTTAGGTCTTTAGCATAGTTGGATGTTTTTAGGAGCATATTTTATTATCTCAATCCTTGTATCTCCTCATATCTAGAGAAGCACTAAATCCCTTCACGATGACATCAGATCCTCATGACTAACAAAAACTTTTTGGAAAATGAGTGCTTCATGGCATTGAAATCCCTCTTCACCTAAACCTTATATATGTTGATTTTTCCCCCACTGCCGCTTTGGATCAGTCTCTCAGAGCTATCTGAGATGCTGCCTCCCAGGCTGCAGCCCTCATTTTGCCCCAAATAAAATTTAACTCACAACTCTCAATTTATGTATCTTTTAGTCAACAGTCCCATGCTTCAGTTCACTTCAGAGAGTCCTGAGGGAAAGATCTTCAGGACAAGTGGTCCTGGCAGCTACTAGGGCCTTCATCAATACTCCCTGATGAGGGATGGCTAGCCATGAGCAGCAAGACTTCTAGCTGTCTCAGCCAAATTTATTATTGAATCCAATCTTCATCTTCTTGCTGCTTGACAGGACAATGAAACTGAGACACAAGGTATTGAGGCAAGGGACCTGACTTTACTTGGAAAGTTAGCTGGCCAAGAAGATGGCACATTGATATCTCAAATTAGCCATTATATCAGGATGTGGCTGCTAGGCTCTTCTGTAGAGGCAGAGAGAAGCAATGAGGAATTAAACTCAAAAGGAGAATGGAGAGGGAGAGGCAGTGGGGAAATAGAGTGAAAGGGCCTCAGTCTTGCAAAATATCTCTGGGAATGGCCAGCCTCAAGGAAAGAATGTGTTAATCTCTTCTTTTCAAAAGCGTGCAGGATCAGATTATCTTTCTGTGAACTAAACAAAGGGACTTCAGTGTAAGAGGCAGGCAGAGGTGCAAGGTCCTCTGAGGCAGTCTTTTATGTATGATTGTAATAGCAGAAGAAATGAGGAGCATGCCAAAGAAACAGTTTCAAAATGGAGTTAAAATTGACTTCTCCCTGTGAAGAAGAAATTCATAGGGCCTGGACTCCATCTCAGGCCTGTCTGTGCTGGTCGTGAGTGGCCACCTCTCCAGTGGACTCTGAACTCTGTGCTTAGCGCCTGTGGGAATGACAACGGAAGGATAAGACCCCCCTCTGGGCAGGGGATTCTTGAAGATCGCATGCAGGTTAAGCGAAAATAGACACTAATCACCCCTGCCTCTGGATAGTATCTATCAGAATGAAACCACAGGCTTATGGTTATTAACTGGTTGGAATGTAGCCTCGGGCTTAACTGTTTGAACACAGAATACGTGAATGATGGGGTTATTGTGATTGTATTTACCCTTCCTTTGTAAGCCTCAAGGGATTTGGGGTGGTGGGTTTGGACAGTACACATGGGGTATAAAAGATTTTCACAAATGCTGATTGGGGTCCTTGGCTAAGAGGAGACTCTGCCTTGGGCCCGCCGGTGTAATAAACTGCACTCCACTATCTGCATTGTCCTTCTGAGTGAGTTTGTTTCCCAGAACGCGTGGCTATAACACCTGAAACAATGGGAGAGCATATTTTCAGTTCAGTTCAGTTCAGTTGCTCAGTCGTGTCTGACTCTTTGCGGCCTCACGGACTGCAACACAGCAGGCCTCCCTGTTCATCACCAACTTCCAGAGTTTACTCAAACTCATGTTCATTGAGTCAGTGATGTTATCCAACCATCTCATCCTCTGTTGTCCGCTTCTCCTCCCACCTTCAATCTTTCCCAGCCTCAATGACCCACAAGGAATTAATTGCCAAACTAAAATCTTTTTTGATAGATTCCTTATTTTATTTTGCTCATCTACTGCCTGTCCTGATTGAGAAGCACTTCTGAAGGAATGTCACAACTATTCTAGATATGTTAATCTTGAGAGTTGTGACTAAGAAAGCTTAGTGAAGTTTAAACCAAAGTAATGTATGTAAGAGTATGTAGGAGAATAGAGCCCACTGATTATTAAAAGCAACATAAGATTTAAAAATTGCTGAATTCTCACTCTCTGAAGGAATAAATATATAAGTGCATCTGTGGAGATGTGTGTATATATCCATTAATATAATAATTAATAATTATAATTATTTCATATAATTTGTGTATATTATTTATACATAATTATACGTTGTGGGAATTCCCTGGTGGTGCAGACTGTAAAGAATCTGCCTGCAATGTAGGAGACCTGGGTTCCGTCCCTCTCACTTCAGTATTCTTGCCTGGAGAATTTCATGGACAGAGGAGCCTGGTGGGTACAGTTAATGGGGCTGCAAAGAGTGGAACACAACTGAGCAACTAACACACACACATGACATATATACATCTGAAAGAAATAATCTTACAATGTTTTTCAGTTATACCTAGAGACCAGCACTTTCACAGCATCATGTTTTAGGACTTAAAATAGCTCAGCTGGAATTACATTCCTCCACTAGCTTTGTTCATAGTGATGCTTCCTAAGGCCCACTTGACTTCACACTCCAGGATGTCTGCTTCTAGGTGAGTGATCACACCATTGTGGTTATCCAGGTCATTAAGATTTTTTTTTTTTTTTTTTTTTTTGTATAGTTTTTTTGTGATGTGCTGAACACCGAAGAAGGACCCCAGCCAGGGGAGCTCTCTAAGAGCTTGAACTGGCAGAGCAGTGGAAAAGGACTAACCAAAGGGGTCTTCTGATCACCAGCTGCCAGAGGCGAAGGAGACTCTGATTGGGCCATAGCTCCTGTGGTTGAAGCAGTCTGTGTCCCTGCACCCTAGGCACCACCGGGGTCCCCGCTACCCAAGGAGCTGTACCAGCTTCACACTCAGTTCTCACTGGGGCAGAGTTGCCACAGGCTAGAAGAAAAAAAAAAAAAAAAAAAAACTAATAGTGCCTTATCTCCTGTGACAATAGCCACCAGAGCTCCTGAATGGCCGGCATTGACAGGGTCCCTGTGATCCAAGCAACTGCATCACCCCCACGCATGATGCCCACTGGGACAGAGCTGCTAGAGGTGATAAAAAGTCCTGCATCTGTGCATGTGGGGTCGCTTCAGGCATATGCAAAGACGCATATGCAGCGTCTTTACGACGCTGTGGACTGTGGCCTGCCAGGCATCTCTGTCCTGGGGATTCTCCAAGCAAGGATACTGGAGTGGGTTGCCATACCCTTCTAGAGCACCGTATTTTCTGCTGCCCTAGCCATCAGCTTCCCTGGTGAAGTACCTGGTGAGCACCTGGTGAAGCCAGGGCCCCTCTGACCCAAGCACCTGTGCCACCTCCATACCTGGTCCTCACTGGGACACACCCAAGTCCTCCACGGCAGTCTGAGGAGCAAGCCCCTGTAGATGACCCACATGTAGAGGTGGAGACAAAAATCACAATTGAAACCCAGGGGTAGGCTGGCATTGGAATAGGACCCAAAACCTTCCCAGCAGCTGTACAAGCTACAGATTAAATCCACGCAATCAACTAGACAGATTCTGTGTTTTTGAATATATTAAAGGACAATGAGAGTTCTCACAAAAGAAAACGCACTAGTTCTGACAGTCTTGGACATTGGAGGTAAGAAAACACAGGAGTAGGACCAGATTATAGTCGAACTGCCCCCAACAACAGATCCAGAAACTAGTCAAGTGTTGGAGGATATCCTAGGGAGGTAAGGTCGACTCCTAGCAAGGGAAAGAACACTGACAGTACAAACTCAATCCAAACATTTATCTTTTTTTTTTTTTTTTCATTTATTTTTATTAGTTGGAGGCTAATTACTTCACAACATTGCAGTGGGTTTTGTCATATATTGACATGAATCAGCCATGGAGTTACATGTATTCCCCATAAACATTTATCATTTTTATATTTTGACTTCTTCTGTAGTTGCTTCTGGAATTTTTTCTCTCTTTTTTTTTTTTTTTTCTTTCTTTTTATCCTTCTGTAGCTATTGACTTTATTAGTACTATTAAATCTATATAAGATTTTGAGATTTTTTTTATAGCACTTTTTTATTTTTCTTATATACTTCTACCTCTGTTTTGGCCTTTTGTGGTTCTGTGGGGTTTTCCTATATATATTTTCTTTTCTCTCTCACTTTTTTTAATTTTAATTTTTGAATTTATTATTTTCCTACATTTATTCCTTTGCTTTGTTTTTTACTGCTTATTCCCATTCAGTTCAGTTCAGTCGCTCAGTCATGTCCGACTCTGTGACCCCATGAATTGCAGCATGCCAGGCCTCCCTGTCCAACGCAAACTCCTGGAGTTTACTCAAACTCATGTCCATCGAGTTGGTGATGCCATCCAACCATCTCATCCTCTGTCGTCCCCTTCTCCTCCTGCTCCCAATCCCTCCCAGCATCAGGGTCTTTTCCAATGAGTCAACTCTTCACATGAGGTGCTCAAAGTACCGGAGTTTCAGCTACAGCATCAGTCCTTCTAATGAACACCCAAGAATGATCTCCTTTAGGATGGACTGGTTGGATCTCCTTGCAGTCCAAGGGACTCTCAAGAGTCTTCACCCACACCACAGTTCAAAAGCATCAATTCTTCAGTGCTCAGCTCTCTTCACAGTCCAACTCTCACATCCATACCTGACCACTGGAAAAGCCATAGCCTTGACTAGACGGACCTTTGTTGGCAAAGTAATGTCTCTGCTTTTTAATATGCTAAGTTGGTCATAACTTTCCTTCCAAGGAGTAAACATCTTTTAATTTCATGGCTACAGTCACCATCTGCAGTGATTTTGGAGCCCCAAAAAATAAAGTCTGACACTGTTTCCATTGTTTCCCCATCTATTTCCCAAGAAGTGATGGTAACAGATGCCATGATCTTAGTTTTCTGAATGTTGAGCTTTAAGCCAACTTTTTCACTCTCCTCTTTCACTTTCATCAAGAGACTTTTTAGTTCTTCTTCACTCTGTGCCATAAGGGTGGTGCCATCTGCATATCTGAGGCTATTGATATTTCTCCTGGCAATCTTGATTCCAGCTAATGCTTCTTCCAGACCAGCATTTCTCATGATGTACTCTGCATATAAGTTAAATATGCAGGATTACAATATACAGCCTTGATGTACTCCTTTTCCTTTTTGGAACCAGTCTGTTGGTCCATGTCCAGTTCTAACTGTTGCTTCCTGACCTGCATACAGGTTTCTCAAGAGGCAGGTCAGGTGGTCTGGTATTCCCATCTCCTTCAGAATTTTCCTCAGTTTATTGTGATCCACACAGTCGAAGGCTTTTTCCCATTACATAAATCTTTAATGTTAGTAAATCTCCTTTATCTACCTCTATTTAACTTTGTATTTCCATTCTTTTTCTTTCTTTCTTTTTTTTTTTCTCACCGTATTTGTTAGTTTGTTTTGTTTTTGTTTCTTTATTCCTCAATTGGCATCTTGCTGTAGTCTTGTTTTCCAGTTTGTGCTTCACTTAGGTTTGTTCTTAAATGGTGGATATAACTTTTAGTTTCTTTTGTTCACTGGGTAAATCTATTGTACTTTATTTCTTTTTAGGACAGTTTCAGTTTTGCTTATTGAAGTACGTGTATGTGTGTATATACGATAAGTTTAGTTACTGTTGGCCTGATTTTTTATATTGCCGTTTGCCTGGGGTTTCTGTTTTATTTCTAATTTTGTGTATTTGTTTTAATCCCATTTAATGCCATAACAAGTCAACTGTGCAATATCCATTCTTGGCCAGAGATCAAGTCCCAAGCGTTTGGAGTGGGGCCGCTAACTCCAAGACCATAGACTACCAGAGATCTCCTAACTCTACTTTGATACTCTGAGCTGAGCTGCTGAAGTCGCTCAGTCATGTCTGACTCTTTGTGACCCCATGGACTGTAGCCCCTCAGGCTCCTCAGTCCATGGGATTTTCTGGGCATGAATACTGGAGTGGGATGCCATTTCCTTCTCCCGGGGATCTTCCCAACCCAGGAATTGAACCCCAGTCTTCCTCATTGTAGGCAGATGCTTTACCGTCTGAGCTACCAGGGATGGTGAAGGCTACCACAAAGTCAACTACTTGTACACAAGACCCAGGATCATCCAACTATCAGTAGCACCAAGGAGAGGACACCTCATCCGAATAACAAACAAAACAAAAATATAAACCCAATCATCAACAGACAAGATTACCTCCTCTCTCAACCTTGCCCATAAGGAAGGAAGAATTCAACCTTGAAGACTGGGAAAAGGAAACCTCAAACACAATACATTTTAAAAAAAAGTAGTGAAAAGGAAGAGACATACTGTACAAATGAAGGAACAACCTAGAAACATACAAACCCACATCAATGAAGATGAAATAGACAAACTATGGGAAAAATAATTCAGAATAATGATAGTAAAGATGATCCAAAAACCTTGAAATTAAATTGGAGAAAATGCATCGTGGCACTAGTATTAAAGAACCCACCTGCCAATGCAAGAGACATAAGAGATCCAGGTTTGATCCCTGGGTTGGGAAGATACCCTGGAGGAGGAAATGGCAACCCACTCAATTATTCTTACCTGGAGAATCTCATGGACAGAAGAAACAGGTGGGCTATAGTACATAGAGTTACAAAGTGTTGGACACAATTGAAGTGACTTAGCACACAGAATAAAAAAAGAATAAACATACAGAGACAAATAACACAATTACTGAAATTAAAAATATTCTAGAAGGAATTAGTAACAAAATATCTGAGGCAGAATAATGAATAAGCAAGTTGGAAGACAGAATGGTGGAAATAACTGTTGAACAATAGAATAAAGTAAAAGGAATGAAAAGAACTGAGGATAGTTTCAGAGACCTCTGGAACAATATTAAATGCATCAACATTTGAATAATAGGGGTCCCAGAAGAAGAATAGCAAAAGAAAGGGGATGAGAAAATTTTTGAAGAGATTATAGTTGAAAATTTCCCCAACATGAAAAAGGAAATAGTTAATCAAGTCCAAGAAGCACAAAGAGTCTCAGACAGGATAAACCCAAGGAGAAACATGTCAAGACACATAATAAGCAAACTAAAAACTAATAAACACAAAGAAAGAAAATTAAAAGCAGCAAGGGCAAAGTAACAAGCAAATTCAAGGGAAAGCCCGAATGTATAACAGCTGATCTTTAAGCAGAAACTCTGCAGGCATGAATGAAATGGCAGTATATATTTGAAGAAGAATGAAAGGGAAAATTCTACAACCAAGCTTACTCTACCAGGCAAGGATCTCATTCAAAATTGAGGGAGAAATCAAAAGCTTTACAGAGAAGAAAAGCTTAAGAGAATTTAGTACCACTCAACCAGCTCTACAACAGATGTTAAAATGGCTTATATAGTCAGGAAATGCAAGAGAAGAAAAAGATATACAAAAACAAATATCAAACAATAAAGAAAATGGTAATAGGAAAATATATATCAGTAATTACTTTCAACATAAATGGATTAAAATCTCCGACCAAAAGACACAGACTGACGGAATAGATACAAAAACAAGATACATGTATATATATATATATATATATATATATATATATATATATATATGCTGTTTACAAGAAACACACTTCAGACCTAAAGACACATATAGATTGAAAGTGAGTGAATGGAAAATATATTCCATGCAAATGGAAAGCAAAAGAAAGCTGGAGTAGCAGTCCTCATGTCAGACAAAATGAATCTGGGGGGGGGGGGAGGGGAAGAATATTATAAGAGATAAAGAAGGACACTACATAGTGATCAAAGGATCAGTCCAAGAGGAAGACATAACAATTGTAAATATCTGTGCAACCAACATAGGTGCACCTAAATGCACAAGACAAACATTAACAATCATAAAAGGAGGAATTAGCAGTAACACATAATAGTAGGAAACTTTAGCACACCACATACACTAATGGACAGATCATCAAAACAGAAAATTAATAATAAAGAACAATCCTTAAATGACACATTAGACTAGATGGATCTCCTTGATATCTTCAGGACATTCCATCCAAATTCAGAATACACTTTCTTCCCACATGCACATGGAACATTCTTCAGGAGAGACCCAGTCTTGGGTCACAAATCAAAAGCTTGGTAAATGTAAGAAAGTTCAAATTATGTTAAACATCCTTTCTGACCACAAAGCTGTGAGACTAGATATCAATTACAAGAAAATAACTGTAAAAAAACAGAAACCATTGCAGATTAAACCCTACTTTTCTAAATAATGAACAAGTTACTGAATAAATCAGAAGAGAAATTTAAAAATTTCCAGAAACAGTTGACAATGATAACACAACAACTCAAAATATAGGATATAGCAAAAGTAATTCTAAGAGGGAAATTTATAGCAATACAACTGTACCTCAAGAAACAAGAAAAATGTTGAATAAACCACCTAAATTTAGACCTAAAGCAGCTAGTAAAAGAAAAACAAAAAAATACCCCAAAGTTAGCAGAAGGAAAGAAATCATAAATTTCAAAATAGAAAAAAAAAAAAAGAAAAGAAAAGGAAATGAAAGTAACAAAAGCAAAGATTAATAAAACTAAAAGCTGATTCTTTCAGAAGATAAACAAAATTGACAAGTCTTTAACCAGACTCATCAAGAAATAAAGAGAGAAGAATCAAATCAACAAAATTAGAGATTAAAAATACAAGGTTACAGCAGACAATGCAGAAATACAAAGAATTGTAAGAGACTATTATAAGCAACTGTATGACAATAACATGGACAACCTGAAATAAAAGGACAGATTCTTAGAAAAGTTCAATCTTCCAAGACTGACCCAGGAAGAAATAGCAATTATGAACATGACAATTACAAGCAGTGAAACCAAAACTGTTATAAAAAATCTCTGAAAAAATAAAATCCCAGGGCCAGATGGCTTCATAGGTGAACTTTGTCACATTTATAGGAGAGCTAATGCCCATCCTTCTAAAATTATTTTAAAAAATTAGAGAGGATGAAACTGGAGCCCATTATACAGAGTGAAGTAAACCAGAAAGATAAAGAACATTACAGCATACTAACACATATATATGGAATTTAGAAAGATGGTAACGATAACCCTATATGCAAAACAGAAAAAGAGACACAGAAGTACAGAACAGACTTTTGAACTCTGTGGGAGAAGGTGAGGGTGGGATGTTTCAAAAGAACAGCATGTATATTATTTATGGTGAAGTGGATCACCAGCCCAGGTGGGATGCATGAGACAGGTGCTCGGTCCTGGTGCACTGGGAAGACCCAGAGGGATCGGGTGGAGAGGGAGGTGGGAGGGGGGATTGGAATGGGGAATACGTGTAACTCTATGGCTGATTCATATCAATGTATGACAAAACCCACTGAAATGTTGTGAAGTAATTAGCCTCCAACTAATAAAAAAAAAAAAAAAATTACAGAGGAAGGAACACTTCCAAACTCATTTTATAAATCCATCATTCCCCTGATACCAAAACCAGACAAAGACAATACAAAAAAAGAAAATTTCACTGATGAATACAGATGCAAAAATCCTCAAAAAAAAACTCTGGAAAGCACAATTCAATAACACTTTCAAAAGCTCATGTACCATGATCAAGTCAGGTTTATCATGTCATATTAAGTCAGGATGCAAGGATTCTTCAAAATATGCAAATCAATCAATGTGACACACCATATTATCAAATTGAAAGATAAAAATCATATGATAATTTCAAATAATGTAGAAAAATTGTTTGACAAAATTCAGCACTCATTTATGATTAAAAAAAAAAAAAAAGAAAGAAACGCTTAACAAAGTGGGCATAGAAGGAACCTACCTCAACACAGTGAATCATATATGGTTAGTCCACAGCACATATTATTTTCAATGGTGAAAAACCAAAAGCATCCCCTCTAATACCAGGGACAAGACAAGGGTGTCCACTCTCACCACTATTATTTGACATAGTTTTGGACGTCCTAGTTATGGCAATCAGAGAACAAATGAAATAACAGGAATCCAGATCAGAAAAGAATAAGTAAAACTCTCACTGCTTGCAAATGACATGATAATATATATATAGAAAACCCTAAAGATACTATCAGAAAATAACTAGAGCTGATCAATGAATTTGGTAAATTTGCTGATACAAAATCAACACACAGAAATCACCTGCATACATAAATATTAATATCAGAAAGAGAAATTAATAATCAATCACATTCACCATTGCAAAAAAGAAGAACAAAATATCTAGAACTACCTAAAGAGAGAAAATAACTATATACAGAAAATTATAAGACAGTAAAGAAAGAAATCAAAGATGACATAAACAGATTCCATGTTCCTGGGCTGAAAGAATCAATATTGTGAAAGTGGTTATACCACCAAATGCAATCTACAGATTCAAAGTGATCCCTATCAAATTACCAATGGCATTCTTTCACAGAACTAGGGCAAAAAATTCACAATTCATATAGAAACACAACAGACTCCAATTAGCCATTGCAGTCTTAAGAAAGAAGACTGGAGACGGAGGAATCAACATTTCTCATTTCAGACTATACTACAAAGATACGATGTTCAAGACCGTGTGGTAGTGGCAGAAAACCAGAAATATAGGCTAATGGAACAAGATAGAGAGCCCAGAGATAAACCTGCACAGAGATAAACCTTTGGATACCTTATTTTTGACATACAAGGCAAGAATATACAATGGGGAAACAATAGCCTTTTCAATAAGTGAGGCTGGGAAAACTGAGCAGCTACATGTAAAAGAAAGAAATTAGAACACTTCCTAACACCATCAGTCCAATTCAGTTCAGTCACTCAGTCATGTCCGACTCTTTGTGACCCCATGGATTGCAGCATGCCAGGCCTCCCTGTCTGCCAGGGTCCAGCCCTAGCAGGTCCAGTAATACCCAAGGGATGAGTGGTGTTGGCAAAAAAGAAGTGCACAGACTCTGGTTGCAATACAAAAACTTATCTCTTTATTTTTTAACAGCTCAGATTATATAGAATTGTTTTTCTTGCCTCCCCCTTACCATCACCCCATGTTACATCAGATGTTGGGTTTGTGCATGCCTCAATGGCCTAACATTTTCACTCTGACAAAAACAATGTTCCATAGATTCCAGATATAGTATGAATTCTTTGGACAATAAAACAATACATGGGAAGGGTTACAAAAATATGTTTGACATTTCTGAGAATAGTACCATGTGAGAACCCTTACATTTTTCTTTGTCTAAGACCACAAAGCCTCAGTCTACAGTCTTTAACTATGAGGCAGCAAAACACCTCTGAAGCAGCAAAACACCTCTATTAATAGTGAGGTAATGGCAGTAAGGCTGCTTAATATAAATGTTTTATACTATTGAAATCCTATGTTACACATTTTCTAGTTCTACAAAAATACCCATAATATTCTATGTTTATTAAGGGAATGGAAACAGTGGACAAATAGCAGCACTGAAATAGCAACAATGAAAACCTTCTTGATCAAAAAACAAGTAAACTGAAGCAGTCCATCTACTTCTGAATCTAACTGTTTCTACTCTTTTCTAATCTAGAACTTTATAATTTTCTAAGCAAGCAGCCAGACTATGCCTGTGGCCTTTTCCTTATTTCTGCCCATAGCCATACCGGGGAGGCCTGATTACTACATATTATATTTCCAAGATTTAGTAGAAAGCACAATAACAGTAAGACAGAAAGAGAAAGGGGACAAACTGGGTCCCTCGGGTGACCCCAAAGGGAAGAGCTGTCTTGCAGGTTCCCCTCTTGTCCCATGACCTTGTCACAGTCTGGGCATGTCCTGGCGGCTCCCAACACCTGTCCATCACCAACTCCGGGAGTTTACTCAAACTCTTGTCCATTGAATCAGTGATGCCATCCAACCATCTCATCCTTTGCTATCCCCTTCTCCTCCTGCCGTCAATCTTTCCCAGCATCAGAGTCTTTTCCAACGAGCCACTTCTTCACATCAGGTGGCCAAAGTATTGGAATTTCACCTTCAACACCAGTCCTTTTGATGAACAACCAGGACTGATTTCCTTTAGGATGGACTGGCTGGATCTCCTTGTAGTCCAATGGACTCTCAAGAGTCTTCTCCAACACCACAGTTCAAAAGCATCAATTCCTTGGTGCTCAGCTTTCTTTATAGTCCAACTCTCACATCTGGACATGACTACTGGGAAAATCATAGCCTTGACTAGATTGACCTCTGTTGGCAAAGTAATGTTTCTATTTTTTAATATGCTGTCTAGGTTGGTCATAACTTTTCTTCCAAGGAGTAAAAGTCTTTTTATTTCATGGCTGCAGTCACCATCTTCAGTGACTTTGGAGCGCCCCAAAATAAAATTAGCCACTATTTCCACTGTTTCCCCATCTATCTACCATGAAGCGATGGGACTGGATGCTGTGATCTTAGTTTTCTGAATGCTGAGTTTTAAGCCAACTTTTTCGCTCTCCTCTTTCACTTTCATCAAGAGGCTCTTTAGTTCTTCACTTCCTACTATAAGGGTGGTGTCATCTGCATATCTGAGGTTATTGATATTTCTCCTGGAAATCTTGATTCCAGCTTGTGCTTCATCCAGCCCAGTGTTTCTCATGATGTACGCTGCATATAAGTTAAATAAGCATGGTGACAATATGCAGTCTTTACGTACTCCTTTTCCTATTTGAAACCAGTGTGTTGTTCCATTTCCAGTTCTAACTGTTTCTTCCTGACTTGCATACAGATTTCTCAAGAGGCATATCAGGTGGTCTGGTATTCACATCTCCTAACACCATACACAAAGATAAATTCAAAATGGGTTAAAGACCTAAATGTAAGGCTAGAAATTATAAAATTCTTAGAGGAATACATAGATAGAACTCTAAATGACATAAATCAAAGCAAGATCTCTATGACACACCTCCTAGAATAATGGGGAAAAAAGTAAAAGTAAACAAATCAGACCTGACTAAACTTAAAAGCTTTTGCACAGCAAAGGAGACTATAAGCAAGGTTAAAAGATTTCCCTCAGAATGGGATAAAATAAAAGCAAATGAAACAACTAACAAAGGATTAATTTCCAAAATGTACAGGCAGCTCATACAAATCAATACTTTAAAAGCAAACAGCCTAATCAAAAGTGGGGAAAAGACCAAACAGACATTTCTCCAATGAAGACATACAGATGGTTAACAAGCAAATGAAAAGATACACAGCATCACTCATTATTAGAGAAATGGAAAACAAAACTACAATAAGATATCACCTCACACCAGTCAGAATGGCCACCATCAAAAAGTCTACAAACAATAAATGCTGGAGAGGGTGTGGAGAAAAGGGAACCCCCCTCTTGACTTGTTTTTGAAATATAAATTGATACAGCCATTATGGAAAACATTATGGAGATTCCTTAAAAAAAATTAGGGATAAAACCACCCTATGAGCCAGCAGTCCCACAACTAGGCATATACCCTGAGGAAACCAAAATTGAAAAGACACGGGTATGCCATTACAGCACTATTTACAATAGCTAGGACAAGGAAGCAATCTAGATGTCCATCGATGGATGAATGGATCAAGATGATGTGGTACATATATACAATATAATATTACTCAGTCATAAAATGGAATGTGATTGAGTCAGTTCTAATAAGGTAAATGAACCCAGAGCCTATTATACAGAGTGGTATAAGTCAGAAATAGAAAGATAAATACTCTATACTAACACATATATATGGAATCTAGAAAGATGGTACTAATGAATTAATTTGCAAGGTGGCTATTGGAGACACAGACATAAGGAACAGACTTTTGGACTTGGAAAGGGGGAGGAAGGAGAGGGTGAGATGTATTGAGAGAATACCATGAAAACTTACATTATCATGTGTAAAGTAGCCAATGGAAATTTGCAATATGACTCAGGGAACTCAAACATGGACTATGTATCAACTTAGAGGAGTAGGATGGGGAGGGAGGTAGGAGGGAGATTCAAGAGGGGGGAATATGTATATATACCTATAACTGACTCATTTTGATATTTGGCAGAAAACAACAAAATTCTGTAAAGTAATTATCCTTCAATTAAAAAATAAATAAATTTAAAAAGACTCACATATGTTGGATTAAAAACTCTATGGCATAGAAGACAAACAACCAACAGGCACCTACTGTATAGCAAATAACTATATTCAATATTCTGGGTTAACCTATTTGGGAAAATAATGTTAAAAAGAATAAATATATGTATAGCTGAGTCAATTTGCCATACATCTAGAACTGACACAACATGGTAAATCAAATATACTCCATTTTTTTAAGAAAAAAGCAAAACCCCAAAAAAGTAAAATTGCCATGTTTTTAATGCAAGATCCAAAAAATAAAAATTAGTGATCACTAAAATTAGCAGATCATAAAAGTGTAATTTTTATAGAATGTTATAGGGAAGAATAATATGATTTTAACTTAATATTCCAGAAGAAAAGTAAAGGCAATTATCAAAATCATTGTTCTTCATAAGTCATTTTTATGACATATTTAAGTAATAGCTAAAAAGAAATTATGTGAAAATTTTACATGATCAACTACTAAATTTGTATGGAAATCAACTTTCTAACGGAATATTTATGTGAATTCTCAGGTTAAACTTCAATATTTTTATTAAAAATCAAGTACAAAAAATAAAAAAAAGTAAAAATCAAATACAGAACATAATTGCAATACAAAACTAAGTGTATATACATAGAATATTCATATTATTAGGAATAACTCAGCCTATTGGGCTTGTTCTCAAGGAAATTCATGAGATTGTTATTAAATGATTTGCTACTTAAAATACTTGGATTTGAATACAGACAATGAAATGCAGTTATTTGCATTCTATTTCATCCTATATTTTAAAATATGCTATAAGTGAGGTGAAAAGACCGTCTTCAGAATGGGAGAAGATAATAGCAAGCAAAGCAACGGACAAAGAATTAATCTCAAAAATATACAAACAGCTCATGCAGCTCAATACTAGAAAAATAAAGGATCCAATCAAACAATGGTCAAGGAATTAAACAGACATTTCTCCAAAGAAGACATATAGATGGATAATAAACACATGAAAAGATGCTCAATATCACTCATTATCAGAGAGGTGCAAAGCAAAATCACAATGAGGTGCCAATTCACACTGGTCAGAATGGCTGCTATCAAAATGTTTGCAAACAATAAATGCTGGAGAGGGTGTGGAGAAAAGGGAACCCTCTTACACTGTTGGTGGGAATGCAAACTAGTACAGCCACTATTGCAGACAGTGTGGAGATTTCTTAAAAAACTGGAAATAGAACTACCATACAATCGGCAGTCCCACTGCTAGACATACACACTGAGGAAATCAGAATTGAAAGAGACACCTGTACCCCAATGTTCATCACAATACTGTTTACAATAGCTAGGGCATGGAAGCAACCTAGATGTCCATCAGCAGATGAATGGATAAGGAAATGGTGGTACATATACCATATACACAATGGAATATTTCTCAGCTATAAAGATGAATACATTTGAATCAGTTCTAATGAGATGGATGAAACAAGCCTATTATACTGAGTGAAATAAGTCAGAAAGAAAAGCACTGATACAGTACATTAACATATATATGTGAAAATTAGAAAGATGGTAACAATGATCCTATATGCCATACAGCAAAAGAGACATTGATATAAAGAACAGACTTTTGGACTCTGTGGGAGAAGGTGAGAGTGAGATGATTTGAGAAAATAGAGTTGAAATATATATATTACCATACGTGAAATAGATGACCAGTTGAAGTTTGATGCATGAAACAGGACACTCAAATCTGGTGCCCTGGGACAACTCAGAGGGAAGGGGTGGGGAGGGAGGTGGGAGGAGGGTTCGGGATGTGGGACACATGTGCACCTGTGGCTCATTCATGTCAATGTATGGCAAAAACCACCACAGTATTGTAAAGTAATTAACTTCAAATTAAAATAAATAAATTAATTTTTAAAAATGTGCTAAACCCAGAAGGTGATATGCTGTGACGTTCAAGTCAGTTTAATTCATTGACACTACATGAACTTTTATTTTTAATATTAATTTTATTGTATATAGTTGCTTTACAATGTTGTATTAGTTTCTACCATACAGCAAAGTGCAACAGATAGATAGATAGATAGATATAGATGATATAGATATAGATATCCCACTTTAGAATTGTGATTTTCTCTGGGTTTATGTCCAGGAGTGAGATTTCTGGGTCATGTGGTAGGTCTAATTTGACATTTTTAAAGAACCGCCATACTGTTTTCCATAGTGACTGTATCAACTTACTGAATACATTCCTACCAAAGTGTTAGAGAATTCCCTTTTCTCTACACCTTCTCCTGCATATTGTTTGTAGATATTTTGATGATGTCTTTTCTGACCCATGTGAGGTACCTCATTGTGGTTTGATTTGCATTTCTATAAAATTAGTGGTATTGAACATTTTTCTTTTTCATGGGCTTCTCAGCTGTCTGTATGTCTTCTTCCAAGAGATGTCTATTTAAGAAAGCCTGCCCATTATTTTTGTTTTTGGCATTGAGATGCAGGAGCTGTGTATATACATTTTTTTTTTTTAAATTAATCCCTAATCAGTTGTTCTACTTGCAAATATTTTCTTCCATTCTAAGTGCTGTTTCTTTATCTTGCTTATGGTTTCCTTTTCTGTGCAAAACTTTTAAATTTAATGAGTTTCCATTTCTTTATTTTGGATTTTATTTTCATTAGGAGATTGATCAAAAAGACTTGGTGTAGTTAATTTCAAACAGTGCTCTGCATATCCTTTCCTCCAAGAGTTTTACAGTGTCTTAACTTACCTTTAGGTCTTTAATCCATTTTGAGTTTATATTTATGTATGGTGTTAGGATGAGATGGTTGGATGGCATCACCAATTCAATGATCATGAGTTTGAGTGAACTTCAGGAGATGGTGAAGGAAGGATAGGGAAGCCTGGCATGTTGTAGTTCATGGGGTCACAGGCAGACACGAGTGAGTGATTGAAGTGATTGAAGGGAATGATTGAACTGATTGTGTCTTTTCTGCATTGTATGTTCTTTCCTCTTTTGTCATATATTGGGTTATCATAGGTGTGTAAACTGGGCTCTTTGTCCTTTCCATCTGTCTATATTCCTGTTTTTATGCCAGTACCATATAGTCTTGAAGACTGTAGCTTTGTAGTATGTATGATGTCAGGCTACTTAATGTCTCCAGGTTTGTTTCTCTGTCTCAAGATTATTTTGGCTATTTTGGGTCTTTTGTATTTCTATAAAATTGCAAAGTTTTGTTCTGTTTGAGTGAAAATTGCCATTTCCATTTGATAGGAATTGTATTGAATCTGTAAATTGCTTTGGATAGTGTAGTTATCACACAAGGTTGATTCTTATGATCTAATGATCAAAAATCATTTTATATCTCTCCACCTATTAGTGTCATCTTTGATTACTTTCAGTGATATCACATTGTTTTTTCAATACAGGTCTTTTGCCTCCTTAAGTAGGTTTATTTCTAGGTTTGTTTTTTTTTTACTTGCAGTAGTAAATATGATTGCTTTCCTAATATATCTTTTTGATCTTTTGTTATTTACATATAGGAATGTAAGAAATTTCTGTGCATAAATTTTGCATCCTGCAAATTTATCAAATTCAATGATGAATTCTAGTAGTTTCTGGGAGTATTTTTAAGATTTTCTATGTATTTTTGTTTTTGAGTCACTCAGTCATGTCCAACACTTTGGTAACTCATGGATGGCAGCACACCAGGTTTCCCTGTTCTTTACTATCTCCAGGAATTTGTTCTAACTCATGTCCATTGAGTCAATGATGCCATCCAACCATCTCATTTTCTGTTGTCCCCTTCTCCTTCTGCTCTCAATCTTTCCCTACATCAGGGTCTTTTCCAGTGAGTCAGGTCTTCACATCAGGTGGCCAAAGTTATTGGAGCTTCAGCTACAGCATCAGTCCTTCCAATGAACATTCAGGGTCGATTTACTTTAAGATTGACAGGTTTGATCTCCTTGCTATCCAAGGGACACTCAAGAGTCTTCTTCAGTGCTACAGTTTGAACACATTGATTCTTCAGTACTCAGCCTTCTTTATGGTCCAACTCTCACATCTGTATATGAGTACTGATAAAAAACATAGCTTTATGGACTTTGTTGGTAAGTGATATCTGCCTTTTAATATGCTATCTAGATTTGTCATAACTTTTCTTCCAAGGAGCAAGTGTCTTTTAATTTCATGGCTGAAGTCAGCATTCACAGTGATTTTGGAGCCCAGGAAAATAAAGTCTGTTACTGTTTCCATTCTATTTTTTCCCCATCTATTTGCCACAATGGGATGCCATGATCTTAGTTTTTGAATGCTGAGTTTTAAGCCACTTTCTCACTCTCCTGTTTCACTTTCATCAAGAGGCTCTTTAGTTCCTGTTTGCTTTCTTCCATGAGGGCGGTGTCACCTGTATATCTGAGGTTATTGATATTTCTCCTAGCAATCTTCATTCCAGCTTCTGATCCAGTCCAGCATTTTGAATGATGTCCTTTGCTTATAAGTTAAATAAGCAGGGTGACAATATACAGTCTTGATGTACTCCTTTCCCAATTTTAAGTCAGTTCATTTCTCCATGTCTGGTTCTATATATTGGTTCTTGACCTGTATATAGTTTTCTCAAGAGGCAGGTAAGGTGGTTTGGTATTCCCATCTCTTTAAGAATTTTTCACAGTTTGTTGTATTATATCATACTGTCTGTAACTAATGACTGTTTACTTCTTTTCCAATTTGAATTCTTTCTTTCTTTCTTTCTTTCTTTTTTTTTTTTTTCTTCTCTGATTGTCATGGGTAGGACTTCTAAAACTATACTGAATGAAAATGGTGAGAGTGAATATTCTGGTTTTGTTTCTGATCTTAGATGAAATGCTTTCAGTTTTTCACCACTGAGAATAACGTTTATTGTGGGTTTGCCATATATGACTTTTGTATTGTTGAGGCAGATTTCCCCTTTGGCCATTTTATGGAGAGTTTTTGTTGTTGTTGTTGTTTCTGTTTTCATAGGTTGTTGAAATTTGTCAAAAGACTTTTCTGCATCTATTAAGATGGTCATTTTTTCTTTTGATTTCCATTTGCATGGGGTATCTTTTTCTATCTCCTTGCTTTTCATCTGTGTGTCACTAGGTCTGAAACTGGTCTCTTATAGACAACATATATACAGGTTGTGTTTTGTATCCATTAAGCCAATGTGCTATTTTGTTTGGAGCAGCTAATCCATTTATATTTAAGGTAAGTATCTATATGTATCTTCCTATAATTATTCCCTTATTTGCTTCGTTTTTGTATTTTGTAGGTTTTCTTCTCTTGTGTTTGCTGCCTAGAGAATTTCCATTAGCATTTGTTCTAAAGCTGGTTTAGTGGCACTGGATTCTCTTAGGTTTTCCTCGTCCATAAAGCTTTTGATTTCCCTGTTGAACCTAAGTAACAGCCTGACTAGGTAGAGTAATTTTGTCCCCCACCCCTTTCATTTACTTAAATATATAATGTCACTTCATTCTGATCTTCTGATTTTATGTTGAAAAATTTGCCTATAACATGGGGCTTCCCTTGTATGTTATTTTGTGCTTTTCTCTTGATGCTCTTAATATTTTTTTCATGTCTTTAGTTTGTATTAGTTGTAGTAATATGTATTTTGGTGTGTTTCTCCTTGAGTTTAATCTGTATGAGACTCTTTGCACTTCCCAAACTTGGGTGGCTATTTTGTTTTCTATGTTCAGGAAGTTTTTGACTACAATGTTTTCAAATATATTCTCAGACACTTTGTCTCTCTGTTCTCCTTCTGGAACCCATAAAATTTGAATTTTGGTGCACTTAATATTGCTCCAGAGGCCTCTGAGATGGTCCACTCTTTTTTTTTTTTTTTTTTATTATGCTTTTTTTCTTTATTCTGCTCTGGTCCAGTTATTTCAATCCTTATGTCTTTCAGCTCACTTTTTTTTTTTTTTTCCTTTTGTTTCATGTACTCTGGTTGTTCTCTTGGATTACCTTTACTATCGTTACTCTAAGTCCTTTTTCAGGTAGACTGCCTATTGGCTCTTTGTTTGTTTGATGTTGTCAGGTTTCATTTCGCTGCTGTTTCTATAACATACTGTCATCTCATTTTTTATAACTTACTCTGTTTGTGGTTTCCGTCCTTCAGGCTGCAGGTTTGCAGTTTTTTATGGTTCTGGGGTCTGCCCTCTATTGAATGAGGTTGGTCTTGGCATTTATGTAGGCTTCCTGGTTTAAGGAACTGGTTCCTGCCCTCTGGTGGTTGGAGCTGACTTCTGTCCCCTCAGGGGCAAAGCTAAGTCTAGTTATGTGTTTGGGGTACCTATGAGCATAGCATAATTTCAGGCAGCCTGTCTACTGATGACTATTGCCGTCTTTCTGTGTTGTCAGTTCCTTCACATGAGGCGTCAGTCACTGGAGCCTGAAGTCAATTTGGTGTAGGTAGGTCTTGGTGTCAAGATGAAAAACCCTGGGATATCATGCTGAGTAATAGTCACTGAGGCTGGGAATTCTCTGGTGGTCCAGCATCCCTGACCCAACACTCCCACCACAGAGGCTCAGACCCAACCTCTGGCCAGAGAACCAAGATTCTACAAGCTGTGCTGTGCAGAAAACAAACAAACAAACAAAAATATAAACAGACAAACAAAACCAAAGGTAAATAGCAAAAACAAAAAGGAATATCAATAACAACAAATGGACTAGCTCACCATACCCCATGGACTGTAGGTCACAAGTCTCCTCTGTCCATGGGATTTTCAAGGCGCCAACACTGGAGTAGACTGCCATTGCCCTCTCCAGGAGATCTTTCCAACTCAGGATCAAACCCGAGTCTTCTACATTATAGGCAGATTCCTTACCACTGAACCACCAGGGAAGCCCATAACAAGAAAAGATGATAAGAAAACTGACAAACAAGCCCAAAATAATGGTAAACGCAAAGCCAAAGAAACGAAAGCAAAGAAATAGACAAAAAAGAAAAAGAAAACTAAAAACAGAAGATCAACCAAAGGAACAAAAGAACCCTAAAATAAAAATGAACAATAAAATAAAACGAACAAAAGCAGAAAAAGAAAACAAAAGCAGAAATCAAAACACATAAAAATAGAAAAATACAAATATATTAAAAAAAGATAAACTAAAAATTAAAAGTAGAAATAATAATAATGAAATAACAGCAAGGTGAAAAGATAGCCTTCAGAATGGGAGAAAATAATAGCAAATGAAGCAACAGACAAAGAATTATTCTCAAAAGTATCCTAGTAACTCCTGCAGCTCAATTCCAGAAAAATAAATGACCCCCCCCAAAAAAAATTAGGCCAAAGGACTAAACAGACATTTCTCCAAAGAAGACATACAGATAGCTAACAAACACATGAAAAGATGCTCAACATCACTTATCATAAGAGAAATGCAAATCAAAACCACAATGAGGTACCATTTCACGCCAGTCAGAATGGCTGCTATCCAAAAGTCTACAAGCAATAAATGCTGGAGAGGGTGTGGAGAAATTGGAACCCTCTTACATTATTGGTGGGAATGCAAACTAGTACAGCCACTATGGAGAACAGTGTGGAGATTCCTTAAAAAACTGGAAATAGAACAGTCACATGACCCAGCAATCCCACTCCTGGGCATACACACCGAGAAAACCAAAACTGAAAGAGACACGTGCACCCCAATGTTCATCGCAGCACTGTTTATAATAGCCAGGACATGGAAGCAACCTAGATGCTCATCAGCAGACGAATTGATAGGAAGCTATGGTACATATACACAATGGAATATTACTCAGTCATTAGAAAGAATACATTTGAATGAGTTCTAATGAGGTGGATGAAACTGGAGCCATTATACAGAGTGAAATAAGTCAGAAAGAAAAACACCAATACAGTATACTAATACATATATATGGAATTTAGAAAGATGGTAACAATAACCCTATATGCAAGACAGAAAAAGAGTCACAGATGTATAGAACAGACTTTTGGACTCTGTGGGAGAAGGTGAGGGTGGGAAGATCTGAGAGAGTAGTATTGAAACATGTATATTATCAAATGTGAAACAGAGCAACAGTCCAGGTTCAATACATGTACAGGGCGCTCAGGGCTGGTGCACTGGGATGACCCAGAGGGATGGGATGGGGAGGGAGGTGAGAGGGGGTTTAGGATAGGGAACACATGTAAATCCATGGCTGATTCATATTGATGTATGGCAAAAACCACTACAATATTGTAAAATAAATAAATAAATAATAAATATCAGCAAAACAGAATGAAACAAACAAACAAAAAAATAATAACAATATTTTCCTGGGGTCTCAGTTGTCAGCACCCTTGCCCTTAGAGTGAAACACCGCCCATCCTCACCTGTCCAGGAGGGCCTCCAATACCTCTTGGCTGACCTCTGCATGCTATATGGACACTGTGGGGGGAGTTCAAACCCTGACTTGGCCCAATCTCTGTGTGTACTTGCCTCAGAGTTCATAGACTGATCGCAGTTGTGGGAACACTGTCTGTCTGTTGAATATTTATTTCACAGACACAGGGTTTAGCAAGCTGATCTTGGTAATTCAATCCACTGCTTATATGGCTGCATGGAGTGGCTTCCCTTCATTTCCTTTGTTTCACAGCCCCTAGGGCTCAGCGCTGGCTTTGGCCTCACCTCTCCGTATGGGCCACCCTCAGGGGGCAAGAGGAGTGAAAGAAGTAGCTGATTGGGGCACATTTATTCACTCAGGCTGGGGTGGGATAGGGTGTGTTGTGTGAAATGCTTACAGCATCAGAGAGAGACAGGAAGTCACAGCAGAGTGGGCATGCTCTGTGCTCTCCCAGGGACGTTGGCCCCAGATTGCAGAAGCCTTGGTTGTGGTGGGCCATGCAGGCTCCTAGGAAGTTACAGGAAGTGTCGTAAACTTGCTCACAGGACATCCGGGGGCAGCAGATGTCCTGTGCTGGTAGTGGTTCACTCCTACTTCTGAAGTCTGAATCATCAGCTATGGCTCGCACATATTGCTGAAGCTTGTATAGATAGTATCCTGCTTCCCATGGATGCAGGAAGAAAGAAGCTCTTATGGCAGGCCCACCTCTCTACTCTCACCTCCACCAACAATGATCTCTCTGGCAAACCCAGGCTTTTTCTCAGACTCCCTTAGTTGTGGTGAATGATACCCTAGCGCCCTCAGGTTGTCTTCATGTAGCCAACACCAGTCCTTTCCCTGGGACCTGACACCATCCACCTGAGTGAGCAAGTGGACAGGTGGACAAGCATTTCAGCCCAGAGACTGCTGGTAAGCATCACCCTTCTGTGCATGGTTTTCTTCACTTTGCCCTTTGCATACTTGTTGATGTGCTCTTCTCTGAGGCTCTAAAGCCAGTCCCTGCTTTTCCTGCCATCCCTGCCAGTGAGGGAACTTCCCAGTGTACAAAACCTTTCTTTTTTTCATGGCTCCCTTCCAGAAGTGCAGGCCCCATCCTAATTCCTCTCTTTCCTCCTCCTCCTTTTTATTTTCTCTTCTCAGTTACACAGTGATTGTTGTTGTTGTTCTTTTGGAAGTCTAAAATATTCTGCCAACATTCAGTAGACATTCTGTGGAAGTAATTCCACATGTAAACATATATTTCATACATCTGTGGGGAGAAGGTGAGTTCCATGCCCTAACCTGCTCAAATCTTGATCCTCTCTATAGATGGACATTTATATTTTAAATCAATTAAGTGTAAATCAAACAACATTCATGACTACAAGTTTGTGTCCCTTGAAATTATGCATGCTATGTCACACATGTGAGAGCAAATGTAAACTTTGTAGATGGTTGTTATCGTTATCTTAGTGAACTACTTTTGGTTTCTACTGATTAACTTATATTTGAATTACAACAGTCAGTCATCTGTGGCTGACAATTGAACACACTGAAAGAAACACCCGTGAGGCACTATTGAATGGGTGACACTGATGACTGAGATCAGGCCAAAGTAACAGATATAAACTATTTTCTTAATCAGTCTTGTTGTTGTTTGTTGCATTGCTAAGTTATGTCTAACCCTTTCTGACACTATGGACTGCAACACTCCAGGTTTTGCTGTCCTTCACTATTCCCCAGAGTTCTCTGTAACTTATGTCCATTGAGTCAATGATGTCATTCAACCATCTCATACTCTGTCGTCCTCTTCTCCTCCCACCTTCAATCTTTCACAGCATCAGGGTCTTTTCCAGTGAGTCAGCTCTTCACATCAGGTGGCCAAAGTATTGGAGCTTCAGCTTGAGCATCAGTCCTTCCAATGAATATTCAGGGTAGATTTCCTTTAGGATAGACTGGTTGGATCTCCTTGCAGTTCAAGGGATTCTCAAAAGTTTTCTCCAGCACCACAGTTCAAAAGCTTCAGTTCTTCAATGTTCAGCCTTCTTTATGTTCCCACTCTCACATCGGTGCATGATTACTGGAAAAACCATAGCTTTGATTGCACAAAACTTTGTCAGCAAAATGATGTCTCTGCTTCTAATATGCTATCTAGGTTTTCCATAGCTTTTCTTCCAAGAAGCAAGAATCTTAATTTCATGGCTGCAGTCCCTGTCTGCAAAAATTTTGAAATCCAAGAAAATAAAACCTGTCACTGTTTCCACTTTTTTTCCCTTCTGTTTGCCATGAAGTGAGGGAACCAGATGCCATGATCTTAGTTTTTTGAATGTTGAGTTTAAGCCTATTTTCCCACTCACTCTTTCACCCTCATTAAGAAGCTCTTAGTTTTTTCTTTGCTTTAGACTATTAGATTGATATCATCTGCACATCTGAGGTTGTTGATATTCATCCAAGCAATCTTGACTCCAGCTTGTAATTCATCCAACCCAGCATTTTTCATCATGGTACATATAAGTTAAATAAGCATGTACAGCCTTGACTTATCCCTTTCCCAATTTTGAATCAGTCCACTCTTCCATGTCTAGTTCTAACTGATGCTTCTTGACATGCATACAGGTTTCTCAGAAGACAGGTAAAGTGGTCTGGTAAGCTTATCTCTTTAAGAATTTCCCACAGTTTGTTGTGATCCATATGGTTAAAGGGTTTAGCATAGTCAATGAGGTAAAAGGAGATGCTTTACTGGAATTCCCTTGCTTTCTCTATGATCCAATGAATGTTAGCAATTTGATCTCTGGTTCCTCTGCTTTTTCTGAATCCACATTGTTAATCTGAAACTTCTTGGTTCGTGTACTGCTGAACCTCACTAGCAGTTGTCCAACTGATGTGAAGAACATAAACAACTGTGAGGTAATGAGGCCAGAGACAAAAATAAGGAAGTTAATAAAAAGCTTAATAGTGGCATGCTGCATTACACCAGTGGGTGGAAACAAGGGGAGTGCTGACCTAGGAAAACTGAGTAAATATGCATTAAAACATAGGATTCACAGTTGAAATAAAATTAACAGGCATGTGAAGTGATCTCTGGGGAGGCTCTGCATCCAGAGCTTGTAAGTGACACAGCTAATTCATCAAAATGTAAATGCAGACATTCAAAGTTAGGATGAGGCAAAAACGGCCAGCTGCATCAGGGTGAAATGAATTAAAAATGCACTGCTTATAGTAATGCCTGTGTTTGGCCTTTCTTGAATCCATAGAAAAGAAAACAAAACACCTGCCACCTAGGACAGAGAATTGATGTATTGCCTATATTTTTTCCTAATCACTGAAGCTTGGGAAGTGACAGTTAAATGAGATGATTTTCTTACATTCTGAACAGAAGGTCAAGTCACTGACCACACTGCTTCTCAGTGTTTAATATGGATATGAATCCTCTGAAAATCTTATAAAATGGCAGAATCTAATCAAATAAGTGGAGCTAGATATAGGGCACTGAAATGTTGTATCCCAAGTGTCTCCCAGGAGACTGCAGCTCTCCAAGAACCATGCTTTGAATCAAAAAGTATTTATCACTGAAAAATTTAAAAGTTCTCAAACCTCTCTTTCCTCCTCTCACCATACTCTAGGAAAAGTTGTATTATTGTATTATTTACTATGCTTAAATAGTGAAATAGGTTTTTCTTCTTTGCTCTCCTGATGAGTCTAGTTTCTAAATTAAAGATTTGTACATATAGAGATAGATATGTATGGATAGATAGACAGAGAAGTAGATAATTCTAATGTACATGCAATAGAAAAATAAAAAAAATACTTGTGAAGTATCATAGACTTACCTATAAACCTCCTAAGTAATGCAGAGTTTTCAACTTTCAACAATCTGAGAACAATCAGACTGAAAAATCATTTCTAAAATATACCATAGTTTCATACATGTTGGTACAGCTTTTATTATGAATTCACTCTCTCTTTGTATTGTTATAAATTCATTTAAAGAAAATCCACATAACAGTATTTTAATATGTAAAAAAAGTAAATGTTTTTGTTCATAGTCAGTTTAAAGTAATTGTGAGAAATCAAAAATAAATTGATATATCCCAAGGGGTTCCAGGAACTACATTTTATTCTCTATAACAATTGCTAAGAAAATAACACCTGATACAGAGTGAATATAAAATGTTCTATGTTATCGACGATCAAGGAAAGGAAAATTAAAACCACAATAAACCATCACTGCTGCTATTAAAATGGTGAAAATTATAAAGAAAGAAAATACCAACTGTTCCAAGAATATGGAGTAACTAAAACTGTCACAAACAGATGGCAGGAATGTAAATTTCACAACAACTTTGGGAGCTGATTTGATGGTTTCTTAAAAAGTTAAACATATACCAATCATATGACCTGTACTTATTTCAGAGAAAGGAGAGTATAAGTTTAGACACAACTTACATAAAAATGTCATGACAACCTTTATTTGTAATAACCCCAAACTATAAAAAAACACAAATGTCCATTAGTATATAAATGGATTCAGAAAATATGGCATAAGTACTATTAATCTGTATGCCAGTCAAGAAGCAACAGTTAGACCTGGGCAAGGAATAAAAGACTGGTTCAAAGTTGGGAAAGAAGTACATCTAGACTATGTATTGACATCCTGCTTATTTACCTTATGTGCAGAGTACATCACGAGAAACACTGGGCTGGATGAAGCACAAGCTAGAATCAAGATTGCAGGGAGAAATATCAATAACCTCAGATATGCAGATGACACCACCCTCATGGCAGAAAGTGAAGAGGAACTAAAGAGCCTCTTGATGAAGGTGAAAGAGGAGCGTGAAAAAGTTGGCTTAAAACTCAACATTCAGAAAACTAAGATCATGACATCTAGTCTCATCACTTCATGGCAAATAGAGACACAGTGGAAACAGTGACAGGCTTTATTTTGGGGGGCTCCAAAGTCACTGCAGATGGTGATTGCAGCCATGAAATTAAAAGACACTTACTCCTTGGAAGGAAAGTTATGACCAACCTATACAGCATATTAAAAAGCAGAGACATTACTTGGTCAACAAGGGTTCGTTTAGTCCAGGCTATTGTTTTTTCAGTAGTGATGTATGGCTGTGAGAGTTGGACTATAAAGAAAGCTGAGCGTCATAGAATTGATGCTTTTGAACTGTGGTGTTGGAGAAGACTCTTGAGAGTCCTTTGGACTGCAAGGAGATCCAACCAGTCCATCCTAAAGGAAATCAGTCCTCAATATTCATTGGAAGGACTGATGTTGAAGCTGAATTTCCAATACTTTGGCTAGTTGATGCGAAGAGCTGACTCATTTGAAAAGACCCCGATGAAAAGACCCCGATGCTGGGTAAGATTGAGGGCAGGAGGAGAAGGGAATGACAGAGGATAAGACGGTTGGATGGCCTCACCGACTCAATGGATGTGACTTTGAGTAAACTCTGGGAGTTGGTGATGGACAGGGAGGCCTGGCGTCCTGCGGTTCATGGGGTCACGAGTAGTCAGACATGACTGAGCCACTGAGTTGAACTGCACTGATTAGAAACAGATTCGTATGAAGTCAAACATAGTCTGGACTATTTGGATAATAACATGTCTTCATATAGCGTAACCCCTGTTATCTTTAAAGTTTGTTGCTCAAATATCAATGCAGAAGACATAGGATAAAACGAGTGCTATACATTACTAAAGGGGAAAAGATGAAGTCTCTATTTTCTTTTCTTAAAACTTTGAAATTAATTTAATAGGTACTTATTGAATACCTAGTTTTGAGCAACCCTGAATAATGGCTAATAATGATAAAATCTTGTTTTCTTAAGAGTTTCCTTTATAACAAGTACTTATGTAAAGATTTTTAAAATATTTGACTCATCCATACTTTGAATGATTTAAACCTCACAGTGAGTTTATATCAGACAACACCAATATACTGGAAACATTTTTGAGTTAGATGAACTTATGTTTGTATCTCAGTTCAGCCACATAGTAAGTCTGCAAAGTTTTTACAGTGATTGTTCCCAATGAATCATGGCTCTGTACCCTTGGTTTTGCATAATCCCTTTCTACATTGACTCTGGACTTGGCCTTGTGATTTGCTTTCACCAACTGGACATTAGCAAACTTTACCTGAGGAACTTCTTGAAAAGTGTTTGTGCACTTGGACTTGCTGTTTCTCTTGCTTCTTTTAGAGCTTTTGTTAGATAACAAAACCAGATTAGCCTGTGAGAAACATATTGTTCAGCCTATAATTATCACCAACTGCCAGACATCAAAATAAGGTCATATCAAGACTACCCATCCCTAGTTGAGCTATCAGAGGACTGCAGCTACATGATATTTTATGAAGGTTAGTTATGCAGTTATAGGTCAAATTCAACTTTATAAGTTTTAGTTTCTCCATCTTTATAATAGACATGGTAATATTTATATTAGAGAGTTGTTACAATGATTATATGCTGTAACATACATAAATATGTCAATCATGAGCCTTTGGCAAGTAAGTAATTACTAAAATTAAGTCCCCACACTCTATCCTTTTCTATGGCTAGCTTTAGCACAACTTCTCTTTGGCCATAAATTTTTAAAAGTCAACAGAAAAATAATTTCCATGAACCTATTAATGAAAACTTCTCTGTTGGGTAGTGTGAGAGAAGCAATAGCATAGGAAAATAGCTGCAATTACCCTAGTTAGCTAAGAGATTGTTTGCTCCAAGATTTAGAGCACATTCAGTGTTCTAAATAAGTGAACTAAATAAAACTGGTGACTTCCTCTTACTCCCCTCCCCCCCTTTTTTCACCTTTTTTTCCTCTTCTGGGCAGAAAGAAAGAAACCTTTCACAAAAAAAAAAAAAAAAAAAAAATGTTACTCTATCAGTTTCCAAGCCTGCTTCAGCCTGAAACATAGCTTTAAAATTTCTATAACTTCTTTGGAGAAAGCAGAAGATTACAGTTCTTCTTTTTTGCCCAAACACTGTTTCTCATTGTTAAGCTCTCTTCACTCTTCCAGCTTCCACTTCCCAATCTATTTTCTATAACATCTCTTCAATAACACTTCTTCCAGAATTCCCTCTTAAATTATTATAAATTATTATTTTTTTAATCATCAGTTCCAGTTAATGACATCTAATATGAAACTCTAAATCTAACTCAAATATTAGACTTTGTTAGAAAGAAATCTTCTACTCTTTATTCATGACTTTAGAATTGTTAAATAATTACAAAACTTGTTTTTGGTGAATGCTACTTGTTTGATAAAGAATCCTTAGATGTTCCAAATTTCTAGTTTTAAATTTTCCTTGTTAGCATGCATAGTACAAGCCTCATTATGCTCCTTCAGTGCTCCTATTGTTTAGTTGCCAAGTCAGTTCCGATTCTTTTGTGACCTCATGCACTGTAGCCCTCCAGGTTCCTCTTTCCATGGGATTTTTCAGGCAAGGACACTGGAGTGGGTTGCTATTTCCGTTTCCATGGGATCTTCTTGACTCAAGGATTGAACCCACTTCTCCTGCACTGGGAGGTGGATTCTTTACCACTAAGTCATCAGGGAAGCCCTGGTGGCTGTTCCCATACCAGCTGGATATTGCTGCAGAATCCTAAGTCTAAGTTCCACACAGCTAGTCTGATTGTGTTGTCTTGTCTCCAAGCTTCTAGGTTCTGATAATCCCCAAACTCTTCCCTTTATCTTCTCCAGCATGGTGAAAGCAGACAGTGGGGAAGAATATAGTAGCATACTGCAGTTATTATTTATAATAATGTTTCCTTTCACTTTTTCTATTTTCTGATCTCCTGTATTAAATTGTTTCTGAATTAAATTATTGAAATACCTAGTGTTCAAAGCATCCATAGACAAAATGTAAAATAATGGTCATAATTAGGTTTTGGCAAAAATATATTATAACAGGTGGAAAGCTGGATTTTTGCCATAGATCATTGTTTGCTGACTATTCATCTAAACTACTATACTTATATTGATCAACAGAAACTTCACAAAGATTATTACTATTTTTTACACTTTTAGTACTTTAAAATTATATTCCCTTTGAAGTTTTTCCCTAACATTATTTATATGTTCTATGAAAAAAAATATTTTATTGCTTTGTGAATGCCATTCCATATACTTTAGATGTTGCTTCCAAGGTATGCATTTAATAAACATATATTTTTTAGCACATATATCTTTTAAAAATATCATGTAGATATTTTCACAGGTAACACATCTAGACTAGATATTTTCACAAGTAATTTATATATCTATTTGTGTTATATATTTGTAGAAGTAGCACATAGAAATCTATCAGCTAATTATAAATCTATGATTGTTTTACATATTTGCTATTATGTTTTAATTATATATGCATAAAATTATTTTAGTCCCAAGTCATTAGTTCATGAGGCATTTTATTGTGCAATATGCCCATATTTGGTGTATTCTTTACATTATCACTCTCAGTAATGCCAGTGGAGATCTCCCTAGACTCTTAAGGGAGCAGTTATCAGTAATACCTTTACAAATAATGACAATTTTGTCTTTCCTCTATTTTATTTAAATTTTTCTATTGCTCTTTAGGAACTTCATTTTTTCACTTTTTGTTTCTGTATAATATATACATACATAAAATTTTTTAAATTTGCTTTTTTTTTTTTACTTTTTTTAATGGCTTTGTTCTTATTTAATTTTAATTTATTTATTTATTTACATTTAGACCAAGTTATGCTACATGTGAAATCTTAGTTCCTCCACCAGGGATCAAACTTGTGCCCCCTACAATGGAAGCACAGAGTCTTAACTGTTGAACTGATAGGGAAGTCACTGTATATACGTATTTAAATTATGCACTAAAGCAGAAAACTATTGTCTTATATTTTTTCTAAAATAAATCCATTGTGCACTTAATCTTCAGAAATGTGTATCTGTAATTTTCTCTCCATCTATAGTTCTTGGTTATGTGATTGAAGGATAGTTGCAAGTGATGCAATTTAGAACAATCTGCTTTTATTCATTGCTGCATAATAGATGGCAGTTGGAAATTTCTTATTGTCAACTCTATTTTTGCATCTTAATCATGCTAGACATTTGGTCTTCAAAAACTGAAATATATCCCATCACTAGGATTTTTCCTTCTGGGTTACATAAGAATGTAGACATTTTTGGTGATAAATTTACTCTGACAACTACTAAAATATTTACCAAGCTTGACAACACACTTGAAAAGCAAATGAGAAAATAGAGACCTTGGTTAATTATTTACCCCAAACATTTGTCTTTTGGGGAAGCAGAAAGAAAAACAAATAAAAAGAATGTGTCTGTATAAGAAGGCATTAAGATTCTATTTGAAAGTTTGTGGGGAAAATGCTATTTGTATATCACTTTGTGGTCTGTCTAGCAAGGTTTATTTTAGTGGCATGACATTTTTCACAAGAATAAGGATAAATGACTTGAAAATCATGGGCTGAGTTTGGAATGAAAAGTCAGTCCCTGCTAGCTCTTTTTAGGGAAACACTTTTTTTTTTTTTTTTTTTTTTTTTTCTCTTATAGAGACAGACAAAGCTGAAGCAACCCCTTTGGCAAAAATGTTTACAATCTGGCCAGTGTAATGCCATCAGTAGCAATGAAATTCTAAGCAGCTCTCTGGTATACTAAACAGATTAGCTCTCACAGTTACTTAGACAGATGTGAATCTGGCTCACTTGTCTTATTGCTTCCCTGTTGCTAATGATGTTCCAAAGGTATCACAGAATGGAAATAAATGGCTGGCTTAGTAACTGCCTGGAGCTCCCTTAAGTGCCAGGCCTACTGGGTATCAATTGTTTATTTGGTGACTTTGAAAGTAGAGCGGGCATTGATTTGTTTAAATTCTGCAGTGCATTAGTGCTTCTTCTCTCTTTCCGAGCATTCAGCTTCAGCTCATTCAGAAGAAAATAACTTACCTTGTTATTGACTTTATGTGTTATTCAGTGACTTGAAATATGATTGACTAAATTGTTGATTTTTACCAAACTATATCTCAGAAGCAATTTTGAATTGGCACCGTGGAACACTGACTATTATGGAGGAAGATGATAAGAAATGATTTGGTTAAAAAACAAAAACAAAAAAACAAAAACAATATTTAGACAGGTTTATAGGCCAATTTCTTGATTCTCTCAGGAATAGCTTTCACAAATTAGCAGCTTTAGGAAGTTGTCACTTTTTTGCCTCCCTCTCTCCTTCCTTCACTTGGTCCTTTCCTCTATCTCCCTCTTCTTAACCCTCTCTTTCCTTTCCATCCTTCTCCTTCATTTTTTCTTAATGATGTCTCTTCAGCTAATCTGATGTCCCATCCCTCAAAATGTATAACTTACATATGATGAAATACTCCGGAACAGCAAACATAAAATAACTTAAAAGGTCATCAAAGAATCCCAGAAGTTAGGTAATAGTAATGAATGCAAGTTGTCTGGCAGTACTAGCACAACAGACAATTCATCTGTGGAAACAGCCTTCTGACAAAGTCTGAAATAAGAATTCACCTGTATCTTCCCTTTAAAGCAAGTATCTCTGAGAGGAGAAAATGTTTTCTTTCCTCATGCTTATTGCATCACTTCCTCTTGCTGGCTTTTACAACTTCTTCCCCATGTTGTTGTTCAATTGCCAAGTCATGTCCAGCTCTTTGTGACCCCACGGACTGCAGTGCCTCAGGCCTCCCTGTCCCTCACCATCTCCCTGAGTTTGCCCAAGTTCATTTCCATTTAATTGGGGATGCCATCCAGCCATCTTACCCTTTGTTGCCCTCTTCTCCTTCTGCCTTCAACCTTTAGTAACATCAGGTTCTTTTCCTATGAGCTAGCTGTTTACATGAGGCAGCCAAAGTACTGGAGCTTCAACTTAAGCATCAGTCCTTCCAATGAGTATTCAGGGTTGATTTCCTTTAAGATTGATTGGTTTTTGAAAGTCAAGGGACTCTCAAGAGTCTTCTCCAGCACCGCAGTTTTAAAGCACCTATTCTTCAACATTCTGGCTTCTTTTTGGTTCAACACCCACATCCATACATGACTGCTGGAAAGACCATAGCCTTGACCATACAGACCTTTGTTGGCAGAGTGATGCCTTTGCTTTTTAATACACTGTCTAGGTTTGTCATAGATTTCCTGCCAAGAAGCTATCATCTTCTAATTTCATGGCTGTAGTCACCATCCACAGTGATTTTAGAGCCCAAGAAGAGGAAAACTCTCTGTCACTACCACCTTTTCCCCTTTTATTTGCCATGAAGTGATGGGACCAGATGCCATGATCTTTGACTTTATTATTATTTTTTTTAATAATGAGTTTTAAGCTGGCTTTCTCACATTCCTCTTTCACCCATATCAAGTGACTCTTGAGTTCTTCTTCCCTTTCTGCCATTAAAGAAAAAGAAAGTGAAAGTGAAGTCATTCATTCATGTCCGACTCTTTGCAACCCCATGGACTCTAGCCCACCAGGCTCCTCTGTCCATGGGATTTTCCAGGCAGGAATACTGGAGTGGGTTACCATTTCCTTCTCCAGGAGATTTCCTGACAATCTGCATATCTGAAGTTGCTGATATTTCTCCCAGCAATCTTGATTCCAGCTTGTAAACCATCCAGACTGGCATTTCATATGATATGCTCTGATTATAAGTTAAATGAACAGGGTGTCAATAAACAGCCTTGTCTCACTCCTTTCTTAATTTTGAGCTAGTCAGTTCTTCCATACAAGTTTCTAACTGTTTCTTCTTCATCTGCATACAGCTTTCTCAGGAGACAGAAAAATTGTCTTGTATCCCCATCTCTTTAAGAGTTTTCCACAGTTTGTTATGATACACACAGTGAAGAGCTTTATCATAGTCAATGAAACACAGGTATATGATTTTCTGAAATTCCCTTGCTTTCTCTATGATACAGCCAATGTTGGCAATTTGATCTCTGGTTTGTCTACCTTTTAAAAACCCAGCTTGAACATCTGGAATTTCTCACTTCACATACTGCTGAAGCACAGCTTGAAGGATTTTGAGTATTACCTCCCTAGCATGGGAGATGAGTGTTTGAGCATTATTTAGTACTGTCCTTCTTGGGAATTGGGATGAAGATTGACCTTTTCCAGTCCTGTGGCCATTGCTGACTTTTCCAAATTTGCTGACATATTGAGTTACAGTACTTCAATAGCATCATCTTTTAGGATTTTAAATAGCTCTGCTGAAACTCCATCAACTCCACTAACTTTATTGTTAGTAGGGCTTCCTAAGTACCACTTGACTTCACACTCTAGAATGCTTGTCTGGATAAGTGACTACACCATTTTTGTTACCCGGGTCATTAAGATATTTTTTGTAAAGTTCTTCTGTGTATTCTTTCCATTGCTTCTTGATCTCTCCTGCTTCTGTTAGTTCTTTACCATTTATATCCTTTATTATGCCCAGCTTTGGATGAAATATTCCTTTGATATTTGCAATTTTTTGAAGAGATCTCTAGTCTTTCCTTTTCTGTTGTTTTCCTCTATTTCTTTGCAATCTTCATTGAAGAAGGCCTTCTTGTCTCTCCATGCTATTCTCCAGAACTCTGCATTCAGTTGGGTATACCTTTCCCTTTCTCCTTTGCTTTTCACTTCTCTTCTTTCTTCAGCTATTTGTAAAACCTCCCCAGACAACCACTTTGCCTTCGTTCATTTGTTTTTCTTTGGGATGATTTGGTCACTGCCTCTTGTACAATATTATGAACCTCTGTCCATAGTTCTTCATGTACTTTGCTTACTAGATCTAATCCCTTGAATCTATTCATCACCTCCACTGTATTTACAGGGGATTTGATTTAGCTCATACCTGACTGGCCTAGTGGTTTCCCCTGCTTTATTTAGTTTAAACCTGAAGTTTGCTATAATGAGATAGGATCTGAGCCACAGTCACTTCAGATCTTGTTTCTGCTGAATGTAGCTTCTCTATCTTTGGCTAAAAAGAAAGTAATCAATCTGATTTTAATATTGACCACTTGGTGATGTCCATGTGTAAATTCATCTCTTGTGTTGTTGGCAGAGGGTGTTTACTATGATGATTGTGTTCTTTTGGCAGAATTCTGTTAGCCTTCTCCCTGCTTCATTTTGTACTCCGAGGCCAAACATGCCTGTTGCTCCAGATATCTCTTGACTTTCTACTTTTGTATTCCAGCCCCCTATTTTATTTTTTATGGTTTTTTTTTTTTTTTTTACTTCTAGTTCTAGAAGTTCTTGTAGGTCTTCATAGAACTGGTCAACTTCAGCTTCTTTAGCATCAGTGATTAGGGCATAGACTTGGATTACTGTGGTGTTGAATGGTTTACCTTAGAGTTAAACAAAACTCATTCTGTCATTTTTGAGGTTGCCTCAAAGTACTGTGTTTCAGACTCTTTTGTTGATTATGAAGGCTACTCCATTTCTTCTAAGGGATTCTCACCCACAGTAGTAGATATAATGGTCATCTGAATTAAATCCATCCATTCTGGTCCATTTTAGTCCACTGATTCCTAACATGTCGGTGTTTACTTTTGCCATCTCCTGCTTGACCATGCTCAATTTACCTTGATTCATGGACCTAATACTTCAGTTTCCTATGCAATATTCTTCTTTACAGCATCAGACTTTGCTTTCATCACCAGACACACCCACAACTGAACATCATTTCTATTTTGGCCAGCCACTTCATTATTTCTGGAGCTATTTGTACTTCTCCTTGGCTATTCCCCAGTAGTGTATTGGACACCTTCCAGTCTGGGTTCCTATCTTTTGGTGTCATATCTTTTTGCCTTTTTATGCAGTTTTCATGGGGTTTTCATGGCATGTATATTGGAGCACTGTGCCAGCCCCTCTTCCTGTGGATCACATTTTGTCAGAACTCTTCACTGTGACCCATCCATCTCGAGAGGCCCTGCACAGCATGGCTCGCAGCTTCATAATGTTATGCAAGCCCCTTCATCGCTACTAGACAGTGATCCGTAAAGAGGCTCTTCCCCACAATTCAGTGCAAATCTTTCTTCCTTTCATTCTGTCAGATTTATTTTTATTTTTCTTGAAACAAACAAACAAACAAAAATAGATAAATCAAATGAAGTGGTTACAATTTTCATACACTTCAAATCCAAGTGCAAAATTTTCATGTATTTTATTTAGTTCTAAATACAGAAAAGTCAAACTTTATTCCTAAATTGAGCCCCCATTTTCTATGGCAAGAGCACAATTTATCATTACCCTGAATATAGTTCAATGTGATGGCTTATCCATCAATTTTAATTTAAACTCCACAAATTTAAGATTTTCTTTTCTTTCTTCCTCTTTCCTTGATATGCTTTCTCAGTTCCATGAAACCCTCCATAAAATGGTGTCTAATAGTCAGTTTTCTGGGAGTGGGAATTTAGTGTCAATAATCTGTTTCTATCTCCACTAGTGCCTGCAGAGATGACCAGAAATTCCCCATGATGATGTTCTCTGAGTCAGACTCAACTGCATCTGGCCTCTAGTTCACAAGGTACAACACTGCTCTGTATACTTAAAGATTCTTTAGGGCTGTAACTCCTCCTAGCATGTTTGGGTCTCTTCCTGAGTCATGAGAAAAGCCTGCTTCCTTCTAATTATGAGACAGAGTGGTTAGAACTTAGAAACTATTTGCAACATAGCTAATACTACTCTTTTCATGATGTGCCTTTCTGAGCATAGCTTTCACTTGGTCTTTGGGGCCAAAAATATTGAAAGGAATTTTTTTCTAGTAGATATTCTTCTATATCTATGGTTTAAGCTCAAATTTGTGCTGACAAAAGACCCCCAAGGTCTCACCTTATTCTCAAAATCATTGTACTGAATTTTGAAAATCAAATTCTCTGAGTATTTCTCTCTTCTTTTTAATTATGGCAATCTTACAATTCCTTGATGCATGATTAAATGGGAAAAGTCCCCTTGAAGTTAAGGGAGAACCATCATTAATTTCTCAGATTTCCACCGTTCAACCCCCCAATCTCTCATATGGGTTGCTGATTTTTCTCTATGCAGCTAGACAGACAGTCCTTCCTTCAATGGGGATTCATGGTGGTGCATTTCTGTGTCTATCACAGAAGAATTGATGGGAAGCACAATGCAGCGGAGAAATTGTTTTAAACTGCTGTCGAAACCCTATCGTCCAAAGGGAAAGAATTAAACATGTTTAAAGAGTAAAGTGATTCTAATTAGGACACGTGAGCTTATATATATGTATATGTATACATATACACACACACACATTTATTTATTTACATATTATTTGCATATTTATTTACATAAATATATATACACACACATATACATTTATTTATTTTAACTGGAGGTTAATTACTTTAAAATACTGTGTGTGGTTTTTGCCATGCATTGACATGAATCAGCCACAGGGGACACAGGATGTGTTCCCCCATCCTGAACCCTCCTCCCAACTCCCTCCCCACCCCATCCCTCTGAGTTGTCCCAGAGCACAAGCTTTGAGTGCCCTGCTTCATTCATCAAACTTGCACTGGTCATCTATTTTACATTTGATAATATACATGTTTCCCTTCTATCCTCTCATATTGTCCCACTCTCGCCTTCCCCTACATGGTTCAAAAGTCTGTTCTTTACATCTGTATATCTTTTGCTGTCTTCCAGAAAGGTTCATTGTTACCATCTTTCTAAATTTCATATACATGTACTAATACACTGCATTGGTTCTTCTCTTTCTGACGTACTTCACTCTGTATAATAGGCTCCAGTTTCATCCACTTCATTAGGACTGACTCTAATGCATTCTTTTTTTTTTTTTTTATAGTTGAGTAATATTCCATTGTGTTTATGTACCAAAACTTCCTTATCCATTCATCTGGCAATGGATATTTAGGTTGCTTCCATGTCCTAGCTATTGTAAACAGTGCTGCAATGGATATTGGGGCATATGTATCTCTTTCAATTCCAGTTTCCTCAATGCGTATGCACATTGAGGTTGTACGGCAGTTCTACTTCCAGTTTTTTAAGGAATCTCCACACTGTTCTCCACAGTGGCTGTAATTGTTTGCATTCCCATCAACACTGTAAGAGGGTTCCCTTTTCTCCATACCCTCTCCAGCATTTATTGCTTGTAGACTTTTTGATGGCAGCATTTCTGTCTGGTGTGAGGTGAAAGGTCATTGTGGTTTTGATTTGCATTTCTCTGGTAAGGAATGATGTTGAACATCTTTTCATGTGTTTGCTAGGTGAAACAAACTAGGGACTTTTGTTAGGGACTTTTCCAGTGAGTCAGTTCTTCACATCAGGTGGCCAAAGTATTGGAGCTTCAGCTTTAGCATCAGTCCTTCCAACAATATCCAGGACTTATTTCCTTTAGGATTGACTGATTTGATCTCCTTGCAGTCCAAGGGACTCTCAAGAGTCTTCTCCAACACCACAGTTCAAAAGCATCAATTTCTCAATGCTCAGCTTTCTTTATTGTCCAACTGTCACACCCATATGTGAGTACTAGAAAAATCATAGCTTTTACTAGATGGACCTTTGTTGACAAAGTAATTTCTCTGCTTTTTAATATGCTGTCTAGGTTTGTCATAGCTTTTCTTCCAAGGAGTAAGCATGTTTTAATTTCATGGCTGCAGTCACCATCTGCAGTGATGTGGAGCCCTAGAAAATAAAGTTTATCACTGCTTCCATTGGTTCCCCATCCTTTTGTCATGAAGCGATGGGATCAGATGCTGTGATTTTCATTTTTTGAATGTTGGGTTTTAAGGCAGGCTTTTCACTCTTTTTTACTTTTGTCAAGAGTCTCATTAGCTTCTCTTTGCTTTCTGCCATGAGTGTTGTCATCTGCATCTCTGAGTTTGCTGATATTTTTCCTAGCAACCTTGATTCCAGCTTGTGCTTCAATCAACCTGGCATTTTGCTTGATATATTCTGCTCATAAGTTAAATAAAAAATGGAGTGTCTGTATACAACCTTCACATATTCCTTTCTTAATTTGGAACAAGTCCGTTGTTCTATGTCTGGTTCTAGCTGTTGCTTCTTGACTTGCATACAGATTTCACAGAAGATAGGTAAAGGGTCTGGTATTCCCATCTCTTCAAGAATTTTTCAGAACTTGCTATTCACACAGTCAAAGGTTTTAGCATAGTCAATAAAGCAGAAAAGTGAAAGTGAAGTCACCCAGTCATGTCCAACTCTTTGTGACCCCGTTTTTTGTAGCCTACCAGACTCCTCCCTCCGTGGGATACTTCAGGCAAGAATACTGGAGGGAGTTCACCTTTCCTTCTCCAGGGATCTTTCCGACCCAGGGATCAAACCGGGGTCTCCCGCATTCCAGGCAGACGCTTTAACCTCTGAGCCATCAGGGAAGTGGCAATAAAGCAGAAGTAGATTTTTATTAATTTATTTATTTTCTTCTGGAACTCTCTTGTGTTTTCTATGATCCAATGGATGTTGGCAATTTGATCTCTGGTTCCTCTGCCTTTTCTAAATCCAGCTTGAACATCTGGAAGTTCTCAGTTCACATATGTTGAAGCCTAGCTTGGAGAATTTTGAGCATTGCTTTGCTAGTGTGTGAAATGAGTGTGATTCTGCAGTAGTTTGAACATTCTTTGGCATTGCTTTTCTTTGAGATTGGAATGAAAACTTACCTTTTCCAGTCCTGTGGCCACTGTTGAGTTTTCTAAATTTGCTGGCAGATTGACTGCAGCACTTTAGCAGTATCATCTTTTAGGAATTGAAATAGTTCAGCTGGAATTTAAAGATTAGACAATTCAAATAAGTTCCCAATATTTGAAAGTCTTTCTTATTCTTTGTCTTCATTATCTTTCACTGGCATTCTGAAAGTGGTTCAGTAAAGAGTTGCTTTCTCATCAAATGTGATTTAAACAAAGCTATTTAGTTATTAATATTTTGTGCTTCCCTGGTGGTAGTGGTAAATAATTTTCCTGCCAATTTAGGAGACATGGGTTCAATACCTGGGTTGGAAAGATCCCCTGGACAAAGAAATGGAAACCTGCTCCAGTATTTTTCCCTGGGAACTCCCATGGACAGAGGAACCTGACAGGCTACAGTTCCATGGACAGGCAAAAGAATCAAGCAGCACATAGCAACTAAACAACAACATCTCCTTGTTTGACCCATGGAGACTTGAATTCAAACGCATCTCTACACTGACATATTCTGACCACATGGGCTTGGATACTTTTTAACCTTTCATGTTTGTTTTCTCATTTCTAAAGTGAGCATAATAGTGATTATCCATGGACCTGTTATAAAGATTAGATGTGATATTATAAAGGCCTGAGATGCAATCTCAGTATACCTAAGTGCTGGGGTCCATGTGTTATGCCCAACTCTCCCTTCTCTAGAGAGCAAGATTTGTTTGCAGTGAGATCTTGAACCCCCCCTTTTTTTTCACTTTTTATAAATTAAATGTGTATACCATTCTGAGTTGAACAATTAATATATGTGGTGAAAATAACCTCACTCACAAACACCGTGGAAGATTCAGCTCTTTGTAGAGACATACTGCCTGTCATAACTGTGTTTCTTCACATGCTCACAAGAGAGGATCATTTACCCATACTCCTGACTCTTTTCCCATAGATCAAAGAACAAAATACTCCGTTCTATACAAGAATTTAGCACAGCCTAATGCTTTCTGCATTCCCTAAATAAAGGTGTGCTATACCAGGGCTCTGGCCAAGGCTTTCCATTATGGTGAGGTTGAGATAATCACTGTAGCCTTGAGTGAGAGTGATAATTGCAATGTTAAACCAGAAGTAAAAATATGATCACTCAGTGTTTGTCACTATTCCTTAAAACCTTTATTTTTTTAAGGATAAGGGACAACATTTGTATATTTCCTTTTTATAGACCTTGAAGTAAAGTGAAGTTGCTCAGTTGTATCCTACTCTTTGTGACCCCATGGACTGTAGCCTACCAGGTTCCTCTGTCCATGGATTTTCCAGGTAAGAGTACTGGACTGGGTTGCCATTTCCTTCTCCGGGGGATCTTCCTGACCCAGGGATCAAACCCAGGTCTCTCCCATTGCAGGCAGACACTTTACCATCTGAGCCAGCATGGAAGTCCTTATGGACCTTAGTGTAACAGTATTAGAAGGCTCAGAGGAGAGTGATCAGGAGGTGGCAACAAAAGTAACAGGTTCATTTCTATATATGGCAAAAAAGCACCACAATATTGTAAAGTAATTAGCCTGCAATTAAAATAAATGCATTAATTTAAAAAAGAAGTTCATTAGAACATTCTATCAGTCATTATTGCTTTATTTGTTAAAGGACAAAACCCCTGACATAACCTTCATTCAAACATGGAGTTTCCTAAAAGAAATGTCAATTGTCAAGGCAGTTCTTGAAATTCATAAAAACAAGAGCAACAACAACAAAATGCTTAATGCATTCCAAAACAAAGGCCAGAAGCAGAGTTTTAATAAAGCATCCAGACAGTAATTCGAGGTAGAGGTTTTATTTGGCAAAAACAGAAATATGTTCAGCAATATGGAGCGTAACATTATTTTTCATACAAAGTTAAAAGCACATTGTATTTCCTTCCTGATCACTTGCCCAGTCCCCACCTCTTTGAGAGAGATAACATTCATCTAAATTATTTCATCTGATTGATGATTGTCATTTATAACTTTATTGCTACTTCTGTCTTGGTATTCCTTTGGAAAAAGTGTATGGATTCATTGCATATTCTAGTATATTGTCTATAGATTGTAAGTTGAAGTCGAGCATGTATCTGCAGATACTTTTTTAAGCTGGCCTGTCTTTATACTTAGAGATGTCTCTTAATACTAAACTTTCCTGGTGGTTCAGATGGTAAAGAATCTGCCTGCAAGGCAGGAGGCCTATGTTCAATCCTTACATCAGGAAGATCCTCTGGGGAAGGAAATGGTAGCCCACTCCAGTATTCTTCCCTGGAGAATTACATGGGCAAAGGAGTGCGGCAACCTACAGTCCATAGCGTTGCAAAAAGTTGGACACAACTAGGTGACTATCATTCACCTACTCACCTATATACTATAACTATAACTTAGCATAAACTTTAGCCAACAGCCTATAACATGAGAAATAGTTACCAATTCCTGCTGATTAACTGATCAGCTTTGTTCAGAATCCCTATGGACAGAGGAGCCTAGCAGGCTACAGTCAATGGGGTCATAAAGAGTCTGACACGACTGGGAGATTAAGCAAAGCATAGCCCAGAGCTAAAGGAAACCTAAACTGATATCTGTAAAGGGTCAAATATCATTTTGTCAAAAAAAAAAAAAAAAAGAAAAGAAAGAAAGCAAAAGAAGGAACTGTAATGAGTTTGTTTTTTTCTGTCTTCTGTTATTTTTCTCTTCTTGCAGAATACAGAATAATCTAGGCTCACATAGTACATCTTTTCACTGACCCCTGTGGGCTGTCTTGAAACACAAGGCATATATATGTTTTCCTTCTGCAGGGAATAGATCTGAGGCTGACTGGAAAAAGTCTCATAAATGACTTCCAATAGAGCTATAAAGGACTCCTCAGGTTGCTCAGCTGGTAAAGAATGCGCCTGCAATGCAGGAGGCTCCGGTTCGACTCCTAGATTGGGAAGATCCCCTTGAGAAGGGGTAGGCTACCGACTCCAGTATTCTTGGGCTTTACCAGTGGCTCAGATGGTAAAGAATCTGCCTGCAGTGAGGGAGACCTGGTTTCAATCCCTGGGTTGGGAAGATCCCCTGGAGGAGGGCATGGAAACCCACTCCAGTATTATTGCCTGGAGAATCCCTATGGACAGTAGAGCCTGGCAGGCTACAGCCCATGGGGTCACAAAGAGTCAGACACGGCTGGGAGCCTAAGCAAAGCACAGCCCAGAGCTAAAGGACACCTAAAGACAGTCTTGAGGTGCTATGTAATAAAGCAGAATCAGAAATAGAGGATGTTGTTAAAGACAGGATATCTTATTAGTTTCTTGTACACAGAGTTAAGTTAATGATGAACACAGGGTTAGCAAGAAAGATGTGTCTGCTTAATTGCTTAGTCATGTCAAGAAAGGTACAGAAGAGTAATAACAAATGGATAAAGAAAACTTTATAATACCACATTAGTTGACTCAATTTATGATTTACTGATTAAAATTCTTGGAAACAGTTTCCTTAGAGTAAAATTTCTACTACATAGTTTAGTAAAAAACATGGGACTTTCAGTTGAAATGCTAAGGGTTCAAATCCTGGCAAGATCACAGATTAATAGGATAAACTGAGAATGTTTTCCTGAGCTTTTTTTTTCCTCATTTTTTTGTTTACACTATCCCCTGCCATAGTATCTATTCGGTACTTTCAAAATTGTCCTCTTTATATGATTCATTTACCACCATACTATGGTTCTATGCTATGTTCCCTGAGGGAGAACCGTAATGGTGCTAACAAATACATTTTTGAAATAATACTTAAATTCACAAAATAAACAAAAAATTGCAGTTATGCATTTATTAAATGTAATTTCCAAGAAATCATAATTTGTTGAAAAACTAACATTGAAAGCAAAATCAAATTATGATCATTAGCAAGATTTCAGAGTGAAAACTAAAATCAAATGAACTTTGTTTGAATTCACCTGTGGTTTTTCTTTTTTTTCTCTTTTGATATGTTCAGTGAGTATAACAGAGGAAGTTGACAAACAGATTTCATAACTGATAAAATCATAAGGAAGTTGATAAACTCCAACTAGCAAAAGACACTCAAAATCAGGGAGAAAATATTGCACAAGACCAACAGTATCAACGGTTAGGGGATTTGGAATATGAAAGTTAAATGTAAATTTAATCTGATAAATTATGAATGGGAGTCCCAAAGGCTTTACTCAAAAAGTTACAGATGATACCAGATGCAAAGTATGTTCATCCCAGGATCCCTGATCTGAGAAGACTTACCCAAAAAATCTAATCATCTACAGTATTGGGCTCTGGGTATAGCATATATATATAGTTATATATAGTACATATATACCATACTGTATATATTATATATAATATATAAATATATAAAATATATTTATAAATATAATATATTTAAAATATTTATAATACATTTAAATACATGTATAATTTATAATTATATATAAATATATTATATTTATTTTTATATTTATTATATACATTTTAAATATATAGATTTATAAAAATAAATATATCTTTAACTAAACATATATAAATGCATGTGTTTGTAAATGTATAAAAACATAATATACCATATAATCTATTTATCACATATATTATAATATTAATCTAATATATAATGTAATTATAATATATAACTATATTTATATAAATATACTATATAATTACATATTATATATCATTTATGACATATACAATTATAATATATAACTATATCATATTTATATAAACATATTCAGTTCAGTTGCTAAGTCGTGTCTGACTTCTTGGGACCCCATGAACTGCAGCTTGCCAGGCCTCCCTGTCCATCACCAACTCTGAGAGTTCACCCAAACCCAAGTCCATCGAGTCGGTGATGCCATCCAACAATCTCATCCTCTGTCATCCCCTTCTCCTCCTGCCCCCAATCCCTCCCAGCATCAGGGTCTTTTCAAATGAATCAGCTCTTTGCATCAGGTGGCCAAAGTACTGGAGTTTCAGCTTCAACATCAGTCCTTCCAATGAACACCCAGGGCTGACCTCCTTTAGGATGAACTGGTTGGATCTCCTTGCAGTCCAAGGGACTCTCAAGATATATTATACAAATATGTATATATATATACATTTACAAATATGTAAATATGTATAATATGTATATATTATATACATGTATACATGTACATAATATATACTCTCAAGATATATAATTGTATATTATATAAATGTATATCATATACATGTATACATGTATATATAATATGTATACAAATACATTGCATAATATATATTATATAATTATATAATGCATATTGTGTATAATATATATTATATATTATAAAATATATAGTATATTATTATGTAATACATATAATTATATTATATACTTATATAATACATATATAATAATATAAATATACAATATAATATACATGATAATATATAACTGCAATATATAAATATATTTATATATAAACTATATAGCTATATATATATATATAGTTCTTATATATAATATAGTGTATATATATAACTTAACTCTATGTACAAGAAACTAATAAGATATCCTGTCTTTAACAAGTATATAATAAATACTTATTATACATGTTTTTATATAATAAAACCTGAGCACCTCTCTTCACAACTCCTTTCTTTTCTAAACTTTTGGCAAAATATTGGAAATGAATACCTCATCTGAATAGGTAAAGGATATGTTGCATATCATACCTTATCATCTTTCCAAAGAACTGAAAAATATGTTAATAGTATTTTTATCAGTCTCTGTTGGACAATCAAACTCTATTGAATAGAGCTATCATTTTGTACCTTATGCACATGCAAGGAGTATTAATAATCTTTGCAAGGAAAGCAGAGGGAAGGAACAGATTGGTAATGAGGGAGAGAGATTGAATATAAAGGAGAAAAAAAGATAAGGCATATGAAAGAGACTAAAGAGACATAGAAAGGAAAGAGAGATGAGAAAGAGTTTTCTGGGGACAATAAGAGAATACATTCAATTTCTGCCATATCTCCAGTCTCTGCTGTAAGTCAGTTTTTTCTTAAATCTTTCTTCTTATTTTGATCTTTGGTTCCTTTGTTTTACCTTTGCATCAATACATTACCCACCCACCCCCACCCCACCTTATCTTATTTACTTACTTAGAATAGGATTTGTTTTATTTGGAACAACAACAACAAAAAAAAGTCTGCTTGAGATATAAGTCTAAGTATTGTGTGGATTGGATGAAAATAAAGACGGACAAGGAATGGTAAAATCAGCTAGATGATATTTGAGAGGGAGAAAAAAAAAAGGTGGTGTGAGAAGAGCCATTCAGATGGAAGGATTTGGATAGTGAAGTCATGTTAGGATTCAGCATGAATGTAGTACTGATAAGATAGCATAGAATGATTAAATAGTTTCAAAATTCCAGTAAAGAATTAAAAAAAAAGAAAAGAAAGAAAGAAAAAGAACTAAAAAAAGGCCAAATGGTTGTCTGAGGAGGCCTTACAAAAAGCTGAGGAAAGAAGATAATCTAAAGACAAAGGGGGGAAAAAAAAAAGATATACCTACTTGAATGCATAGCTCCAAAGAAGAGCAAGGAGAGAAGGAGAGATAAGAAAGCCTTCCTCAGTGATCAATGAAAAGAAACAGAAGAAAACAATAGAATGGGAAAGATTTGAGATCTCTTCAAGAAAATTAGAGATACCAAAGAACAATTTCACGCAGAGATGGGCACAATAAAGGACAGAAATGGTATGGACCTAACAGTAGCAGAAGATATTAAGAAGAAGTGGCAAGAATACACAGAAGAATTATACAAAAAAGCTCTTCATGACCCAGAAAACCATGATGCTGTGATCACTCACCTAGAGCCAAGCATCCTGGACTGTGAAGTCAAGTGGGCCTTAGGAAGCCCTACAAACAAAGCTAGTGAAGGTGATGGAATTCCAGTTGAGCTATTTCAAATCCTGAAAGATGATGCTGTGAAAGTCCTGCACTCAATATGCCAGCAAATTTGGAAGACTCAGCAGTGGCCACAGGACTGGAAAAGGTCAGTTTTCGTTGCAATCCCAAAGAAGGGCAATGACAAAGAATGTTCAAACTACTGTACAATTCACTCATTTCACATGCTATCAAAATAATGTTCAAAATTCTCCAAGTCAGGTTTCAACAGTACATGAAATGAAAACTTCCAGATGTTCAAGATGGATTTAGAAAAGACAGAGGAATCAGAAATCAATGTGCCAACAGCTGTTGGATCATAGAAAAAGCAAGAAAATTCCAGAAAAAAAAAATGCCTACTTCTGCTTTATTGATTACACCAAAGCCTTTCACTGTGTAGATCACAAAAAACTGGAATATTCTTCAAGAAATGGGAATACCAGACACCTTACCTGCCTCCTGAGAAATCTGTATGCAAGTTAAGAAGCAACAATGAGAAACAGACATGAAACAACAGGCTGGTTCCAAATTGGGAAAGAAGTATGTTAAAGCTGTATATTGTCACCCTACTCATTTAATTTACATGCAGAGTATATCATGAGAAATGTTGGGTTAAATGAAGCACAAGCTGAAATCAAGATTGTCAGGAGAAAAATCAGTAACCTCAAACACAGAGATGATACCACTCTCATACCAGAAAGTGAAGAAGAACAAAAGCGTCTCTTCATGAAAGTGAAACAGGAGAGAGAAAAAGCTGGCTTAAAACTCAACATTCATAAAACGGAGATCATGGCATCCGGTCTCATCACTTCATAGCAAATAGATGAGGAAACAATGGAAAAAGTGACAGACTTTATTTTTTGGTCTCCAAGATCACTGCAGATGGTAACTGAAGCCATGAAATTAAAAGACACTTGCTCCTTGAAAGAAAAGCTATGACTAAACTAGACAGCATATTAAAAAGCAGATACATTACTTTGTCGACAAAGGTATATCTAGTCAAAGCTATGGTTTTTCCAGTAGTTATGTATGGATGTGAAAGTTGAACTATAAAAAAAGTTGAGTGCCTAAGAATTGATGCTTCTGAGTTGTGGTGTTGGCGAAGATGCTTGAGAGTCCCTTGGACTGCAAGGAGATCAAACCAGTCAGTCCTAAAGGAAATCAGCCCTGAATATTCATTGGAAGGACTGATGCTAAAGCTGAAACTCCAGTACTTTGGCCACCTGGTGCAAAGAACTGACTCATTTGAAAAGTCCCTGATGCTGGGAAAGATTGAAGGCAGAAGGGGAAGGGTATGACAGAGAATGAGATGGTTGGATGGCATCACTGACTGGATGGACATGAGTTTGAGCAAGCTCTGAGAGTTGGTGTTGCACAGGGAAGCCTGACATGTTGCAGTCCGTGGGGTTGCAAAGAGTCGGACATGACTGAGCAACTGAACTGAACTGAACTGATGGAATTAAAGAAAGGGGACTTTAAGGGAGTTTGGGAGACTGTTGTAAGCTAATGTCCACTCAAGAAAAGAATCCAATAACCTAGCCACAGTATACTCTACCTTGAAGGAAGATCATGCATATTCATGTGCTAGGGACACTAACAACACAAATTCTAATAGTTAAAACACCAGACAATAGATATGGGGTCTGAATCTTGTTACATGAAATCAGGCTGTTAATGGTCCTTGAAGAGTAACAGTTCTGCATGTAGTCTAGACAAGTATAGAGGTGAGAGGGGGAAAGAAACTAAGGGAAAGATAATGTTACAGCAAAACTTGAAATGGATCACCATAGTTTAGTATATATTACCACTCTTTTTGCTAATATACATATAATTTTAAAAGCATCATGACAGTCTTGGTTAGACCATATCAGATTAAAGAAAAGACTGATGATGTAAGCCTTGACATCAACCAGAAAACAAGGAAGTATATGGCATTCTCCTGTTTGTATTTTTTAATTATTATTGTTAAAATGCATCCTTTTTTGCTCTTGGGTCTGGGCTCCATTGTCTGCCCTCTAATATCTTTCACAAGCATCCTATGCTAATAAAGTCACTCTTGACTATCACTCTGCTTCACACTGAATTATTTCTGTGCTGAGACTAGAGAACTCTGAGCTTCAGTAAGTCTTGACACTAGGTTATCGGTTTTAATTAAAAGACAATAGCTTTGAGTTCCCTCTTAAGTCAAGGGTTATGGGTTCAAGTTCCATACTGAGGTTTGGTTGGTTTTGAATCCCAGCAAAGAAGGAGTGCCGGTTTGGTGTCTAGTTTGTTGAGTAGATATAGCATAATGGAGCTCTATATGACCAAACAGGTGATGTTTGTCCATAAAAATCCACCTGGTCACTCTACAAATGGACCTATATTGGTGTATCTAATAATTACTAGTCAAATACATAAATTATGCAATATGTTATTCTAGGAACTGTGGGAAGTTAATAATGAACCTATCAGGAACCCTCTTTTCTTATGAAAGCTAACAAAAGAGATACATAAAAAGTAGTTTGAGACATCCAGAATGTCTATATGTAGACATATATATCCAGATATATATAGCCAGACATCCAGAATATATATATAAAATCTTCCCAGAAATTTTTAACTACTACATATGTACATATATATATAGTAGTTAGTTTACAATATTGTAGTGGTTTTACCATAGATTGACATGAATCAGTCATGGGTGTTCCCTATCTTGAACCCCCCTCCCACCTCCGTCCCCATCCCATCCCTCAGGGTCATCCCAGTGCACCAGACCCAAGCACCATGTGTCATGTATCAAACCTGGACAGGTGATCTGTTTCACATATGATAATATATGTGCATCTCTTATCTAAAATAAGTCCATCCTTAAAAAATGAACAAGGTTCTGTTCTACTACCACTAAGGAAAAATTAAGTTTGTATGAATGAGGATCTCAAGTTCATTCCTATGTATAAGCTCCTTGGAACAGATGCTATGACAAACCTAGACAGCGTATTAAAAAGGAGAGACATCACTTTGCTGATGAAGGCCTGCATAGTCAAAGCTATGATTTTTCCATTAATCATGTATGCATATGAGGGTTGGACCATAAAGAAGACTGAGAACCAAATAATTGATGCTTTCAAACTGTGGTGATGGTGAAGACTCTTGAATTTCTTGGACAGCAAGGAGATCAAACCAGTCAATCCTAGAGGAAGTTAGTCCTGTATATCCATTGGAAGGATTAAGACTGAAGCTGAAGTTCCAGTACTTTGGCCACTTGATGTGAAGAACCGACTCATTGGAAAAGACCCTGATGCTGGGAAAGATTGAAGGCAAGAGGAAAGAATGGCGACAGAGGATGAGACGGTTGGACGGCATCACCAACTTAGTGCATATGAATTTGAAAAATCTCTGGGAGATAGTGAAGGACAGGGAAGCCTCGTGTGCTGCAGTTCATGGGGTCACAAAGAGTTGGAAATAACTTAGGCATTGAACAAGTACCAGAAAGAGGAAGGAAAGAATACAGAGCAGGTCAGTAAACAATAGTATACAATTCAAACTCGTTAAGAAAAAAAAAATCTAAGAGAGACATGTAGGATTAATTACTCTTCATGTGGCCCAATTGATTCACAGAAGACTCGTGATTAGTGCTGGCCAGAAAATGCCATGGCCCTATGAGGCTGATGTACACTCTGCCATGTCCCTCCCTAGGCAGAGCCTACAGTAAGAAGCTATCAAAGTGATATCTCCACATCAGATGTTGTCCACAAGGCTTCTGTTCTTGTTGCTGACATCCCCCATTTCCTGCAGGGCTTTCTCCTCTGTGACCACAAAGCTGAGCTGCTGGCAGAGGGAAAATTGCTTTCAACAGAGGGGACCAGATGCAGTTTCTTTGCTGCTGTGACAGTAATTCAAGCAACAGTTCCATTGAAAGAAGTTCTACCCTAAACTTTTTAAGAGTAGGCCAGTGATTAATGTGCCCACTTAGGTCAAAGAAATTCCAAGCACTCTGCTTTACAGAAGATTAAGTCAGCAGGAGATCCAAATAATGAGAGCCCTGAAAAACTATTCCAAAAATCAGAAGAAACTGAAAAGAACACGTAAAGTAACATTTTTTTAAAAGGAAAATAAAATTTAAAAAAATCATAGAGGTTTAATAAATTTATATGACCACTTACTAGATTGTAAATATTCAAAATATTAAGTAAATAGAAGAGGGAGTGGTGCAGATGAGAAAATAAATTAGATGGCACTTAGAACTCTGCAGGATTTGAACTTAGATGGCATAATAAATTAGATGGCACTTAGAATTCTGCCCCAAATTACAGGGCAAACTGACAAACTGGCTGAATTTCTGTGAGGACTCCTGAGATTGTGAAGGAGAAAGGGGAAAGGAAAAATACCTGAGCTGTGAGGAAATAGAGAGAGAGAGAGAGAGAGAGAAATTAAATCTTAAAAGTTTGCTTTTCTAGTCCCGAATTACAGTAAGCAAACACTGCAAAAGAGGAGTTAAGGGAAGAAAACATATTTAATCTGATAAAGCCCTGAAGAAAGGATAGAGCAAGAAGTCTCGTCTCTGTATGTGAACTTTCCATTCTCTTGGTACAGCTTCTGCCGTTATATATATATTTAACTTTTATCTATTTTTACTGAATTATTTGGAAACTACACAGAGTGACATTCATACAGAAGGATGTGTTTTCATTTCCTTGTTCTCTTAGTTCCAAGGTCAAAACGTGTTCTTTGACATTTAATCAAATATCATTAGAATCTTCCTTCCCTCCCTCTCTCTGTATTTTCATCTGGGTCTATGTAGTGGCTTGGCTCAAGCAGGTTTTAGATGACACTCAACCAAAAGTCGACTTTCAGATGAAAAGATTAGGGTATATCCGTGACCTGCCCATGTTTGCCTAATTCAATACAAGGTCACCACATGAACCAACATTATATCATGCTGTGTGCTAAGTCACTTCAATGGTGTCTGACTTTTTGCAATCTTATAGACTATAGTGCTCCAGGCTCCTCTTTCCATGGGATTCTCCAGGCAAGAATACTGAAGTGAGTTGCTATTTCCTCCTCCAGGGGATCTTCCTAATCCAGGGATTGAACCCAAGTCTCCTATGTCCCCTGCATTGGCTGTGGGTCCTTTACCATTAAGGTCTCCTGGAAAGCCATCTGCAATTTCTGTATCAGCATCTGCAATTTCTAGGCATTCAGCTTTACAAAGTGTTGTAGGAATCCAAAGATGACTCCTCAGGTTGAAGTAATGGTCAAAGAACACAAGGCTGACATCAGAAGACAGTTGACCAGATTCTGCCACTGCAGTTACAACTGCATTCTCTCCATATTCTTTTCTTTAAAGTAGTACTCTGTCAGCAGTCTACATTGACATGATGCGCCTCTCTGGACAGCTTCTATTCTGTGACAACATCCTACTCACTGAGTGTAGGTTCTCAGCTTGGGGATGAAGTTGGGATAAGGATATCAGATTTTGTTTCTAAAATGTAAATTTAAAATGTTATGCCTCAGAGTGTTATATTTAGGGAAGTAATCATTGCTACAATGAAACAAAGTTAAAGGCTAGCTGAGGCTGAAAGATACAGAAACTAAAATTGTTGCAGAGAAAGCCAGTGTACAGAGAAATAAATAAAGCAAATAAGCAGAAAGATCACAACAAACTGGAAAATTCTTAAAGAGATGGGAACACCAGCACGCCTTACCTCCTTCCTGAGAAATCTGTATGCAGGTCAAGAAGCAACAGTTTGAACTGAACAGGGAACAACAGACTGGTTCCAAATCGAGAAAGGAGTACCTCAAGTCTGTATATTTTCACTCTGCTTATTTAATTCATATGAAGAGTACATCATGTGAAATGCCAGGCTGGATGAAGCACAAGCTGGAATCAAGATTGCTGGGAGAAATACCAATAACCTCAGGTACACAGATGACACCACCCTTATGGAAGAAAACAAAGAAGAATTAAACTGCCTCTTAAATGAAAGTGAAAGAGGAGAGTAAAAATGGTGGCCTAAAACTCAACATTCAGAAAATGAAGATTATGGCATCCTGTCCCAATGCTTCATGGCAAATAGATGGGGAAACAGTGAGAGACTTCATTTTTTGGGGTTCCAAAACCACTGCAGATGATGACTGCAGTCATGAAATTAAAAGACACTGGCTCCTTGGAAGAAAAGCTGTGACCAATGTAGACAGCATATTAAAAAGCAGAGATATGACTTTACTGGCAAAGGTCCATGGTTTTTCCAGTAGTCATGTATAGATGTGAGAGTTGGATCATAAAGAAAGCTGAGTGCCATGAAGCATTTGAGCTGTGGTGTTAAGGAAGACTCTTGAGAGTCTCTTGGACTGCAAGATCAAACCAGTCAATCCTAAAGGAAATCAGCCCTGAATATTCATTGGAAGGACTGATGCTGAGGCTGAGACTCCAATACTTTGGCCACCTGATGTGAGGAATTGACTCATTGGAAGATACCCTGATGCTGGGAACAGTTGAAGGCAGGAGGAGAAGGGGATGCCAGAGGATGAGATGATTGGATGGCATCACTGACTGGAAGGACATGAGTTTGTGCAAGCTTGGGAGTTGGTGATTGACAGGAAGCCTGGCTTGCTGCAGTCTGTGGGGTCACAAAGAGTCAGGCATGACTGAACGACTGAACTGAACTGAACTTATGGAGAGAGAAAGAATGGTAGAAGATAAGTGGGGAGCAGAAAACAGGAAGAAAAAAGAGGGAGAGAAATCCCTGAAGACTGTTTTATAAGCATGATGCCTTGCTCTATGTCTTGCAAACTATTCTGTGACATTCATTATAATCTCACTATAGAGGCCCTTGTTTTGACTTCAGCTTGCATCTTTTTGTCCTTTGGAACAAAAAGACATAATTACAGAAAATCCTGAGTGGTGTGTGACCTAGAAAGTGTCATCTTACCTTGCTTCTCAGAACTATAACTTGCTTTACTGTTTGATGGTGATATTATTATGCCCTGGTGACAGAACAGATGCTACATGTGAAGATGCTACTCTGACACTTAGTTCCTACCTGCTGTATAAAGTGTCTCTGAATTTTTAAATCTGAATCTCTTGCCAACACATTAGTGATGGAGAGTATCTGAAATATTTCCACCAATTGGGAAGAGCGTAGAGAATTGGGGATCTTTGAGGAAGATAAAATGACAGGTTGTTGTGGGCAAGCGGGGAAGGAAGAAGGTGAATTGGAAAAGGTGTTGAGTTTGCCATGGCACATGTTGGTGAGCTATGGAGACTAGAGGTGGAAAAAATATAATTTGGCCAGTGTTTTCCTGATCACAATCATAGATTTGAATTTCAAGTTGGCTTTGATTTCATTCTAAGATATATTCAGTTTAAAAAGAATGGGAAAGGAAAGGAGTAGAAACACAAAGTTCCTCAGACATTCAAACTTCATGTCACCAAAATGAAAATTCTGCTGTGCTTTGCTCTCTAAAATTTTTGTTTAAAATGAATTTGAATGTTCCCAAGTATAAATTCATATTGCACTATTCACTATATTTTTGAATAAAATATTATCCCAGTAGATTAATGTCAGAATCTTAGTTATTCTCCCTCCCCGAATCCTTCCTTCACATTCAGAATCAGCATATTTGAAATGTGAACTGCCTCCATGAGCAGTATATACTCTCAGCCAGTCACATATGGTTCCAATAAAAAACCAAAATTATTCTGAGACATTTGGCTGCACAGTGTTTGGCATATAGTAAGAGCTCAATAACTGCTTACTGTTAATTTAATAAATAATATTCCTTCATGATTTACCATAACTATTAACAAGATTTTCTCCAGGAATTTTGATTCTATATGGAAGAAGACTGAGGAAGAGTAGGAAGGGAAAGAGAAGGAAAAGCAATCTTTGTGTCTTATTTAAGGAGAAAATTGGATTCCAATTCCAATCATAATAACACACTGCTGTTTGAATATAATCAGGTTATTCTTACATCTTGAATCCCTGCAATCTTGTGGACTGTGACCCCCCGGTCATAATGAAAGAAATTCTTCATTACATTAAATTACTGATGAAAAGTTAGAAGACAGGCTTAAACTTTTATTCCAGTTATAGAAGTTATGCATGGTTGCTGCAGATAAAATAACTTACAGCCCAAGTATACAGAGACAAATGTATGAAAGCATTAACTTATAAATTATAATTTATGAAAGGGAAAATTCCAGGCCCTACATTTTGCAGCTTCAGGGTCCTTAAGAGTATATTATTATTGTATTTTTAGTTAAGTATGGCTTCTAGTTAGAGACATGATTTTGACTATGCTTCAGACTGAGTGGTTCTATCACCAGCACTCTGGGACTTTCTTCCCTTCAACACACACACACACACACACACACACACACACACACACACACACATACACACACACACACACACACACACACAGGTAAAGACTGATTGAATATAAAAATGCTGCCTTTCCTGGAATCTTCATTAATTTCTCTCCATCAAGGCAAACACATAAACCTATTTATTCTAAGTGCTTGAACTTTGTGAGAAAATAAACTGGACGACCAAACTAATGTTCATGGAGAAAGGTTAAAATTTACCAAGCTCAAGTGATAGTAATTCTTGTTTTTTTTTTTTTTTTTCCCTCCATAGGTGTGACTCCTGAATAATTTGAAACAGAAGCTACTGCTCTCTGTTTGTTTGTTTGTTTGTTTTCCCCCCCCTGGGCATTTCTGTTCCCATCTTCTGAAGACATTCCCTGAAGTAGGTATATAAGCATGCCAGTTGTTTTCACTCACGGGAAGGGAACAAACTGCTTCCTCTGCAATTGTACCAACTGGTCTATTGACACACAAGTAAATGAAATGTTTATACCTTGAGAGGGAAGCCCTACATCGTCCTCAAAATTATAGGCTTTCAGATCATTGCTGAATGTCTAGCTCTAGAAAATTTTCAGAGAGAGACAAATAAGGGAAAGAGAATATAACAGGCTCCAGGAAACAACTATATTCATGGCATTGTGTCATAATGGAAACATCAATCCTGCTTTTTTGTGAAACTACTGAAAATTTTAACCATAATATTGTCTTCTACTCAACTGCCAAGTTGGCTTATAACTTTATTTTCAAAAGCTAAAACCTAAATTCATAGCACCACACAGAGTACAACCTGAAGATGAAGTCGTAAACAATTTTCAAGGTTCGTTTAATACAAAAATTGATGTATTCAGGTTTCAAACCATCCATTCCAAGGTTGGCTAATGAGCAGTTCTCAGATGTGATAACTAAATGAGATTGAAGAGTAACCCAGTACCCAGCCTAGTATTGGACACATAATAAACAACTCTAATATTTATTCACTTACAGATTCAAAATGTGAGATATCACAGCTAATTCAGAATCTGGTCATTTGTGCAATGAAAGTTTCTGAAGCACAAACTATTTGAGAAATTCTTCTCTTGTTTCTTGTGTATGAAAAATAATTTGGAGTAAATTTTAGTGTTGTTTATGATTGGAAATACAGTTTTTTTTTTTCTTTTTCCAATCACAAATTTTCAATTTAATAACCAGGCCAATGACAAGTTCAACATTATAGTGTTGATAGTAATTATAATAAGCAGTCTCTAATGATTTCATCTAAATATGCGGCTTTTAAAATTACTAATATCTTTGCCTCTTTTTCATATAAGATCTATCTCCAAAATTTCAACTATTACACACAGTAGTTGACTCCTGCTAAATCCAGCTTGACCTTTCCTCCTGAATTTTAGATTTCAGGCAAAATTTTAGTATTTCAGCATTAGAGTTCACCACTTGCCCTTCCTCCATAGTCACCCCTGATCTGTACTTTATTCTTTATACTAGGGCTTAAATACTTTGCACACACTCCCTGCTCTCCAAATTTAAAAGATTTAATTACTTCAGTTGGAAACATCAAATTCATGTTTATTTACTCTTATGCAGAGTAATTTCATTAGTCCCCAAGTTTTATAAATTATATCTTTTGAACACTTCTTGATATATTTCCCACCCTCTACATACTCTGTCTCTGCTTTAATTTTGTTCCATACTGCTTTATATTGTTCTGTATTTCCTTATGTTTCATTGTTCATCTATTAAAATGAAAACGTTCAGAAAAAAAGAAAGAGATATATTCAAACCAAAACAACATTTTTAGGGATATGTGGGAAACTATCAAAATGTCTAATGAATAATAGGGAACAAGAAGTTATAAAAGATTTGATTAGAAAGAATGTTTGAAGAAATAATGGATGAAACATTCTCAGATTTTTCAAAATGGCATATATTTGTAGGCTGAAAATTCAATAAATCATGAACAGGATAAGTTAAAAGGTGCTTAAACTTATTACATAAAATTAACTGGTTGGAAAATCAAGGTAAAAAACAAAGAAAGAAAGAAAAGGGACAACAATTCAAATGATAGTAGATTTTAACTGAGAGATCATGGTGTCTGTAAAATGGTGGGAAATTTTAATAAAACAAATAATTAAAGTGCTTTTAAAAAAAGGTAAGATAAATTTCTACCCTAAAGTTTATATTCAGTTAACCAAAAAAAAAAAAAAAAAAAAAAAATCTTTTCACAAATAAAGTGAAAATTAAGACATTATCACACAAAGAAAAAAAAAAAAGAGAAAATTTGATGTCAGAGATTTCTACAAGAAAGAAAGAAGTGGGGAAAAAATTAAAAGTATATTAATAAGGCCAAGAAAGAAGGCATATTACACAGAAATTTTCATGTTTGAGGGGGAAAATTACCATCAGAAAGGGTAAATGTTTCATTAAATATGAAACCTGCGTTTTCTTGTTTAGTCTAAAGAAAAAAGAAAAAAAAGTGGTTGAATTTGTTGTTTTAAGCTGACAGATGCACACACACACAAGTTATTGCTTTTGTATGTGGATCCAATCATGCCATTCACAAACTTAATAAAACTCCAATAGCTTCTAATTTTCTATTAGATGAAACTCTTTAGAATATCACCCATTCCCTTCACAGATAAATATCAATGTAAGCCTACTAGAATGCAAGCTCCATGTTAGTGAACATTTTTACATTATTGTTCTCTGCCATATTTCCAGTGCTTGAAAGAATGCCTTTATATTATGTAGTTTGCGGTATCGGTAACTATTTGCTAGATGAATTAATACTTCCAGCCGCCTTCCCTTCTAGATTGCTAATGTTGATTGTTCTTCACATTCCCTCCTCTTACCTACTGCCTCTTACTCTTTGATATTCTCCAGGACCTTTTCCAGTCCTGTGGCCACTGTTCAGTTTTCCAAATTTGCTGACATATTGAGTGCAGCACTTTAACAGCAACATCTCTTCCGTTTAGTTCAGTTCAGTTCAGATACTCACTTGCGTCCTACTCTTTGCGACACCATGGACTGCAGCACGCCAGGCCTCCCTGTCCACCACCAACTCCTGGAGTTTACTCAAACTCATGTCCATTGAGTCCCTGATGCCAATACTGGAATTGGAAGCCATGCCTTTCTCCAGGGGATCTTCCCGTCCCAGTGATTGAAACTGTGTCTCTTATGTCTCCTGTATTGGCAAGTGGGTTCTTTACAACTAGCGCCATGTGGGAAGACCCCAAAACGGACACAGTGTAATTCAAATCACCTTTAAATTAATTGCATTTACACAAAAGCTGGATGAGTGGAGTAAAACATGGTAAACAGTAAAAATGGAAGTATTGTGGAGATTTAGAAAAACATTATGAATGTTGTGAAGAAGTGACTTAACTTTGAAGAAAATTGCTTTAAAGAGTACAAGAAACACTGGAATATTATACCTTGCTAAATTTACCCTCATAATATTAGCATCTATATAGAAAATTTAGACTTTAGTGTGATTTTAAATATGTCTGAAATCCTTTGAGCTCCTAACATCAATAGGTAGGTTCTAATCCATCTACCACTGAATATTGAGTGGTTTCAATGACTTACTTTTTAATAAAGAGAATAAGGGAAAAATGCCCAGGTCGTAAAAATCAACAGCACCTTTTCCTGATTATTTCTCTCTTGGGATATGTGCCCTGAGCCTGCGTGTAAGAAATCCTGCTATCCTGCAGCTACTATGCTGGAGAGACCATGTGGAAATATCACATAGGGATATAAAGAGAAATCCCAGAATTCTCAGATCCCTTATCCCCAAATAAGTCTTCACAGCCCAAGCACCAGCCATTGATTCTAGCTTCTAACTTTCAAGTCACCCCAGCTGATGCCAAGTGAATTAGGAATAAGCAGTCTCCATCAAGTCTCCCCTTATTCCTGAGAAGAGAAAATGATATTGTTTTAAGTTACTAAGTTTAAGGGGTGGCTTTTTTATGCAGTACAGTTTCTGGAATTAGATATTGGGTCTTTCTCTTTTATACTTTGATTTTGAAATAATCTGATCCTTTTCCCAGCTCCAGGTAGATGCGTAATTTTATTTTATTTTTTGATTCATTCTATTTTAAAGGTAAGAGATAAATTTATTTAAGATTTGGGAGCAACTGCCTATAAATCAGTCCCCTTAGATCCTCACAATAGAATGCAATAAAAGTATTTTTTATGTAACATTTCAGCACCAAAATTAAAACTAGTAAAAGATTGTAGCCTGAAAAATAGACTTAACAAATTCACCAATTTGTAGAAATGTATAACCCAGTAATCAGTTTTATTTAATGTAATATTAAAAAAGCAGAATATCAGACTTTGTTATGCTCTTCAAACACTGTAATCAATAATAAATGAAGGACTGTATTATCTCAGTATGTGACTGTAAGGTTCTAATCTAAGAAAAAGCCACACAGCAACAAAAATCCATTGCTTATCAAACACACAATTATACACCCTCTACAAACCTATAATAAGAACATTTTCTTTTCTTTTTCTTTTTTTCTTTTTTAGCATTTTGAGTATAAGTTGCGAAGCAAACAAAGAGAAAATGTTAATAATGCCACTCTCTGGGCAGTTTCAAACATGTCTGATTTTTTCTCCTTTTGTAAAACTGACAACTATGTTTGATCAGGCCAAGAACTTAATAAATGTCAGCTTAACTAATTAAGTTTATAAAAATATTTATTTATTTATTTGGTTGGGTCTGGATCTTCATTTCATCATGCAGCACATTTCATTGTGGTGTATGGATTCTCTAGTTGTAGCATGTGGGTTCTATGGTTATGGCACTTTGGTTTAGTTGCTTTGAGGTATGTGGCATCTCAGTTCCCTGACCAGGGATTGAACCCACATCACCTGTTCTGAAAGACAAAATTTTAAGCAGTGGACCACCAAAGAGGCTCCAATTAATTAAAATTTTATCTCTGGGACTACTTCCTTCCTTCTTTCTTTCTTTCTTTCTTCTTCTTTTTTTTTTTTTTTTTTTTTGATGATGAAAATAAGTTTAAATATTTCTGTTAGTGGAAGCCCACTGACAGAAACTGCTCACTGGGGCCAGGCATTATAGTAACCATTTGTGTGACTTATTTTACAACAGGAAGTCCTAGCTAGGAACATGGAACTAATAAGCCACCACCAACCAGAAGAGTTCAGGAAAGGGCAACAGGAGACACCACGCGACAGACAGCATCCCAGAGTCCTTCTCTCTAGTATCCGTCTTGGCTGAGCAATGCATGTGCCACCAGGAAGGACCCTGAGTCAGAATGATTGGCCAAAGAGAACCCGGAAACTAACCCCATAACCAATCTGAGTGTTAGACTAGAGTCCACTCTCTGGCCCTGGAAGGGGTCTCCCTTCCTGCAACAAATATATTTTTTTGGCTGTGCTAATCTTCATTGCTGCATAGGCTTTTTCTCTTGTTGCATTTCTCTTGGAACATCTCTCTAGTTGTGGCGCACAGTCTTCTCACTGCTGTGAGCATGGTCTCTAAGGGGAGTGGGCTTCAGTAGCTGTGGTATATGGGTTCAGTTGTTGCAGCTCCCAGGCTCTAGAGAACAGTCTCAGTAGTTGTGGCTCACGGGCTTAGTCGCTCTGCAGCATGTGAGATCTTTCAGGACCAAGGCTCAAACAAGTGTCTCTTGCATTGGCAGGCAGATTCTTCACCACCGAGACAACAGGAAAGCCCCTGAACATATTTCTTTGCCTCATCAAATAAAAAGTATTCATGCATTTAAAAAAATAATGATTGGTTATTGAAAAATAACAATGACACTAGGAAGGTGTGACTGAAATGTAGTTGCTGACCACTGAGATATATATAGATGTAATTAAGTTAAACTTTAAGAAGTATTTCATATGAAAGCTGTTTATGAAACCGTTTTCCCGATGTTGGGACTTGAACACATGATGTGTCAGAACTCAAATCCAGTCAAAACCTAGTTTGGGACTCAAATCAACATGGCTGTGACTGGAAGCCAGCCAAAGTTGACTTGCCTGCCATCTTGGACCCTTTTGATCTAAACAGTTTATGTTGTGCCATCAGGCTATGTCATTCTTTCAAGGGTTGCCCTGTTCCCTTCCCTCCTGTTTCACTTAGTGACAGAAGCTAAATTAAATACTAATATTAATGCTATCAACCCAGAAAAATAGTATCATAGCTTCCACTTCATATCCCATTCAAATATTGCAAATGATCCTCTAAAAGACAACACACAGACACAAAAATACCAAGAATTAATCTATAAAATAACTTGTACAGGAAACATGCAATAATGAAAATGTCAAATTGATTTGAAATTTAAGATCTTAACGACTCTGAACAATTCTCAATGCACATTTAACTTGGGCTTTGTCTAAAAATCACATAATACCATTTTCATTTCCTCATATATAAGTTTGAAGTGACAGAACTAATATTGAGATTCAAAGAAAGTTGTTGATTATATGATGGTTTTTATCTCTAAGGTCTCCACAGATTGGGTCCCTTTTCTTGTACCATTTTTTTTTTTTTCTCTTTTCTTTCTTACTCTTCTTCATTAGTTAATTAGTTGGTATGTTTTGCGCACCTTCTTCTTTTTTTTTTTTTTTTTTCATTTACTTTTATTAGATGGAGGCTAATTACTCTACAATACTGTAGTGGGTTTTGTCTTACATTGACATGAATCAGCCATGGAGTTACATGTATTCCCCATCCCGAATCCCCCTCCCACCTCCCTCTCTACCCGATCCCTCTGGGTCTTCCCAGTGCACCAGGCCTGAGCACTTGGCTCATGCACCTTCTTTTTGTCTTTTTATAGGCTATCCTGTTGCTGCTGCTAAGTTACTTCAGTCGTGTCCGACTCTGTGCGACCCCATGGACAGCAGCCCACCAGATTCCTCTGCCCCTGGGATTCTCCAGGCAAGAATACTGGAATGGGTTGCCATTTCCTTCTCCATTATAGGCTATGAGTCATACTTATTCTAAAGGAAATAGAAATATATATATTATAGCCAATGAGTAAATACATCTTAAGAAAAATATAAAAGCATATCAATGGAAAAAAAAATCAATGAATATTGAATCAGAGTAGATTGAGTGGAGGATATAAGGCCTAAACTAATGTCTATATCCTCCACTCAAACTTCTCTGATTCAACAGTGGAAAGAGGAAGAAAAATCCAGACTTCAGTTGGAGTATGAAGCAGTGGGGAGAGAATTACAGAGCTAATACTTATAAAACCATTACGTTCCATGCAAGTAAATTTCATAGAAGAAATGAGACTTGAGTGAGATTTTGAGTAAAAGACATGCAATTAATTAGCAAAGGGCAAGATAGATTCAGATTTTACTGAATGCCCATTCAAGATATTTGTCACATTGAAATTGAATTGGGCTAAGGAAATATGATATTGCAAGCATAAAAACATGATACAATGTGGTGAAAGGATTAAAAAACTGAGTCAGATGATAGGGTGGGGAAAAAAGGAAATGACATCCAGGCCAAGGTGTCTGGATTTGAGGTAACTGATACTGAAGCATTATTGGCATTTACCTGTTTCAATGTAATTTCTTTGTGGTAGATATTTCTTCAACTGAAAGCCATAAAAATGACACTGAAAAAAAAATAGTGATTCACCAAATAGAGCTTTCCCTAGAACCATCTAACACAACTGAATTCTTGTGTTGAAGTGCATATGAAGTGTCAGGAAGCTGGGAGTCAAATCCTACAAGACATGATACAAGTATACTCATTAGAAGTGTCATTTTCTTTACCCATAAAGAGCAAAGAGAGTCATCACCTGGAAATTACAAGGTATTCTCCAAGTGGGGAAATTTGTTGAGGAGTTATGCTATTCAAGAGTTAAGCGTTCATGTTCTCAGTGATGATAATTAACATAGAAGTTTGGTGCAAAATGTCAGTCTTTTGGCTGTGTAAGAGCAGGAAACTTCCAAAGAAGTTACTTACACTGTTTTATTCAGAAGTATCCTAAGTTTGCCACCCTTTAAAATATCAACTCTTCTCCATTCCCCAAAGCAGATACATTGCCAAGCTGTTGTGTAATATGTGTATGTTTTCTCACTCTGAAACAGCACTGCTCCAGTTTGTGGGTGAGAGGGAAAGCTTTGTTTTGTCAGAAAACTCAGGTGGTAGCTGTCTGACACTCACTGGAACAGTCACAAAGCTATTTATGCTCCAATGACCTAAGTGGCAATTTGCTAAGTTTCAGCAGCAACTCTCGTCCAGTTATATTGCTTAGCAAGAGCTTGTTTTCTTCTATCACAACCTTATCTTTCTAAATGTTATGATGAGCAATTAATTTATATTGGTTGGCCTATATGTTTACCTATGTTATAATGCACAAAATGGCCAGGTAAGTCTTAGAAAAACATGTCAATGCAGGAGGTGAGCTTAGTCTGGCAGATGCACTTGCTTGATTTGAAAACTCTTAAGCCCTTTAGTTACATCTTGAACGCTCACCATCTTTAAGGCATGAAAATTCCAGGACAGCTTGGTCAGGATTTTTGGGAGGATAAACAATATTACCAAAAAGATATAATTTATCCACATATAAGCATTTAAGCATATATGTTATAGTCCACAAACAAATGGGTAATGAAGTACATTCAGCCCCAAAACATATAGCTGCTCACCTACTAACTTTTAGTTAAACAAGTCTCTCAAATTATCTTTTCAATTATATTTTATTTATGTTTTATATATATATATATATACATATATATATATGTATATATATATATATACACACACACACATATATCCCTTCCCTTCAGAGCCTCCCTCCCCTACCCCATCTCACCCATATAGGTCGTCACAGAGCACCAGACTGAGCTCTCTGTGTTGCTTAACAACTTCTTACTATCTCTTTTACACATGATAGTGTATATATGTTAATGCTATAATCTCAATTCATCCCATCCTCACCTTCCCCCATTGTATCCACAAGATTATTCTCTACTAAGTTCAGCACTACAATTTTACTAGATCCCATATATATGCATTAATATACAATATTTGTTTTTCTCTTTCTGTCTGTTTTGTTGAAATTTTTAACTTCTATCTTAGGTTTGAAGAATTCTCTAACAAAAGAAACCACTCATTACACACAAATAAATAATTTCAATATTTAATAAATAATTATTTAACTTACTTTCAATATACAGTCTTTAAAGGAGAAATAGAAGCAGTAAAGGAAAGTAACAGCACATGCATCACCTAATTGGACTGACAGACGTCCAGACACAGACAACTCTGGGAAGTCCTGTGTAGCAGCAATCTGGAGTCCCATTTGGGGAAAGGTCCTGGGCAGTGTGTCCACTTCATTAGTGAGACTTCAAATTTCAGTTTTGGGGGTATCCACTTACAATTCTGGGCCATAAACTGGTAACATCATCAGTTTGCAAGCATGTTGCAGCTCTGATTTTAGGTTAATATTTTTTTACAATCCTGTTTTGTACTGAAAGTCTTGGAGTGTTTTTAAGTCCCAGATGTTGGCAAGACGACCTCCAGGGGCTCATAAGTTCCAAGATCCACCCACTCTTATCTATAGTGTCCTTGGCTCACTAGTAACAGTAGGTGCATTCTCAGGCAAATAGTGAGAGCAGTGTCCAAGCAGGTTAGAAGCAATGTCAGAAGCCTGCTCTGTTTTCTTGTCTCTGAAGCCTACTTCAGAGACTACATTGATTACATTTCTGTAACATTGATTTACTTCACTCTGTATAAGAGGTTCTAGGTTCATCTACCTCACTACAACTGACTCATATTTGTTCCTTTCTGTGTCTGAGTAATATTTCATTGTATAAATGTACCAAAATATTTTTGTCTGTTTTTCTGTCACTGGACATTTAGATTGCTTGCTTGTCCTGGTTATTATAAGTATTGCTATAATGAACATTGGGGTACATATGTCCTTTAGAATTGTGGTTTTCTCAGGGTATATGTCCAATAGTGGAATTATTGAATCAGGTGATAGATTTATTCCCAGTTTCTAAAGGTATCTCCATATCATTTTCCACAATGGCTGTATCAGTTTACATTTTCACTAACAGTGTAAGAGGGTTCCCTTTTCTCTAGCTTTTATTGTTTGTGGCCATTAGATGATGACCATTCTGACTGGTGTGAGGTAATACTTCACTGTAATTTTGTGTTTGTCTAATAGTGAGTGATATTGAAACATCTTTTCATGTATTTATTGGCCATGTATATTGTCTGCTTGATCTGTCCACTTTTTGACTGATTTGTATGCTTTTCTGGTATTGAGTTACATGAGCTGCTTGTACATTTGGAGATTAATCCTTTGTTGGTTGTTTTATTTGTTATTATTTTATTCCGTTCTGAGGGCTGTGCTTTCCTTTTGTTTATGGTTTCCTTTGCTGTGGAAAACTTTCAAGTTTTGTTAGGTCCCATTTGCTTATCTGTGTTTTTATTTCCATTAATCTAGGAGGTGAGTCAGAGAGAATCGTGCTGAGATTTATGTCAAGAAATGTACTGCCTATGTTTTCCTCTAAGAGTTTTATAGTTTCTGGCCTAACATTTAAGTCCTTAATCCATTTTGAGTGTATTTATTTATTTGTACATTGTTAGGAAGTATTCAGAGGCTTCCCAGGTGGTGCTAGTGGTAAAGAACCCTCTTGCCAATACAGGTAGATGTAAGAGATCCAAGTTCAATCCCTGGAGAAGGACATGGCAACCCACTCCAGTATTCTTGTCTGGAGAATGCCATGGACAGAGCAGCCTGACAGGGTACAGTCCATAGAGTCACAAGGAGTAAGACATGACTTAGCAATTAACCAATAGATGGAATTACACTGAATGTATCCAAGGTGGTTTTAAAAATCTCCTGAAAAAGTACTTTGAAACAATCCCATTTCATGAAAAAAAAAAAAAAAGCAAGAAAGAAACTCTCATTAATAAATTATTTTGCATATGACATCTATATTCCCGATATGGGAAACACAAAAATCATTGAAATAGAAATAAGTCAATTGGATGGAGAGGGAGGTGGGAGGGGGATCGGGATGGGGAATACATGTAAATCCATGGCTGATTCATGTCAATGTATGGCAAAACCACTACAATATTATAAAGTAATTAGCCTCCAACTAATAAAAATAAATGAAAAAAAAAAGTTAATAAGTAGAGGTGATATTCAACTCCAATGACTATTAAAACCAATTTTCAAATGTTTCAGTATAAAGTATTAAGTGGCAGAATTCCTTAAAATCCGTGATTTTTTTTTTTGTTCATCAGCTTCGGATAAACCTTACCTTACAGCAACACATTGCATAAATGAACAAGAAAGGGAGTAATTTAATTGATTTAAAAATGGATCAGCATGTATAGAAAACACAAATGGTAAATCAGCAGCTTGCAATATCATCTCCCCTCCCCTTCCCCCAATGTTTTAGCAAAAAATGATTTCTTAGGCCAGCATTCACCATGCCTAGAGGCAGGTATAGTCAGGATAGCTCCTTGACCACTTCTGTCTAGGTCATATTAAAGTGATAAAGAACAGTTGAATTATATATATATATATATATATATTTTATGCAGGATCACTAATATTTACATTTTTAGGTGATAGTAAAATACATTTTATTTATATATGCAATAAACCTATATTGAAGACAAATAAATCATTTTGTTCATAGAAAATCCATATATCAAGACTTTTCTAAAAAGAATAGTTGAAGGAATTCTCAAAATATATTGGTCTTAACTTTGTCAGATTTTTATTTTTTCGCAGATTTATTGAGATATAGTTGACAATTTAAATTGTGCGTATTTAATGTGTTCAATTTAGTTATTTGATACATGTATACATTTTTATTACTTTTTAAAATTTTTATTTATTTATTTATTGTTTTCCATTTATTTTTATTAGTTGGAAGCTAATTACTTTACAATATTGTAGTGTTTCTTTGCCATACACTGACATGAATCAGTCATGGATTTACATGTGTTCCCCATCTTGAACGCCCCTCCCACCTCTCTCCCATCCCATCCCTCTGCACCCAGTGCACCAGCCCCAAGCACTTTTATCATGCATTCAACCTGGACTGGCGATCTGTTTCACACTTGATAATATACATGTTTTGATGCTGTTCTCTCAGATCATCCCACCTTCGCCTTCTCCCTTAGAGTCCAAAAGTCTGTTTTTTTTTTTGTTTTTTTTTTTTTCCAAAAGTCTGTTTTATACATCACCAATACAGTATACTAACGCAAAAATATGGAATTTAGAATGATGGTAACGATAACCCTATATGCAAGACAGAAAAGGAGACACATATGTATACATTGTGAAATATTAATCATAATCAAGCTATGTAATGCAATGACCTTAAATAGTTACCATTTTCTTTTTAAAATTTTTGTTGTGAAAAGGCTTGAGATTTAACTTTTAGCAAATGTCAAATACACAATACACTATTAAAATTTTATTCAAACTGCTATGCATTGATATATGTTCTCAGTCACTCAGTCGTGGCCAACTCTTTTCAACACCTTGGACTATAGCCCTCCAGGTTCCTTTGTCCGTGGAATTTTTCCAGGCAAGAATAATGGAGTGGTTTGCCATTTCCTTCACCAGGTGTACATTGATATATAGTGTGATGTAAAAAGAGCAATTCTGGCTGGGGACTAGAAAAAGAGAGGAGGAAAACTCCAGGGCAAGCATTGAGAAAACCAAGTGGAATATTTACGGCACAGAAACTGTGAAAGAAAGAAGGAAACAAAATGTTAGCAAACTTTGAAAGTCAATTTTATGAAATGTTTAGAAAAGTTATTTGGAGACTAAAGAGTTAACTCTTGCCCATTACAAGGCAGAGGATAGAGTGGCTCATTGCTGCTCTCCAATCCTCTGCTCCTTTCAGGGGCTGTTGAAAATCAGCAGCTGCAACAGCACATGATTTAATCCTTGTATGGATAGTTGGCAAGGGTCAATGGCAAGTGCCGATTTATAGCTGACACATGTGTATATGTTATTAAGATATTTTAAATTTTCTTCCACTAGTCTCATGCCAATTTAGTAATTAGACCAGCCAGAAATAGGATAGAATAAAATTCCATCCTTCCTAACACAAAGTTTTGTTTTCATTTATATACCCTGAGCTATATAAATGAATTTATATATCCAGTTGAGCTATTTCAAATCCTAAAAGATGATGCTGTGAAGGTGCTGCACTCAATATGCCAGTAAATTTGGAAAACTCAGCAGGAGCCACAGGACTGGAAAATGTCACTTTTCATACCAATCCCAAAAGAAACGCAACGCCAAAGAATACTCAAACTACCGCACAATTGCACCCATCTCACACGCTAGAAAAGTAATGCTCAAAATTCTTCAAACCAGGCTTCAACAGTACAAGAACCATGAATTTCCAGATGTTCAAGCTGGTTTTAGAAGAGGCAGTGGAAACAGAGATCAAATTGCCAACATCCGTTGGATTATCAAAAAAGCAATAGAGTTCCAGAAAAACATCTATTTCTGTTTTATTGACTATGCCAAAGCCTTTGGCTGTATGGATCACCACAAACTCTAAAAAATTCTTAAAGGTATAGGGATACCAGGGCACCTGACCTACCTCTCGAGAAATCTGTATGCAGGTCAGGAAGCAACAGTTAGAACTGGACTTGGAACAACAGACTGGTTCCAAATAAGGAAAGGAGTAGGTCGAGGCTGTATATTGTCACCTTGCTTATTTAACTTATATGCAGAGTACATCATAAGAAAAGCTTTGCTGGATGAAACACAAACTGGAATCAAGATTGCCAAGAGAAATATCAATAACCTCAGATATGCAGATGGCATCACCCTTATGGCTAAAAGTGAAGAAGGACCAAAGAGCCTCTTGATGAAAGTGAAAGAGGAGAGTGAAAAATTTGGCTTAAAGCTCACCATTCAGACAACTAAGATCATGGCATATGGTCCCATCACTTCATGGGAAATAGATGGGGAAACAGTGGAAACAGTGACAGGCTTTATCTTTAGGGGCTCCCACACCACTGCAGATGGTGAAATTAATGAGTCCATGGAATTTCATGCAGTCATTAAATTAAAAGTTGCTTACTCCTTGGAAGAAAAGCTATGACAAACTTAGACAGCATGTTAAAAAGCAGACATTACTTTTCAAACAAAGATCTGTTTAGTCAAGGCTTTGGTTTTCCCAGTAGTCATGTATGGATGTAAGAGTTGGACTATAAAGAAAGTTGAGTGCTGAAGAATTGATGCTTTTGAACTATGGTGTTGGAGAAGACTCTTGAGAATCACTTGGACTGCAAGGAGATCCAACCAGTCCATCCTAAAGGAAATCAGTCCTGAATATTGTTTGGAAGGATTGATGTTGAAGCTGAAACCTGAATACTTTGGCCACCTGATGCGAAGAACTGACTCATTCAAAAGTACCTTGATGCCGGGAAAGATTGAAGGTGGGAGGAGAAGGGGATGACAGAGCATGAGATGGCTGGATGGCATCACTGACTCGATGGACATGAGTTTGAGTAAACTCTGGGAGCTGGTGATGGACAGGGAGGTCTGGCGTGCTACAGTTCATGGGGTCACAAAGAGTCAGACATGATTGAGCAACTGAACTGAACTGGTATACCCTGATAATTAATGTAAAATAAGATCTCAATAGAAATTGATTGAATAGGATTAAATTATTGGACTATCTATTTATGCCTTTGAAATTATACGTGTTAGCATGAATGCACAAATCCTTCTTCCAAGTAGACAACATATAGATAATGATTGTCTATATAAATGTATAGGAGGGTAACCTTACCATCCTATGTGTTTGAATAAAATTAGAATCACTACTCATGGTGCAAACTGAAGTTCCCATCAACCATTTGCCTCAATGTTCTGAAAGTCTTTCTTGTTGTCTCTCAAGAGTTTATGTCTCTTTTGTTCTTTTCTTCCATCCACTCCAGTTGACATTCACTAGTGGTAAAGAACCCTGGCTGCCTTTTCCTACTGTGGTAACAATGATAACCATCAAGATATCCCTGTGCACGCAAACTGTAAAGGCAGTATTTCTCGGAGGGGATGGTACATTGTCTTGGACTTTGGTGGAGACGTTTTTATTGCTACAGTGTTAGGAGGTAAATTTGCCCTAGTGAGCAGGTGCCAAGAATGTTAGATATTCTACAATGCAAAGAACAAACATAATAATGAGTAACTGTTTTGAATACCTTATGCATTGTGAATGTTCTGATAGACATTTATGTATGTGAAATATCTAGTATAATTATCAGACTGGCTTCACTGGTGGCTCAGAGGATAAAGCGTCTGCCTGCAATGCAGGAGACCCGGGTTTTACCCCTGGGTTGGGAAGATCCCCTGGAGAAGGAAATGGCAACCCAATCCAGTACTCTTGCCTAGAGAATCCCATGGACAGAGGAGTCTGGCAAGCTACAGTCCATGGGGTCGCAAAGAGTTGGACACAACTGAGTGACTTCACTTAGAACCTAAGTCTGTGTTAAAGAGGAATCCAAGCTTTAACATTCACAGTGATCCTATACATAAGTTTAAGATTCAGAATATTTTATTATGTAATCTGATAAAATCTAATAAAAATATTTTATTATTGAATCTAAATGTCTGGGTATTTACATATTTAAATATCTATCAATGAATTGTAAATTGATTTTTTTTACTGATTTTATATATTACAATTAAGAAGTTATATTGATTTGCAAAGGTGGAGTTTATTCAAGGAAATAAAACATAATTTTTCTAAATATTTGCAATAGAAAGGAGATGTTGGTTATATATAGTTGTGAAGTCCTGCCCTAGAGAGATATCACAAAATAATTAATGTTTTGAAGCAGTTCTATGTTCTAGAGTTAATGGAAAAGAATTATCTATGCTTCTTTTTGTGGCAGAGAAAAGGTTTTTATCCAGAACTCTTCCTTTGGCTGTGATTTACATCCTTTTTCTTGTGATTCAAATGGGACCATCTTTTCAATATATGGGAGGTTGGGGGGGGAGTGGTAAATTTCTGAGATTTTTGTTAAACTTTCATGCAATAATTTTGGACCAAATTTGACTTAGATTTATCTTTAATGGATGACAGATATTCTCTTTAAAATGATCTGACCTTGATATGGAGAGGTCAGATACATTTAAATCTCAGTTTGGCTCAAGCCACATGTGTAGAAGGAACTCCCCTGGTGGTCCAATGGATAAGACTCAGTGCTCTCAATGCAGGGGACTTGAGTGTGATCCCTGGTTAGGGAACAAGGCATCCAGTCCCATCACTTCATCAAAATAAATGGGGAAAAAATTGGAAAACTTTACTTTTTCAGCTCCAGAATCACCATGGACAGTGACTGCACTCATGAAATTAAAAGATACTCGCTAATTGAAAGAAAAACTATGACAAACATAGACTATATTAAAAAGCAGAGATATCACTTCCCCGACAAATGTCCATCTAGTCAAAGCTATGTATTTTCTAGTAGTTATGTATATATGGATGTCAGATTTGGACTATAAAGAAGGCTGAGAGCCAAAAGTTTGCTTTGGAACTGGTGCTGGAGAAGATTCTTGAGAGTCCCTTGAACAGCAAGGAGAACCTAAAGGAAGTCAACCCTGAATATTTATTGGAAGGACTGATGCTGAAGCTGAAGCTCCAATACTTTGGCTACCTGATGCAAAAAGTCAACACACTGGAAAAGACCTTGAGGCTGGGAAAGATTGAGGACAGGAGGAGAAGGGGGCAACAGAGGATAATATGGCTGGATGGCATCACTGACTCAGCGGACATAAGTTTGAGCAAATTCTGGGAGATAGTGAAGGACAGATGCTGCAGTCCATGAGGTTGCAAAGATTTGGGCATGATTGAGTAATTGAGCAACAACCATGTGCACAATTCATACTTGATGATTTAAATCTCTGATGTTCTATCTGATCAGAAAAGTAGCTAGAAGTTACCTATTCAATTTTTAGGTTGTTTTAAACCTTTAGGGGAAATTTTAAAAAAATATTTAGGGGAAAATGAATATTCAAATGTATATATATATATATATATATATATATATATACGTGCACACACATACATACATATTTTACAGAACTAAG